>NC_086340.1:16110632-16778326 GCF_032445375.1 Bacillus rossius redtenbacheri | reverse complement strand
GGAAAATCCACAATGTTCCGATAACGAGCCCCGTTGATCATTTGCTGTTGGGTGAACTGTGAACTTACCAGACCTGCGCACTTTTTTTTTTTTTACTCTGTACGGCTGCGTACTCGGAGGAACTTTCCCGTTGAGGGCGATCGAAAGTGTTAGTCTTGGGGAGGAAACTGCTGGCTTCTGGGAGTAGGTAACTGCTCCCTGATGATGGTGACTGCAATGTCGACCGAAACGTCGGTGAATTATCCGCCAAGGACACGGCTACAACCCAGAAGCCAAGCCAGTCTTTCCCTTGGCTCTCGTCCCAAAGATCAGCTGTGGGCGGGCGAGTGTGTGACGGTGCTGGGCTCTCGCCAGGGGACATGGCGTCCGTGCTGAGCGGCTTCCTGCTGGTGCTGTGTAAGAACATGGTGGTGCGGCTGTTGTAGCAGAAATGTCCTGATAGTGCATCTGTCGATGGGCGGAGGTGGTGGGTAAATCGCGTACATTCCATTTGAGACACATCCTTGAGATGTTGAGACGTGCTCGTCCTGTCGTGCAAAAGTGTCCTGATATGTGCCGTCTGCGTGAAAAGTGCGGAAACGTATTTCCAACCGTGGAAACCTTTTCTGTCTTCACGTGCTACCCTTGATTTTTTTTTTGTAGAAGAGAGCTTGGTCGGGTGAGCCCCTTTGACTCAAACCTTCCTCGGCGATGTTTCTAAAGGTACCTGCTCTATGGGTCTGCTAGGAGGGCATCTGAGACCATGGACACTGGGTTTCGACTAATGAGCAGGCTCCAAGGGTCCTCTAGCCCGATGCGGAGTCAACGTTGTGAGCGACGACACAGCTCCGGTACTAGCCTGTAGATATATGAAAGGTGTTGGATAGAACCTCCACCGGACCACGGGTCCCAGTGTGATGGTGGTAAAACGGGTTAGGCGCCAGCAATGTTGATAACGTCTAAGAGCTTAGGACGCAGCCAATTATCTGGTGAAGCGGGGGGGTGAAGGTGGTGTCTAAGCTGGGATGGGTAGTCAGTCTCGGCCTCTGGACATAGCTGGATCTCTAACACCTCTTCCGATTCGCGTGTACGGCGTATCCGTATCCACGCCCGTTGGGGCCCCAGGCCGGTAAGGCCTAACGTCTAAGAGGGCTGGGTTACCAAACAAAAAGGGGGAGCAATCCTCTACACAGTTTCTGTCTGCCGTGTATTGGGCAGGTTTGGTGAGCTACGCCCATGAGGAACCCTGCCACGTAGTTCAGCCAAAATGGCAGTCAGCTCCTTGGGCTTCAGGACTTGGAGTCAGCGATTTACCCGAATGGTGTCAACGAGGTTCCAAAACCTAGCGAGGGGAGTCCCAATTGGGCCGAACCAGCTGTGACCTTTCTATGCTAGTATCTAAAAAGGGAAGCATTTTGATGATGTGGAGGCGGTAAAAAACAGCTTCGCAAAGGGCACTGGAGGATATCAAAGTTGAAGCGTTTCAGATGTGCTTCTAACAGTGCGGAAAAAAGACTTGACAAGTGCATAGCATCTAATGGAGATTACTTTGTACTTTGGTGACTGAATAAATTTTATAAAAAAAGTATTAAATAAATTTTTTATGGCAAAAATCTATCTTTTTGGGGTCCCCACGCGTAAAGGGGCTGTTTTCTGAAAGAGGACCACTGACAGCCCCACCAGGGAACCGAAAATCCCCTTGATAAAAAAATTCTAGGATTTTCATGTACTCCATTTACATGCCAAATCTGAACCAAATCAGTAAAGTGGTTTCGAGCGTCAAGGAGTAACATACATATAGACAAACGTTCGCTTTTTATAATATTAGTAAGATATAATAAAAAAATGAGGCTCCGATTAAAGTGATTATGACTTAAAAAAAAGTACTGAACCCCGCTTTTGTACCTGATTTTCGGCGAGGAATTTTTTTTCAAATGCTGCCATCTGGTTAAAACTACATGAACAGTTAGTACTATAAAGTTTTCAATTTGGGTTTTATGAAGGTTTTGGTTCCTTAACCATTCACTACAGATGGCAGCACCGTGGTTACACATTTCCGTTCCGTGCGACTTCCTTTCCATTCACGAAACAACTCCTACAAAAATGCCGTGTACGGCGAGAGCTTATATGTTACACATTTAAAAAAAAAAAGTGTTTTTTTTTTTTCTTTTCGAGTCACCCTACTGCATGCCCCCTGACGCAGCATTAACTGCGTCGCCACCGATGCGGCAACCCCGCCTCACTCACGGGCTCGACCTCGAGGTAGATCTCGTGCTTCTCCTGGCTCGGCGTCTGGCCGATTATCGTATTCCGGTACTCCTCGTGGGTGTCGTACATGTGCGGCAGCGTCAGCACGACCGGGGCTCCTGGAAAACAAATCTCGGGTCGCAAAAACATGTTTTCATACTTTTTAAAAAAATATTTTAACACTCAGATGTACAGCATAGTAAACTGTATTTTTTTTTTATTTGTAAACGGAACAGATGTTTATCACTACAAACTAGTGTTTGGAACCTTATCCGGCCATAAATGACCCAGTACCTACAATAGTTAATTTTTTTTGTAAACGTTTATTCTTTCTAAAAATATTAATTCATTTAACCTGCATTTCAAAATTCTCAAATTTGTAAAAATTTTAACAGCCAAGAAACATGAAATGAGTTTTTGTGATATAAATGTAAACCATATCATGAAGTAGCCAGTGGCATTGATTGCAGTTAAACCTAAAAAAAATTCAGTTTTTAAATAAATTAATTTCTCCTTATTTGTACAACCCAAAAACGTTAAAAATGTAACTTCGGCAGCTAATTATGCAAAAAGTATGCTTCATTTCGTGAAAATTAAACAATTAAAAAAGTCTAAAAGTTTATCAGTGATTAATATAAATATAAAATCATGACCTGAAATGGGAGGCACGCCCTTAAGTGGTCACGTCGACGTTCCTTGCGACGCCGTCGAATATGGTTGGAGTGGGGAGGGGAGAAGAAGAGAGGGGAAGAAGAAGAGAAGGGGAAGAAGAAGAGAGGGGGAAGAATAAGAGGGAAGAAGAAGAGAGGGGGATACGAATAGAGGGGGTTAAGAAGAGGGGAAGAAGAAGAGGAGAAGAAGAAGAGGGGGAAGAAGAAGAGAGTGGGATAAGAATAGAGGGAGTTAAGAAGAGGGGGAAGAAGAATAGGAGGAAGAATAAGAGAGGGGGCAGAAGAAGAGAGGGGGATAAGAAGAGAGGGGATAAGAAGAGGGGGGAAGAAGTAGAAGAGGGGGGAAGATCGGAAGATAACCCTTACTCCTCACCCGTGCAAGGCGTCAGGTCGAAGGCTCCTCTCTTGAGGCACGAGTCCGGCGTGGGACAGAAGCACTTCAGGTCGGGATCCGTGCTCATGTCTCCCAAGGACGCCGTGTAGCGATAGCCGCGCACGTCCTTGTACTCGGAGCGGCCTTCGTACACCGCGACGACGGACCTGCAAGAGACACCCCCCTCCCCCTTCCACGGTCAAGGTTCCTCCAGAGCACGGTCTGTCACGAAACTCATCGCAATCACAGAATTTTTATTTTTATTTTGTACATTTACGCGAAAACAACTGTATCAACACGAAATATTGTTCGCAGTTGCACTGGGCTCGGACTGTTACCCGAGATTTTATACTTATTTTTAAATATTCTAGTATCTTGCTTGAATGCAACATCAATTAAAATATTAAATTATGCGCCAACCTTCGTAAGAAGTATTATAAAACTATTTCTTGGCAATTGGTTTCCAAATTAATCTTTTGTGAAAGTACAGAAAACAATTTTTTTTATCTGTACAACGGAAGCCTCTTCGATGTTCTGTTATTAATAAACACTTTCTAATATCATGCAATTTATTTGTAAGAGAATTTTCTTGGCTTGTGGGGTTTTGTCGATATAAATGCGCTGCGTTCACCATCGTTTCGGTCGACATTGCGGTCACCATCTTCAGGGTAACAGTCTCCTTCTGTAGGTGACCGCAACTTCCACCGAATCTCACTGAACCCTTCACTTTCAACGTGGTTAAAACTTATAGACCAAATAAACCATAAAAATAAATAATTTTCTCTCATAGATAAATATTTTGTGGTGGTCAGTATCGCGAAAATTTTATTTTAGCTGTTACAAGACCGTTTCTTTAGCGAGTATCACCTAAATTTCACACCGCGATCACCTTGCTGTCCATGGGCAAATACAAATCCAAAATTATTTTGAAATCATTTATGACCTTTGTTGTTCATGACCTCCTGGTCACAGCAGTAGTTAAAATAAATTCAACCTCAGTATTTTAATTAAATTTACCGTGTTTTGGGTCTGTGCAGTGTACGTTCTTTGGCGCTGAGTATTGTAAGTTTGCTTGTTTTCTTTGAAATGCGTGCCACGTCAAAGAGTTTAGACGTGAAGTTATCTGGCCAGTTTTTATTTTAAAAAATGAATATATATATATAAAATAAAATGTTTTCAACGCGGAAGAATTCAGAGGTGTGGTTAAATGAATATGTAAATATTTTTTTAGAGTCTTTTTAGTTATGTTTGTGAACTCGTTTTGGTGATGCGGCGACAGTAAAACTGAGCCCAGATTGTGAGTGGGGGAGTGTCTGAGAGGCTGAAGCTGTTTGAAAGAACTGTGTCTCGACGGGAAGCCTTCTTTTCACAGACGAGAGAGCCAAACGCCCGATCGTGCATCTTCGGTTTTTTTTTTGTTCATTGTAAATAAATATGGCGGTTTTGATAAAAGGAAAGACCATAAACAAGGCAACGGTATTTATTTGTAACTGTTTTTAGAGGAAAATACTTAATTGAAGAAACGTACTTCGTGGATTTGTGCTACAAAAATTCCTCTATTTAATACAACTTGTGGAGATCCGAAATTCCAACACGTTTACGAGAAATCGCCGTTTATTCATTAACATACATCTGTACATTGGTGCGGCCGCAGCCATATTTTTCGTTTGCCGTATGTCCGCGGATGTTTATTTTGGACAACTCAATGTAACTAATGGTCAATTAGGTTAGGTTTAGCTACATTCTAAATACTTTAAAACATTGTGGACGGTCGATTTGGTTAGTATAGCTACATTAAAGATACTGTGAAATCATGCAAAACGGTTTCCTAGCGCTGGATACCTGTATATTAAAAAAAGTTATTTGCCAAAGAACCAGAAAATGATTTCACAATCCTATGTTTAATGTAGCTATACTTACCTAATATAACCAACCATCCACCATGTTTTAAAGTATTTATAATGTAGCTAACCCATCCTAATCGACAGCAAAATTTAGTGCCACACCGGTTTATACAATGAGATAGAACGGCGTATGACGTATGAGTAAGCTACATCCCAAATAAATACACCTGTTGTGGTACGGAAAAATAAAAAAGCGAGCATGAACTTCGGGGAACTTCGGGTGTGGCTCTCTCGTCTGTGAAATGAAGGCTTCCCGCGGTGTCTCGACGACCGGCCGAGGAGGCTACGCTAGTGTCGCGGGGTGAAAGGGGCCAGAGTGGGCTGCGAGTTCGCGCCTGCCAGGCGGCGGATGTGGGCCGTTGCGCGCGCCCAAGATTCGCGACTTGCACCTCGACTGGCGCTAGTCGAGAGAGAGAGAGAGAGAGAGAGAGAGAGAGAGAGAGAGAGAGAGAGAGAGAGACTGACTGACGAGTGCCGATACCACGCCCGTGAATCGCGGCGAGCCCGTCTCTACATGCTGCTGCTGCTGCTGCTGCTGCTGCTGCTGCTGCTGCTGCTGCTGCTGCTGCTGCTGCTGCTGCTGCTGCAAAGTGAGTCCGAGCCCGATTATTTTTATTCACTTACTGATACCGTGGTGTGCCCGATGGGTGTGCGTTCGACCATCGTTTCCGACGAATCGTTACCGAAAAACCCGTCGATTCAGCCGACCTTCATCTATAAAACAGAAACCCTAAAAAAAAAATGACGAACTTCCATTGCAAACGTTCATCCCCCTATTCAACCCTCTCTTTAGATTAGGTACGAAATTTCAGAAATCCTCGCTTAGCGCTCACGTACGTTATGTGCTCCTGTGCAAAATTTTCAAGCTTCTAGACACCACGGAGTTTTTAAATTTAAACTCCACGTTGTCTGTAAGTCCGTGTTAATGCGCGAACTTTGAAAAAAAATATATATTTTTTTTTTTGTGAAGAGCTGTAAAATGTTAGACATCTTCCACTGCCGGTTTTGAATGGAGAAACTACTGCTTCAGCACTCCTACTGTGCGATAGTCGTGGTAAACCGGCAGCCGCGTCAGCTGGCAGTAGAGTGCGCGTGGTGGCAAGTCAAATGCTCCCGCGCGCCCTGAGTAAGGAGTTAGTCGCAGATAAGTTCGTTAGCTTGTGAAAATATTGTTTACTGGTTTTTTTTTCTGAAAGGACGACTAGTTAAAACACTTAACGTAAGATAAGTTAAGTAAACGCTTTGAGGTGCAGTTTGCGTTTGGCAATTTTCACATCGCTCAACTACGTTTTTTAAATGATTAATGCTTTAGGGAATTTTGATTTGATGTAGGTCTTTTTTTTTTGACATACGCCCTCGCAGTTTTTCACTACTTGTCATGGAAAGATTCTGAAAAATAAAAAATAAAAAAATATGAAGATAAAAATTCGCAGAAAACAAGACTGAACAGCTGATGTCGGATAAACGAAACCAACGAATCTAAAAAAGTATAATGTACAACGACGACAGCAAGGTCAAAAATTAATTGTTCAACCTCAGAGCACAGTGTCTCGCCATTGCTAGCCCATACTGTGTTCGTCTGGGTTGTTATTTTATTTTTCACGACTAAGTTCCTTCAACGGAACTCTTGTGCTCTCTGATATTCTGAAGTTGAAATATTTTTTTTTTGTCCGTGCTGTGGTCGCTGTGTTGTCCATGATACTTGTTTAGTTTCATCGTTGGTTCCGTTTGTCCGACATCAGCTGATTCATCCTTGCTTTCTGTAAGTATTTTTATCTTCATATTCATTTATTACTTTTAATTTTTTTGTTTTTCGTAATTTTTCCATGACAAACAGTGCAAAACTCCAATGGTGTATGTAAAAAAAAACTGCATTAAACCTTCAACTAGCAGTAAATAATGTTTTATATAATAATATATTATATATTATTATATAATACATATTTTATTAAATATAATATATATAATATATTTTATTATTTTCTTTGAACATATAAAGCTAGCATAAAACTTGAAAAAAAAATTTTTTTAGTTGTTGTTTACGACAAATGTCATGGAGCACATCGATAAAAAAAGACTGCCAATCGTTTGGTTATTTATGATTAGTTTGTCTGATGAGTTTACTGGCATCATTATAGACACACACGCGAGAGAGTACTTGACCAGGCCCATAAACTGCATGCCGCAGGTAATGGAATTTTCGAGTAGGAGGAAGCCACGACGGAACTGTTATGTCACGGCGTGTCACGAAATAAGTCGCAAAAGAAAACTTTTCGAAATCTACGAGCCATCGTTTGGATTGTCGTCGTTACACATTTTTGCGGGACTTCAAGAAATAAAAGATTTCATATGCTCTTTCGGAAACAGCGCCTAGTTTTTTTTTTGAAAGATCGTTTACGTTAATGGGTAGTAATTTTATGATTGCGAGTAAGTTTCAAAGTTTTAGCAAAGCCAATTCATAATTTTTCTTCGGCATGATCGATTCATAGAGTTTGTCGCATCATGTTTGTCAGGTCTGCTAGTAACGGTTCAGATGGTAAATTTGTTAGTTGAATGTTTGTTTGATAAATTTGTGTTTCCACTTTACGTTGTTTTGCTCCCGTTTACGTTTGGGCTTATTGACTCGGTGTGTTTGTCTGCCTTCTGGCTGATGATTTATGTTGGGCGTACCACGAACCTAGTGAGTGATACTTGGAGGTTTGGTTCAGCATTTTATGATTTATACAATTTTGGATTTATTTTTGCTCGTTTTGCCGGGTGTCGCTGTGTTTTTTTTGCCGAGTCTTTCCTTGAAGGGAAATTGTCTCGAAAATAATTATGGACTTTTTAATACACAAAAACACTTGTAAGCTCACAGATCTTCTGTATTTAATAACGTTTATTCCGTCGATAAATATTTTCAGCGCGGGAAGTTTGCACAACTCTTCTAGATAAGCAATGTTCATAATAAAAAATACAGTGACTTCAACTTTAATGAGCAAATAAACAAATATTTATTTATTCTAATACTTCATTGTCTGAAACAGTATTAATATGTAAAAATAAAAAAAATACAGAGAAACCAATGTACCGCACCCATTGATTATTAGTTTAAGATTTTTTTTTGAAAAAATAAAAATAAATTTTGTTTAAAAAGTTTCCTTTCAATGTCAAAGTTTTACGTTGAAAAACTCGCTGATTAACAATGTCATAATAGTTTCCAAATTTATTTCTAGGGTTTGAATCATTAATAATATTATTTCCTTATTTACCTATCAATTATTTTAAATTTTAAATAAATACATAATATGTTCAAGTTATTTGTTTTTAAATCCTCATCTCTATTTATAAATGTTTGTACCATAGTTTGTTTTTTTAATTTAAAATCAGATCATATTTCATACTTAGCATATACTTAGCATGAGTTGGGAGAATGACCCTTGTGTATTATACGGTTTAGAAATAACCATAGTGTATAGCTTTTTAAAACACTCATTTTTAGCACATTTTTGACATAGTGAAAGCCTGGCAAATGTTTGATTATTTTATGATTTTTTAAAAAGCCAATTTTTTTATTAATTTATAAATAAAAAATAAAAAAAATGTAGAGTTTCACTACAACGACTAAATAAGAACTTTAAAGTTAAATTTGTCTGGAACACCATTTCATAATCATATACCAAGCTAGTGCTTAAAAAAAAACCATTGACCTTTTATGTTTAGAAAATTAAAAAAATACAACCATAGTAAAATTATTTTTGCAGTAGCTTGGCTTCTGGGTTGTTGCCGCGTCTTTGGCGAATAATTCACCGACGTTTTTGTCGACATAGAAATCGCCATAAATCAGGTAGGAGTTACCGGTAACTGCTCCCTGATGATGGCGACTGCAATGTCGACCGAAACGTCGGTAAATTATTCGCCAAGGACGCGGCTACAATCCAGAGGCCAGGCTACTTCAGACAATGGCCGTGGAAACCTGCGAGCAATAGTGAAATTATATTTTTGTTAAACAAAAAAAAAATGTTTTTCAGTAAACAAATTGTGTGTATCGAAAATTCATTTACAATCATCAGCCAAAAGGTGAAATGGAACGAGCAAAGTGATTAAGGAAAGCACCTGCAGAGGTCGTGCGAGAAGGCGACCGTCCTGTCGGGCGTCATGAAGGGCGGGAAGATGGTGGAGTCGGTGCCGTCCAGCGAGTTGCACGGCTCTCCCGACCACGTGTCCAGCCGGCGCTTGCCGTTCAGCTCCACCATGGCTCCCAGCCGCGACACGTTCCGCACGCCGCGGTCCACGCGGAACCAGGCCGGGTCCACGCTGCCGTTCTTCTGCCGGCCACACGTGCGCCCGAGCTCTCCTGGCTGTCCTCCACCTGCCTCTGCCTGTGCTCTAGAACTGGCTGTGTAGTCCTCCACCTGCCACTGCCTGTGTTCTAGAACTGGCCGTCAAGTCCTCCACCTGCCTCTGACTGTACTCTAGAACTGGCTGTGTAGTCCTCCACCTGCCACTGTCTGTGTTCTAGAACTGGCTGTGTAGTCCTCCACCTGCCACTGCCTGTGTTCTAGAACTGGCCGTCAAGTCCTCCACCTGCCTCTGACTGTACTCTAGAACTGGCTGTGTAGTCCTCCACCTGCCACTGTCTGTGTTCTAGAACTGGCTGTGTAGTCCTCCACCTGCCACTGCCTGTGTTCTAGAACTGGCCGTCAAGTCCTCCACCTGCCTCTGACTGTACTCTAGAACTGGCTGTGTAGTCCTCCACCTGCCACTGTCTGTGTTCTAGAACTGGCTGTGTAGTCCTCCACCTGCCACTGCCTGTGTTCTAGAACTGGCCGTCAAGTCCTCCACCTGCCTCTGCCTGTGCTCTAGAACTGGCTGTGTAGTCCTCCACCTGCCACTGCCTGTGTTCTAGAACTGGCCGTCAAGTCCTCCACCTGCCTCTGACTGTACTCTAGAACTGGCTGTGTAGTCCTCCACCTGCCACTGTCTGTGTTCTAGAACTGGCTCTCAAGTCCTCCACCTGCCACTGCCTGTGCTCTAGAACTGGCTGTGTAGTCCTCCACCTGCCACTGCCTGTGCTCTAGAACTGGCTGTGTAGTCCTCCACCTGCCACTGCCTGTGCTCTAGAACTGGCTGTGTAGTCCTCCACCTGCCACTGCCTGTGCTCTAGAACTGGCTGTGTAGTCCTCCACCTGCCACTGCCTGTGCTCTAGAACTGGCTGTGTAGTCCTCCACCTGCCACTGCCTGTGTTCTAGAACTGGCTCTCAAGTCCTCCACCTGCCTCTGCCTGTGCTCTAGAACTGGCTGTGTAGTCCTCCACCTGCCACTGCCTGTGCTCTAGAACTGGCTGTGTAGTCCTCCACCTGCCACTGCCTGTGCTCTAGAACTGGCTGTGTAGTCCTCCACCTGCCACTGCCTGTGTTCTAGAACTGGCTCTCAAGTCCTCCACCTGCCACTGCCTGTGCTCTAGAACTGGCTGTGTAGTCCTCCACCTGCCACTGCCTGTGCTCTAGAACTGGCTGTGTAGTCCTCCACCTGCCACTGCCTGTGCTCTAGAACTGGCTGTGTAGTCCTCCACCTGCCACTGCCTGTGTTCTAGAACTGGCTCTCAAGTCCTCCACCTGCCTCTGCCTGTGCTCTAGAACTGGCTGTGTAGTCCTCCACCTGCCACTGCCTGTGCTCTAGAACTGGCTGTGTAGTCCTCCACCTGCCACTGCCTGTGCTCTAGAACTGGCTGTGTAGTCCTCCACCTGCCACTGCCTGTGCTCTAGAACTGGCTGTGTAGTCCTCCACCTGCCACTGCCTGTGCTCTAGAACTGGCTGTGTAGTCCTCCACCTGCCACTGCCTGTGTTCTAGAACTGGCTCTCAAGTCCTCCACCTGCCTCTGCCTGTGCTCTAGAACTGGCTGTGTAGTCCTCCACCTGCCACTGCCTGTGCTCTAGAACTGGCTGTGTAGTCCTCCACCTGCCACTGCCTGTGCTCTAGAACTGGCTGTGTAGTCCTCCACCTGCCACTGCCTGTGTTCTAGAACTGGCTCTCAAGTCCTCCACCTGCCACTGCCTGTGCTCTAGAACTGGCTGTGTAGTCCTCCACCTGCCACTGCCTGTGCTCTAGAACTGGCTGTGTAGTCCTCCACCTGCCACTGCCTGTGCTCTAGAACTGGCTGTGTAGTCCTCCACCTGCCACTGCCTGTGTTCTAGAACTGGCTCTCAAGTCCTCCACCTGCCTCTGCCTGTGCTCTAGAACTGGCTGTGTAGTCCTCCACCTGCCACTGCCTGTGCTCTAGAACTGGCTGTGTAGTCCTCCACCTGCCACTGCCTGTGTTCTAGAACTGGCTGTGTAGTCCTCCACCTGCCACTGCCTGTGCTCTAGAACTGGCTGTGTAGTCCTCCACCTGCCACTGCCTGTGTTCTAGAACTGGCTGTGTAGTCCTCCACCTGCCACTGCCTGTGTTCTAGAACTGGCTGTGTAGTCCTCCACCTGCCACTGCCTGTGCTCTAGAACTGGCTGTGTAGTCCTCCACCTGCCACTGCCTGTGTTCTAGAACTGGCTGTGTAGTCCTCCACCTGCCACTGCCTGTGTTCTAGAACTGGCTGTGTAGTCCTCCACCTGCCACTGCCTGTGTTCTAGAACTGGCTGTGTAGTCCTCCACCTGCCACTGCCTGTGCTCTAGAACTGGCTGTGTAGTCCTCCACCTGCCACTGCCTGTGTTCTAGAACTGGCTGTGTAGTCCTCCACCTGCCACTGCCTGTGTTCTAGAACTGGCTGTGTAGTCCTCCACCTGCCACTGCCTGTGTTCTAGAACTGGCTCTCAAGTCCTCCACCTGCCTCTGCCTGTGTTCTAGAACTGGCTGTGTAGTCCTCCACCTGCCACTGCCTGTGTTCTAGAACTGGCTGTGTAGTCCTCCACCTGCCACTGCCTGTGTTCTAGAACTGGCTGTGTAGTCCTCCACCTGCCACTGCCTGTGCTCTAGAACTGGCTGTGTAGTCCTCCACCTGCCACTGCCTGTGTTCTAGAACTGGCTCTCAAGTCCTCCACCTGCCACTGCCTGTGCTCTAGAACTGGCTCTCAAGTCCTCCACCTGCCACTGCCTGTGTTCTAGAACTGGCTGTGTAGTCCTCCACCTGCCACTGCCTGTGTTCTAGAACTGGCTCTCATGTCCTCCACCTGCCACTGCCTGTGTTCTAGAACTGGCTGTGTAGTCCTCCACCTGCCACTGCCTGTGTTCTAGAACTGGCTCTCAAGTCCTCCACCTGCCACTGCCTGTGTTCTAGAACTGGCTGTGTAGTCCTCCACCTGCCACTGCCTGTGCTCTAGAACTGGCTGTGTAGTCCTCCACCTGCCACTGCCTGTGTTCTAGAACTGGCTCTCAAGTCCTCCACCTGCCACTGCCTGTGCTCTAGAACTGGCTGTGTAGTCCTCCACCTGCCACTGCCTGTGTTCTAGAACTGGCTCTCAAGTCCTCCACCTGCCACTGCCTGTGTTCTAGAACTGGCTGTGTAGTCCTCCACCTGCCACTGCCTGTGCTCTAGAACTGGCTGTGTAGTCCTCCACCTGCCACTGCCTGTGTTCTAGAACTGGCTCTCAAGTCCTCCACCTGCCACTGCCTGTGCTCTAGAACTGGCTCTCAAGTCCTCCACCTGCCACTGCCTGTGTTCTAGAACTGGCTGTGTAGTCCTCCACCTGCCACTGCCTGTGTTCTAGAACTGGCTCTCAAGTCCTCCACCTGCCACTGCCTGTGTTCTAGAACTGGCTGTGTAGTCCTCCACCTGCCACTGCCTGTGTTCTAGAACTGGCTCTCAAGTCCTCCACCTGCCACTGCCTGTGTTCTAGAACTGGCTGTGTAGTCCTCCACCTGCCACTGCCTGTGCTCTAGAACTGGCTGTGTAGTCCTCCACCTGCCACTGCCTGTGTTCTAGAACTGGCTCTCAAGTCCTCCACCTGCCACTGCCTGTGCTCTAGAACTGGCTGTGTAGTCCTCCACCTGCCACTGCCTGTGTTCTAGAACTGGCTCTCAAGTCCTCCACCTGCCACTGCCTGTGTTCTAGAACTGGCTGTGTAGTCCTCCACCTGCCACTGCCTGTGCTCTAGAACTGGCTGTGTAGTCCTCCACCTGCCACTGCCTGTGTTCTAGAACTGGCTCTCAAGTCCTCCACCTGCCACTGCCTGTGTTCTAGAACTGGCTGTGTAGTCCTCCACCTGCCACTGCCTGTGCTCTAGAACTGGCTCTCAAGTCCTCCACCTGCCACTGCCTGTGTTCTAGAACTGGCTGTGTAGTCCTCCACCTGCCACTGCCTGTGTTCTAGAACTGGCTCTCAAGTCCTCCACCTGCCACTGCCTGTGCTCTAGAACTGGCTGTGTAGTCCTCCACCTGCCACTGCCTGTGTTCTAGAACTGGCTGTGTAGTCCTCCACCTGCCACTGACTGTGTTCTAGAACTGGCTGTGTAGTCCTCCACCTGCCACTGCCTGTGTTCTAGAACTGGCTGTGTAGTCCTCCACCTGCCACTGCCTGTGTTCTAGAACTGGCTCTCAAGTCCTCCACCTGCCACTGCCTGTGCTCTAGAACTGGCTGTGTAGTCCTCCACCTGCCACTGCCTGTGTTCTAGAACTGGCTGTGTAGTCCTCCACCTGCCACTGCCTGTGTTCTAGAACTGGCTGTGTAGTCCTCCACCTGCCACTGCCTGTGTTCTAGAACTGGCTGTGTAGTCCTCCACCTGCCACTGCCTGTGTTCTAGAACTGGCTGTGTAGTCCTCCACCTGCCACTGCCTGTGTTCTAGAACTGGCTCTCAAGTCCTCCACCTGCCACTGCCTGTGCTCTAGAACTGGCTGTGTAGTCCTCCACCTGCCACTGCCTGTGTTCTAGAACTGGCTGTGTAGTCCTCCACCTGCCACTGCCTGTGTTCTAGAACTGGCTGTGTAGTCCTCCACCTGCCACTGCCTGTGTTCTAGAACTGGCTCTCAAGTCCTCCACCTGCCACTGCCTGTGCTCTAGAACTGGCTGTGTAGTCCTCCACCTGCCACTGCCTGTGTTCTAGAACTGGCTGTGTAGTCCTCCACCTGCCACTGCCTGTGTTCTAGAACTGGCTGTGTAGTCCTCCACCTGCCACTGCCTGTGTTCTAGAACTGGCTGTGTAGTCCTCCACCTGCCACTGCCTGTGTTCTAGAACTGGCTGTGTAGTCCTCCACCTGCCACTGCCTGTGTTCTAGAACTGGCCGTAAAGTCCTCCACCTGCCACTGTCTGTGTTCTAGAACTGGCCGTCAAGTCCTCCACCTGCCTCTGACTGTGCTCTAGAACTGGCTGTGTAGTCCTCCACCTGCCACTGCCTGTGTTCTAGAACTGGCCGTCAAGTCCTCCACCTGCCTCTGACTGTGCTCTAGAACTGGCTCTCAAGTCCTCCACCTGCCTCTGCCTGTGCTCTAGAACTGGCTGTGTAGTCCTCCACCTGCCACTGCCTGTGTTCTAGAACTGGCTCTCAAGTCCTCCACCTGCCTCTGACTGTGCTCTAGAACTGGCTGTGTAGTCCTCCACCTGCCACTGCCTGTGTTCTAGAACTGGCTCTCAAGTCCTCCACCTGCCACTGCCTGTGCTCTAGAACTGGCTGTGTAGTCCTCCACCTGCCACTGCCTGTGTTCTAGAACTGGCTCTCAAGTCCTCCACCTGCCACTGCCTGTGCTCTAGAACTGGCTGTGTAGTCCTCCACCTGCCACTGCCTGTGTTCTAGAACTGGCTCTCAAGTCCTCCACCTGCCACTGCCTGTGCTCTAGAACTGGCTGTGTAGTCCTCCACCTGCCACTGCCTGTGCTCTAGAACTGGCTCTCAAGTCCTCCACCTGCCACTGCCTGTGCTCTAGAACTGGCTGTGTAGTCCTCCACCTGCCACTGCCTGTGCTCTAGAACTGGCTCTCAAGTCCTCCACCTGCCTCTGCCTGTGTTCTAGAACTGGCTCTCAAGTCCTCCACCTGCCTCTGCCTGTGTTCTAGAACTGGCTGTGTAGTCCTCCACCTGCCACTGACTGTGCTCTAGAACTGGCTGTGTAGTCCTCCACCTGCCACTGACTGTGCTCTAGAACTGGCCGTCAAGTCCTCCACCTGCCTCTGCCTGTGCTCTAGAACTGGCTCTCAAGTCCTCCACCTGCCTCTGCCTGTGTTCTAGAACTGGCTGTGTAGTCCTCCACCTGCCACTGACTGTGCTCTAGAACTGGCTGTGTAGTCCTCCACCTGCCACTGCCTGTGTTCTAGAACTGGCTCTCAAGTCCTCCACCTGCCTCTGCCTGTGCTCTAGAACTGGCTCTCAAGTCCTCCACCTGCCTCTGCCTGTGTTCTAGAACTGGCTGTGTAGTCCTCCACCTGCCACTGACTGTGCTCTAGAACTGGCTGTGTAGTCCTCCACCTGCCACTGCCTGTGTTCTAGAACTGGCTCTCAAGTCCTCCACCTGCCACTGCCTGTGTTCTAGAACTGGCTGTGTAGTCCTCCACCTGCCACTGACTGTGCTCTAGAACTGGCTGTGTAGTCCTCCACCTGCCACTGCCTGTGTTCTAGAACTGGCTCTCAAGTCCTCCACCTGCCACTGCCTGTGTTCTAGAACTGGCTGTGTAGTCCTCCACCTGCCACTGACTGTGCTCTAGAACTGGCTGTGTAGTCCTCCACCTGCCACTGACTGTGCTCTAGAACTGGCCGTCAAGTCCTCCACCTGCCTCTGCCTGTGCTCTAGAACTGGCTCTCAAGTCCTCCACCTGCCTCTGCCTGTGTTCTAGAACTGGCTGTGTAGTCCTCCACCTGCCACTGACTGTGCTCTAGAACTGGCTGTGTAGTCCTCCACCTGCCACTGCCTGTGTTCTAGAACTGGCTCTCAAGTCCTCCACCTGCCTCTGCCTGTGCTCTAGAACTGGCTGTGTAGTCCTCCACCTGCCACTGCCTGTGTTCTAGAACTGGCTGTGTAGTCCTCCACCTGCCTCTGCCTGTGCTCTAGAACTGGCTCTCAAGTCCTCCACCTGCCACTGCCTGTGTTCTAGAACTGGCTGTGTAGTCCTCCACCTGCCACTGCCTGTGTTCTAGAACTGGCTCTCAAGTCCTCCACCTGCCTCTGCCTGTGCTCTAGAACTGGCTGTGTAGTCCTCCACCTGCCACTGCCTGTGTTCTAGAACTGGCTGTGTAGTCCTCCACCTGCCACTGCCTGTGTTCTAGAACTGGCTCTCAAGTCCTCCACCTGCCTCTGCCTGTGCTCTAGAACTGGCTGTGTAGTCCTCCACCTGCCACTGCCTGTGTTCTAGAACTGGCTCTCAAGTCCTCCACCTGCCTCTGCCTGTGCTCTAGAACTGGCTGTGTAGTCCTCCACCTGCCACTGCCTGTGTTCTAGAACTGGCTGTGTAGTCCTCCACCTGCCACTGCCTGTGTTCTAGAACTGGCTCTCAAGTCCTCCACCTGCCTCTGCCTGTGCTCTAGAACTGGCTGTGTAGTCCTCCACCTGCCACTGCCTGTGTTCTAGAACTGGCTCTCAAGTCCTCCACCTGCCTCTGCCTGTGCTCTAGAACTGGCTGTGTAGTCCTCCACCTGCCACTGCCTGTGTTCTAGAACTGGCTGTGTAGTCCTCCACCTGCCACTGCCTGTGTTCTAGAACTGGCCGTCAAGTCCTCCACCTGCCTCTGCCTGTGCTCTAGAACTGGCTCTCAAGTCCTCCACCTGCCACTGCCTGTGTTCTAGAACTGGCTGTGTAGTCCTCCACCTGCCACTGCCTGTGTTCTAGAACTGGCTCTCAAGTCCTCCACCTGCCTCTGCCTGTGCTCTAGAACTGGCTGTGTAGTCCTCCACCTGCCACTGCCTGTGTTCTAGAACTGGCTGTGTAGTCCTCCACCTGCCACTGCCTGTGTTCTAGAACTGGCTCTCAAGTCCTCCACCTGCCTCTGCCTGTGCTCTAGAACTGGCTGTGTAGTCCTCCACCTGCCACTGCCTGTGTTCTAGAACTGGCTCTCAAGTCCTCCACCTGCCTCTGCCTGTGCTCTAGAACTGGCTGTGTAGTCCTCCACCTGCCACTGCCTGTGTTCTAGAACTGGCTCTCAAGTCCTCCACCTGCCTCTGCCTGTGCTCTAGAACTGGCTGTGTAGTCCTCCACCTGCCACTGCCTGTGTTCTAGAACTGGCTCTCAAGTCCTCCACCTGCCTCTGCCTGTGCTCTAGAACTGGCTGTGTAGTCCTCCACCTGCCACTGCCTGTGTTCTAGAACTGGCTCTCAAGTCCTCCACCTGCCTCTGCCTGTGCTCTAGAACTGGCTGTGTAGTCCTCCACCTGCCACTGCCTGTGCTCTAGAACTGGCTCTCAAGTCCTCCACCTGCCTCTGCCTGTGCTCTAGAACTGGCTGTGTAGTCCTCCACCTGCCACTGCCTGTGTTCTAGAACTGGCTGTGTAGTCCTCCACCTGCCACTGCCTGTGCTCTAGAACTGGCTGTGTAGTCCTCCACCTGCCTCTGCCTGTGTTCTAGAACTGGCTGTGTAGTCCTCCACCTGCCACTGCCTGTGTTCTAGAACTGGCTCTCAAGTCCTCCACCTGCCACTGCCTGTGTTCTAGAACTGGCTCTCAAGTCCTCCACCTGCCTCTGCCTGTGCTCTAGAACTGGCTGTGTAGTCCTCCACCTGCCACTGCCTGTGTTCTAGAACTGGCTCTCAAGTCCTCCACCTGCCACTGCCTGTGCTCTAGAACTGGCTGTGTAGTCCTCCACCTGCCACTGCCTGTGTTCTAGAACTGGCTCTCAAGTCCTCCACCTGCCACTGCCTGTGTTCTAGAACTGGCTCTCAAGTCCTCCACCTGCCTCTGCCTGTGCTCTAGAACTGGCTGTGTAGTCCTCCACCTGCCACTGCCTGTGTTCTAGAACTGGCTCTCAAGTCCTCCACCTGCCACTGCCTGTGTTCTAGAACTGGCTCTCAAGTCCTCCACCTGCCTCTGCCTGTGCTCTAGAACTGGCTGTGTAGTCCTCCACCTGCCACTGCCTGTGTTCTAGAACTGGCTCTCAAGTCCTCCACCTGCCACTGCCTGTGCTCTAGAACTGGCTGTGTAGTCCTCCACCTGCCACTGCCTGTGTTCTAGAACTGGCTCTCAAGTCCTCCACCTGCCTCTGCTTGTGCTCTAGAACTGGCTCTCAAGTCCTCCACCTGCCTCTGCCTGTGCTCTAGAACTGGCTGTGTAGTCCTCCACCTGCCACTGCGTGTTCTAGAACTGGCTCTCAAGTCCTCCACCTGCCACTGCCTGTGCTCTAGAACTGGCTGTGTAGTCCTCCACCTGCCACTGCCTGTGTTCTAGAACTGGCTGTGTAGTCCTCCACCTGCCACTGCCTGTGTTCTAGAACTGGCTGTGTAGTCCTCCACCTGCCACTGCCTGTGTTCTAGAACTGGCTCTCAAGTCCTCCACCTGCCACTGCCTGTGCTCTAGAACTGGCTGTGTAGTCCTCCACCTGCCACTGCCTGTGTTCTAGAACTGGCTGTGTAGTCCTCCACCTGCCACTGCCTGTGCTCTAGAACTGGCTGTGTAGTCCTCCACCTGCCACTGCCTGTGTTCTAGAACTGGCTGTGTAGTCCTCCACCTGCCACTGCCTGTGTTCTAGAACTGGCTCTCAAGTCCTCCACCTGCCACTGCCTGTGCTCTTGAACTGGCTGTGTAGTCCTCCACCTGCCACTGCCTGTGTTCTAGAACTGGCTGTGTAGTCCTCCACCTGCCACTGCCTGTGTTCTAGAACTGGCTCTCAAGACCTCCACCTGCCACTGCCTGTGCTCTTGAACTGGCTGTGTAGTCCTCCACCTGCCACTGCCTGTGTTCTAGAACTGGCTGTGTAGTCCTCCACCTGCCACTGCCTGTGTTCTAGAACTGGCTGTGTAGTCCTCCACCTGCCACTGCCTGTGTTCTAGAACTGGCTGTGTAGTCCTCCACCTGCCACTGCCTGTGTTCTAGAACTGGCCGTCACGTCCTCCACCTGCCACTGACTGTGTTCTAGAACTGGCTGTGTAGTCCTCCACCTGCCTCTGCCTGTGCTCTAGAACTGGCTCTCAAGTCCTCCACCTGCCACTGCCTGTGTTCTAGAACTGGCTCTCAAGTCCTCCACCTGCTACTGCCTGTGCTCTTGAACTGGCTGTGTAGTCCTCCACCTGCCACTGCCTGTGTTCTAGAACTGGCTGTGTAGTCCTCCACCTGCCACTGCCTGTGTTCTAGAACTGGCTGTGTAGTCCTCCACCTGCCACTGCCTGTGTTCTAGAACTGGCCGTCACGTCCTCCACCTGCCACTGACTGTGTTCTAGAACTGGCTGTGTAGTCCTCCACCTGCCTCTGCCTGTGCTCTAGAACTGGCTCTCAAGTCCTCCACCTGCCTCTGCCTGTGCTCTAGAACTGGCTGTGTAGTCCTCCACCTGCCACTGTCTGTGTTCTAGAACTGGCTCTCAAGTCCTCCACCTGCCTCTGCCTGTGCTCTAGAACTGGCTGTGTAGTCCTCCACCTGCCTCTGCCTGTGCTCTAGAACTGGCTCTCAAGTCCTCCACCTGCCTCTGCCTGTGCTCTAGAACTGGCTGTGTAGTCCTCCACCTGCCACTGCCTGTGCTCTAGAACTGGCTGTGTAGTCCTCCACCTGCCACTGCCTGTGTTCTAGAACTGGCTGTGTAGTCCTCCACCTGCCACTGCCTGTGTTCTAGAACTGGCTCTCAAGTCCTCCACCTGCCTCTGCCTGTGCTCTAGAACTGGCTGTGTAGTCCTCCACCTGCCTCTGCCTGTGTTCTAGAACTGGCTCTCAAGTCCTCCACCTGCCTCTTCCTGTGTTCTAGAACTGGCTGTGTAGTCCTCCACCTGCCACTGTCTGTGTTCTAGAACTGGCTCTCAAGTCCTCCACCTGCCTCTGCCTGTGCTCTAGAACTGGCTGTGTAGTCCTCCACCTGCCTCTGCCTGTGCTCTAGAACTGGCTCTCAAGTCCTCCACCTGCCTCTGCCTGTGTTCTAGAACTGGCTGTGTAGTCCTCCACCTGCCACTGCCTGTGTTCTAGAACTGGCTCTCAAGTCCTCCACCTGCCTCTGCCTGTGCTCTAGAACTGGCTGTGTAGTCCTCCACCTGCCTCTGCCTGTGCTCTAGAACTGGCTCTCAAGTCCTCCACCTGCCTCTGCCTGTGTTCTAGAACTGGCTCTCAAGTCCTCCACCTGCCTCTGCCTGTGTTCTAGAACTGGCTGTGTAGTCCTCCACCTGCCTCTGCCTGTGCTCTAGAACTGGCTGTGTAGTCCTCCACCTGCCACTGCCTGTGTTCTAGAACTGGCTCTCAAGTCCTCCACCTGCCTCTGCCTGTGCTCTAGAACTGGCTGTGTAGTCCTCCACCTGCCTCTGCCTGTGCTCTAGAACTGGCTCTCAAGTCCTCCACCTGCCTCTGCCTGTGCTCTAGAACTGGCTGTGTAGTCCTCCACCTGCCACTGCCTGTGTTCTAGAACTGGCTCTCAAGTCCTCCACCTGCCACTGCCTGTGCTCTAGAACTGGCTCTCAAGTCCTC
Organism: Bacillus rossius redtenbacheri; assembly: GCF_032445375.1. Lineage (NCBI taxonomy): Eukaryota > Metazoa > Arthropoda > Insecta > Phasmatodea > Bacillidae > Bacillus > Bacillus rossius. The sequence goes on along the minus strand of NC_086340.1, from coordinate 16,757,669 downwards.
CACCTGCCTCTGCCTGTGCTCTAGAACTGGCTGTGTAGTCCTCCACCTGCCTCTGCCTGTGCTCTAGAACTGGCTCTCAAGTCCTCCACCTGCCTCTGCCTGTGCTCTAGAACTGGCTGTGTAGTCCTCCACCTGCCACTGCCTGTGTTCTAGAACTGGCTCTCAAGTCCTCCACCTGCCACTGCCTGTGCTCTAGAACTGGCTCTCAAGTCCTCCACCTGCCTCTGCCTGTGTTCTAGAACTGGCTGTGTAGTCCTCCACCTGCCTCTGCCTGTGCTCTAGAACTGGCTGTGTAGTCCTCCACCTGCCACTGCCTGTGTTCTAGAACTGGCTGTGTAGTCCTCCACCTGCCTCTGCCTGTGCTCTAGAACTGGCTCTCAAGTCCTCCACCTGCCTCTGCCTGTGTTCTAGAACTGGCTGTGTAGTCCTCCACCTGCCTCTGCCTGTGCTCTAGAACTGGCTCTCAAGTCCTCCACCTGCCTCTGCCTGTGTTCTAGAACTGGCTGTGTAGTCCTCCACCTGCCTCTGCCTGTGCTCTAGAACTGGCTCTCAAGTCCTCCACCTGCCTCTGCCTGTGTTCTAGAACTGGCTGTGTAGTCCTCCACCTGCCACTGTCTGTGTTCTAGAACTGGCTCTCAAGTCCTCCACCTGCCTCTGCCTGTGCTCTAGAACTGGCTGTGTAGTCCTCCACCTGCCTCTGCCTGTGCTCTAGAACTGGCTCTCAAGTCCTCCACCTGCCTCTGCCTGTGTTCTAGAACTGGCTGTGTAGTCCTCCACCTGCCACTGTCTGTGTTCTAGAACTGGCTCTCAAGTCCTCCACCTGCCTCTGCCTGTGCTCTAGAACTGGCTGTGTAGTCCTCCACCTGCCTCTGCCTGTGCTCTAGAACTGGCTCTCAAGTCCTCCACCTGCCTCTGCCTGTGCTCTAGAACTGGCTGTGTAGTCCTCCACCTGCCTCTGCCTGTGCTCTAGAACTGGCTCTCAAGTCCTCCACCTGCCTCTGCCTGTGCTCTAGAACTGGCTGTGTAGTCCTCCACCTGCCTCTGCCTGTGCTCTAGAACTGGCTCTCAAGTCCTCCACCTGCCTCTGCCTGTGCTCTAGAACTGGCTGTGTAGTCCTCCACCTGCCTCTGCCTGTGCTCTAGAACTGGCTCTCAAGTCCTCCACCTGCCTCTGCCTGTGTTCTAGAACTGGCTGTGTAGTCCTCCACCTGCCTCTGCCTGTGCTCTAGAACTGGCTCTCAAGTCCTCCACCTGCCTCTGCCTGTGTTCTAGAACTGGCTGTGTAGTCCTCCACCTGCCACTGTCTGTGTTCTAGAACTGGCTCTCAAGTCCTCCACCTGCCTCTGCCTGTGCTCTAGAACTGGCTGTGTAGTCCTCCACCTGCCTCTGCCTGTGCTCTAGAACTGGCTCTCAAGTCCTCCACCTGCCTCTGCCTGTGCTCTAGAACTGGCTGTGTAGTCCTCCACCTGCCACTGCCTGTGTTCTAGAACTGGCTCTCAAGTCCTCCACCTGCCTCTGCCTGTGCTCTAGAACTGGCTGTGTAGTCCTCCACCTGCCACTGCCTGTGCTCTAGAACTGGCTGTGTAGTCCTCCACCTGCCACTGCCTGTGTTCTAGAACTGGCTGTGTAGTCCTCCACCTGCCACTGCCTGTGTTCTAGAACTGGCTCTCAAGTCCTCCACCTGCCTCTGCCTGTGCTCTAGAACTGGCTGTGTAGTCCTCCACCTGCCACTGCCTGTGCTCTAGAACTGGCTGTGTAGTCCTCCACCTGCCACTGCCTGTGTTCTAGAACTGGCTCTCAAGTCCTCCACCTGCCTCTGCCTGTGCTCTAGAACTGGCTGTGTAGTCCTCCACCTGCCACTGCCTGTGCTCTAGAACTGGCTGTGTAGTCCTCCACCTGCCACTGCCTGTGTTCTAGAACTGGCTGTGTAGTCCTCCACCTGCCACTGCCTGTGTTCTAGAACTGGCTCTCAAGTCCTCCACCTGCCTCTGCCTGTGCTCTAGAACTGGCTGTGTAGTCCTCCACCTGCCACTGCCTGTGTTCTAGAACTGGCTCTCAAGTCCTCCACCTGCCACTGCCTGTGCTCTAGAACTGGCTGTGTAGTCCTCCACCTGCCACTGCCTGTGTTCTAGAACTGGCCGTCACGTCCTCCACCTGCCACTGCCTGTGCTCTAGAACTGGCTGTGTAGTCCTCCACCTGCCACTGCCTGTGTTCTAGAACTGGCTCTCAAGTCCTCCACCTGCCTCTGCCTGTGCTCTAGAACTGGCTGTGTAGTCCTCCACCTGCCACTGCCTGTGTTCTAGAACTGGCTCTCAAGTCCTCCACCTGGCTCTGCCTGTGCTCTAGAACTGGCTGTGTAGTCCTCCACCTGCCACTGCCTGTGTTCTAGAACTGGCTCTCAAGTCCTCCACCTGCCTCTGCCTGTGCTCTATAACTGGCTGTGTAGTCCTCCACCTGCCACTGCCTGTGTTCTAGAACTGGCTCTCAAGTCCTCCACCTGCCACTGCCTGTGCTCTAGAACTGGCTGTGTAGTCCTCCACCTGCCACTGCCTGTGTTCTAGAACTGGCCGTCACGTCCTCCACCTGCCACTGCCTGTGCTCTAGAACTGGCTGTGTAGTCCTCCACCTGCCACTGCCTGTGTTCTAGAACTGGCTCTCAAGTCCTCCACCTGCCTCTGCCTGTGCTCTAGAACTGGCTGTGTAGTCCTCCACCTGCCACTGCCTGTGTTCTAGAACTGGCTCTCAAGTCCTCCACCTGCCACTGCCTGTGCTCTAGAACTGGCTGTGTAGTCCTCCACCTGCCACTGCCTGTGTTCTAGAACTGGCCGTCACGTCCTCCACCTGCCACTGCCTGTGCTCTAGAACTGGCTGTGTAGTCCTCCACCTGCCACTGCCTGTGCTCTAGAACTGGCTGTGTAGTCCTCCACCTGCCACTGACTGTGTTCTAGAACTGGCTCTCAAGTCCTCCACCTGCCTCTGCCTGTGCTCTAGAACTGGCTGTGTAGTCCTCCACCTGCCACTGCCTGTGTTCTAGAACTGGCCGTCACGTCCTCCACCTGCCTCTGACTGTGTTCTAGAACTGGCCGTCAAGTCCTCCACCTGCCTCTGCCTGTGCTCTAGAACTGGCTGTGTAGTCCTCCACCTGCCACTGCCTGTGTTCTAGAACTGGCTCTCAAGTCCTCCACCTGCCTCTGCCTGTGCTCTAGAACTGGCTGTGTAGTCCTCCACCTGCCACTGCCTGTGTTCTAGAACTGGCCGTCACGTCCTCCACCTGCCTCTGACTGTGTTCTAGAACTGGCTCTCAAGTCCTCCACCTGCCTCTGCCTGTGCTCTAGAACTGGCTGTGTAGTCCTCCACCTGCCACTGCCTGTGTTCTAGAACTGGCTCTCAAGTCCTCCACCTGCCTCTGCCTGTGCTCTAGAACTGGCTGTGTAGTCCTCCACCTGCCACTGCCTGTGTTCTAGAACTGGCTCTCAAGTCCTCCACCGGCCTCTGCCTGTGCTCTAGATCTGGCTGTGTAGTCCTCCACCTGCCACTGCCTGTGTTCTAGAACTGGCCGTCACGTCCTCCACCTGCCTCTGACTGTGTTCTAGAACTGGCTCTCAAGTCCTCCACCGGCCTCTGCCTGTGCTCTAGAACTGGCTGTGTAGTCCTCCACCTGCCACTGCCTGTGTTCTAGAACTGGCCGTCACGTCCTCCACCTGCCTCTGACTGTGTTCTAGAACTGGCTCTCAAGTCCTCCACCGGCCTCTGCCTGTGCTCTAGAACTGGCTGTGTAGTCCTCCACCTGCCACTGCCTGTGTTCTAGAACTGGCCGTCACGTCCTCCACCTGCCTCTGACTGTGTTCTAGAACTGGCTCTCAAGTCCTCCACCGGCCTCTGCCTGTGCTCTAGAACTGGCTGTGTAGTCCTCCACCTGCCACTGCCTGTGTTCTAGAACTGGCTCTCAAGTCCTCCACCTGCCTCTGCCTGTGCTCTAGAACTGGCTGTGTAGTCCTCCACCTGCCACTGCCTGTGTACTAGAACTGGCTCTCAAGTCCTCCACCTGCCACTGCCTGTGTTCTAGAACTGGCTCTCAAGTCCTCCACCTGCCTCTGACTGTGCTCTAGAACTGGCTGTGTAGTCCTCCACCTGCCACTGCCTGTGTTCTAGAACTGGCCGTCACGTCCTCCACCTGCCTCTGACTGTGTTCTAGAACTGGCTCTCAAGTCCTCCACCTGCCTCTGCCTGTGCTCTAGAACTGGCTGTGTAGTCCTCCACCTGCCACTGCCTGTGTTCTAGAACTGGCTCTCAAGTCCTCCACCTGCCTCTGCCTGTGCTCTAGAACTGGCTGTGTAGTCCTCCACCTGCCTCTGACTGTGTTCTAGAACTGGCTCTCAAGTCCTCCACACGCCTCTGCCTGTGCTTTAGAACTGGCTGTGTAGTCCTCCACCTGCCACTGCCTGTGTTCTAGAACTGGCCGTCACGTCCTCCACCTGCCTCTGCCTGTGCTCTAGAACTGGCTCTCAAGTCCTCCACCTGCCTCTGCCTGTGCTCTAGAACTGGCTGTGTAGTCCTCCACCTGCCACTGCCTGTGTTCTAGAACTGGCCGTCACGTCCTCCACCTGCCTCTGCCTGTGCTCTAGAACTGGCTCTCAAGTCCTCCACCTGCCACTGCCTGTGCTCTAGAACTGGCTGTGTAGTCCTCCACCTGCCTCTGCCTGTGCTCTAGAACTGGCTGTGTAGTCCTCCACCTGCCACTGCCTGTGTTCTAGAACTGGCCGTCACGTCCTCCACCTGCCTCTGCCTGTGCTCTAGAACTGGCTCTCAAGTCCTCCACCTGCCACTGCCTGTGCTCTAGAACTGGCTGTGTAGTCCTCCACCTGCCTCTGACTGTGTTCTAGAACTGGCTCTCAAGTCCTCCACACGCCTCTGCCTGTGCTTTAGAACTGGCTTTGTAGTCCTCCACCTGCCACTGCCTGTGTTCTAGAACTGGCTCTCAAGTCCTCCACCTGCCTCTGCCTGTGCTCTAGAACTGGCTGTGTAGTCCTCCACCTGCCTCTGACTGTGTTCTAGAACTGGCTCTCAAGTCCTCCACACGCCTCTGCCTGTGCTTTAGAACTGGCTTTGTAGTCCTCCACCTGCCACTGCCTGTGCTCTAGAACTGGCTGTGTAGTCCTCCACCTGCCACTGCCTGTGTTCTAGAACTGGCCGTCACGTCCTCCACCTGCCTCTGACTGTGTTCTAGAACTGGCTCTCAAGTCCTCCACCTGCCTCTGCCTGTGCTCTAGAACTGGCTGTGTAGTCCTCCACCTGCCACTGCCTGTGTTCTAGAACTGGCTCTCAAGTCCTCCACCTGCCTCTGCCTGTGCTCTAGAACTGGCTGTGTAGTCCTCCACCTGCCACTGCCTGTGTTCTAGAACTGGCTCTCAAGTCCTCCACCTGCCTCTGCCTGTGCTCTAGAACTGGCTGTGTAGTCCTCCACCTGCCACTGCCTGTGTTCTAGAACTGGCCGTCACGTCCTCCACCTGCCTCTGACTGTGTTCTAGAACTGGCTGTGTAGTCCTCCACCTGCCACTGCCTGTGTTCTAGAACTGGCTCTCAAGTCCTCCACCTGCCTCTGCCTGTGCTCTAGAACTGGCTGTGTAGTCCTCCACCTGCCACTGCCTGTGCTCTAGAACTGGCTGTGTAGTCCTCCACCTGCCACTGCCTGTGTTCTAGAACTGGCTCTCAAGTCCTCCACCTGCCTCTGCCTGTGCTCTAGAACTGGCTGTGTAGTCCTCCACCTGCCTCTGCCTGTGCTCTAGAACTGGCTGTGTAGTCCTCCACCTGCCACTGCCTGTGTTCTAGAACTGGCTCTCAAGTCCTCCACCTGCCTCTGCCTGTGCTCTAGAACTGGCTGTGTAGTCCTCCACCTGCCACTGCCTGTGTTCTAGAACTGGCCGTCACGTCCTCCACCTGCCACTGCCTGTGTTCTCGAACTGGCTCTCAAGTCCTCCACCTGCCTCTGCCTGTGCTCTAGAACTGGCTGTGTAGTCCTCCACCTGCCACTGCCTGTGTTCTAGAACTGGCTGTGTAGTCCTCCACCTGCCACTGCCTGTGTTCTAGAACTGGCCGTCACGTCCTCCACCTGCCTCTGACTGTGTTCTAGAACTGGCTCTCAAGTCCTCCACCTGCCTCTGCCTGTGCTCTAGAACTGGCTGTGTAGTCCTCCACCTGCCACTGCCTGTGTTCTAGAACTGGCCGTCACGTCCTCCACCTGCCTCTGACTGTGTTCTAGAACTGGCCGTCAAGTCCTCCACCTGCCTCTGCCTGTGCTCTAGAACTGGCTGTGTAGTCCTCCACCTGCCACTGCCTGTGTTCTAGAACTGGCTCTCAAGTCCTCCACCTGCCTCTGCCTGTGCTCTAGAACTGGATGTGTAGTCCTCCACCTGCCACTGCCTGTGTTCTAGAACTGGCCGTCACGTCCTCCACCTGCCTCTGACTGTGTTCTAGAACTGGCTCTCAAGTCCTCCACCTGCCTCTGCCTGTGCTCTAGAACTGGCTGTGTAGTCCTCCACCTGCCACTGCCTGTGTTCTAGAACTGGCCGTCACGTCCTCCACCTGCCTCTGACTGTGTTCTAGAACTGGCCGTCAAGTCCTCCACCTGCCTCTGCCTGTGCTCTAGAACTGGCTGTGTAGTCCTCCACCTGCCACTGCCTGTGTTCTAGAACTGGCTCTCAAGTCCTCCACCTGCCTCTGCCTGTGCTCTAGAACTGGCTGTGTAGTCCTCCACCTGCCACTGCCTGTGTTCTAGAACTGGCCGTCACGTCCTCCACCTGCCACTGCCTGTGTTCTCGAACTGGCTCTCAAGTCCTCCACCTGCCTCTGCCTGTGCTCTAGAACTGGCTGTGTAGTCCTCCACCTGCCACTGCCTGTGTTCTAGAACTGGCTCTCAAGTCCTCCACCTGCCTCTGCCTGTGCTCTAGAACTGGCTGTGTAGTCCTCCACCTGCCACTGCCTGTGTTCTAGAACTGGCCGTCAAGTCCTCCACCTGCCTCTGACTGTGTTCTAGAACTGGCCGTCAAGTCCTCCACCTGCCTCTGACTGTGTTCTAGAACTGGCTCTCAAGTCCTCCACCTGCCTCTGCCTGTGCTCTAGAACTGGCTGTGTAGTCCTCCACCTGCCACTGCCTGTGTTCTAGAACTGGCCGTCACGTCCTCCACCTGCCACTGCCTGTGTTCTCGAACTGGCTCTCAAGTCCTCCACCTGCCTCTGCCTGTGCTCTAGAACTGGCTGTGTAGTCCTCCACCTGCCACTGCCTGTGTTCTAGAACTGGCTCTCAAGTCCTCCACCTGCCTCTGCCTGTGCTCTAGAACTGGCTGTGTAGTCCTCCACCTGCCTCTGACTGTGTTCTAGAACTGGCCGTCAAGTCCTCCACCTGCCTCTGACTGTGTTCTAGAACTGGCTCTCAAGTCCTCCACCTGCCTCTGCCTGTGCTCTAGAACTGGCTGTGTAGTCCTCCACCTGCCTCTGACTGTGTTCTAGAACTGGCCGTCAAGTCCTCCACCTGCCTCTGACTGTGTTCTAGAACTGGCTCTCAAGTCCTCCACCTGCCTCTGCCTGTGCTCTAGAACTGGCTGTGTAGTCCTCCACCTGCCACTGCCTGTGTTCTAGAACTGGCTGTGTAGTCCTCCACCTGCCACTGCCTGTGTTCTAGAACTGGCCGTCACGTCCTCCACCTGCCTCTGACTGTGTTCTAGAACTGGCTCTCAAGTCCTCCACCTGCCTCTGCCTGTGCTCTAGAACTGGCTGTGTAGTCCTCCACCTGCCACTGCCTGTGTTCTAGAACTGGCCGTCACGTCCTCCACCTGCCTCTGACTGTGTTCTAGAACTGGCCGTCAAGTCCTCCACCTGCCTCTGCCTGTGCTCTAGAACTGGCTGTGTAGTCCTCCACCTGCCACTGCCTGTGTTCTAGAACTGGCTCTCAAGTCCTCCACCTGCCTCTGCCTGTGCTCTAGAACTGGCTGTGTAGTCCTCCACCTGCCACTGCCTGTGTTCTAGAACTGGCCGTCACGTCCTCCACCTGCCTCTGACTGTGTTCTAGAACTGGCTCTCAAGTCCTCCACCTGCCTCTGCCTGTGCTCTAGAACTGGCTGTGTAGTCCTCCACCTGCCACTGCCTGTGTTCTAGAACTGGCTCTCAAGTCCTCCACCTGCCTCTGCCTGTGCTCTAGAACTGGCTGTGTAGTCCTCCACCTGCCACTGCCTGTGTTCTAGAACTGGCCGTCAAGTCCTCCACCTGCCTCTGCCTGTGCTCTAGAACTGGCTGTGTAGTCCTCCACCTGCCTCTGACTGTGTTCTAGAACTGGCTCTCAAGTCCTCCACCTGCCTCTGCCTGTGCTCTAGAACTGGCTGTGTAGTCCTCCACCTGCCACTGCCTGTGTTCTAGAACTGGCCGTCACGTCCTCCACCTGCCTCTGACTGTGTTCTAGAACTGGCCGTCAAGTCCTCCACCTGCCTCTGCCTGTGCTCTAGAACTGGCTGTGTAGTCCTCCACCTGCCACTGCCTGTGTTCTAGAACTGGCTCTCAAGTCCTCCACCTGCCTCTGCCTGTGCTCTAGAACTGGCTGTGTAGTCCTCCACCTGCCACTGCCTGTGTTCTAGAACTGGCCGTCACGTCCTCCACCTGCCTCTGACTGTGTTCTAGAACTGGCTCTCAAGTCCTCCACCTGCCTCTGCCTGTGCTCTAGAACTGGCTGTGTAGTCCTCCACCTGCCTCTGACTGTGTTCTAGAACTGGCTGTGTAGTCCTCCACCTGCCACTGCCTGTGTTCTAGAACTGGCTCTCAAGTCCTCCACCTGCCTCTGCCTGTGCTCTAGAACTGGCTGTGTAGTCCTCCACCTGCCACTGCCTGTGTTCTAGAACTGGCTGTGTAGTCCTCCACCTGCCTCTGCCTGTGCTCTAGAACTGGCTGTGTAGTCCTCCACCTGCCACTGCCTGTGTTCTAGAACTGGCTGTGTAGTCCTCCACCTGCCTCTGCCTGTGCTCTAGAACTGGCTGTGTAGTCCTCCACCTGCCTCTGCCTGTGCTCTAGAACTGGCTGTGTAGTCCTCCACCTGCCACTGCCTGTGTTCTAGAACTGGCTCTCAAGTCCTCCACCTGCCTCTGCCTGTGCTCTAGAACTGGCTGTGTAGTCCTCCACCTGCCACTGCCTGTGCTCTAGAACTGGCTCTCAAGTCCTCCACCTGCCTCTGCCTGTGTTCTAGAACTGGCTCTCAAGTCCTCCACCTGCCACTGCCTGTGTTCTAGAACTGGCTCTCAAGTCCTCCACCTGCCTCTGCCTGTGCTCTAGAACTGGCTGTGTAGTCCTCCACCTGCCACTGCCTGTGTTCTAGAACTGGCTGTGTAGTCCTCCACCTGCCACTGCCTGTGTTCTAGAACTGGCTGTGTAGTCCTCCACCTGCCACTGCCTGTGTTCTAGAACTGGCTGTGTAGTCCTCCACCTGCCTCTGCCTGTGTTCTAGAACTGGCTCTCAAGTCCTCCACCTGCCTCTGCCTGTGCTCTAGAACTGGCTGTGTAGTCCTCCACCTGCCACTGCCTGTGTTCTAGAACTGGCTCTCAAGTCCTCCACCTGCCTCTGCCTGTGCTCTAGAACTGGCTGTGTAGTCCTCCACCTGCCACTGCCTGTGTTCTAGAACTGGCTCTCAAGTCCTCCACCTGGCTCTGCGGTGCTCTAGAACTGGCTGTGTAGTCCTCCACCTGCCACTGCCTGTGTTCTAGAACTGGCCGTCACGTCCTCCACCTGCCACTGCCTGTGTTCTCGAACTGGCTCTCAAGTCCTCCACCTGCCACTGCCTGTGTTCTAGAACTGGCTCTCAAGTCCTCCACCTGCCTCTGCCTGTGCTCTAGAACTGGCTCTCAAGTCCTCCACCCGCCTCTGCCTGTGTTCTAGAACTGGCTCTCAAGTCCTCCACCTGCCTCTGCCTGTGCTCTAGAACTGGCTCTCAAGTCCTCCACCTGCCTCTGCCTGTGTTCTAGAACTGGCTCTCAAGTCCTCCACCTGCCTCTGCCTGTGTTCTAGAACTGGCTCTCAAGTCCTCCACCTGCCACTGCCTGTGTTCTAGAACTGGCTCTCAAGTCCTCCACCTGCCTCTGCCTGTGCTCTAGAACTGGCTGTGTAGTCCTCCACCTGCCACTGCCTGTGTTCTAGAACTGGCTGTGTAGTCCTCCACCTGCCACTGCCTGTGTTCTAGAACTGGCTGTGTAGTCCTCCACCTGCCACTGCCTGTGTTCTAGAACTGGCTGTGTAGTCCTCCACCTGCCTCTGCCTGTGTTCTAGAACTGGCTCTCAAGTCCTCCACCTGCCTCTGCCTGTGCTCTAGAACTGGCTGTGTAGTCCTCCACCTGCCACTGCCTGTGTTCTAGAACTGGCTCTCAAGTCCTCCACCTGCCTCTGCCTGTGCTCTAGAACTGGCTGTGTAGTCCTCCACCTGCCACTGCCTGTGTTCTAGAACTGGCTCTCAAGTCCTCCACCTGGCTCTGCGGTGCTCTAGAACTGGCTGTGTAGTCCTCCACCTGCCACTGCCTGTGTTCTAGAACTGGCCGTCACGTCCTCCACCTGCCACTGCCTGTGTTCTCGAACTGGCTCTCAAGTCCTCCACCTGCCTCTGCGGTGCTCTAGAACTGGCTGTGTAGTCCTCCACCTGCCACTGCCTGTGTTCTAGAACTGGCCGTCACGTCCTCCACCTGCCTCTGACTGTGTTCTAGAACTGGCTCTCAAGTCCTCCACCTGCCTCTGCCTGTGCTCTAGAACTGGCTGTGTAGTCCTCCACCTGCCACTGCCTGTGTTCTAGAACTGGCCGTCACGTCCTCCACCTGCCTCTGACTGTGTTCTAGAACTGGCCGTCAAGTCCTCCACCTGCCTCTGCCTGTGCTCTAGAACTGGCTGTGTAGTCCTCCACCTGCCACTGCCTGTGTTCTAGAACTGGCTCTCAAGTCCTCCACCTGCCTCTGCCTGTGCTCTAGAACTGGCTGTGTAGTCCTCCACCTGCCACTGCCTGTGTTCTAGAACTGGCCGTCACGTCCTCCACCTGCCTCTGACTGTGTTCTAGAACTGGCTCTCAAGTCCTCCACCTGCCTCTGCCTGTGCTCTAGAACTGGCTGTGTAGTCCTCCACCTGCCACTGCCTGTGTTCTAGAACTGGCTCTCAAGTCCTCCACCTGCCTCTGCCTGTGCTCTAGAACTGGCTGTGTAGTCCTCCACCTGCCACTGCCTGTGTTCTAGAACTGGCCGTCACGTCCTCCACCTGCCTCTGACTGTGTTCTAGAACTGGCTCTCAAGTCCTCCACCCGCCTCTGCCTGTGCTCTAGAACTGGCTGTGTAGTCCTCCACCTGCCACTGCCTGTGTTCTAGAACTGGCTCTCAAGTCCTCCACCTGCCTCTGCCTGTGCTCTAGAACTGGCTGTGTAGTCCTCCACCTGCCACTGCCTGTGTTCTAGAACTGGCCGTCACGTCCTCCACCTGCCTCTGACTGTGTTCTAGAACTGGCTCTCAAGTCCTCCACCTGCCTCTGCCTGTGCTCTAGAACTGGCTGTGTAGTCCTCCACCTGCCACTGCCTGTGTTCTAGAACTGGCTCTCAAGTCCTCCACCTGCCTCTGCCTGTGCTCTAGAACTGGCTGTGTAGTCCTCCACCTGCCACTGCCTGTGTTCTAGAACTGGCCGTCACGTCCTCCACCTGCCTCTGACTGTGTTCTAGAACTGGCTCTCAAGTCCTCCACCCGCCTCTGCCTGTGCTCTAGAACTGGCTGTGTAGTCCTCCACCTGCCACTGCCTGTGTTCTAGAACTGGCTCTCAAGTCCTCCACCTGCCTCTGCCTGTGCTCTAGAACTGGCTGTGTAGTCCTCCACCTGCCACTGCCTGTGTTCTAGAACTGGCCGTCACGTCCTCCACCTGCCTCTGACTGTGTTCTAGAACTGGCTCTCAAGTCCTCCACCTGCCTCTGCCTGTGCTCTAGAACTGGCTGTGTAGTCCTCCACCTGCCACTGCCTGTGTTCTAGAACTGGCCGTCACGTCCTCCACCTGCCTCTGACTGTGTTCTAGAACTGGCCGTCAAGTCCTCCACCTGCCTCTGCCTGTGCTCTAGAACTGGCTGTGTAGTCCTCCACCTGCCACTGCCTGTGTTCTAGAACTGGCTCTCAAGTCCTCCACCTGCCTCTGCCTGTGCTCTAGAACTGGCTGTGTAGTCCTCCACCTGCCACTGCCTGTGTTCTAGAACTGGCCGTCACGTCCTCCACCTGCCTCTGACTGTGTTCTAGAACTGGCTCTCAAGTCCTCCACCTGCCTCTGCCTGTGCTCTAGAACTGGCTGTGTAGTCCTCCACCTGCCACTGCCTGTGTTCTAGAACTGGCTCTCAAGTCCTCCACCTGCCTCTGCCTGTGCTCTAGAACTGGCTGTGTAGTCCTCCACCTGCCACTGCCTGTGTTCTAGAACTGGCCGTCACGTCCTCCACCTGCCTCTGACTGTGTTCTAGAACTGGCTCTCAAGTCCTCCACCCGCCTCTGCCTGTGCTCTAGAACTGGCTGTGTAGTCCTCCACCTGCCACTGCCTGTGTTCTAGAACTGGCTCTCAAGTCCTCCACCTGCCTCTGCCTGTGCTCTAGAACTGGCTGTGTAGTCCTCCACCTGCCACTGCCTGTGTTCTAGAACTGGCCGTCACGTCCTCCACCTGCCTCTGACTGTGTTCTAGAACTGGCTCTCAAGTCCTCCACCTGCCTCTGCCTGTGCTCTAGAACTGGCTGTGTAGTCCTCCACCTGCCACTGCCTGTGTTCTAGAACTGGCTCTCAAGTCCTCCACCTGCCTCTGCCTGTGCTCTAGAACTGGCTGTGTAGTCCTCCACCTGCCACTGCCTGTGTTCTAGAACTGGCCGTCACGTCCTCCACCTGCCTCTGACTGTGTTCTAGAACTGGCTCTCAAGTCCTCCACCTGCCTCTGCCTGTGCTCTAGAACTGGCTGTGTAGTCCTCCACCTGCCACTGCCTGTGTTCTAGAACTGGCCGTCACGTCCTCCACCTGCCTCTGACTGTGTTCTAGAACTGGCTCTCAAGTCCTCCACCTGCCTCTGCCTGTGCTCTAGAACTGGCTGTGTAGTCCTCCACCTGCCACTGCCTGTGTTCTAGAACTGGCTCTCAAGTCCTCCACCTGCCTCTGCCTGTGCTCTAGAACTGGCTGTGTAGTCCTCCACCTGCCACTGCCTGTGCTCTAGAACTGGCTGTGTAGTCCTCCACCTGCCACTGCCTGTGCTCTAGAACTGGCTGTGTAGTCCTCCACCTGCCACTGCCTGTGTTCTAGAACTGGCTCTCAAGTCCTCCACCTGCCTCTGCCTGTGCTCTAGAACTGGCTGTGTAGTCCTCCACCTGCCACTGCCTGTGCTCTAGAACTGGCTGTGTAGTCCTCCACCTGCCTCTGCCTGTGCTCTAGAACTGGCTGTGTAGTCCTCCACCTGCCACTGCCTGTGTTCTAGAACTGGCCGTCACGTCCTCCACCTGCCTCTGACTGTGTTCTAGAACTGGCCGTCAAGTCCTCCACCTGCCTCTGCCTGTGCTCTAGAACTGGCTGTGTAGTCCTCCACCTGCCACTGCCTGTGTTCTAGAACTGGCTCTCAAGTCCTCCACCTGCCTCTGCCTGTGCTCTAGAACTGGCTGTGTAGTCCTCCACCTGCCACTGCCTGTGTTCTAGAACTGGCTCTCAAGTCCTCCACCTGCCTCTGCCTGTGCTCTAGAACTGGCTGTGTAGTCCTCCACCTGCCACTGCCTGTGTTCTAGAACTGGCTCTCAAGTCCTCCACCTGCCTCTGACTGTGCTCTAGAACTGGCTCTCAAGTCCTCCACCCGCCTCTGACTGTGTTCTAGAACTGGCTCTCAAGTCCTCCACCTGCCTCTGACTGTGCTCTAGAACTGGCTCTCAAGTCCTCCACCCGCCTCTGACTGTGTTCTAGAACTGGCTCTCAAGTCCTCCACCCGCCTCTGCCTGTGCTCTAGAACTGGCTGTGTAGTCCTCCACCTGCCACTGCCTGTGTTCTAGAACTGGCCGTCAAGTCCTCCACATGCCTCTGACTGTACTCTAGAACTGGCTGTGTAGTCCTCCACCTGCCACTGCCTGTGTTCTAGAACTGGCCGTCAAGTCCTCCACCTGCCTCTGCCTGTGCTCTAGAACTGGCTGTGTAGTCCTCCACCTGCCACTGCCTGTGTTCTAGAACTGGCTCTCAAGTCCTCCACCTGCCTCTGACTGTGTTCTAGAACTGGCTCTCAAGTCCTCCACCCGCCTCTGCCTGTGCTCTAGAACTGGCTGTGTAGTCCTCCACCTGCCACTGCCTGTGTTCTAGAACTGGCCGTCAAGTCCTCCACATGCCTCTGACTGTACTCTAGAACTGGCTGTGTAGTCCTCCACCTGCCACTGTCTGTGTTCTAGAACTGGCTGTGTAGTCCTCCACCTGCCACTGCCTGTGTTCTAGAACTGGCCGTCAAGTCCTCCACATGCCTCTGACTGTACTCTAGAACTGGCTGTGTAGTCCTCCACCTGCCACTGTCTGTGTTCTAGAACTGGCTGTGTAGTCCTCCACCTGCCACTGCCTGTGTTCTAGAACTGGCTCTCAAGTCCTCCACCCGCCTCTGCCTGTGCTCTAGAACTGGCTGTGTAGTCCTCCACCTGCCACTGCCTGTATTCTAGAACTGGCTCTCAAGTCCTCCACCCGCCTCTGCCTGTGCTCTAGAACTGGCTGTGTAGTCCTCCACCTGCCACTGCCTGTGTTCTAGAACTGGCCGTCAAGTCCTCCACATGCCTCTGACTGTACTCTAGAACTGGCTGTGTAGTCCTCCACCTGCCACTGTCTGTGTTCTAGAACTGGCTGTGTAGTCCTCCACCTGCCACTGCCTGTGTTCTAGAACTGGCTCTCAAGTCCTCCACCTGCCTCTGACTGTGCTCTAGAACTGGCTCTCAAGTCCTCCACCCGCCTCTGACTGTGTTCTAGAACTGGCTCTCAAGTCCTCCACCCGCCTCTGACTGTGTTCTAGAACTAGGTGTGTAGTCCTCCACCTGCCACTGTCTGTGTTCTAGAACTGGCTGTGTAGTCCTCCACCTGCCACTGCCTGTGTTCTAGAACTGGCTCTCAAGTCCTCCACCCGCCTCTGACTGTGTTCTAGAACTGGCTCTCAAGTCCTCCACCCGCCTCTGACTGTGTTCTAGAACTGGCTCTCAAGTCCTCCACCCGCCTCTGACTGTGTTCTAGAACTGGCTGTGTAGTCCTCCACCTGCCACTGTCTGTGTTCTAGAACTGGCTGTGTAGTCCTCCACCTGCCACTGCCTGTGTTCTAGAACTGGCTCTCAAGTCCTCCACCTGCCTCTGACTGTGCTCTAGAACTGGCTGTGTAGTCCTCCACCTGCCACTGTCTGTGTTCTAGAACTGGCTGTGTAGTCCTCCACCTGCCACTGTCTGTGTTCTAGAACTGGCTGTGTAGTCCTCCACCTGCCACTGCCTGTGTTCTAGAACTGGCTGTGTAGTCCTCCACCTGCCACTGCCTGTGTTCTAGAACTGGCTGTGTAGTCCTCCACCTGCCACTGTCTGTGTTCTAGAACTGGCTGTGTAGTCCTCCACCTGCCACTGCCTGTGCTCTAGAACTGGCTCTCAAGTCCTCCACCCGCCTCTGACTGTGTTCTAGAACTGGCTCTCAAGTCCTCCACCTGCCACTGCCTGTGTTCTAGAACTGGCTCTCAAGTCCTCCACCCGCCTCTGACTGTGTTCTAGAACTGGCTCTCAAGTCCTCCACCCGCCTCTGACTGTGTTCTAGAACTGGCTCTCAAGTCCTCCACCCGCCTCTGACTGTGTTCTAGAACTGGCTGTGTAGTCCTCCACCTGCCACTGCCTGTGCTCTAGAACTGGCTGTGTAGTCCTCCACCTGCCTCTGCCTGTGTTCTAGAACTGGCTGTGTAGTCCTCCACCTGCCACTGTCTGTGTTCTAGAACTGGCTGTGTAGTCCTCCACCTGCCACTGCCTGTGTTCTAGAACTGGCTGTGTAGTCCTCCACCTGCCACTGCCTGTGTTCTAGAACTGGCTGTGTAGTCCTCCACCTGCCACTGTCTGTGTTCTAGAACTGGCTGTGTAGTCCTCCACCTGCCACTGCCTGTGTTCTAGAACTGGCTGTGTAGTCCTCCACCTGCCACTGCCTGTGCTCTAGAACTGGCTCTCAAGTCCTCCACCTGCCTCTGACTGTGTTCTAGAACTGGCTGTGTAGTCCTCCACCTGCCACTGCCTGTGTTCTAGAACTGGCTGTGTAGTCCTCCACCTGCCACTGCCTGTGTTCTAGAACTGGCTGTGTAGTCCTCCACCTGCCACTGCCTGTGTTCTAGAACTGGCTGTGTAGTCCTCCACCTGCCACTGCCTGTGCTCTAGAACTGGCTGTGTAGTCCTCCACCTGCCACTGCCTGTGTTCTAGAACTGGCTCTCAAGTCCTCCACCTGCCACTGCCTGTGTTCTAGAACTGGCTGTGTAGTCCTCCACCTGCCACTGCCTGTGCTCTAGAACTGGCTGTGTAGTCCTCCACCTGCCACTGCCTGTGTTCTAGAACTGGCTGTGTAGTCCTCCACCTGCCACTGCCTGTGCTCTAGAACTGGCTCTCAAGTCCTCCACCTGCCACTGCCTGTGCTCTAGAACTGGCTGTGTAGTCCTCCACCTGCCACTGCCTGTGTTCTAGAACTGGCTGTGTAGTCCTCCACCTGCCACTGCCTGTGCTCTAGAACTGGCTCTCAAGTCCTCCACCTGCCACTGCCTGTGTTCTAGAACTGGCTGTGTAGTCCTCCACCTGCCACTGCCTGTGTTCTAGAACTGGCTGTGTAGTCCTCCACCTGCCACTGCCTGTGTTCTAGAACTGGCTGTGTAGTCCTCCACCTGCCACTGCCTGTGCTCTAGAACTGGCTCTCAAGTCCTCCACCTGCCACTGCCTGTGTTCTAGAACTGGCTGTGTAGTCCTCCACCTGCCACTGCCTGTGTTCTAGAACTGGCTGTGTAGTCCTCCACCTGCCACTGCCTGTGTTCTAGAACTGGCCGTCAAGTCCTCCACCTGCCTCTGCCTGTGCTCTAGAACTGGCTGTGTAGTCCTCCACCTGCCAATGCCTGTGTTCTAGAACTGGCTGTGTAGTCCTCCACCTGCCACTGCCTGTGTTCTAGAACTGGCTCTCAAGTCCTCCACCTGCCTCTGACTGTGTTCTAGAACTGGCTCTCAAGTCCTCCACCCGCCTCTGCCTGTGCTCTAGAACTGGCTGTGTGGTCCTCCACCTGCCACTGCCTGTGCTCTAGAACTGGCTCTCAAGTCCTCCACCTGCCACTGCCTGTGCTCTAGAACTGGCTGTGTAGTCCTCCACCTGCCACTGCCTGTGCTCTAGAACTGGCTCTCAAGTCCTCCACCTGCCACTGCCTGTGCTCTAGAACTGGCTGTGTGGTCCTCCACCTGCCACTGCCTGTGCTCTAGAACTGGCTGTGTAGTCCTCCACCTGCCACTGCCTGTGTTCTAGAACTGGCTGTGTAGTCCTCCACCTGCCACTGCCTGTGTTCTAGAACTGGCCGTCAAGTCCTCCACCTGCCTCTGCCTGTGCTCTAGAACTGGCTGTGTAGTCCTCCACCTGCCAATGCCTGTGTTCTAGAACTGGCTGTGTAGTCCTCCACCTGCCACTGCCTGTGTTCTAGAACTGGCTCTCAAGTCCTCCACCTGCCTCTGACTGTGTTCTAGAACTGGCCGTCAAGTCCTCCACCTGCCTCTGCCTGTGCTCTAGAACTGGCTGTGTAGTCCTCCACCTGCCAATGCCTGTGTTCTAGAACTGGCTGTGTGGTCCTCCACCTGCCACTGCCTGTGTTCTAGAACTGGCTGTGTAGTCCTCCACCTGCCACTGCCTGTGTTCTAGAACTGGCTGTGTAGTCCTCCACCTGCCACTGCCTGTGTTCTAGAACTGGCTGTGTAGTCCTCCACCTGCCACTGTCTGTGTTCTAGAACTGGCTCTCAAGTCCTCCACCCGCCTCTGCCTGTGCTCTAGAACTGGCTGTGTGGTCCTCCACCTGCCACTGCCTGTGCTCTAGAACTGGCTGTGTAGTCCTCCACCTGCCAATGCCTGTGTTCTAGAACTGGCTGTGTAGTCCTCCACCTGCCACTGCCTGTGCTCTAGAACTGGCTCTCAAGTCCTCCACCTGCCACTGCCTGTGCTCTAGAACTGGCTGTGTGGTCCTCCACCTGCCACTGCCTGTGCTCTAGAACTGGCTGTGTAGTCCTCCACCTGCCACTGCCTGTGTTCTAGAACTGGCTGTGTAGTCCTCCACCTGCCACTGCCTGTGTTCTAGAACTGGCCGTCAAGTCCTCCACCTGCCTCTGCCTGTGCTCTAGAACTGGCTGTGTAGTCCTCCACCTGCCAATGCCTGTGTTCTAGAACTGGCTGTGTAGTCCTCCACCTGCCACTGCCTGTGTTCTAGAACTGGCTCTCAAGTCCTCCACCTGCCTCTGACTGTGTTCTAGAACTGGCTCTCAAGTCCTCCACCCGCCTCTGCCTGTGCTCTAGAACTGGCTGTGTGGTCCTCCACCTGCCACTGCCTGTGCTCTAGAACTGGCTCTCAAGTCCTCCACCTGCCACTGCCTGTGCTCTAGAACTGGCTGTGTAGTCCTCCACCTGCCACTGCCTGTGCTCTAGAACTGGCTCTCAAGTCCTCCACCTGCCACTGCCTGTGCTCTAGAACTGGCTGTGTAGTCCTCCACCTGCCACTGCCTGTGCTCTAGAACTGGCTCTCAAGTCCTCCACCTGCCACTGCCTGTGCTCTAGAACTGGCTGTGTGGTCCTCCACCTGCCACTGCCTGTGCTCTAGAACTGGCTCTCAAGTCCTCCACCTGCCACTGCCTGTGCTCTAGAACTGGCTGTGTAGTCCTCCACCTGCCACTGCCTGTGCTCTAGAACTGGCTCTCAAGTCCTCCACCTGCCACTGCCTGTGCTCTAGAACTGGCTGTGTAGTCCTCCACCTGCCACTGCCTGTGTTCTAGAACTGGCTGTGTAGTCCTCCACCTGCCACTGCCTGTGCTCTAGAACTGGCTCTCAAGTCCTCCACCTGCCACTGCCTGTGCTCTAGAACTGGCTGTGTAGTCCTCCACCTGCCACTGCCTGTGTTCTAGAACTGGCTGTGTGGTCCTCCACCTGCCACTGCCTGTGCTCTAGAACTGGCTCTCAAGTCCTCCACCTGCCACTGCCTGTGCTCTAGAACTGGCTGTGTAGTCCTCCACCTGCCACTGCCTGTGCTCTAGAACTGGCTCTCAAGTCCTCCACCTGCCTCTGCCTGTGCTCTAGAACTGGCTGTGTAGTCCTCCACCTGCCACTGCCTGTGCTCTAGAACTGGCTCTCAAGTCCTCCACCTGCCACTGCCTGTGCTCTAGAACTGGCTGTGTAGTCCTCCACCTGCCACTGCCTGTGTTCTAGAACTGGCTCTCAAGTCCTCCACCTGCCACTGCCTGTGTTCTAGAACTGGCTGTGTAGTCCTCCACCTGCCACTGCCTGTGCTCTAGAACTGGCTCTCAAGTCCTCCACCTGCCTCTGCCTGTGCTCTAGAACTGGCTGTGTAGTCCTCCACCTGCCACTGCCTGTGCTCTAGAACTGGCTCTCAAGTCCTCCACCTGCCACTGCCTGTGCTCTAGAACTGGCTGTGTAGTCCTCCACCTGCCACTGCCTGTGTTCTAGAACTGGCTCTCAAGTCCTCCACCTGCCACTGCCTGTGCTCTAGAACTGGCTGTGTAGTCCTCCACCTGCCACTGCCTGTGCTCTAGAACTGGCTGTGTAGTCCTCCACCTGCCACTGCCTGTGCTCTAGAACTGGCTCTCAAGTCCTCCACCTGCCACTGCCTGTGTTCTAGAACTGGCTGTGTAGTCCTCCACCTGCCACTGCCTGTGTTCTAGAACTGGCTGTGTAGTCCTCCACCTGCCACTGCCTGTGTTCTAGAACTGGCCGTCAAGTCCTCCACCTGCCTCTGCCTGTGCTCTAGAACTGGCTGTGTAGTCCTCCACCTGCCAATGCCTGTGTTCTAGAACTGGCTGTGTAGTCCTCCACCTGCCACTGCCTGTGTTCTAGAACTGGCTCTCAAGTCCTCCACCCGCCTCTGCCTGTGCTCTAGAACTGGCTGTGTGGTCCTCCACCTGCCACTGCCTGTGCTCTAGAACTGGCTGTGTAGTCCTCCACCTGCCACTGCCTGTGTTCTAGAACTGGCTGTGTAGTCCTCCACCTGCCACTGCCTGTGTTCTAGAACTGGCTCTCAAGTCCTCCACCCGCCTCTGCCTGTGCTCTAGAACTGGCTGTGTGGTCCTCCACCTGCCACTGCCTGTGCTCTAGAACTGGCTGTGTAGTCCTCCACCTGCCACTGCCTGTGTTCTAGAACTGTCTCTCAAGTCCTCCACCCGCCTCTGCCTGTGCTCTAGAACTGGCTGTGTGGTCCTCCACCTGCCACTGCCTGTGCTCTAGAACTGGCTGTGTAGTCCTCCACCTGCCACTGCCTGTGTTCTAGAACTGGCTGTGTAGTCCTCCACCTGCCACTGCCTGTGTTCTAGAACTGGCTCTCAAGTCCTCCACCCGCCTCTGCCTGTGCTCTAGAACTGGCTGTGTGGTCCTCCACCTGCCACTGCCTGTGCTCTAGAACTGGCTGTGTAGTCCTCCACCTGCCACTGCCTGTGTTCTAGAACTGGCTGTGTAGTCCTCCACCTGCCACTGCCTGTGTTCTAGAACTGGCTGTGTAGTCCTCCACCTGCCACTGCCTGTGTTCTAGAACTGGCCGTCAAGTCCTCCACCTGCCTCTGCCTGTGCTCTAGAACTGGCTGTGTAGTCCTCCACCTGCCACTGCCTGTGTTCTAGAACTGGCTCTCAAGTCCTCCACCTGCCTCTGACTGTGTTCTAGAACTGGCTCTCAAGTCCTCCACCCGCCTCTGCCTGTGCTCTAGAACTGGCTGTGTAGTCCTCCACCTGCCACTGCCTGTGCTCTAGAACTGGCTGTGTAGTCCTCCACCTGCCACTGCCTGTGTTCTAGAACTGGCCGTCAAGTCCTCCACCCGCCTCTGCCTGTGCTCTAGAACTGGCTGTGTAGTCCTCCACCTGCCACTGCCTGTGCTCTAGAACTGGCTGTGTAGTCCTCCACCTGCCTCTGCCTGTGCTCTAGAACTGGCTGTGTAGTCCTCCACCTGCCACTGCCTGTGTTCTAGAACTGGCTGTGTAGTCCTCCACCTGCCACTGCCTGTGTTCTAGAACTGGCCGTCAAGTCCTCCACCCGCCTCTGCCTGTGCTCTAGAACTGGCTGTGTAGTCCTCCACCTGCCACTGCCTGTGCTCTAGAACTGGCTGTGTAGTCCTCCACCTGCCTCTGCCTGTGCTCTAGAACTGGCTGTGTAGTCCTCCACCTGCCACTGCCTGTGTTCTAGAACTGGCTGTGTAGTCCTCCACCTGCCACTGTCTGTGTTCTAGAACTGGCTGTGTAGTCCTCCACCTGCCACTGCCTGTGTTCTAGAACTGGCTGTGTAGTCCTCCACCTGCCACTGCCTGTGCTCTAGAACTGGCTCTCAAGTCCTCCACCTGCCTCTGACTGTGTTCTAGAACTGGCTGTGTAGTCCTCCACCTGCCACTGCCTGTGTTCTAGAACTGGCTGTGTAGTCCTCCACCTGCCACTGCCTGTGTTCTAGAACTGGCTGTGTAGTCCTCCACCTGCCACTGCCTGTGTTCTAGAACTGGCTGTGTAGTCCTCCACCTGCCACTGCCTGTGCTCTAGAACTGGCTGTGTAGTCCTCCACCTGCCACTGCCTGTGCTCTAGAACTGGCTCTCAAGTCCTCCACCTGCCTCTGACTGTGCTCTAGAACTGGCTGTGTAGTCCTCCACCTGCCACTGCCTGTGTTCTAGAACTGGCTGTGTAGTCCTCCACCTGCCACTGCCTGTTTTCTAGAACTGGCTGTGTAGTCCTCCACCTGCCACTGCCTGTGTTCTAGAACTGGCCGTCAAGTCCTCCACCTGCCTCTGCCTGTGCTCTAGAACTGGCTGTGTAGTCCTCCACCTGCCACTGCCTGTGTTCTAGAACTGGCTCTCAAGTCCTCCACCTGCCTCTGACTGTGTTCTAGAACTGGCTCTCAAGTCCTCCACCCGCCTCTGCCTGTGCTCTAGAACTGGCTGTGTAGTCCTCCACCTGCCACTGCCTGTGCTCTAGAACTGGCTGTGTAGTCCTCCACCTGCCACTGCCTGTGTTTAGAACTGGCTGTGTAGTCCTCCACCTGCCACTGCCTGTGTTCTAGAACTGGCTGTGTAGTCCTCCACCTGCCACTGCCTGTGTTCTAGAACTGGCTGTGTAGTCCTCCACCTGCCACTGTCTGTGTTCTAGAACTGGCTGTGTAGTCCTCCACCTGCCACTGCCTGTGCTCTAGAACTGGCTGTGTAGTCCTCCACCTGCCACTGCCTGTGCTCTAGAACTGGCTGTGTAGTCCTCCACCTGCCACTGCCTGTGTTCTAGAACTGGCTGTGTAGTCCTCCACCTGCCACTGCCTGTGTTCTAGAACTGGCTGTGTAGTCCTCCACCTGCCACTGTCTGTGTTCTAGAACTGGCTGTGTAGTCCTCCACCTGCCACTGCCTGTGCTCTAGAACTGGCTGTGTAGTCCTCCACCTGCCACTGCCTGTGTTCTAGAACTGGCTGTGTAGTCCTCCACCTGCCACTGCCTGTGTTCTAGAACTGGCTGTGTAGTCCTCCACCTGCCACTGTCTGTGTTCTAGAACTGGCTGTGTAGTCCTCCACCTGCCACTGCCTGTGCTCTAGAACTGGCTCTCAAGTCCTCCACCTGCCTCTGCCTGTGCTCTAGAACTGGCTGTGTAGTCCTCCACCTGCCACTGCCTGTGTTCTAGAACTGGCCGTCACGTCCTCCACCTGCCTCTGCCTGTGTTCTAGAACTGGCTCTCAAGTCCTCCACCCGCCTCTGCCTGTGCTCTAGAACTGGCTGTGTAGTCCTCCACCTGCCACTGCCTGTGTTCTAGAACTGGCTCTCAAGTCCTCCACCTGCCTCTGCCTGTGTTCTAGAACTGGCTGTGTAGTCCTCCACCTGCCACTGCCTGTGTTCTAGAACTGGCTCTCAAGTCCTCCACCTGGCTCTGCGGTGCTCTAGAACTGGCTGTGTAGTCCTCCACCTGCCACTGCCTGTGCTCTAGAACTGGCCGTCAAGTCCTCCACCTGCCTCTGCCTGTGTTCTAGAACTGGCTCTCAAGTCCTCCACCCGCCTCTGCCTGTGCTCTAGAACTGGCTGTGTAGTCCTCCACCTGCCACTGCCTGTGTTCTAGAACTGGCCGTCAAGTCCTCCACATGCCTCTGACTGTACTCTAGAACTGGCTGTGTAGTCCTCCACCTGCCACTGCCTGTGCTCTAGAACTGGCTCTCAAGTCCTCCACCTGCCTCTGCCTGTGCTCTAGAACTGGCTGTGTAGTCCTCCACCTGCCACTGCCTGTGTTCTAGAACTGGCTGTGTAGTCCTCCACCTGCCACTGCCTGTGTTCTAGAACTGGCCGTCACGTCCTCCACCTGCCTCTGACTGTGTTCTAGAACTGGCTCTCAAGTCCTCCACCCGCCTCTGCCTGTGCTCTAGAACTGGCTGTGTAGTCCTCCACCTGCCACTGCCTGTGTTCTAGAACTGGCCGTCAAGTCCTCCACATGCCTCTGACTGTACTCTAGAACTGGCTGTGTAGTCCTCCACCTGCCACTGCCTGTGTTCTAGAACTGGCCGTCAAGTCCTCCACCTGCCTCTGCCTGTGCTCTAGAACTGGCTGTGTAGTCCTCCACCTGCCACTGCCTGTGTTCTAGAACTGGCTCTCAAGTCCTCCACCTGCCTCTGCCTGTGCTCTAGAACTGGCTGTGTAGTCCTCCACCTGCCACTGCCTGTGTTCTAGAACTGGCCGTCAAGTCCTCCACCTGCCTCTGAATGTACTCTAGAACTGGCTGTGTAGTCCTCCACCTGCCACTGCCTGTGTTCTAGAACTGGCTCTCAAGTCCTCCACCTGCCTCTGCCTGTGCTCTAGAACTGGCTGTGTAGTCCTCCACCTGCCACTGCCTGTGTTCTAGAACTGGCTCTCAAGTCCTCCACCCGCCTCTGCCTGTGCTCTAGAACTGGCTGTGTAGTCCTCCACCTGCCACTGCCTGTGTTCTAGAACTGGCCGTCAAGTCCTCCACATGCCTCTGACTGTACTCTAGAACTGGCTGTGTAGTCCTCCACCTACCACTGTCTGTGTTCTAGAACTGGCTGTGTAGTCCTCCACCTGCCACTGCCGGTGTTCTAGAACTGGCCGTCACGTCCTCCACCTGCCTCTGACTGTGTTCTAGAACTGGCTCTCAAGTCCTCCACCCGCCTCTGCCTGTGCTCTAGAACTGGCTGTGTAGTCCTCCACCTGCCACTGCCTGTGTTCTAGAACTGGCCGTCACGTCCTCCACCTGCCTCTGACTGTGTTCTAGAACTGGCTCTCAAGTCCTCCACCCGCCTCTGCCTGTGCTCTAGAACTGGCTGTGTAGTCCTCCACCTGCCACTGCCTGTGTTCTAGAACTGGCCGTCAAGTCCTCCACATGCCTCTGACTGTACTCTAGAACTGGCTGTGTAGTCCTCCACCTGCCACTGCCTGTGTTCTAGAACTGGCCGTCAAGTCCTCCACCTGCCTCTGCCTGTGCTCTAGAACTGGCTGTGTAGTCCTCCACCTGCCACTGCCTGTGTTCTAGAACTGGCTCTCAAGTCCTCCACCTGCCTCTGCCTGTGCTCTAGAACTGGCTGTGTAGTCCTCCACCTGCCACTGCCTGTGTTCTAGAACTGGCCGTCAAGTCCTCCACCTGCCTCTGAATGTACTCTAGAACTGGCTGTGTAGTCCTCCACCTGCCACTGCCTGTGTTCTAGAACTGGCTCTCAAGTCCTCCACCTGCCTCTGCCTGTGCTCTAGAACTGGCTGTGTAGTCCTCCACCTGCCACTGCCTGTGTTCTAGAACTGGCTCTCAAGTCCTCCACCCGCCTCTGCCTGTGCTCTAGAACTGGCTGTGTAGTCCTCCACCTGCCACTGCCTGTGTTCTAGAACTGGCCGTCACGTCCTCCACCTGCCTCTGACTGTGTTCTAGAACTGGCTCTCAAGTCCTCCACCCGCCTCTGCCTGTGCTCTAGAACTGGCTGTGTAGTCCTCCACCTGCCACTGCCTGTGTTCTAGAACTGGCCGTCACGTCCTCCACCTGCCTCTGACTGTGTTCTAGAACTGGCTCTCAAGTCCTCCACCCGCCTCTGCCTGTGCTCTAGAACTGGCTGTGTAGTCCTCCACCTGCCACTGCCTGTGTTCTAGAACTGGCCGTCAAGTCCTCCACATGCCTCTGACTGTACTCTAGAACTGGCTGTGTAGTCCTCCACCTGCCACTGCCTGTGTTCTAGAACTGGCCGTCAAGTCCTCCACCTGCCTCTGCCTGTGCTCTAGAACTGGCTGTGTAGTCCTCCACCTGCCACTGCCTGTGTTCTAGAACTGGCTCTCAAGTCCTCCACCTGCCTCTGCCTGTGCTCTAGAACTGGCTGTGTAGTCCTCCACCTGCCACTGCCTGTGTTCTAGAACTGGCCGTCAAGTCCTCCACCTGCCTCTGAATGTACTCTAGAACTGGATGTGTAGTCCTCCACCTGCCACTGCCTGTGTTCTAGAACTGGCTCTCAAGTCCTCCACCTGCCTCTGCCTGTGCTCTAGAACTGGCTGTGTAGTCCTCCACCTGCCACTGCCTGTGTTCTAGAACTGGCTCTCAAGTCCTCCACCTGCCTCTGCCTGTGCTCTAGAACTGGCTGTGTAGTCCTCCACCTGCCACTGCCTGTGTTCTAGAACTGGCTCTCAAGTCCTCCACCCGCCTCTGCCTGTGCTCTAGAACTGGCTGTGTAGTCCTCCACCTGCCACTGCCTGTGTTCTAGAACTGGCCGTCAAGTCCTCCACATGCCTCTGACTGTACTCTAGAACTGGCTGTGTAGTCCTCCACCTACCACTGTCTGTGTTCTAGAACTGGCTGTGTAGTCCTCCACCTGCCACTGCCGGTGTTCTAGAACTGGCCGTCACGTCCTCCACCTGCCTCTGACTGTGTTCTAGAACTGGCTCTCAAGTCCTCCACCCGCCTCTGCCTGTGCTCTAGAACTGGCTGTGTAGTCCTCCACCTGCCACTGCCTGTGTTCTAGAACTGGCCGTCACGTCCTCCACCTGCCTCTGACTGTGTTCTAGAACTGGCTCTCAAGTCCTCCACCCGCCTCTGCCTGTGCTCTAGAACTGGCTGTGTAGTCCTCCACCTGCCACTGCCTGTGTTCTAGAACTGGCCGTCAAGTCCTCCACCTGCCTCTGACTGTACTCTAGAACTGGCTGTGTAGTCCTCCACCTGCCACTGCCTGTGCTCTAGAACTGGCTCTGTAGTCCTCCACCTGCCACTGCATGTGTTCTAGAACTGGCTCTCAAGTCCTCCACCCGCCTCTGCCTGTGCTCTAGAACTGGCTGTGTAGTCCTCCACCTGCCACTGCCTGTGTTCTAGAACTGGCCGTCAAGTCCTCCACCTGCCTCTGACTGTACTCTAGAACTGGCTGTGTAGTCCTCCACCTGCCACTGTCTGTGTTCTAGAACTGGCTGTGTAGTCCTCCACCTGCCACTGCCTGTGTTCTAGAACTGGCTCTCAAGTCCTCCACCCGCCTCTGCCTGTGCTCTAGAACTGGCTGTGTAGTCCTCCACCTGCCACTGCCTGTGTTCTAGAACTGGCCGTCAAGTCCTCCACCTGCCTCTGACTGTACTCTAGAACTGGCTGTGTAGTCCTCCACCTGCCACTGTCTGTGTTCTAGAACTGGCTGTGTAGTCCTCCACCTGCCACTGCCTGTGTTCTAGAACTGGCCGTCAAGTCCTCCACCTGCCTCTGAATGTACTCTAGAACTGGCTGTGTAGTCCTCCACCTGCCACTGCCTGTGCTCTAGAACTGGCTCTGTAGTCCTCCACCTGCCACTGCCTGTGTTCTAGAACTGGCCGTCAAG
Source organism: Bacillus rossius redtenbacheri (assembly GCF_032445375.1). Classification (NCBI taxonomy): domain Eukaryota; kingdom Metazoa; phylum Arthropoda; class Insecta; order Phasmatodea; family Bacillidae; genus Bacillus; species Bacillus rossius. The sequence goes on along the minus strand of NC_086340.1, from coordinate 16,730,632 downwards.
TCCTCCACCTGCCTCTGACTGTACTCTAGAACTGGCTGTGTAGTCCTCCACCTGCCACTGTCTGTGTTCTAGAACTGGCTGTGTAGTCCTCCACCTGCCACTGCCTGTGTTCTAGAACTGGCCGTCAAGTCCTCCACCTGCCTCTGAATGTACTCTAGAACTGGCTGTGTAGTCCTCCACCTGCCACTGTCTGTGTTCTAGAACTGGCTGTGTAGTCCTCCACCTGCCACTGCATGTGTTCTAGAACTGGCCGTCAAGTCCTCCACCTGCCTCTGACTGTGCTCTAGAACTGGCTGTGTAGTCCTCCACCTGCCACTGCCTGTGTTCTAGAACTGGCTGTGTAGTCCTCCACCTGCCACTGACTGTGTTCTAGAACTGGCTGTGTAGTCCTCCACCTGCCACTGCCTGTGTTCTAGAACTGGCCGTCAAGTCCTCCACCTGCCTCTGACTGTGCTCTAGAACTGGCTGTGTAGTCCTCCACCTGCCACTGCCTGTGTTCTAGAACTGGCTGTGTAGTCCTCCACCTGCCACTGCCTGTGTTCTAGAACTGGCTCTCAAGTCCTCCACCCGCCTCTGCCTGTGCTCTAGAACTGGCTGTGTAGTCCTCCACCTGCCACTGCCTGTGTTCTAGAACTGGCTGTGTAGTCCTCCACCTGCCACTGACTGTGTTCTAGAACTGGCTGTGTAGTCCTCCACCTGCCACTGCCTGTGTTCTAGAACTGGCCGTCAAGTCCTCCACCTGCCTCTGACTGTGCTCTAGAACTGGCTGTGTAGTCCTCCACCTGCCACTGTCTGTGTTCTAGAACTGGCTGTGTAGTCCTCCACCTGCCACTGCATGTGTTCTAGAACTGGCCGTCAAGTCCTCCACCTGCCTCTGACTGTGCTCTAGAACTGGCTGTGTAGTCCTCCACCTGCCACTGCCTGTGTTCTAGAACTGGCTGTGTAGTCCTCCACCTGCCACTGCCTGTGTTCTGGAACTGGCTGTGTAGTCCTCCACCTGCCACTGCCTGTGTTCTAGAACTGGCTGTGTAGTCCTCCACCTGCCACTGCCTGTGTTATAGAACTGGCCGTCACGTCCTCCACCTGCCTCTGACTGTGTTCTAGAACTGGCTCTCAAGTCCTCCACCCGCCTCTGCCTGTGCTCTAGAACTGGCTGTGTAGTCCTCCACCTGCCACTGCCTGTGTTCTAGAACTGGCCGTCAAGTCCTCCACATGCCTCTGACTGTACTCTAGAACTGGCTGTGTAGTCCTCCACCTGCCACTGCCTGTGTTCTAGAACTGGCTCTCAAGTCCTCCACCCGCCTCTGCCTGTGCTCTAGAACTGGCTGTGTAGTCCTCCACCTGCCACTGCCTGTGTTCTAGAACTGGCTGTGTAGTCCTCCACCTGCCACTGACTGTGTTCTAGAACTGGCTGTGTAGTCCTCCACCTGCCACTGCCTGTGTTCTAGAACTGGCCGTCAAGTCCTCCACCTGCCTCTGACTGTGCTCTAGAACTGGCTGTGTAGTCCTCCACCTGCCACTGCCTGTGTTCTAGAACTGGCTGTGTAGTCCTCCACCTGCCACTGCCTGTGTTCTAGAACTGGCTGTGTAGTCCTCCACCCGCCTCTGCCTGTGCTCTAGAACTGGCTGTGTAGTCCTCCACCTGCCACTGCCTGTGTTCTAGAACTGGCCGTAAAGTCCTCCACCCGCCTCTGCCTGTGCTCTAGAACTGGCTGTGTAGTCCTCCACCTGCCACTGCCTGTGTTCTAGAACTGGCCGTCAAGTCCTCCACCCGCCTCTGCCTGTGCTCTAGAACTGGCTGTGTAGTCCTCCACCTGCCACTGCCTGTGTTCTAGAACTGGCCGTCAAGTCCTCCACCTGCCTCTGACTGTGTTCTAGAACTGGCCGTCAAGTCCTCCACCTGCCTCTGACTGTACTCTAGAACTGGCTGTGTAGTCCTCCACCTGCCACTGCCTGTGTTCTAGAACTGGCTGTGTAGTCCTCCACCTGCCACTGACTGAGTTCTAGAACTGGCTGTGTAGTCCTCCACCTGCCACTGCCTGTGTTATAGAACTGGCCGTCACGTCCTCCACCTGCCTCTGACTGTGTTCTAGAACTGGCAGTCAAGTCCTTCACCCGCCTCTGCCTGGGTTCTAGAACTGGCCGTCACGTCCTCCACCTGCCTCTGACTGTGTTCTAGAACTGGCAGTCAAGTCCTTCACCCGCCTCTGCCTGGGTTCTAGAACTGGCCGTCACGTCCTCCACCTGCCTCTGACTGTGTTCTAGAACTGGCAGTCAAGTCCTTCACCCGCCTCTGCCTGGTTTCTAGAACTGGCCGTCACGTCCTCCACCTGCCTCTGACTGTGTTCTAGAACTGGCTCTCAAGTCCTCCACCCGCCTCTGCCTGTGCTCTAGAACTGGCTGTGTAGTCCTCCACCTGCCACTGCCTGTGTTCTAGAACTGGCCGTCAAGTCCTCCACCTGCCTCTGACTGTGCTCTAGAACTGGCTGATGTAGTCCTCCACCTGCCACTGCCTGTGTTCTAGAACTGGCTGTGTAGTCCTCCACCTGCCACTGCCTGTGTTCTAGAACTGGCTGTGTAGTCCTCCACCTGCCACTGCCTGTGTTCTAGAACTGGCTGTGTAGTCCTCCACCTGCCACTGCCTGTGTTCTAGAACTGGCCGTCACGTCCTCCACCTGCCTCTGACTGTGTTCTAGAACTGGCAGTCAAGTCCTTCACCCGCCTCTGCCTGGGTTCTAGAACTGGCCGTCACGTCCTCCACCTGCCTCTGACTGTGTTCTAGAACTGGCAGTCAAGTCCTTCACTCGCCTCTGCCTGGGTTCTAGAACTGGCCGTCACGTCCTCCACCTGCCTCTGACTGTGTTCTAGAACTGGCTGTCAAGTCCTTCACCCGCCTCTGCCTGGGTTCTAGAACTGGCTGTGTAGTCCTCCACCTGCCACTGTCTGTGCTCTAGAACTGGCTGTGTAGTCCTCCACCTGCCACTGTCTGGGTTCTAGAACTGGCTGTCAAGTGCTCCACCTGCCTCTGCCTGTGTTCTAGAACTGGCTGTCAAGTGCTCCACCTGCCTCTGCCTGTGTTCTAGAACTGGCTGTCACGTCCTCCACCTGCCACTGCCTGGGTTCTAGAACTGGCTGTCACGTCCTCCATCTGCCTCTGCCTGGGTTCTAGAACTGGCTGTCACGTCCTCCACCTTCCTCTGCCTGGTTTCTAGAACTGGCTGTCAAGTGCTCCACCTTCCTCTGCCTGGGTTCTAGAACTGGCTGTCAAGTCCTCCACCTGCCTCTGCCTGTGTTCTAGAACTGGCTGTCACGTCCTCAATCTGCCTCTGCCTGGGTTCTAGAACTGGCTGTCACGTCCTCCACCTTCCTCTGCCTGGGTTCTAGAACTGGCTGTCAAGTGCTCCACCTTCCTCTGCCTGGGTTCTAGAACTGGCTGTCAAGTGCTCCACCTTCCTCTGCCTGGGTTCTAGAACTGGCTGTCAAGTCCTCCACCTGCCACTGTCTGTGTTCTAGAACTGGCTGTCAAGACCTCCACCTGCCTCTGCCTGGGTTCTAGAACTGGCTGTCACGTCCTCCACCTTCCTCTGCCTGGGTTCTAGAACTGGCTGTCAAGTGCTCCAACTTCCTCTGCCTGGGTTCTAGAACTGGCTGTCACGTCCTCCACCTTCCTCTGCCTGGGTTCTAGAACTGGCTGTCAAGTGCTCCACCTTCCTCTACCTGGGTTCTAGAACTGGCTGTCACGTCCTCCACCTTCCTCTGCCTGGGTTCTAGAACTGGCTGTCAAGTGCTCCACATTCCTCTGCCTGGGTTCTAGAACTGGCTGTCAAGTCTTCCACCTGCCACTGTCTGTGTTCTAGAACTGGCTGTCAAGTGCTCCACCTTCCTCTGCCTGGGTTCTAGAACTGGCTGTCACGTCCTCCACCTTCCTCTGCCTGGGTTCTAGAACTGGCTGTCAAGTGCTCCACCTGCCTCTGCCTGTGTTCTAGAACTGGCTGTCACGTCCTCCACCTGCCACTGCCTGGGTTCTAGAACTGGCTGTCACGTCCTCCACCTTCCTCTGCCTGGGTTCTAGAACTGGCTGTCAAGTGCTCCACCTTCCTCTGCCTGGGTTCTAGAACTGGCTGTCACGTCCTCCACCTGCCTCTGCCTGGGTTCTAGAACTGGCTGTCAAGTGCTCCACCTTCCTCTACCTGGGTTCTAGAACTGGCTGTCACGTCCTCCACCTTCCTCTGCCTGGGTTCTAGAACTGGCTGTCACGTCCTCCACCTGCCTCTGCCTGGGTTCTAGAACTGGCTGTCAAGTGCTCCACCTTCCTCTGCCTGGGTTCTAGAACTGGCTGTCACGTCCTCCACCTGCCTCTGCCTGGGTTCTAGAACTGGCTGTCAAGTGCTCCACCTTCCTCTGCCTGGGTTCTAGAACTGGCTGTCACGTCCTCCACCTTCCTCTGCCTGGGTTCTAGAACTGGCTGTCAAGTCCTCCACCTGCCTCTGCCTGGGTTCTAGAACTGGCTGTGTAGTCCTCCACCTGCCACTGTCTGTGCTCTATAACTGGCTGTGTAGTCCTCCACCTGCCACTGTCTGGGTTCTAGAACTAGCTGTCAAGTGCTCCACCTGCCTCTGCCTGTGTTCTAGAACTGGCTGTCACGTCCTCCACCTTCCTCTGCCTGGGTTCTAGAACTGGCTGTCAAGTGCTCCACCTTCCTCTGCCTGGGTTCAAGAACTGGCTGTCAAGTCCTCCACCTGCCTCTGCCTGGGTTCTAGAACTGGCTGTGTAGTCCTCCACCTGCCACTGTCTGTGTTCTAGAACTGGCTGTGTAGTCCTCCACCTGCCACTGTCTGGGTTCTAGAACTGGCTGTCAAGTCCTCCATCTGCCTCTGCCTGTGTTCTCGAACTGGCTGTCACGTCCTCCACCTTCCTCTGCCTGGGTTCTAGAACTGGCTGTCAAGTGCTCCACCTTCCTCTGCCTGGGTTCTAGAACTGGCTGTCAAGTGCTCCACCTGCCTCTGCCTGGGTTCTAGAACTGGCTGTCACGTCCTCCACCTTCCTCTGCCTGGGTTCTAGAACTGGCTCTCAAGTCCTCCACCCGCCTCTGCCTGTGCTCTAGAACTGGCTGTGTAGTCCTCCACCTGCCACTGCCTGTGTTCTAGAACTGGCTGTGTAGTCCTCCACCTGCCACTGACTGTGTTCTAGAACTGGCTGTGTAGTCCTCCACCTGCCACTGCCTGTGTTCTAGAACTGGCCGTCAAGTCCTCCACCTGCCTCTGACTGTGCTCTAGAACTGGCTGTGTAGTCCTCCACCTGCCACTGCCTGTGTTCTAGAACTGGCTGTGTAGTCCTCCACCTGCCACTGCCTGTGTTCTAGAACTGGCTGTGTAGTCCTCCACCCGCCTCTGCCTGTGCTCTAGAACTGGCTGTGTAGTCCTCCACCTGCCACTGCCTGTGTTCTAGAACTGGCCGTAAAGTCCTCCACCCGCCTCTGCCTGTGCTCTAGAACTGGCTGTGTAGTCCTCCACCTGCCACTGCCTGTGTTCTAGAACTGGCCGTCAAGTCCTCCACCCGCCTCTGCCTGTGCTCTAGAACTGGCTGTGTAGTCCTCCACCTGCCACTGCCTGTGTTCTAGAACTGGCCGTCAAGTCCTCCACCTGCCTCTGACTGTGTTCTAGAACTGGCCGTCAAGTCCTCCACCTGCCTCTGACTGTACTCTAGAACTGGCTGTGTAGTCCTCCACCTGCCACTGCCTGTGTTCTAGAACTGGCTGTGTAGTCCTCCACCTGCCACTGACTGAGTTCTAGAACTGGCTGTGTAGTCCTCCACCTGCCACTGCCTGTGTTATAGAACTGGCCGTCACGTCCTCCACCTGCCTCTGACTGTGTTCTAGAACTGGCAGTCAAGTCCTTCACCCGCCTCTGCCTGGGTTCTAGAACTGGCCGTCACGTCCTCCACCTGCCTCTGACTGTGTTCTAGAACTGGCAGTCAAGTCCTTCACCCGCCTCTGCCTGGGTTCTAGAACTGGCCGTCACGTCCTCCACCTGCCTCTGACTGTGTTCTAGAACTGGCAGTCAAGTCCTTCACCCGCCTCTGCCTGGTTTCTAGAACTGGCCGTCACGTCCTCCACCTGCCTCTGACTGTGTTCTAGAACTGGCTCTCAAGTCCTCCACCCGCCTCTGCCTGTGCTCTAGAACTGGCTGTGTAGTCCTCCACCTGCCACTGCCTGTGTTCTAGAACTGGCCGTCAAGTCCTCCACCTGCCTCTGACTGTGCTCTAGAACTGGCTGATGTAGTCCTCCACCTGCCACTGCCTGTGTTCTAGAACTGGCTGTGTAGTCCTCCACCTGCCACTGCCTGTGTTCTAGAACTGGCTGTGTAGTCCTCCACCTGCCACTGCCTGTGTTCTAGAACTGGCTGTGTAGTCCTCCACCTGCCACTGCCTGTGTTCTAGAACTGGCCGTCACGTCCTCCACCTGCCTCTGACTGTGTTCTAGAACTGGCAGTCAAGTCCTTCACCCGCCTCTGCCTGGGTTCTAGAACTGGCCGTCACGTCCTCCACCTGCCTCTGACTGTGTTCTAGAACTGGCAGTCAAGTCCTTCACTCGCCTCTGCCTGGGTTCTAGAACTGGCCGTCACGTCCTCCACCTGCCTCTGACTGTGTTCTAGAACTGGCTGTCAAGTCCTTCACCCGCCTCTGCCTGGGTTCTAGAACTGGCTGTGTAGTCCTCCACCTGCCACTGTCTGTGCTCTAGAACTGGCTGTGTAGTCCTCCACCTGCCACTGTCTGGGTTCTAGAACTGGCTGTCAAGTGCTCCACCTGCCTCTGCCTGTGTTCTAGAACTGGCTGTCAAGTGCTCCACCTGCCTCTGCCTGTGTTCTAGAACTGGCTGTCACGTCCTCCACCTGCCACTGCCTGGGTTCTAGAACTGGCTGTCACGTCCTCCATCTGCCTCTGCCTGGGTTCTAGAACTGGCTGTCACGTCCTCCACCTTCCTCTGCCTGGTTTCTAGAACTGGCTGTCAAGTGCTCCACCTTCCTCTGCCTGGGTTCTAGAACTGGCTGTCAAGTCCTCCACCTGCCTCTGCCTGTGTTCTAGAACTGGCTGTCACGTCCTCAATCTGCCTCTGCCTGGGTTCTAGAACTGGCTGTCACGTCCTCCACCTTCCTCTGCCTGGGTTCTAGAACTGGCTGTCAAGTGCTCCACCTTCCTCTGCCTGGGTTCTAGAACTGGCTGTCAAGTGCTCCACCTTCCTCTGCCTGGGTTCTAGAACTGGCTGTCAAGTCCTCCACCTGCCACTGTCTGTGTTCTAGAACTGGCTGTCAAGACCTCCACCTGCCTCTGCCTGGGTTCTAGAACTGGCTGTCACGTCCTCCACCTTCCTCTGCCTGGGTTCTAGAACTGGCTGTCAAGTGCTCCAACTTCCTCTGCCTGGGTTCTAGAACTGGCTGTCACGTCCTCCACCTTCCTCTGCCTGGGTTCTAGAACTGGCTGTCAAGTGCTCCACCTTCCTCTACCTGGGTTCTAGAACTGGCTGTCACGTCCTCCACCTTCCTCTGCCTGGGTTCTAGAACTGGCTGTCAAGTGCTCCACATTCCTCTGCCTGGGTTCTAGAACTGGCTGTCAAGTCTTCCACCTGCCACTGTCTGTGTTCTAGAACTGGCTGTCAAGTGCTCCACCTTCCTCTGCCTGGGTTCTAGAACTGGCTGTCACGTCCTCCACCTTCCTCTGCCTGGGTTCTAGAACTGGCTGTCAAGTGCTCCACCTGCCTCTGCCTGTGTTCTAGAACTGGCTGTCACGTCCTCCACCTGCCACTGCCTGGGTTCTAGAACTGGCTGTCACGTCCTCCACCTTCCTCTGCCTGGGTTCTAGAACTGGCTGTCAAGTGCTCCACCTTCCTCTGCCTGGGTTCTAGAACTGGCTGTCACGTCCTCCACCTGCCTCTGCCTGGGTTCTAGAACTGGCTGTCAAGTGCTCCACCTTCCTCTACCTGGGTTCTAGAACTGGCTGTCACGTCCTCCACCTTCCTCTGCCTGGGTTCTAGAACTGGCTGTCACGTCCTCCACCTGCCTCTGCCTGGGTTCTAGAACTGGCTGTCAAGTGCTCCACCTTCCTCTGCCTGGGTTCTAGAACTGGCTGTCACGTCCTCCACCTGCCTCTGCCTGGGTTCTAGAACTGGCTGTCAAGTGCTCCACCTTCCTCTGCCTGGGTTCTAGAACTGGCTGTCACGTCCTCCACCTTCCTCTGCCTGGGTTCTAGAACTGGCTGTCAAGTCCTCCACCTGCCTCTGCCTGGGTTCTAGAACTGGCTGTGTAGTCCTCCACCTGCCACTGTCTGTGCTCTATAACTGGCTGTGTAGTCCTCCACCTGCCACTGTCTGGGTTCTAGAACTAGCTGTCAAGTGCTCCACCTGCCTCTGCCTGTGTTCTAGAACTGGCTGTCACGTCCTCCACCTTCCTCTGCCTGGGTTCTAGAACTGGCTGTCAAGTGCTCCACCTTCCTCTGCCTGGGTTCAAGAACTGGCTGTCAAGTCCTCCACCTGCCTCTGCCTGGGTTCTAGAACTGGCTGTGTAGTCCTCCACCTGCCACTGTCTGTGTTCTAGAACTGGCTGTGTAGTCCTCCACCTGCCACTGTCTGGGTTCTAGAACTGGCTGTCAAGTCCTCCATCTGCCTCTGCCTGTGTTCTCGAACTGGCTGTCACGTCCTCCACCTTCCTCTGCCTGGGTTCTAGAACTGGCTGTCAAGTGCTCCACCTTCCTCTGCCTGGGTTCTAGAACTGGCTGTCAAGTGCTCCACCTGCCTCTGCCTGGGTTCTAGAACTGGCTGTCACGTCCTCCACCTTCCTCTGCCTGGGTTCTAGAACTGGCTGTCAAGTGCTCCACCTGCCTCTGCCTGGGTTCTAGAACTGGCTGTCAAGTCCTCCACCTGCCACTGTCTGTGCTCTAGAACTGGCTGTGTAGTCCTCCACCTGCCACTGTCTGGGTTCTAGAACTCTCCTTAAAGTTCTCCACCTGCCTCTGCCAGTGTTATAGAACTGGCTGTGTAGTCCTCCACCTGTCACTGCCTGGGTTCTAGAACTGGTTGTCAAGTCCTTCACCCGCCTCTGCCTGTGCTCTAGAACTGGCTGTGTAGTCCTCCACCTGCCACTGTCTGGGTTCTAGAACTGGCTGTCAAGTCCTCCACCCGCCTCTGCCTGTGCTCTAGAACTGGCTGTCAAGTCCACCACCTGCCACTGTCTGTGTTCTAGAACTGGCTGTCAAGACCTCCACCTGCCTCTGCCTGGGTTCTAGAACTGGCTGTGTAGTCCTCCACCTGCCACCACCTGTGATCTAGAACTGGCCGTTAAGTTATCCACCTGCCTCTGCCAGTGTTATAGAACTGGCTGTGTAGTCCTCCACCTGCCTCTGCCTGGGTTCTAGAACTGGCTGTCAAGTCCTTCACCCGCCTCTGCCTGTGCTCTAGAACTGGCTGTGTAGTCCTCCACCTGCCACTGTCTGGGTTCTAGAACTGGCTGTCAAGTCCTCCACCCGCCTCTGCCTGTGCTCTAGAACTGGCTGTCAAGTCCACCACCTGCCACTGTCTGTGCTCTAGAACTGGCTGTCAAGACCTCCACCTGCCTCTGCCTGGGTTCTAGAACTGGCTGTGTAGTCCTCCACCTGCCACCACCTGTGATCTAGAACTGGCCGTTAAGTTATCCACCTGCCTCTGCCAGTGTTATAGAACTGGCTGTGTAGTCCTCCACCTGCCACTGCCTGGGTTATAGAACTCTCCATAAAGTTCTCCACCTGCCTCTGCCAGTGTTATAGAACTGGCTGTGTAGTCCTCCACCTGCCACTGCCTGGGTTATAGAACTCTCCTTAAAGTTCTCCACCTGCCTCTGCCAGTGTTATAGAACTGGCTGTGTAGTCCTCCACCTGCCACTGCCTGGGTTCTAGAACTCTCCTTAAAGTTCTTTACCTGCCTCTGCCAGTGTTATAGAACTGGCTGTGTAGTCCTCCACCTGCCACTGCCTGGGTTATAGAACTCTCCTTAAAGTTCTTCACCTGCCTCTGCCGGTGTTATAGAACTGGCTGTGTAGTCCTCCACCTGCCACTGCCTGGGTTCTAGAACTCTCCTTAAAGTTCTCCACCTGCCTCTGCCAGTGTTATAGAACTGGCTGTGTAGTCCTCCACCTGCCACTGCCTGGGTTCTAGAACTCTCCTTAAAGTTCTTCACCTGCCTCTGCCAGTGTTATAGAACTGGCTGTGTAGTCCTCAACCTGCCACTGCCTGGATTCTAGAACTCTCCTTAAAGGTCTTTACCTGCCTCTGCCAGTGTTATAGAACTGGCTGTGTATTCCTCCACCTGCCACTGCCTGGGTTCTAGAACTCTCCTTAAAGTTCTTCACCTGCCTCTGCCAGTGTTATGAACTGGCTGTGTAGTCCTCCACCTGCCACTGCCTGGGTTCTAGAACTCTCCTTAAAGTTCTTCACCTGCCTCTGCCAGTGTTATGAACTGGCAGTGTAGTCCTCAACCTGCCACTGCCTGGGTTGTATAACTCTCTTTATAGTTCTTCACCTGCCTCTGCCAGTGTTATAGAACTGGCTGTGTAGTCCTCAACCTGTCACTGCCTGGGTTCTAGAACTCTCCTTAAAGTTCTTCACCTGCCTCTGCCAGTGTTATGAACTGGCTGTGTAGTCCTCCACCTGCCACTGCCTGGGTTCTAGAACTCTCCTTAAAGTTCTTCACCTGCCTCTGCCAGTGTTATGAACTGGCTGTGTAGTCCTTAACCTGCCACTGCCTGGGTTCTATAACTCTCCTTATAGTTCTTCACCTGCCTCTGCCAGTGTTATAGAACTGGCTGTGTAGTCCTCAACCTGTCACTGCCTGGGTTCTAGAACTCTCCTTAAAGTTCTTCACCTGCCTCTGCCAGTGTTATGAACTGGCTGTGTAGTCCTCCACCTGCCACTGCCTGGGTTCTAGAACTCTCCTTAAAGGTCTCCACCTGCCTCTGCCAGTGTTATAGAACTCACTGAAAATGTTTTTACATGCGACTTTTCAATTTCTGAAAGAAACCATAAACAACTTGATGGGCCATGGCCTGCAATCGGTAAGAATTCAAAATTTTCTTCGTTTTTTACCCTGCCTACATTCTAGAAGGAATGCCACTCCCCACATTCTAGGGAAAAAAAATCACAAATTCCTTCATGTTTCTTTTATTTTGTTCTAGAAAGAATTCGCACAAGGTCCCCTCCTACATTCTGTACGAGATTTTAAAGTAAATCAAGTGCCAGTTAAAGAGTTACAAAGTCATCTTTAAGATCCCTGTGCCTGAATTCTAAAAGGAATCCTAAAGTCCTTACTTAACATGCCACTGCTCAAGTTCTGTAAGAAACCATAAACTACTTGATGGGCCATGGTCTGCATTCGGGAAGAAGTCAAAATGCTCTTCGTGTCCCCCTGCTCATATTCTAGAAGAAACAACCAAGTTATTTTCCTGCCACTACCCACGTTCTAGAAGAAATCATAATTTCCTTCATGTTCCTTCTATTAACTTTTATAGAAAGAACAATAAACTCGTTCAATTTCCACTGACCACATTCTGTACTATATTATGAAGTAAACCAGGTGGCAGTACCTACTTTCTGGAAGCAATCACAAAGTATTCTGCAAGTGCCTAGGCCCGAATTCTGAAAAAATCCTAAAGACCTTCACATGCTCTTGCCCACATTCTAGAAGGAATAATAATGTTCTCCACGTGACACTGCCTACATTCTATAAGGAACCATAAAGTACTTCACATGCCACTGCTTGTTTTTCGGAAGGATTAAAAAAGAGCTTTACAAGTGCCACTGCCATATTTAGGATGAATCATAAAGTTCTTCATGTGGCACTGCCAACAATTATATAATGAACCAAAAAAGGTTTTGATCCTAAATGCAAGTCCAGGTTGTAGAAAAAATTGATTCAATTTTGGCGAACGAAGATTCGATACCTTCCAAATGATGGTCCAAGCTTTTTTTTTTAACAGTACTAGAGAACTATAAACGGGATCTCTAAGAGTATGGGGATGTGTTTGGATGAGATATAATTAGAACCAGGAGTAACACGTAGGCGAAGCCGGGCTCGCGGCAATACTTAACAGAAAGAGCAACATCTGCGGGAGAGTCGACTCACCAGGCCGAAGAAGGAGAACTTGAAGATGTCCTCGCCGACCCGCTCCAGACCCCCGGAGTCCTGCTTCATGGCCGTGCAGACGGCCTTGGCGGCGAAGTCGGCGACCGTGCAGTTGATGACGACCCCTTCGAACAGGATGTTCCTGGCGGGGGCGGTGAGGAACAAGGTGTCGGGGTTCCTGTAGAGTGACCTGATGGCCTTGTTGAAGAGGGGCAGCATCCCTGGCTTCTGCTTCTCCAGTACGAGCACGGCTGCCTGCGACCGCAGTCAGCAAGCTTACTGTCTCGAGCTGTTAGTGGTGATAGTGATCACATTCCTCCCGTGAACTAGTTACAAAATACATTTTCAGCATCAGTGATTATTCATCGCTTGCCAAACTGGATAATTTAACTTCCAATGAACTCTTCCGAAATAACAGGTGATGTGTTCTTTCATAAATGGCTGCATTTTTAATATCAGATATCTTTTACCTCTGTGACAGTGGCTACATTTCTCCCATGAACTAGTTGCACCATACATTTCAATAACAGTGATTTTTCATCTCTTGTTTACTGGATACATCAACTTCCAATGAACTCTTCCGAAAAACAGATGAAGTGTTATTTCATAAATAGCTACATTTTTAATATCAGCGATCATTTACCTTTCTCATTAACTAGTTACAATAAATCGCTCCAAAAAGCTCTTCCACTATCACAGAACACGTGAACATACATTTTAAAATATCAGTTATCATGTACCTAGCATAAACTGGGTACAAAAAACTCCTTCTAAAAAAAATCTTTCGATAAACTCTTCTAGTATTATCGAGAATGTGTCCCTAAAGATTTGGTTACAAATGACCAACTCTCATTATACATTTTCAACATCAGAAATTACGTAACTCTCATGAACTGGTTGCAACAACACCCTCCAATTTCACAGAGCACGTGTCACTCATTAACTGGTTGTACATTTATCACACACTTTCAACATCAGAGATCATCTACCTCTTGTGTACTGGTTACAATAACGTCCTCCCATGAACTCTTCCAATATTGTGAGCATGTGTTCCTAAAGAACTGATTAAAAATGACAACCTACAACACACATTTTCAATATCAGATCATGTAATTTCACGAACTGGTAACAATAACATCTTTCGAAACTCTTCCAATATTATAGATAATAAACTGGTTACAAATGACCCATTTAAATTTACATTTTCATTATCAGCGATCATTTACCTTTCATTAACTGTTACAATACGTCACTCCAAAGAGATCTTACACTATCACAAAGCACGTGTCAATCATGAAATGGTTAAAAATGACACCCTTCAAAATAAATTTTTAGTATCAGCGATCATGAACCGTGAACAATAACATCTTCCTTCAATGAACACTTTCACTATTACATAGTATGTTCATCTTATTAAATGGTTACGTAAAAAAAGGTTTAAAACATCTTGTTACGCTCGTACTAGGAGTTGGGATCGTAGCAGGGCTTGCCAGCCAGACCAAGTGGGGACGCGCTGTCTATTGACGTCAGGCGTTCCAATCGTGACTGGTCGGATTAAAAGGGTCGTCGCTAACCCCCCCTCCTTCTCTCCGCGCAACTACACATCTCGGGCTATTGTCACTAACCCTTTAAGCGGCCTGGGAATTCTCCGGGTCTACAGACGATTCCACTGCGCTTGGAGTATGTGACTCGGGGCCATTCTCGATGTTTCGGGCGTCGGGTCGACCCGGGATAGACGCGACACGTCACGGCCGTTCTCGTCTTTTCTAGAAGGACGCCACAGGTATATAAGTGACGATGCCGGCCTCCGCGGGAGTTCGGAGAGTTCCGAGAGTAAGGGAGAGAGTCTCCCCCTCGGGGAGTGATACTGGTGATACCCGTGCGATCAGCGAGAGGTGAAGAGGGCAAGTGGCCCTTGCTGAGCGAACCGGACCTAACGGGAAACGATACCTGCGAATAAAGGCCTGGCGAGCGATAGTTAGGACTGTACTGCGGCGCGGTGTAGGTGAGTGTGCGAAGGATGTGGTCAGAGGCGGACAGAAGAGCGAGCCACTGTCGAGCCAAGCTCCAGTGGAAAGTGATAATGCTTCAATGATCAGTGTAAGACTAATTGTTGTGACCAGAGATCTTGTTTGAGTGCAGTAATTAAATTTATTGTGTAGACATAAGTAATAAATAAAACTGGATTTGAGCTATCCTTTACGAACCCATTTTTCTCCCCACATTTTTTGTAATAATATTTTCAATATGAGTGCTCTTTAATGAACTGGTTAGAATTAACATCCTCCAATGCACTCTTTAAATATCAGTGAATGTGTGTGGTAGTATATATTGGTCGGTCCGGTGACTTGGTCCTGGGTGTTGTGTCGGTGTCCGCCATCTTGCATTGTGACATCACGGCGGCCATATTTGATGACCTTGACCTTGAACTTCAAAATTTGCCAAAATTGTCCAAAAATGACTCAAAATTTGCAAACATTTGTCCTAAATTCACCGAAACACGCCACAATATCCAGTTAATTGGAAAAACATTTCGCAAAAAAGAATAGTTTTGCTATTACGAGGGAAAAATTACTCTTTTGAAAGAAAATTTTCCATTTTATTTCTCGAATATTCAAAAATTTGGAATTCAAAAACTTTGAAGGGATTTTGCCTAAGAAATTACCAAAATTCCGCCAAGAGACTTAAAGTTCACACCTACAATCAACCGATAAATCTCTGGTGGGTAGCTTTGTCTTTGACCTTGACTTTGCCTTAAATTGAAAATTTTTGATTTTTGACCTAACACTTACCTACATCATTGAGACTTATATTTGAACCTGGCGAGGACAAAATAAAAATGGTGACAGATCCTTCCTCCATGGAAGCCACCGACAGACTAATGCCAAGGTGTATATAACATGGCAAAAAGTCCTACAAGAGGCATAAATACCTCTACTACCAATCTCCAATAAGCCGATGATGATATATTGACCACCAAGACAAGAGGGTGGCTTCAAGCAGACGAAAACAAGATGGTGGACGTGATGTCATACTAGCTGGCAATAGAGGCATCAGTGGTGGGATGTCCGTCTGTAATCATTTTTATTTGGTCCTCACCATGTTCGAACTGAAGACTCCATGACGTAAGTTCTTTTTTAAAATAATATTTTATTAAAGGTTGATTAATTAAATTATTTTATAAATTTTAAAATTTTCCCCAATTTTTATGATATAATTACGGGTTTTCAAATGGTGGCTGTGACGTCATAATATAAGATGGCGGATTTATTTTTATTTAAATTTGTATTACCTTTTTTATAAATTTTAAATTTTTCCATGATTTCCTAGCATAAAAAATATAAGTATTTTCAAGATAGCGGTCGTGATTAATCCAAGATAGCGGAATGTTTTAATTAAAGTGTTTAATATTACTCTTTTATTAATTTTATTTTTTTCCAAATTTATAGTTTAATATTTTCTGATTTTCAAGATGGCGGCCGTAACGAAAAGTACAACGTTCCAGAATTCAAGATGGTAGGTGTGATGTAACCAAAGATTGTTCTTATTTGAATTGAATTGTAATTTAAAAATTTATTTATTTTATTAAATAATTACATGTTTATTCTCGTCGAGAATTGAACCGAGGGCCTAAATCGATCAAGTAACTAAAATTTGAAGTAAGCAATTATATATTTTTTAATGTTTCGGTTTTAGGTTAAAAATTAAAACAAAAATGAAGTTTACTTCCCAGATTAAGATAAAGGTCAAGGTCAAAATCAAAGCTACTCACCAGAGACTTATTGGTGGAGTGTAGATGTGTACTTTAAGCCTCTTTGCGGAATTCAAGTAATTTCTAAGGCAAAGCTTCTTTTGAAGTTTTCGAATTCGAAATTTTTGAATTTTTGTGGAGTAAAACGGAAAATTTTCTCTCAAAATAGGAATTTTTTCCTCGAAGTAGACAAACTTTTTATTTTTTGAGATTTTTTGGCGGAATTCCTAAACCCCCCCCCCCCCTCCCCTAAAAAAACTGGACACTTTGGCGGATTTTTGGAACATTTTTAAGGTCAAGGTTATATATAGCCGCCGTTATTTCACAATCGAAGATGGCGGACACTGACACCAAAACCGACTCCACACCCAGAACCCAGTCCCCGGACCGGCCAATGTATACTACTGTGTGTCTGTCATGAAATGGTTACAAATCACTAAGTTCACACTGTTGGTACCAACATGTCTCTCATGAACAAGATAAAAGTAAAACCTTTCAAGCTACGTGGTCTTATATATATATATATAGTAGTATAGGAATGGGGATACTGGGACAGGCTTCTGGCTGTGGTGCTTGGTGCCGAGCCACATCTCTGACGTCACGTCTATCTGTGACGTCACGGCGGCCATCTTGGATGAGTGTAACGGGACACAGCGTAACGGGACATAACGTAACGGGACAAATAGATCACGGCAGCCATCTTGGATCCGCCATCTTGGATGACATCATTTTGTTTTCTAGAAAATTCCGGCATTGTGTTGTCCGCCATATTGGATGATGACGTCACCGTTGCAATTTCCGTTACGGCCGCCATTTTTTTTAAATTATAAAAAAATTTAAATAATATAAATTTAACAAAATATTTATAAAAAACATACTTTTTAGACACGGAGTTCGGAGTCCTCGGTTCGAACCCGACGAGTGCAAAAAAAAATTAAAAATGGCTACCGATCCTTCCCTCTCAGTGGACGCAGGCAGACTGACCCCCACCACTTATGTCAAAGTATACATATCTTCACCTAGTATGACGTCATGTCCACCATCTTTAAATTTGGACGCCATCTTGAAAATCTTTATTTATTATCCGATTTTAATGAAAAAAAATTCCAAAATTCATCAAAAAATTAACGTATTTGAATTCTGTTTGATTATATCGATGTACCTCCTTAGTTCGATTCCCGGCAAGAGTAAACGGTTGATCCTTCCTCCATGAAAGCTACCTAGACTGATCTACCACCTCCAGTACCAAGGTATATATCATCAACTGGTATGACATCATGTCCGCCATCTTGTATTCATCCGCTGGAGACCGTCATCTTGTTTTCATCTGCTAGAGTGTGCCGATACCATGTAGTATAATTTTATGTTCACCATACCTTTGTCCTCAACTGTTGACATTGAACTTTGACCTTGACCTTGAACTTTGACCTTGACCTTGAAATTTGACCTTGACCTTGAAATTTGACCTTGACCTTGAAATTTGACCTTGACCTTGAAATTTGACCGTGACATTGAAATTTGACTTTGTCCTTGAAATTTGACTTTGTCCTTGTCGACCATCATGGATCCGACATTTTATGTTCAGTACATGCTACCAGGAGCTACCACCTGCCAGAGTACTCCATCGAGGTGCCCCCGCCATCTTGAAATTCGACCGCCATCTTGAAATCATGTAATAATGTAGTTAGAAAAGCGGGAAAAAAATCCAAAATTCATTAAATAAATCACTCATTAACTTACATATTGATTCGATTCGCTCCAGTCCTTGGTTCGATCCCTGAATGATGCAAAACATTTAATTTTATATAAAAAATAATAATTTCAATAAACCATGTTCAAAATTCTTAAAGAGACTTTAAATCCTCTACTACCATCATCCTATCAGACATCAAGACCACCATATTGTAAATTCATAATTGTAATGCTAGAGATTCGTGAAAAAGTTCAAAATTCATTAAATAAATTTGTAATCTATATACTGATTGATTAAATCGACTAAGGTCCTTGGTTCGATCCCTGGCCGATACAAATCAACTTTAATTTTAAAAAAGTACCAGAAAAGTGTAAGGTTCGAGAAATAAAACACCTCAAAGTCTTTTACAAACATAATATTTATTACACAATTTCTATCCTACTACAGAATCACTTGCGAAAGCCAGCAATCTTATAAACATTTAGCCCTGCATAGACGTGCATCGACTACTTCTTAGCTCCAAATGGCTCCAAATGCTCCAAACGGCCTTCAAATGGCTCCAACAGCTCCAACAACCTACAAATGCTTGACAGCTCCAAATGGCTCCAAATGCTTCAAAAGGCTCCAAATGCTCCAACAGCTCCAAAAAAAGGCTCCAAATGCTCCAAACGGCCTCCAAATGCTTGACAGCCTCCAAATGCTTGACAGCTCCAAATGGCTCCAAATGCTCCAAACGGCTCCAAATGCTCCTAATGTCTCCAAATTGCTCCAAATGCTCCAAACGGCTCCAAATGCTCCAAATGTCTCCAAAAGGCTCCAAATGCTTCAAAAGGCTCCAATTGCTCCAAACGGCCTCCAAATGCTTGACAGCTCCAAATGATCCAAATGGCTCCAAATGCTCCAAATGGCTCCAACAGCTCCAAAAGGTTCCAAATGCTTCAAAAGGCTCCAATTGTTCCAAGAGCTCCATCTTCAATTGATTCCAACTGATTCCAATTACTTTTCTTATCGAACTTGGCATGGTTACTAACATGTCTTTATTAGTATACATTTTGACTGGCAGTGGTAAAGTATTTTGCACCTTTAAGTTATAAGTTTTATTTAGAAATCATATTTCGATAAATGGTAGATACCATTTGGAAAGAAAATATATTAATTTATCTTCAAGTTTATACACATACATTTAATTTAAGCCATTATTGTATGTAGCCAGCTTCCCTCAGTTCTTTGAGTATGAAGGATATTTCTTTAATGTTCGAATAGTTTCCTGCACAAAGCGATCCATGTATTAGTCGTAGCCTGTCAACCAATATGTTAGTATCTTCCCATGAGGTATAATCAAACTCTTCTGCTGCGTTCATCATCCTTGCATGTTTATAATAAATATTATTATCTCTGGTGTCTATCGTTTTAACACCAACCTCAAGGTCACTTTCGTCATCGTGCCAGTGATTATCACAAGCTTTATCAGGATAATTTATTTTATTACGACGTTTCCATCGTTTTGGTCTCAAACCACCATCACAGTCTTCGCTCTTGCATGCTTTTGGTGCTTCAGCACAGTACTCAATCATGTCAGCCTTAGATGTGTCAGCACAGTCTTCGTTCACGCCAGCTTCTGATGTGTCACCACAGTCTTCAATCATGTCAGCACCACAAACTTGATCAGGATAATTTATTTTATTACGTCGTTTCCATCGTTTTGGTCTCAGACCGCCATCACAGTCTTCGATCTTGCCTGCTTTAGGTGCTTCAGTACAGTACTCAATCATGTCAGCCTTAGATGTGTCAGCACAGTCTTCGTTCACGCCAGCTTCTGATGTGTCACCACAGTCTTCAATCATGTCAGCACCACAAACTTGATCAGGATAATTTATTTTATTACGTCGTTTCCATCGTTTTGGTCTCAGACCGCCATCACAGTCTTCGATCTTGCCTGCTTTAGGTGCTTCAGTACAGTACTCAATCATGTCAGCCTCAGATGTGTCACCACAATCTTCAATCATGCACGCTTCAGATGATTCATCAAAGTCTTCGACCTTGTAAGCTTCAGATGGTTCTCCATCTTTCTCATTTTCATGGAGACGACTAGATATTGGAGTAAATATATTTTCATTTCTAATGTGGTTACAACTTCCTTCGTTTGTTTTAAATTTTAAATTATTATCTTGATCTAGATCAGTAATTTTAGCATTAGCTTTTTCGCCTTCGTTCCTCTTCCGCGATGTTGTAGCCCAGTCTTCGTTATCTTTATTCATCTTAATTGTACAGGTCTTGTAATGTCTATCCAAGTAATATCTTCTACCAAAGGATTTCTGACACTGACTGCAATGAAATGGTTTTTGACAAGGACCCAAATTACACTCGCTTCTCTCATGTCGTTTAGCATTCTTTCTCAAGGTAAAAACCTTGCTACAGTATCTACAGTGATGTCGTTTCGATACAGCGTCAGATCCTAAATCGGAATTCATATTAGTTACCGAGACTAATGCCAGATGCAAACTAAGAGTTTTAAATTAGATATATTACTTAAATAGAATTTTTTAATTATTTCATCAGCGAGAATTAATTTATCTCATTCAAAGGTACTTTTTGCAAGTAGTTCTGCTTTTCAACAACAGATGTCGCCACATGTTACTTGCAGGTAAATAATATTTAGTTCTTTTATGCGGGATGCGGGATGCTCACTAACGATCGAAATAGAACGATGGCTTCGCTAGACTCCAAGGAGAAGGAAGTTCGTCCATCCTGTTAGTGCTTCTTAGATTTCTCAGAAATTATTTGACTGAGTAATGATAATTTTTTTTTTAATTTCCGCCTGATAAAAATATTACAAGTAATGATTGAGTAGCAGAAGTTCACTAATTATATGCAACCTTGAATAAAAAATGACATGCTTCATTAAGTAAAAAAATTCTTCATGCAGAGATAAATTCCTCATCAGTAACCAGAAGCACTCGGAGAAAACCATCAGATGTCTAGTCAGGAATAATCAGAAGCACCCAGTGAAAACCATCAAAATATTATCAAGAATAAACGGGAGCACACGGAGAAAACCGCCATAATATTGACAAGAATAATCGGAAGCACACGGAGAAAACCGCCACAAGTTTTCTTTGATATCATAAAATTTCAGGAAAAAATAATAATAAATTAATAAAAAATTTAAAAAAATAAAATAAAAAATACATAAACAGATGCTGCTAGCTTGTGAACTTCTCATTGTTGAGCAAAGATATAGTTCTAGTACAAGCCAGAATTTTATGTATTTAGTGTAAATAAGAAGTGGTGCGTGTCCAAAATTTTATTTAAAAACAATCTTCAAAATTGAAAAATCATCAACAGAACGTTTAGTATGTAATAATATTGCTTATGCAAAATTGAAACAATCAATTAAAACATACATTTCTTCAACAAACAGCATTAACTGACTTAAACAATTAATTTTAATGACATTACTTCCAAGTAAGAGACATAACTGTGGGATAAGAATTTTAAACTCAATATGTCTGTTGCAGTAAAAATATTTCTGACATAATTTTTAAATTTAAAAAAAAAAAAATGTTCTGAAGTCATGTTTTTAACCATTTTCGGTACTTTAGTGTCATTTTTTTTTTAATATTTGAGAACTTTTACATCTTAATAAATTTTAATAATTTAATATAATCTAATAAATTATATCACCAAATATTCAGTAGAGTTAACTTTAAAGCTGGAAAGTTTCAATCAAATTATCCAATAATTTCTTATTTTGAGTGTACGGGTTGTATGTTAGAAAATGGCTTTGATGTCTGATTATGAAAAAAAAAATACTATAGATATTTTTCATTTTTTATTAAATAACCACCACAAGATAATTTAGAAGAAGAACAGTAATGACATAATATGTGTCAACATACATAACAAACCTGATTTTCTTTTCACAGAAGTATAAACTTTTTTTTTTTCTGGATCCAAACCCTAGACCCTAATGACGCGACCTGGTACCCGCCTTAACTACGTTGGATAAAAATTTTGCCTATACTTAAACAAGTGAACTCAGCATCACTAAGCTTATTTGCCTCGTGTGATAGCGTACGTATGAGAGCCTATAAAATTTGTATTTTTTTTTACTATATGTCATTTTTACGCACCGTTGTTTTATACTGTTTATATTTTTGCGATAAAAAATATGTGAGTGATTTACTGCTTGCAGTAAGTATATGTGATATGATCATTCGTAAATTTCCCCTCTATAAGCTTCATAAAATGCTTTAAAACTTTGTGATGTATATATGCGTATATGTATATGTTTATATATAATGTCGACATCTTTCGAATGATTAGTTTGTAACGAAGCAATGCTGGAATTTATTAATTTCAAATTTATGCCATCTTCGTTAATTATAAACGAATTAAATGTGTCACAAAAATTAGCTAATTATAATTCATGGTAATAATTCTGCGTACGCTTAGCCTCAAGTAGACAAAACACATATCTCAGAGACGTGTTGTGACTCGCAGTAGATCTCATGTCATTGCTTAGCGCACCGTGAGGTCTGTGTAGCGTGAATGTCCGCGTTTTGTGTTCTTGGTATACCCGACGATTGTATTCCGAGCGTGTAAGACTTTTAACTTTTCATACTGTGTTCTTTTTGTGCAATCTTCTTTTTTCCGCCGCGTGAACTCATCCTGGGTACAATAAATTTCAACAAAGTAACTGTCAGTCTAGGTTAAAACGTAGAGCAACTGTTTTTTTTATAAGTGGAATAGTTTTTTTTAAGAAACCGCCACATACAAATTACTTTTGCTATCAAAAGAGAATTTAAAAAAAAAAACATATACTAAAGTTTGTGTTTCTCCTTCAGATTATCCGCTTTTATATTCGTTTGAGTTCTTTCGCGATATCTCGTGACGTATAAAGCCTGTATGATAAATTAAAAAGTAAATAATAAACGTTTTACACCTCAAACTTGCCCGTTATATTTATTGTATTGTAAACACTTATAAAAACGTATAAAATTCTGGCTTGTACTATAACTATATCTTTGCTCAACAATGAGAAGTTCACAAGCTAGCAGCATCTGTTTATGTATTTTTTATTTTATTTTTTTAAATTTTTTATTAATTTATTTTTATTTTTTATTATTATTTTTTCCTGAAATTTTATGATATCAAAGAAAACTTGTGGCGGTTTTCTCCGTGTGCTTCCGATTATTCTTGTCAATATTATGGCGGTTTTCTCCGTGTGCTCCCGTTTATTCTTGATAATATTTTGATGGTTTTCACTGGGTGCTTCTGATTATTCCTGACTAGACATCTGATGGTTTTCTCCGAGTGCTTCTGGTTACTGATGAGGAATTTATCTCTGCATGAAGAATTTTTTTACTTAATGAAGCATGTCATTTTTTATTCAAGGTTGCATATAATTAGTGAACTTCTGCTACTCAATCATTACTTGTAATGTTTTTATCAGGCGGAAATTAAAAAAAAAAATTATCATTACTCAGTCAAATAATTTCTGAGAAATCTAAGAAGCACTAACAGGATGGACGAACTTCCTTCTCCTTGGAGTCTAGCGAAGCCATCGTTCTATTTCGATCGTTAGTGAGCATCCCGCATCCCGCATAAAAGAACTAAATATTATTTACCTGCAAGTAACATGTGGCGACATCTGTTGTTGAAAAGCAGAACTACTTGCAAAAAGTACCTTTGAATGAGATAAATTAATTCTCGCTGATGAAATAATTAAAAAATTCTATTTAAGTAATATATCTAATTTAAAACTCTTAGTTTGCATCTGGCATTAGTCTCGGTAACTAATATGAATTCCGATTTAGGATCTGACGCTGTATCGAAACGACATCACTGTAGATACTGTAGCAAGGTTTTTACCTTGAGAAAGAATGCTAAACGACATGAGAGAAGCGAGTGTAATTTGGGTCCTTGTCAAAAACCATTTCATTGCAGTCAGTGTCAGAAATCCTTTGGTAGAAGATATTACTTGGATAGACATTACAAGACCTGTACAATTAAGATGAATAAAGATAACGAAGACTGGGCTACAACATCGCGGAAGAGGAACGAAGGCGAAAAAGCTAATGCTAAAATTACTGATCTAGATCAAGATAATAATTTAAAATTTAAAACAAACGAAGGAAGTTGTAACCACATTAGAAATGAAAATATATTTACTCCAATATCTAGTCGTCTCCATGAAAATGAGAAAGATGGAGAACCATCTGAAGCTTACAAGGTCGAAGACTTTGATGAATCATCTGAAGCGTGCATGATTGAAGATTGTGGTGACACATCTGAGGCTGACATGATTGAGTACTGTACTGAAGCACCTAAAGCAGGCAAGATCGAAGACTGTGATGGCGGTCTGAGACCAAAACGATGGAAACGACGTAATAAAATAAATTATCCTGATCAAGTTTGTGGTGCTGACATGATTGAAGACTGTGGTGACACATCAGAAGCTGGCGTGAACGAAGACTGTGCTGACACATCTAAGGCTGACATGATTGAGTACTGTACTGAAGCACCTAAAGCAGGCAAGATCGAAGACTGTGATGGCGGTCTGAGACCAAAACGATGGAAACGACGTAATAAAATAAATTATCCTGATCAAGTTTGTGGTGCTGACATGATTGAAGACTGTGGTGACACATCAGAAGCTGGCGTGAACGAAGACTGTGCTGACACATCTAAGGCTGACATGATTGAGTACTGTGCTGAAGCACCAAAAGCATGCAAGAGCGAAGACTGTGATGGTGGTTTGAGACCAAAACGATGGAAACGTCGTAATAAAATAAATTATCCTGATAAAGCTTGTGATAATCACTGGCACGATGACGAAAGTGACCTTGAGGTTGGTGTTAAAACGATAGACACCAGAGATAATAATATTTATTATAAACATGCAAGGATGATGAACGCAGCAGAAGAGTTTGATTATACCTCATGGGAAGATACTAACATATTGGTTGACAGGCTACGACTAATACATGGATCGCTTTGTGCAGGAAACTATTCGAACATTAAAGAAATATCCTTCATACTCAAAGAACTGAGGGAAGCTGGCTACATACAATAATGGCTTAAATTAAATGTATGTGTATAAACTTGAAGATAAATTAATATATTTTCTTTCCAAATGGTATCTACCATTTATCGAAATATGATTTCTAAATAAAACTTATAACTTAAAGGTGCAAAATACTTTACCACTGCCAGTCAAAATGTATACTAATAAAGACATGTTAGTAACCATGCCAAGTTCGATAAGAAAAGTAATTGGAATCAGTTGGAATCAATTGAAGATGGAGCTCTTGGAACAATTGGAGCCTTTTGAAGCATTTGGAACCTTTTGGAGCTGTTGGAGCCATTTGGAGCATTTGGAGCCATTTGGATCATTTGGAGCTGTCAAGCATTTGGAGGCCGTTTGGAGCAATTGGAGCCTTTTGAAGCATTTGGAGCCTTTTGGAGACATTTGGAGCATTTGGAGCCGTTTGGAGCATTTGGAGCAATTTGGAGACATTAGGAGCATTTGGAGCCGTTTGGAGCATTTGGAGCCATTTGGAGCTGTCAAGCATTTGGAGGCTGTCAAGCATTTGGAGGCCGTTTGGAGCATTTGGAGCCTTTTTTTGGAGCTGTTGGAGCATTTGGAGCCTTTTGAAGCATTTGGAGCCATTTGGAGCTGTCAAGCATTTGTAGGTTGTTGGAGCTGTTGGAGCCATTTGAAGGCCGTTTGGAGCATTTGGAGCCATTTGGAGCTAAGAAGTAGTCGATGCACGTCTATGCAGGGCTAAATGTTTATAAGATTGCTGGCTTTCGCAAGTGATTCTGTAGTAGGATAGAAATTGTGTAATAAATATTATGTTTGTAAAAGACTTTGAGGTGTTTTATTTCTCGAACCTTACACTTTTCTGGTACTTTTTTAAAATTAAAGTTGATTTGTATCGGCCAGGGATCGAACCAAGGACCTTAGTCGATTTAATAAATCAGTATATAGATTACAAATTTATTTAATGAATTTTGAACTTTTTCACGAATCTCTAGCATTACAATTATGAATTTACAATATGGTGGTCTTGATGTCTGATAGGATGATGGTAGTAGAGGATTTAAAGTCTCTTTAAGAATTTTGAACATGGTTTATTGAAATTATTATTTTTTATATAAAATTAAATGTTTTGCATCATTCAGGGATCGAACCAAGGACTGGAGCGAATCGAATCAATATGTAAGTTAATGAGTGATTTATTTAATGAATTTTGGATTTTTCCCGCTTTTCTAGCTACATTATTACATGATTTCAAGATGGCGGTCGAATTTCAAGATGGCGGGGGCACCTCGGTAATAAATGATTACTGCACTGTAGCGGGTTAGAATAAAATTAACCAGATGGAAATGTACTCCATAATACAAGTACACACACAAGATGGAGTACTCTGGCAGGTGGTAGCTCCTGGTAGCATGTACTGAACATAAAATGTCGGATCCATGATGGTCGACAAGGACAAAGTCAAATTTCAAGGACAAAGTCAAATTTCAATGTCACGGTCAAATTTCAAGGTCAAGGTCAAATTTCAAGGTCAATGTCAAAGTTCAAGGTCAAGGTCAAAGTTCAAGGTCAAAGTTCAAGGTCAAATTTCAAGGTCAAGGTCAAAGTTCAAGGTCAAAGTTCAATGTCAACAGTTGAGGACAAAGGTATGGTGAACATAAAATTATACTACATGGTATCGGCACACTCTAGCAGATGAAAACAAGATGACGGTCTCCAGCGGATGAATACAAGATGGCGGACATGATGTCATACCAGTTGATGATATATACCTTGGTACTGGAGGTGGTAGATCAGTCTAGGTAGCTTTCATGGAGGAAGGATCAACCGTTTACTCTCGCCGGGAATCTAACCAAGGACGTACATCGATATAATCAAACAGAATTCAAATACGTTAATTTTTTGATGAATTTTGGAATTTTTTTTCATTAAAATCGGATAATAAATAAAGATTTTCAAGATGGCGTCCAAATTTAAAGATGGTGGACATGACGTCATACTAGGTGAAGATATGTATACTTTGACATAAGTGGTGGGGGTCAGTCTGCCTGCGTCCACTGAGAGGGAAGGATCGGTAGCCATTTTTAATTTTTTTTGCACTCGTCGGGTTCGAACCGAGGACTCCGAACTCCGTGTCTAAAAAGTATGTTTTTTATAAATATTTTATTAAATTTATATTATTTAAATTTTTTTATAATTTAAAAAAAAAAAGATGGCGGCCGTAACGGAAATTGCAACGGTGACGTCATCATCCAATATGGCGGACAACACAATGCCGGAATTTTCTAGAAAACAAAATGATGTCATCCAAAATGGCGGATCCAAGATGGCGGATCCAAGATGGCTGCCGTGATCTATTTGTCCCGTTACGTTATGTCCCGTTACGCTGTGTCCCGTTACGCTGTGTCCCGTTACACTCATCCAAGATGGCCGCCGTGACTTCACAGATAGACGTGACGTCAGAGATGTGGCTCGGCACCAAGCACCACAGCCAGAAGCCTGTCCCAGTATCCCCATTCCTATACTACTATATATATATATATATATATATATATATATATATATATATATATATATATATATATATATATATATATATATATATATATATATATATATATATTTATTGGAATTGTTAGTCTGAAATTTTCCCTGGAGAAATCTCAGAATTTCCATTCTGATTATGGAAAGATTAATATTGTGCTTGCCTTTACGTTTTTGTATGATTTTTTAATTATAGAAATGTATAATTCAAGTTTACACACATAGTATTTCCACATAAATATGAAATTTCACACGATTATATATATATTTACTAATATTAACTAGAATTAAAATTTGATGGATCTTGCGCAACAAGTCGTGAAAAAAAGGGGAATATTTTCCAGTCTTCCCTCCAGCCATTTGTTTTAATTGTAGGGTGTTCATTTGAAGGGAAAAAAAAAATAAGTTTGTGAAAATGAACAACCAAAGAAAATGAAGTACATTAACATAGTTAGCACAAGTGTTTGCCTCTCTCACAACAGCACTTTAGTGAGGTAACTAGACTAGTATGAAGAAATTGTGGCGGATAAGCACAGCCAGTATGAATTAGTGCGAAATATTTTACTTAACTTGTTCTATATATATATATATATATATATATATATATATATATATATATATATATATAATATTTGGTTTAAGTCTCGACATCAGCGAGTTATTAAAACTGCGTTTTTTTTTTTGTATTTGGAACTGAAATATTTATGTAAAATTACACATATTTGTAAATTTGATCTTTGACATGAAAAAAAAACTGTTATCACTACAAGAAAAAAGTGTTTGCAAAACCACTGGATTCGAATTCTTAACCAGGTATTTATGCTTTGTGTTGTTCCAGTACCCACATTAGATAAAGTTCCCTGAATTGCTTCCCAGTATTAACTGCGCACATAATAAGCATGATACAACAAAATAAAGTCAGGTCATTGAATATTCGATTATCTTTTCCATGGTTTAAAAATGTTATGCTTGAATGATAAATCAATTAAAATATAAATTATTGCGCCAATTTTCGCAAGAAATGTTAGTACTATCCCAAAAAAAAACTTCTTTAAATATGCAACATCAACCATGGCCACGTGTAGTACAACTTTAAAATATCTTTCTTTTAGTATTTCAGTCTATTTCTTTGCAACTGATTTCCAAAGGAATCTTTTGTAAATGTACAGTTTTTTTTCTTCTGTTTACTGACGGTAACACACGATTGCACGGAATCACGAAGTTGGTTGAAAACAGGTCATGTCGCTTATCGCAAAGAAACATTCCAGAATTTGGTTGGATTGAATACGGGATTTGAGCCCACATCCTTTGGACAATGTATTTTTTTTGTAGTTTTACAAGGATAGTTCTTGGAAACTCAATTGCCAACGATATCACTTGTAAAACTGCGAGGCAGAAATTTGTACCATTTGCATTTTACAAAGCTCTGTTTGCAGTTTTACAAGTGATATCGTTGGCAACTGTGTTTCCAATTATTTTCCTTGTAAAAAGTAAAAAAAAAAATTTTTTAGGGAATGCGAGTGAAATCTTATAACTTCCTTATATTGGTTTACAATAATTGACTGATAATGATATTTTGGACAGTACCTAACACATCTTCAAATGCCAATGGGAAAATTCAACGGTCTTATCTTCAGTATACAATGTAAAGAATTATTTATTATATACTAAAATGTATGATTTTTTATTTATATAAAGAAAAAATCTTAAACAATTTTTTTTAGTAAAATTTCATTGCAATAAGCAAATTATTACGTTAAGTGTAATTATATTTATAATTAAAGCATATTGAGAAATGCAGAAAATTAAATTATTATGCTCACTAGTTAAGAAGTACGAAGAATTCTCGTTGCTTTGCGTCTTGGGGATGTGTATGGTAGAGGATAACACTTAACATAAAATTAAGAAAATTATGCACAAACACCTTTGCTGAAATCCCAGCGAATGAAGTTTAATAGAAAATATAAGGCGTCTCTCAAAATAAAATTACACGAAACAACCAGCTATAATCTTGCTCTTGGATTCGATATTGTTTATTTAATATTCCTCCTTTATAATTGACTTCGTTCTCGTTTGATTTAGAGATTTGAAAACTGTCATTGTCCTGCCTGCATTAAAACTTGAAACCTTTCCCCTGAAATCTTTATGAGATCTTTTTTTTTCTGGATGTTAAAGTCTACTACCTATTATAGAAAAGTACTGCCAAACTGCTAGTCAAACTTTTTTTTAAAAGCAGGGGTAAACTTTAGAAGCATAAATATTTTATTTTCATCGACCTGGCGAAAGCTAAATGCAGTCGGTCAATGCGGCACGAATAAATATTTTACCTTAGTACTGGTCGTTGGGACTTCACTTTTAGTTTTCAAACGAATGATCATTGGTTGTAACTCATTCTCGAACAATGGGGTGGCAAATAAATGGTTTTATTTTAATGCACTTTAATCCATTTAAACATGTCTACTTTTTAGTAAGAGATTCAAGCTTTAAAGTGGCAGGAAGTATGTATGAGTGTTAAATAAAAATTTATTGTTTTTTCTCTGATGCGAACGAATTTTTTTTTTTTTAAATTTTAATAGTCTACACAAAGTAACTACTTAAAGTAGATAATTATAACGCAACTTTTACATATTTTAGGATAAAACTTTAACAACAATGGTTCAATAAACGAATAGAACCATTTAAGGTAGGATTTTAAAAACAATTATTTGGTAAATTTACAGATTTCAAACGGGGTAGCCTACTAGTGTTTTCAAAAGAAATTATGATGTAAAGTAACACATAATCCAACGGAAAAGTTATTTACATTAATTTGTAAGAAATGAAATCGAAAACTACTGAACATGTTTTTTTTTCCTCACTCATATAAATATCATTATTATAAATTGAAATAGGATATATGTTTAAAGTTCTAATAATTATTAACTTGAATTATGTTCTTTTATATAAAAGGCTAACTAATTCGTTGCAATTTTGACTCTTAAACTATCAGACGGTACACTGTAACTTTTTTATATATGAAACATAATTATACATGTCAAATTATAGATGTATGTAAATTTGTACATTTCCATAAAAAAACAACTGTATCACTACATAATAGTGTCGCAATAATACTGGGTCCGGAACCTTACCCGGGCATTTATGTATTGTGTTGTGACAGTAACTCCAATATACAGTTAATAATGAACCCTTCCCTGATTAGTTCCGGTATTAAATGCGCATATTAATAAGCACGGGAAAACAAAACAAAATAAAGTCCATATATTGAATATTCGATTATCTTTTCCATGATTTTAAGAAATATACTTGAATTAAATATCAATTAAAATATTAAATCATGCCCCAATTTTCGTACGAAATGCTCAGTATT
This sequence comes from Bacillus rossius redtenbacheri, assembly GCF_032445375.1. Classification (NCBI taxonomy): domain Eukaryota; kingdom Metazoa; phylum Arthropoda; class Insecta; order Phasmatodea; family Bacillidae; genus Bacillus; species Bacillus rossius. Next base: position 16,700,084 of record NC_086340.1, on the reverse strand, counting down.
AGGGTGAAAAACGTATTTCATATATGCAAGAATAACAATAGCCATCTGTTGTACAAAGTTACCATATATTTCTTGTAGTATTTCAAACTATTCATTGGCGATTTTTTTTCCAAAGGAATTTTTTTAAAACAGCAGAACCTTTTATTTATGTGTAGTAGGATTCGAATAAAAGCTGATGAAAATTAATATTTTTACTAATGTTATAAGGTGTAGGTTTGTAAGTAGTAAACTGGGAAATATACATTATTTCAGTTGGACATAGGCTGAATTTAAATTTTTTAATACTGTCCGTTAGATATAAAAAAAGTTTGAAAATAAATCTGGATATAATTTATTAAATATTGGCTTTCTTGACTTACTTTAAATAACCCACGATATTTTCAACAAAATAACTATTTCACGCTGGCAATAGGTGCAAACATGCTTTGAAATATCACAAGTGAACAACACACACACACACACATATATATATAAAGTTTTTATGGTCACTCTTAAACGAAAATTTGTCGTGTTAAAATCTTCTAGCCACCCGCACATATCCAAGCAACTCAGCTAATGAATAATAAGCCGTGAAATGTTATCACTAAAAAAAAAAATGAAAATTGACTGCAGAATATACAGTTTCGAGAAGATAATTTAAACAAGATTAAAAATAGTGTTTCTTTGGTTTCGAAAAATATTAAATATATTCCGAATTCGATGGTGATTTAAGGGATTGGAGCCTGGTAATCCGTTGAATACGTACGAGTGGTGCCATCTCGTTATAAATTAATTTTTTTGTCGTAAGGTTTTCTTTCGCTCTCTCCCATATACCTCTCTCCTTCCTGTAGGAACGTAGCCAAGGATACTTAAATTTCGGGAAGTGCCCTAACTCTTTACAAAAACTATTTAGTTTTGTAGCCTACAAACGTATGCAATATTAATGTTATTTAACGACCACAATGTGTAAAAACATTAAAATTATGCACATCTATTTAAATTTATCTTTCTTACTTAAGCACACTTCCATTTGTGTTTCCATAAAAAAAATACGAACTAGTTCAGAGTCACCGCAACATTAAATTTTTAAATAAATCTTTCCATCATCAACCACAGCTTGTATCATTCCAATTAATTCTGTAACCTAAGGTGGAAAAACCAGCGTGTGTGTTCAGTGTTATCTGTCGCCTAAAAACTTTCTATCTCTATTCACCCCCTATTTTTGTTAGGACATGAAGTTATTAATTAAACATGAGAGATCCCCAAGTAATAGAGGATTGGTGTGACGACTCAGCAGTACGGCGGCGAAAAAAAAAACCAAGGAGATAATTTCCCACTCACAAAAATATTACTGCCTAAACAATTAATTGAACCCGGGATCATTTGTACACCAGCCAGAACCTACAACCCAATTTTTTTTTTAAACAGTTAGCCCATTATTTTTTTTTCACTTACGATGAGCCAACCTCTTTAATTACTAAACGATAAACAAGAATAATTATTAGAGACCCGGAAATTTTGCGGATTCTTCTGGCTCCAGGATAAAATTGAAAGTTATAGGTGTGCTCGACCCATGTTTACTTTCCCATTGGTTGATTTCTTAGCGAGAACATTTTTATCCTCGTTATTTGGCACTATCTGATTCGCTTACTTCTCTCCTAGCTGGACATCATTGGCTCACGGTCGTAGACGGGCGTGTCCAAACATCTGCGTGCCAATCATGAACACAGTGCGAGAGTGTAAAGTTTTTCATTCTAGCTTGCGACTAAATGAATCCGCGAAATTTCCGGGCCTCTTAATAATTATCATTTTGCCAATTTAAGTGATGGCGTCAAAGTTTTGAGACTTATTCAAGCAAATGCAGGGCCCGAACTCAGATCCCCTTGCATCGAAAGCAGGTGTGTGTTCAGTTGAGCTACGAATTGGACTTGCCTAGGCGTGACAAGCGGCATTCTTGCTCCAACTTCACGTGATTCCTCGCTTACTCGACGTTATCTGGAACAATTTCGGCCTAAGTATTCAAGCACAGTATTGAAAATTCACTTGGCATCCAACCCTTCAACTAATTCACTAATTTTTTTTAACTGGGCTGAATCAACTTTTCGTTGACTGCGATGTAATTAGAGACCGTGAGAAACAATTACAAGGTCTAGGAATATTTACTTATCGTAAGAAACTATTAATTATAACCCGGATCCTTAAAATAGAAGACTTTTTTAAAAAAAGTAATTCATTAGTTTTTTAAACGTTAATTTTGTTCGTATTTTTTATCTTCATAAAGCTAATTATTTATGACACATTTATATTATTATGGGTTTAACATATATTTTTTTTTACTTTGACATATATTTTTGTGACGAAATAAATTCACACAAATGCCATTCCCGAGATCCGAACGCAGAATCCGTTTCAACGAGATGTGTGCATGTCACTTTATCTCAAACTACGTTAATGATAATCAATAAACGTTTGACACAAATTTTTCAAATTTATATTTTTTTCCAAAGAACCACGTGAAAGTTGTCCACTTTAGTGGAGTACAGATATTTTGTATTTAAAAAACATAAACTGTATCTTGCTTCCCGCACATTAAAAAAAATATTTCGATATCGTAACGTTTATTGGATGTACTAAACAAACTGTAAAGTAAGGTTAATACACTTGACATTATTTTAAATGGCTTTTAAGCAATTTTTGTGGTTTTTTTTATGTCAGTAACACCTTGGTCAAGAATTAAAAAAATTTCAAGTGCATTTTTTGGCACACTAAAATACACAATAAAAATTATTGTTATATTTTATTTATTAGTTAAAACATAAGTGTTTTTAAAGGTTTCCTAATTCATCCTTTATGTACCTCCATTAGAGATTTACATTAAAAAAGAAATAAGTTCACTTCAAGCTGACCGGATTCGTTATTCATGTATGAAGAGTTCATTAAAAAAGAAATACTATTGAAATCCTTTATCATCACAACCAAATATTTCATAATTTCTCTCTTAAAAATATAATAATGGTATATTAGAACGGTGTAAATTTCAATATTTTACATCGCATTATTCTGGTAATGAGAAGGTATCACTTTCAAATTTTAATCATAATTTTTTTAGTATATTTATTTCCTAAATAAACGCAGAGCATTTATAATATGCGTGTAAATGAAGTAAACAACATTAACATCGTGTACTTCAGGGAAAAATCGCATGGTATTAATGATGTTAATTTATTGAATATTTTTGTACTGTGACCGCAATTACACGACTTTAACAATCACTTATTACATCCATTCTGGCCAAAATCATTTTATACGCTAGGATATACAAGGAGATATTTAAGGTATTGAAAACTTAACAGTTACCGTTTTGGTTTTTATAAGTTAAAAGGCAGGAGAGCTGACTACGTAGACATAATCAACTATTTTAGAACCGACGATTGAGAAAAACTGTGTTCGCTTGCAAACATTTCAAGTTTAAAAATGTGGAAATGTGGACAGTACTCGTGGAAAATTACGACGTTGTTTTACGAATCATAGCAAAAGGGAATGAAATAATTGAAAGGCTCACTAAATGAGTGGATGTTTTCCAGAATGTTATATCAGTTCAATTATCTTACCGGCACAAAACTATACATTTTTGAGTGACACTTTCAAACTGCTGCGAAAAAATTTCATCAACTATAAAATAGCTATATTCAGACACTTAAACGTCAATATTTTCCTAATGAATAGTTAGTGGAATTAAGGACACATGCAGTTTATTCCAAAACATTTTTCCTTTTTGGCATTTTTGTAACATATTTGTGCGAGTGGTTTATTAGAACGTTTTGTACTTTCGGTATGATTAAATCCAGCCCTATGAAGAATACCTGAATTGAAAGCATTATTCACTTAATTTATTTTTTAAATGTTTTTTTTAGATGATTTAGTATGACTACCATTAAACTTTAATTAAAAAAATGGCGTGTGTATTAATGGTGGGTGCTTTCGAATTTTTAGTTGTTTGTCATTATTAAACAGAGCATATAATAAACATAAATAGAAAGATGGAGCATCGTTCGTCAGAAAAAAAATTGGTTGTCTGTAAAGTCGGTTTACGGACGATAGTTAAACGTGACAACGCCATAACAAAACATTAATGAAATGATTGCATACTTTTATGAATAAAATTGAATCATTTTTATTTTAATTATAAAAGAATAAATACTTGAAATTATACTGGTAATCAGATTTTTAAAATGCAAGAATAATTAACCTTTATTGCTGAAATTGACTGGCGTTTAGCTATAAAGATTAAATATAACTATGAACAAGTTTTCATATAAATAAACTGTAATTAAATATCTATCATCAATTATATGAATCACCATAATTTTTCAGTCAATTTTAACATAACCTATTATTACTGCACTCGCCGACAGCGTAACGGAACAATGAGCATAACGGGACACAGCGAAACGGAACAATGAGCGTAACGGGACACAGTAACGGAAAAATGTGCGTAACGAGACACTTTTTTGTGCGTGCAGCCGGCGTTCATCGATTTATTAGACGTTTCACGTCTAAAATGAGAACCAATAAATTGGTGAATATAATCTAGACCAGGATGTGGCCAAGTCTGCGTGATTACATGGTAAGTGCGTGCAGCCATATTTATTCTTTAGCTAACTGTCGGGCCAAATTGGTTAGACGCCCAAAACATTTGCTGAAGTGTAGTTTTTTGCCTGCTGGTACTGGTGCTACTGGTAATTGCTACCCTGAAGTTAACGACTGCAAGGTCGAGCGGAATGTCTGTGATATCTTCGCCTCAGCTAGAACCCAAGGGTCAAACATAAAATGCGAGCAATCCTTTAAGTACTCGTCAGAGACGTGTAACATCTAACCTCGGTAACGAGCAAATTCATGAGTTCTCGTGTTGCAAATACACTGGGACGCGAAATTCAACCTAGGATTCCTTCAAATACATGCAAATTGTGAATTCAACAAAATTTATGGACGCGAATGACACGTAGTTTCCGCACCCGCCGCTAGAAATTACTGCCGGAGCAGCTACGTCGACTATCGAATCATTCGATTCGTAGAGCGAAAGGTCGAATTATACGTTGAAACGGTTTAGATAAAAGTAAAAAAAAAATTTGAAAAAAAATTGCTTAAACTCTGGCTTCGGAGCTGAATTTCGTCAAGGAAATTTTTATTAAAACGCGAACAGTTAAAACGATATAGTTAGGGACCTGAAAAATTCGCGGGTTCAATGACCTCCAGAATGAACTCCATAGTTCTACATACACTCGGTCAAATGCCGCCCACTCATTGGCTGCTGTCTTGTGAGACGTCCCAACGTAGCAGCCTGTGATTCGATAAAGCTTTGGTTGGGCGTTTCTCATTGGCCCAGAGTCATCCGGGTGAGTTGTGAGCCAATAGCAGAGGCAGCAATGAGGTATAACTAGAGACCGGAAAAATTCGCGAGTTCGATGACCTTCAGGATAGACTCCAATATCCTTTACACACTCTGATAAATGCCAACTGTTCATTGGCTGCTGACTTGTGAGTCGTCTCGACTGGGTGGCCTGTGATTCGACACTTCTATGAGTGAGGGTCTCTAATTGGCCCTCAGTCCTCCAGATTAACAGTGAACCAATGGCAGAAGCAGCACTAAGGTATAATTATTTGAATTTTAGCATAACACGAAATGAACCCGCGAATTTTTCAGGTCTCTAGGTATAACTAAATAGCAGAGGCATCACTGAGGTATAACTATTTGTATTTTAGCCTATCGCAGAAATGAATTCGCGAATTTTTTTTCCGGTCTCTAGATGTAGTTTATCTTTGGCTTTCTGACGATTTTTAGTACGCGACGCACGCCACAGATGGCATCACGGTGGTCACAGTTCACCAAATGCCGTATACCAGAGCTGAGATGTTACACAATAATAATTTTTTTGCAATGGTTAACGTGCAGGAAGACGTTGCAGGGGGAGACTAGCTCACCAGAATCTAGCTCACCAGAATCTAGCTCACCAGAATCTAGCTCACCAGAATCTAGCTCACCAACATCTAGCTCACTAAAATCAGCTCACCAAAATCCAGCTCACCAGAATCTAGCTCACCAGAATCTAGCTCACCAGAATCTAGCTCACCAACATCTAGCTCACTAAAATCAGCTCACCAAAATCCAGCTCACCAGAATCTAGCTCACCAGAATCTAGCTCACCAGAATCTAGCTCACCAACATCTAGCTCACTAAAATCAGCTCACCAACATCTAGCTCACTAAAATCAGCTCACTAAAATCAGCTCACCAAAATCCAGCTCACCAGAATCTAGCTCACCAGAATCTAGCTCACCAACATCTAGCTCACTAAAATCAGCTCACCAAAATCCAGCTCTCCAGAATCTAGCTCACCAAAATCCAGCTCACCAGAATGGGGATGTAGGGCACGGTGACCATCTCGTCGCCCGTCAGCGGGGCGGACTTCTCGCTGTTGAAGAACCACGTGACCTTGGGGTTGTACTCCACCGTGTCGTCTTTCTCGCGGTCCTTGAGCGCAGTCTTCTCCTTGTACTCGCTGCGGGAGGCGAACCCATTTTCAGACACACACACCAACAACAACAAAATTATCAACGTCACAATATTTAAATATTTTCACTTGTGCTTCATTTCTGGTTTCACGCAGAAAACAAATATTTCTGTACTTCTACAAAATATTCCTGTGGAAACCAGTTTGCTAAGAAATAGTTTACTACAAGGAAGATATTGTAAATTTATGCAACAAATGTCTATGCTTATTTTTGCATGTGTGGAATACGTCTTTCGTGATAACACTGATTATTTCTTAAACAATGGAAAAGATAATCCAATATTTAACGATTCGAATTTTTTTTTGTTGTGCTTATTGATATGAGCAGTTAATGCTGGAAAGCTATTCAGAGAATGGTTTACAAATAATTTTTAACTATTGGAGGTACTGGGACAACATAAAAGATTAAATTCCCGGGTAAGAATCCGAATACAATATTACTGCGACACTATTTGGTAGTGATGCAGTTGCTTTCATATTAAGAGGACAAATTTGCAAATTTCTGTTCCAATTACAAGATAAATTTTCAGTGCATTGGAAAAAATACAGTTTTGTTTAATATTTACTGCATAAAGTACCATCAAATTTATTTCTTAAGGCTCGTGCTCAAAAAACTTTGATAATTTTTTCGATGTTTTCGTTATTACTTATTTTAAAGTCTATTTAAACAATTTCAAGATGATACCTCCCTTGCATTTGTGGCAGAACAACAAATGCAATGGTGATATGGAGTTAAAATAGTAGAAAAAAGGACCCCACTAAAATATCAATGATGAAAAAACGAAAAAAAAAAAAATCCACATGGCGTTTAAGACCGAGACTTGAAGAAGATGCATGGCTTTCGCCGCCATTTTCTGATGAACCTTCTTGGTTTTTCGAAGAATGAGCGGTGTCGCAGTGGAAGTGTTTACTGACGTTTCGCTCCGCATTGCAGCAGGCATCTTCAGGGCTTCAGGGTTCAGAAAACAATTAGTACTGGGAGTTGGTGTAGCTGTATATGTAATTGCCATGGGTCTTCTTCAAGTAGTCTCTCGTTTCTGGCAACAGTTCGTACTTAAAATGCTTTAGTTATGACTGCATATTTATGTTTTTAACACGATTAATTAAAATGAAAATATTTTCTTAAATTAATTTGTGCTATGTTTTGCCAAAAATAATTTTATTTATTTTACTTGCAATTAAAATGTTAATTATCCATTCTAAATATAGCAGAGATTGCCTTTATGATAATTTTTTCATGTTTGCTTTTAGAGATACTTTAAATTAAAATTATAATTTTCCCCCTTGCATTATAAAATTTTATTCAACAATTTTCGCGAACTGAATTAATATATGTACATATTTTACGAAAATCTATCCATAAACGGTCACTAATTATTGTATTTATTTTTCAGCAGAACGCTATAAAACATTATTATTGGTGTATTAAAATATTTAGAAAAAAATGTAAAATTTTAAAACTTTTTTTGCAAACTGCTGCTTATTATTTAATAACTTTAATATCACTAACAATTTATTACAGTTTTTTGAATAGTACCTAACTTATGCACAGAGAGAAAGTAACGTATTAATTATAACAATGCACTTACTCGTAGAAAAATGGTCCTATTTCTCTGACAACTGGTGTGGCGCCCTGCTGAACACTCTGAGGATTTGTAACATTGAACATGTAGACTTTGAAGTCTATCGGATCGGGAAATTTCACCCACATCTTTCTTGTTTCTGAGTCTTTGTTCAAGTTCAAACTCTGTAAACAAATAATACAAGACATTGAATTGAGAAGTCCTGAACTTTAATTTGTGGTTGATACAGGAATTTGTTTTGGGACAGATAAAATTATAATCAAACAAACTACGTAATATAAAATTATAATTTTAGTTTTCACAAAAAAACTTACGTTAACCATGGGTGTCTTGTCACACAAAAATAAGTTATAATAAATTCGTTGTGAAAATAGGTTTCAGTAAAATTAATTTATATATACATATATTCGTGTACACTGTGTCGGGATACTGCCGCAGTTTTTTTTTTAACGTGAATACGTCGTGCGAATGTAAAGTTAAATGGAAATGTTTATTTTCTATTAATTTGTAATTTCAGTACATTTAGATGTATTAAGCTGTGTTATCCGATGTGAGCAAACATGGCACCAAAAAATTCATGAAATTGCATCCTACTTTTGCAAGTTGGCTGTTGATAAGGGCTGGGAAACCAAACCAGCACAGAATCGCGCCGACAGCAAACAGCACAGCTCCTCCGAAACCAATTCTTTTAGGTACGTTCGCCATCATTCACCTGGAAAATACAGAACACCTCTGCTACTAATGTGCACTCACTGAAGTTTGTATCAATGATAAACAAAAAAAAAGGGGGGGGGTTTGTCTGTAAATTCGATTTACGGACGATAATTTTATGTGATAACGTCATAAGAAAACATTGATGAAAAATTGCATACTTTTTAATTTTCAAATATTATTTACGGTTTTTGCAAATTTAATTTAAATAATTTATTTAAATATAATCACGAACAATTAGTTGTAGAAATAAACTGAAATAAAATCAATGTCAATAAATTGTTAATTTGAAATGACGAAATTGGACAAATCAATAAAAAATTTTAAATTGCTGCTTTCAAAAAACCCACCTTAACCTGTCTGATATTATAGAAGATTTTCTCGCATGGTGGTTGGCCGGTTCTTGCACGCTCGGCTCAGGTGGAACGTGACAATGAATCAAGGTTTTTTCGTGCGTGCAGCTGGCGTTCATCGATTTTTAAGACGTTATCACGTCAAAAAAAAAATTTCTCCAAGCTGCTTTTTTTAGAATAGAAATTTACATCGTATAAATTTCCTACAGTTTTATGAAATATGCAACCTACTTAAAATAGGTTAACGAAATCTCCTTTCAAATGTGCTTTCGTATTCTGTACACTGAATTGCAGGAGCTAAAAAAAAAAAAAAAAAAAAAAAAAAAAACCGTCAAATAGTCCAGAGTTTTACAGATATTGAGTCTTCATGTCCTACCACTCCACCATGTTTTCATCCTGCTACGAGAAAAATTCATTTAAATGAAAGTTGCAACGAAAGTTATAAGGAATTCACGCTTATGCTCCCAAACACTTCAACATATCCCAAAAAAATTCTATTGAAATCGGCTTAGCGGGACACAAGCGTTGAACGTGGCTGGTATACATACACACAGAAAAAAAATTCGCAAAGAGACTGGAGAGCTAACAAAACTTTAAATAATGAATTTTTGAAGTTATACTGCTAATACGACTTCCAATAAGGTTGCGTTAAACGTTTAACGCTCCTGGGGAGGGAGAATAGAAAGAGACAGAGCGAGAGTAAGGAAATAAGAAGAGAGTAAGAAAAAAATAAAGATCCTGACAGTTTGTAGTGTTGCCATATTTGTTTCAATTTTCAATGCCCATTTTGTATATTACAATTTAAATTGCAGAAAATAATCATGTTTCATAGACACATAAATAGTGAGTGTGTGTCATTTCTCTATGTCCACGAGGTCTCGCCGCGTTAATTTTCTCATTGGGGTGAACCCGTCCGCTTAGTTAAATAAACAGCTTTTATCGTTGAATGATTTCATGATTTATTTCATGAAAATCTGCTCTCATAAAAAAGTTAGTTTTATAGACATTCAATAGGCCTCTCTCTCTCTCTGAAAATTATTCTATGAATCGTTACAAATTTATATTTTTTTAGTTTGATTTTGTACAATATGATTTCACTAAAAATCAATTTCTACCCCTTCCTATTTTCATTTTCACATTTCGAAGTTTCACTTCTTCCGCGCGGAGGGACTCCACGCACTAGTTTTGCATTAAATTAAAAACTATTTTTTAATGATGCCAAAGAAGTAGTTATAACTTCTCACGTGCGTACCTAAGTACACGCACCCATTTTTTTGTCGTAAGGGTCAGAACTCACATAGTGAGCCACAAAAAAAAACTAACTTATTCAAGGAAAAATAATTTTGTTTTTGAGTAAGAGTATCGGTTTGATCCAAAAATAATTTATGAGATGTATCATGTTTTAATGAAAACAAGTGTGTGTGTATATATATACATATATATATTCAGTTTTGCGAAATTATTTCAACCAAATTTACATTTTTGGTGACAGTTGTTTATCAGAAATGTAAGTTCCAGAAAATATTGATTTTTCCAAATGATTCAAACCCAGTTGTATTATGGCAGTATTTTTACTTACAGCTGACTTAATATTTATTTTTTCTTAAATTATTTGATATCTGTCATTTGTTTTCTATTCTCTGTTTGCGTTTCTCATCGTCCAGTTTTTTTTATGGAGGTTCATAATTCTCTTTGATTAGTTCATTAAGAGAATACGTAATGTTCTCTTTGGTGGAAAACTAGAGCAGCTAATGATCAGAATGACGTCAGACAACTTTAGTTCAAGAAAGATCAATGCGCCTAATAGCTAGACTTGTGACCAAACACAAACAGGAACTGCCAATAGATAGAGGATTAATAACATTCAGAAATAGCTCTTCAACGCCGCAGAATTGGAAAACATGTTAATTGTACCGACGTAACGAACTCTTTTAATGAGTTTTATGTTTGGCATTAACAAGGCGAACGATTTTATACTATTAAAGCACGCTTTTTCTTTGTTAAATTGCGATATACTACTTGATATTCAACCATATTCTGTTTTTAGAAAATTAATTTAAAAAGGCGTTTAGGTTTTACGTTAAGCTAACTATGAAATAGTTCTTATTTTGTGTGGAATATTTAGTTAGTAATACTAAAACTTTGAAATATTTTGTGCCCACCAATAGGTAAATGTTTCAATACAAAATTTATTTTAAGTTACGCTGTATAATTTTCATAAATTTTTTGTGATAGCAAAAAAAAATGAGTAATAAACGTTAATATTATCATCGTTAATGTTGATATTTACGCTTGATAAACTTCTGTTGACCTTAAAAAACTATCTTAAAATATATGTACTGTAAACTAAATGACCGTAGGTATATATGGAGTGTGTGTTTGTATGTAATCTAATGTAATTTTAATATTAAGTCGAAATTAGAAGTATTTTATTAATAAAAAAATGTGTTTGTACTGGAGTCCAACACAAATCACTGGATGATTGGTTTGCTTACATAATTGTTAAACAATATTCATTTAATTATATAATTTTTACTATTCTTCCTAGAGAGTTCTGGCCAAGATATTTAACAAACTTCTAGCATAGCACCAACAGCTAACCATAATGAATTCACTATTTGTAGACTATATAAACATAAACCCGTTCCAGAGACTAAGACCACCGTGTAAAAATTGTGGTTAAAAATTAAAATACTATTTGCAACGTCTATTTAAGGTAAATTTCTTTAAGTACACCAAGTCATCATTTTACTTGACAGCCACCCTGTTTACTTCAATAACGCCTAAGTCAAGGTGCTGTTGATAATTATTACAGTTAATAGAAAAATTGGTCTTATGTTGCACAGCTGCATAGTTTCCCAATTAAATTATAACTACAAAATATAGGAAAACGAGACAACTTTTAAGGCAATTACATGCAGTTTGAGAAATAAGTAACAAAGAAGGTAGTAAAAAACGTAAATATTTAAGTTAATAATTCATAAGAGGTTTCGATATATGGCTGGATGTTTCATTACTTAATATTATTTTCCCCTTTGTGAAATCCCATCTTATGCACGCAGCGAAACCTGAAATTGTAAACACAAAATCAGTTGTCGGCAAAAATTAATATTTATACGAAAATTAAATCACAATGTAATAATTTTGAATTATCATAAAATTAATCTTTATAGATATTTATGAAAATAACTTCGAAAATTTGACAAAAGAAAATAGTTTATGTTATACAACAAATAAAAAGTGTACGGATGGTTATTTATATATATTTATAAATATGAATATTTGAGTTTCCTTAAAGTAGTAACATCGTTAAAGGTAGGACGAAAACGATATAAAACAAACACTGAATCTGAAAGTACGACTTATATAAGCAAAAAAATTGATTGACAGCTAAAAAAAAAAAAAGGATTCGTTAAAATGATTCGAAAATTAGGTGCTGGATTTTTTTGAGAGCCCTATGAAATTTTTTGTTGCATGAATGTCAATAGAGCCACGATTTTTCCGCTGTTTCATTGGGTAGCAAAGTAGACTTGACATCTGCTTCACGTTGATGATTGGACCACAGTGCTCGTGACATTCTATTGTCCACCCTCAGCCAGTTATAAACAAGGAGAAGAAGAGATTACTCATTGACTTATTACCCACCAAAGGATGTGATTTTATTATTTATTCACAAGCACTTCATAAGGTTTTGATGATAAAAAAGGCAAGTTGAGTCTAGTATGGAGTGAATTGAATCTGCGAAATAATACTGATGTGACAAGAGAACCGGAAATTTGGCGGCTACTTGTGGTCGCAGGGAAGTTTACCTTAGTATTGCTTTGATGATTGGATCGCAAATGTTTTTTTTGTTTTGGACACTCCCCTTTACTATTGTGGGCCAGAAGCAGAGTGGCATGAATCGCATCGACTCACGCCAAAGAAGTAGTAAGAACTGTTAGAAATAAGACAAAAGGAAACATATGTGTGTAGAGTGTATATAGTACTGTGAATTTTACCTTGGCACCAAATATCTCCACGAAATTTCCGCGTCCCTAAAGGTAATAATACTATTAAGATGATAGTATGTATGAATCATGTATGAATGGCGAGAGTATAAAAATAATAATAAAATCCGAACGACTTTGACAGAATTAGATGGGAATGGTTTTTTCGGCCAAATATTTTCTTTACGGAGACCTGTATGTTCAGAAATAGTGAAATTAATTGTATAGTTATAAAAAAAAATTGCTAATTTTGTTTGATTAAAGAAGGGCTTGAAACCAAAAAAATATAGACAAATATAAAAAATAGGTTTAAAATTATTAAAATCACATAAGAAATACCTTTATGATAACCAAATATTAGAAAAAAAAATACTATTCTTTTTTTAAGCTACTTTTAAGTTATTTAAACATCCTATTTTGCAATTATAAAAGCAAATCTTTGAGATATATTTCGTTGTAAGATTTAGTTACAATAGAGGTTTTACTTGTGTGATTTTAATCATTTTTCAGCTAAATTATTTTTAGTTTCAAGTCCTTATTTTATAAAAAAAAAATCAGTTTGCATGTTTCAAAACTATAAACTGTATTGATTATTTCTGAACATTCAAGTTTTCGTAGTGAAAACATCTAGCCTGAAAACCCCCATCGAATTCTGTCATATCGTTTAGATTTTATTATTATTATTATATTCTCTTCATTCATGCACGATGCCATCTTTTTCCAACTTCTTTAGCAATGCATACTATTTACATGTTTTATTATTTTAAAGAAATTATCTAATAGCCTAAGTCATTGTACGCTTGAGCCGCACCTATCTCTCTTCCACTCGATTGGAACAACCATCGATTTGACTTTTTCGAGGCACATTAAACTTGAAACACTCCCATTCGTTTCCTACTTTTCCTATCATCGTCCTATCCTTAACAGAATAACACAGATTGGGAGAAGTTAAATAGCAAACATGTATAAAAGTTATAGTTAAAATAATATGTTCGTTTAAGTAATAAACATATTTTAATTAATGAGTGCAAATAAAAGTAAATTTATCAATAAATTGTATATTTCATTTCACTCATTCTTTGTATCCATACAAAATAGCGATAATTCAATAAAAATGATTCAATTTTATTCATAAAACGATGCAATCATTTCATCAATGTTTTGTTATGACGTCACGTTAAACTATCGTCCGTAAACCGACTTTACAGACAACCAATTTTTCACTTGTAAGGTTAACGCTAGACAGGTGCTGTATACCGCGACTCAGAGTATGAGGCCATGTCAGCTGGGTGGTGGCTGATCGCAAAGCTGCGGGATACTCGCCGGCTTTCGACGGGAGAGGTTCTGCACTGTTACACTTTTCAACGAAGGAATTCACCTCAAATGAACCAAGAGTTCTTCGTTATTTCAGATAGCTGCATCTTCACAGATACTACGCCGCATTTAGACTCCCGAGTTGTATTGTTCGTTCTTAGGTATTAGGTATTATGCCAGCTCTAAGCTCTGACGGTATTATGCCAGTTCTGAGATCTGACGGTATTACGCCAGCCCTTAGCTCTGACAGTATTAGGCCAGCCCTTAGCTCTGAAGGTAATAGGCCAGCCCTTAGCTCTGACAGTATTAGGCCAGCCCTCAGCTCTAAAGGTATTAGGCCAGCCCTTAGCTCTAAAGGTATTAGGCCAGCCCTGAGAGCTGTGGTGGTATTAGGCCAGCCCTTAGCTCTAAAGGTATTATGCCAGTACTGAGAGCTATGACGGTATTATGACAGCCCTTAGCTCTGACGGTATTAGGCCAGCCCAGAGCTCTTACGGTATTAGACCAGCCCTGAGCTTTGATGGTATTAGGCCGGCCCTGAGCTCTGACGTTATTATGCCAGCCCTTAGTTCTGACAGTATAGGCCAGTCCTGAGCTCTGGCGGTATTATGCCAGCACTGAGAGCTCTGACGCTATTAGGCCAGCCCTGAGAGCTCTGACGCTATTAGGCCAGCCCTGAGAGCTCTGACGCTATTAGGCCAGCCCTGAGAGCTCTGACGCTATTAGGCCAGCACTGAGAGCTCTGACGCTATTAGGCCAGCCCTGAGAGCTCTGACGCTATTAGGCCAGCCCTGAGAGCTCTGACGCTATTAGGCCAGCACTGAGAGCTCTGACGCTATTAGGCCAGCCCTGAGAGCTCTGACGCTATTAGGCCAGCACTGAGAGCTCTGACGCTATTAGGCCAGCACTGAGAGCTCTGACGCTATTAGGCCAGCCCTGAGAGCTCTGACGCTATTAGGCCAGCCCTGAGAGCTCTGACGCTATTAGGCCAGCACTGAGAGCTCTGACGCTATTAGGCCAGCACTGAGAGCTCTGACGCTATTAGGCCAGCCCTGAGAGCTCTGACGCTATTAGGCCAGCCCTGAGAGCTCTGACGCTATTAGGCCAGCCCTGAGAGCTCTGACGCTATTAGGCCAGCACTGAGAGCTCTGACGCTATTAGGCCAGCCCTGAGAGCTCTGACGCTATTAGGCCAGCACTGAGAGCTCTGACGCTATTAGGCCAGCCCTGAGAGCTCTGACGCTATTAGGCCAGCCCTGAGAGCTCTGACGCTATTAGGCCAGCACTGAGAGCTCTGACGCTATTAGGCCAGCCCTGAGAGCTCTGACGCTATTAGGCCAGCCCTGAGAGCTCTGACGCTATTAGGCCAGCACTGAGAGCTCTGACGCTATTAGGCCAGCCCTGAGAGCTCTGACGCTATTAGGCCAGCCCTGAGAGCTCTGACGCTATTAGGCCAGCACTGAGAGCTCTGACGCTATTAGGCCAGCACTGAGAGCTCTGACGCTATTAGGCCAGCCCTGAGAGCTCTGACGGTATTATGCCAGCACTGAGAGCTCTGACGCTATTAGGCCAGCCCTGAGAGCTCTGACGCTATTAGGCCAGCACTGAGAGCTCTGACGCTATTAGGCCAGCCCTGAGAGCTCTGGCGGTATTATGCCAGCACTGAGAGCTCTGACGCTATTAGGCCAGCCCTGAGAGCTCTGACGCTATTAGGCCAGCACTGAGAGCTCTGACGCTATTAGGCCAGCCCTGAGAGCTCTGACGCTATTAGGCCAGCCCTGAGAGCTCTGACGTCGATGGTTGTATGATTGAGCTATAATACAAGCGGCCAATCACACCGAGGTCTTGTGCCCTGCTTCTTGAGGCGGTAATAGGCAAAAGGTTCCCCACCTAATGGTGAGGACTTTCGTAGCGGTAAGGTACAGCAGTATGACTCGAAATACGGAAATTTCGCGCATTCATTAAATTCACAAGTTTGAATGGAAGCCTCCACATTCTCGCACTGTATTCATGATTGGACCACAGTTATTTGGAGACGCCCTTCTACGACCGCTAGCAAACGATGTTCAGCTAGGAGAGAAGTAAGTGCCAGTTAATAATGATAAAATGAAATGTCCTAGCTAAGATATCAACCGATAGAAAAGCAAACATGAGTTGAACGCACCAATGACTTTGAATTCTACCCTGAGACCAGGAATTTGCGAAAACCCAATTTTTATTTGTGTTTGAACAATATTCTGATAATAAATTAATTACGACAAAAACTGCATACAAAAACTGTTAGTTAATAGTTTTAAACCACGCGATTTCACATGATATGAGTTCATGGTGGAACTTAAATATTAACTGGCCTTTAAATGTTATTAGTACCTACCTTTAACTAAATTATTATTGATGTGTTAAAAACAGTTTTTAAACCATCATCAACAGTAATATAGGTGATTCAATTAAAAATCTTCTGCAAAAAAAAAAAAGAACAATAAACAAGGAATACTACTTTAAACCAGAGGAACGACCGTTAAAACACAGTTATCTACGTGGCGTGTGAGATGAAGCCTTTTTAGCTTGAAACAGCCGTGAATAAACCAGAATACGGCTAAGGTTATACAGAGAGTCCAACTATCTTCGCTTTGCGAGCTAAGCCGCAAGACAAGTAGCTACGTGGGAATTCGCCGCGATTCTCTCGTCAGAGAGACAGTCTCACTTTCGTTCATCAGAGTCAAGCAGCTAGCCGAACCGTTTCCAACACGACATCATCCATCCGTCGAAACATTTTTCCCCCGTTAAGGTTGCAGCCACCAACTCATTTTTTTCCCCCCTATCAGAGATTTATCTCGATGTTGTTTGTTTATTAAGTCCTGTCACCCATGCTAAATGCACTAGTAAAAAAATATTTGTTACAATCCAGAGTTCCCTTGCTAAACGCGTACACAGAACAGATTAACAACTACAGGTTTTGAGGATCTCTCCTCCTTATTGATAACCCAGCCTTCATATCCTGTAAGGATGTCCATGCTGGGGCCCCCATGGGCATGGATGCGGATCACGCCGCATACGCAACCAGAGATTAACAACTACAAAAAGAAAGAAAAGAACTCCACAGACTTGTATTGTGATAATGATTGACCTTCGAAACGATTCCATAGATATGATTACATCTGCCCGCCCATGGAAAGTTCGTGTACGCCAAAACCTTTGGCGAAGAGGGGCGGATGGAATTCCGTCACGAGCCTTCTGATTGGCTGCAGGTCTCGTGATCGACGGACGTAAGCCGGAATTGCAACAGTCCGTCGCGTCTTCCCATTACTGATCCGTTCTTCCGTCGGCCGCCAAGTGATTTACAAAAACTACTCGTCTGTCATGATATATATATATTTTTTCCATTTGAATGCTGAAAAAATGTGGAGAAAATTAAAATTTCGGAGAAAATTTTGCTCGGGTAATAAGATTAGTTAAATAAACAAACCATCATGAAAGCCAAGCACTTACAAATAATTAAACTCAATGTTTTTTTTTTTACTCCGATATTCATTTTCCAATTTCCATAATTACCACGTGTAAATAACACAATTCTGTGACTCGGAAAATTTTGGTTTGAAAATAAAAAATAAAAAAAAAAACCTTTGAAATGTATTCAAATGTAAGTTTTTTTAAAAAAATTTGTAAGCAGTTACGCAATTAAATAAGCTTTATTTTCTTATACTGTAAAAATATTTGACACGAAAAATAACCTAACATATTTTAAAGGTTATAATTTCAACCGTACGTCCATCGAGGGAGTATGAAGTCACCAAGCTTTTGACGGACGGACGGATGGAAATTTTTCCGGCTATCTCATTGGCTGCAGGTCACGTGACTGGTGGACGGAAGACGGATGGAGGCTACGGACTATTGTAATTCCGGCTTTTTAACCCAGGACATACTCACCGGCGGTTCTTCGTCGACTGACTGAAGACGGCGATGGGTCACGAGGTCAGACGAGGCGCTGACGTAATCCTCCCTCCCCCCCTCCACCCCGCAAACTCAACCCCTCTCTGTCCAACCCCTGGCGACCAGGCCGACTTATCCGCCCCCCTCCGGCCCAAGGACGGGAACTTTGTCCCAGACTAACACCACCCCTTATTACCCTGCCTTTCGCCGACCTCCACGCCAGAACCGCCCATTTGACATTTGCTTCTATTTAACCGGTCTTGAGATTTTGAGGCCGCTCTGCGCTATTTCGGAACAGAAAGTTTGGCTTACAAGTTCGGCCTACACACTTTCACCACGGGGGCGTCTTTTTTTAAATATCTTCCTTCAATAATTCCAATAATGCTTTTAAAGAAATTTCTAATAAAATTTTATTTATGTTATTAACATGTTAAAAAACTTTTTAAAAACTTTTTTTAAGGCTTGGAAAAACTTCAATCCTAGCGTATTTTGAGAGCATAAAATGTTTGTATTTTTTTTCCATGAAGCTCTTTAAATTTAATTCATCAATCAATTATAGATTAATAAATTAATGATTTTCCCAAAATAATGGAAACCCGAATGTAAGTGATTTTGTAAAATCTAATTTTTTTAAAATCGATTTATAGTCGATCTACTAAAAATTAAATTTGAAATCACGACCCAGACCACATAATGAACGGTGATTCATAACTAGATACCTCAGTATTAATAGTTTTTAGTTATTGCTAAGGGTTTAAAAATAAGTTATCTTGAAGATAAAAAAAATACAACCACTTAGGTATTACATTGATAAAACATTTTAGATTAAAGAAATAAGGTTGATTATAGGATGTATTTTTTGAATATCATGAGTGAAATAACAAGCAAAAAAATAATTTAGGATACGGCCCTCACTCTCCTCTTAGACTCATTTTCGTTTGTGTGGCTGTTAAGCAAAAAAAAAGTCACAGAAAAGTTAATTATAACGAAAAATAAATTACTTCCTCCCCTCTCATGGGTACAACAGAACACATAGAGACTTTTGAAGTTCATTCCGCGAAAATTAACAACTTTAATTGAAGCTGTGAATGTTCCAGCGATGATGAAGTCCCATGTCACCCAATCACAGGCGTGGTTACATCGGATAACGCCGCCGTTGGGGATATGCGCGGGTTCAATGACCTGCAGGATAGACTCCACAATCCTTTGCACACTCGGGTAAATGCCACCTGTACATTGGCTGCTGACTTGTGAGTCGTCTCGACTGGGCGGCCTGTGATTCGACACTTCTATGAGTGAGGGTCTCTAATTGGCCCTCATTACTCCAGATTAACAGTGAACCAATGACAGAAGCAGCACTAGGGTATAATTATTTGAATTTTAGCATTACATGAAATAAATTCGCGAATTTTTCAGGTCTCTAGATGTAGTTAGTAATGCTACAAGAAATACGTCGTAACTTTGTGCAACCTTTCGTTTTTGTTTTAATTACTTCTCGTGGTCTAGTAAAGTTTGGTTGACTGCCTACAAGTATTTAAAGCTTGGTTTGGCATTTTTACACACTAAAGTTACAGACGTGAAGTCACCGGTAATGCATTTAGGACCCCTGTTTGTAGGCAGCCAGATTTTCCTAAACCCTAGTTTTATGATTTAGAACGAGTTACACGACAGTTCATTTAAGGCAAAAAAAAAAAACTGGTATTCTAGTCTTAAATTAGAATTCGAAAAAAAAAAACTACCTATTGCAATCGTTAAAAAGTTGCTTCTTCCAGAAAATGTCTACAATTTTTAATGGTCCATATACATTGAAACCATCTCTATTCAAAAGTTTGTATGATTATACATTAATCTATAACATTTGACTTCGCGATAAATTTATTAATTTTGCACAAATTACTTCAGACCAGCTCATAAAACCGATATGGAAAAAAATCGGTCATGTTAGTTATCGAAAATATCGGAACTAGGGCGAATAAGTATTGAAAAACAAATTTTCCATTGATTTAAATCACTGTAACTTCCTTAATACGAAATATATTGCATGCGTTTAAAGTTATTTTATTTTGTCGACTTAAATTTTCGGTGGCCATTAAAAAATAAGTTCTCAAAGAACCAAATGCGTAAAGAAGTGACGTTTATTGTTTTTATGAAATTTTATGTATTTTTATAAAATATTATTTTGAAAAACCAGTTGCAAATAAATAGTTTGTATTGATATTGTAGTTCTGTAAAACACATGGCTCTTTAAGAAATACGGTTTTTCAAGAATAAGTGGAGTATTTCTTACAAAAATTGGCGCGTTAATTATATATTTTAATTGATATTTCATTTAAACACAACTATTGTAAATTATGAAAAAATAACAATATTTAATTATTTTATATTGTTTCAATGTGTTAATTAATGTTCGCATTTAACACTGAAAAACTGTTCAAGGAACCGTTTACAAATAACTTTAACTATTGGAGGTACTAGGACAACACAAAGCACAAATGCCCGGGTAAGAATCAGAAACAAGTATTACTGCGAACTATTTTTTTTTGCAGCGGTACAGTTTTGTTTGATGTTAATGTTCATATTTACTAATATTTGTAATTTTTTTATAAATATTTCTGTTCCATCAACAAAACAAATATTTTTTACAGTGTAACGCTGTGACGTAAGTAAATCTATGTTCACTGAAATAAAATGATGACTGTGTATTTACCGAGCTAGGGAATAATGAGCGGTCTAACGAATCCGGCGCAGCGGACCAATAGCTTGTACTGTTCCCACGGGTCTTAATTATTTAGCAGACTGGCTGCTGTGGCGACAGTCTGAAAGCAACCGTCTTTTCATTGTTTATATATACGTATATTTGTTTCACGGAGCGGAAATTGCCCGCATACTCGGAATTCACGTGGTCCTGAACAGGCATGTACTTTCAGCAACTGCTTTACAATTCAGTGAAACACAATTGGAAAGGGGAAAAAAAAAAAAACAAATTCGCAACTCTCCGTTAGTAATAATCATGAAACTCGCATCGATTGACGAAAGTTTTTGCGAGTTCTTGGTTTTTTTTTTTTTTTTTTTTCGTTTAGTGCAAAAATGATCGTGTTTCGGTCATGCACTTCATTAAAACAACATGGCACCTGAAAGTAGGTCAGAATACGCGATAAATAAATTAAAGCGTGGAAAAATTCTAAACAAATGGTGCTTGTTAAAATTAAATATAATTTTAAGATCTATAATGGTTGAAGGAATGGGTTTAAACATTTTTTAAATTATTTTTTAAAAAGGAAACAAAGATTTTTTTGATTTTTTTTAGATTACACTAACCTATGTGCATCATGGATAAAAAAATAATGACATGTATTGCACACATGTTTTTGAAACATGTCCTAAATCAAAACGTTGAAAAAGAGTCATAAATCTGAATGCAAAGTGATTTAAAGTTAATAACATCTTACTTATTTTTTTGTATAGAAATAAAGTTTAGAAAACCCTAGTATTGTCATTGAGTTTTTTCTAATAGGGAAAAAGGAGGGGGGGGGGGGGCGCCTCAATAGTTCAAGCTTTTGGATTTTTTTTTGTGTAAATTAAGATGAAACAGATAACATTTTATGGGTAATTTTCTCTACTACATTCAACAATTGCAAGTAAATAATTCTGTACAGTTTAAAGACAAGTGGCGATTTTATTTTTTTAATTTAAAAAGCTATTTGTAAGTTTAATTATATATTATTGAATATAACTCTCCATAGCATGCAGGTTTCTAAGGAATCCATTCATAGGCGACAAAATACAAATGCCTTCCTTTAGTTAAAATATATGATTTAATTACTTCATATATTTTTTGGACGGATAGTGAATGCAGTACACATACAAACCTTTTTTAAATCAAATTTTAAAACATATATTGATAACAGAAAAACCAGATGTGTACATAAATTACAAAAATAATCTACAATTGGACACATTGATCTTAAGGATTCGGAATCATATAATCATATACCATACTAAATAGTTACATAATACAATATGAAACTAGCAAAATTAAATTTTCATTGACAAAAATTTGCTTTTAAATCGTACAATTAAATTTACACAATAATTTATAAAAAAAATGCGTGCCATATTTTACCAGTGTAGTTATGAAAATTTTCTTAGTAAAAGATTTTGTTTCACACGCTATATTTTTTCGCCCATTATATCGCCATTAATTTTATTAGAGAGCTACTTCAAAAATTTTAACTCGATACCTCTCTTTCATTTGTTTTTCTGCTACAAATATTTTCAATAGATATTCACCTAATGTAATGTAATGGGTGTTAAAAGGCACGTAAGTATTTGTAATTATCATCACTTTCGCGACTTTTTACACCCATGATAATACAAGGAGTAAATATATATTGTGTTTTTATATATATATATAAATATATATATACATGGCAGAATAACCAATGTAAGGGAAGCATCGAGTTAAAATTTTAGAATTAACTCTTGAATAAAATTAATAATTAAAGGCGAAAAAATCAATATGGCGTATGAAACCGAGATTTAAACTCTTAAAATTTGTTACTATAAAATGTTCTATAAATGATTTTAATTACTTTATTTAAAATTACTTTTGTCAGTAAGTTATATTTATTTTAATCATTCTGCTAAGTCATTTACATTTAACATGTACCAATGATAAAAATGTTTAAATAATACTTATTTATGTGAAATGTTCTTATCCAGGAGATTTTCAATGCAAAACTGTTTTGTTAAAATTTAAAAATAATAAATTTTTGGAAATTTATGTAAATATTTACGTTTTACAACTATTTCCTCAAACATTGTCATACAGCAATTAAATAGTTAATTTTCCTCCTACATATTGATGTAGATACACTATTTCACATCGTTAGCAAAAGTGATGACATATCAATATCTTACAATTTAAATTATTTATAAATGATATTTTTTCACTCCAACACAATATTTACATTTAAGGACACTTAACATTATCACAGTAGTTTCACACAACACTACATGCAGTGACACTCGTAATATCGGCATTTGTAACACAACAGTTATTGCAAAACTTTTACAACCAGAAAAATTCGTTCCTTTGTAATGGTCAAAAATTATATATTTAATCAATCTTTGAACTCTGCCAGTTCTTCTGCCATGTATAAAACTGTAGCCCTGTGCAAACATTAGAGTTTTTAAATATATAAACGAATACGTTATTACTTATATTTGAGTCTAATTCAAATACTTAACTTAAAAATAAATAGAATCTTTGCATTTGAAGTGTTTGTAAAGATATTTCATATCACCTTGTGTAACGATAAAAATTGAGATTAAGAGTCATTAGTATCTGTATATACTAGGATGTGGGTATGTATGAAATCGATAAACTCCGACACCGTTTGACCGATCGCCATGAAAGTTGGCACATCAAAGTGTTTTCTCATGGAGAAGGTTTTAATGGTATCCTGTTTTTATAACTCGCCGTTAATGGTGCTACAGCTCGTCAACTTCTAAACCGTTTAATCGAACGCCATAGGTAAACAGAAAATCATTGGTCATACAAACAGCAATTGTGTACATTTCTCTATGTCCACCGCACTGTCATATAGTCCTAGCTATTTTTTTTTTACTCGCGGACAATATATCAGCCCGGGAAACACCGAGTAGAATATAAATGTGCACATCACAGTTTTTGTATATTATTGGGCCCAATACAACTACATGAATTTTTTGTCAAAATGTGCACAGTGAACAAGACAATTTGGGGTTACATTCCGTAATCCGGAAATTTTCTGATATGTTTATAACAAGGCGAGCGCAGAATAGTTACTTTACAAACAACTGCAAACAATCCTAAAAATTCTAAAGTTTATTTTTAATTTTCATCTTATTTCACGTATTTATAACCATTGCCGTAAAAAAAACTATGTGCCATTATTGTTAAAATATGATTATAAAACTACCATAAAATATGATAGAAAAAAAATTCTCTTATCTTATTTTTTTAATTATATATTCATATTCGTAAATATTTTGATATTTGTATTCGAGTTTGATTCAAACTAACAAAAAAACAGATATTCGCACAGGTCTACAAAACTGTTTTAAACTGCGGATAAAATGTTCTTATGCATAACATTCTGTCAGTGATACAAAACTTTAAACTGTATCATAGACCCTTCCAACATGGCTTCTTAAACTTTGACTTGTTTTAAACGCATTTGCGAGTAAGTTACATAATTATTTTCAGATAAATATCTCGGGCATGTTCATCATGAAATGACTATGATATATCTTGGACGAAATTTCTTTTGCAGATACATTCAAGACCAGAGATCTATATTTGCACCTTTCATACAAGTAAAGAATATTGCTGAAACATAGTTAACCATCCTTAAGTTGACATAAACAAGATGACTTTTGATAGTTAAAACTTTGTCATTGTTATGCAAAGCAGTGTTGATGTGTATTCCGAAAAATACACAACTTATATACATATATATACACACATACATGTATGTACCACCAATGCAGTGTTGATATGTAGTCCAAAAAATACAAAACTTATATATATACACACACATACATGTATGTCCCACCAATGGTTTTAAGTTTAAGACCATTAGAAAATTTAATTTATTACTATGTGGTTCTGAATTTCCGGTATAAATTGCTTCTTAACCAGAATAATAAAATTACTTTTTACTGGCATTTTACGCTTATTTAGCAAATTTTCAGGAAAATAAGGGACTAAGAAATTTTTCTCTTAACTGCTCTTCCATTAATTATATATATTTTTTAACTAAGATATTTAAAACAAATCACCGTATTCATGAAAAAATTTTGTTTCATAGTAACAGATCTGTTGAATCAAACAAAAATATATAATATAAACTCCACTTTTAAAAAAAAATCCTTCTACAGTAATAAAGATTTTCAAAAACTCTTTTTTTTGTTTAGTTTAAGAAATGATTACTACAATAAGTAATTATTAATTATTTATTAGTAATTAATTCATTTAGAAATTTAAGACTTATTAAAATAAATAATTAATATTTTTAATGGAAGTCAATTACCACAAAATATTATCTCACACGTACAGTTATACTTAAACCCTTTTGGTGTGACCTGTATATATAGTGCTAACACTATGAAAATCTGACAACAAACAGCTCTAGTTATTAAATGGTCGACCCCAAACGCCAGCTTTGCCAGCTATGCGTTGGTGGGTTGCACATGAAGTTGCTCACTGCAACCTTTAATCCCTCGTTTACAAACTTCGCAAGAACGCAAGAACGCAAGAAGCAAAATCGCTTTATCGCATTATCGTGAACCAGCTTATAAACTACCCACGGCGCAATAACTCAACAAAAGCATTCTTCAACTTCCAACTTTTTTTTTTTTTTTAAATTTTGGCTTGAGTTTTCGACGGCCATACTTGAAGAGAGGTAAGTGTTCCGAAAACTTTTAAAGAACCTGACGTTATGTGCACAGAAGACCACGATGCTATTTTAACTATATACATCATGAACACACTTGTTAAATTTTCTCAGAGGTAAAGAAATTCCCGCTTTTAAATCAAATGATTGGCTACGTTTTACGAATCATGATAAATATTAATCATAAAAAACAGCCTTGAGAAGAAATATTTGAATTCTGATGCTACACAAATTTAATTTGTAGAGTTTATGAAGCCTTGTGTCTTGCGTGCTTTATAAACGAGCGCGATTTTCATTGCTTTGACGGCGTGTTGCCATGCTGTGCATTGTTTATGAACCCTGTGTTAAAACTATCACATAACTGTTCCGTTATCCTTTCCTTGCTCCTGTATTGAGTGCTTCTACCTCTTCGTTAGTCTATGGTCTGGACGGAGGCCTTGCGTCCCGCGAAGGGGACTTAAAATTTGGCGCCAAAATTGAACAGCTTCGTGGCTAGCAGAACTGTGAAATTCGTCTGTCATGGTGGACGCACCTGTTACGTATCTTAGGTTTTGAAATCTCGCATCACCTTGTTGGTCCAAGTTTTAAACGCACTTAGTGTTTTATATTTGTAGTAGTAGTGCATTCTGCGTCAAATTACAACTTAAAGAGGTAGAATCCTAAATTATTTATTATTTTTTTGCACATTATTTTATAAAGATTCAAAATATTACTAGATTTAATTGTTTATAAAATTTTATTTTCTACCTGACAATTCTTTGTTTAATGATTTTTTTATGAACTTAAAGGCAAAATGACATCAGTCATAACATGTACTGAAAGCATGAAATCGTGTGGTATGTATACAGTTTTGGAATAACTGTTCATGTATAAACTTCGTCTTGGCTCTTTATTTTTAGTATATCATTTATTTAATCATTAAAATAAAAAAAATTCAAAAACCTGAGTTTTTTTAGGGTTTTGGGGAAAAACTAATTTTTTATTGGTTTGATGATTAATATACTAAAAATAGGGTTACTACGAACTAATAATCCAAAACGTTTTACCATATGATTTCATGCTGACCTACAATTTTGCCGTTTAATTAGTAAAATCCTTGAAATAATATGGTTGTATTATGGTTATAACATGGTTATACAATATATTCATAAAAGAATATCCCAGTTATAAATTTTCAAAGTATCAACTGTGAGCTTTGTAGAGTTTTGGTTCAAAGTCACAATTAAAGAGTAACTCAAACAGTTTTGGATAAGCGTATGCGCAATAACTGCATTGTTGTTTTCTCGCTTGCAGCGCCCAATTCGCAAAATGGCGACTCCTGAGCATGAAGTGTTTTGTGTTCTGCAATCTGCTAAGCGTTAATCTGTGATTTGAGAATGGAGCCCCTCCCTATTGGTTGACCGTCGAAGTCCCTGAACCTTGGATTGGTCGTAATGGTCGAGATGACAGAGCTATTTTTCACATGCGAATTTTTTTTATTTTAGGGCTTTATAAAATATCGTGTCTACGTTCCGCTGCTACCCAATGATTTGCCAGAGTTGAGACACAGAATTGAAGAGGCTGTTGCTTCCATTACTCCGGACTTGTTAACCAAGTCTGGGAAGAATCGCATTTAGGGTGGATGTGTGCCCTATAACTAAAGCTGCACATATTGGAAATTTGTAAAAAAAATAACTAAGTTAGTTTACATACGTTTTGATGTTTGATTTGTTGTAAATAGTCAAATTAAACTTTTATCTAACTATATATACAATTAGATGTTGGTGTGTATGTATGACTTCGATAAACTCCGACACCGTTCGACTGATCGCCATGAAAGTTGACACGTCAAAGTGTTTTTCCATGGAGAAAAATTTTATGCTATTCATTTTTTTTGTAACTCTCCACTAGATGGCGCTGCAGCGCATCGACTTCTAAACCGTTCGACCGATCGTCACGGGTGAACAGAAAAAAATACGTCATAGACATACAAACAGCAATTGTGTGTCATTTCTCTATGTCCACCACACTGTCATATAGCGCTATACATTTCCCTTCAATTCGCGGACAGCTTATCACCCGGGCAACGCCTGTTACTACAGCTATGGAAATTGGTTTATTGTTTTTTTACTGTGCTTAATCCTCAACAACAAAAAATAGTTTTTTATTACTGTTACTGAGTATTTCGCGAGTGAGTTTAAAATGGAACACCGGTACCATTTAAAACGCTTAATAGATAAAAGATTACATACAAACCATCCATTTTTAGATATAAAGAGGTAAATAAATAAAAAAATAAAAAAAAACTGGCATGACAAAGTCTGCCTGGTTCTGCTAGTAATATATATACATATACTAGCTGACCCGGCAGACTTCGTACTGTCTAATTAAATTGCAATAAAGTCCTGTCAGAATGATTTGTAATGTGACATATTTTTGTTCCTACATATTTTATAGTCGGGGCAAAAAATTCTCCTCAACAGAACCGTCACCCTGGTGATAGGGTGTTGTGAATAAGAAATATAATTAAATAAAACATATAAATAAAAAGATAAATAAAAAATAAGTAATCTCTTTATTGTTAATCATGTGAAACATAATAATTTTTATTTTCATTGTAGTGCATGATTAGATCGGTAATTAGCTTGGTTTGTAGCATTTCGGGTTCTTCTACCTAAATTGATTCGTCTAATAGGAGGCATATCTATATTATAGAATATTTTGTCACATGCAATAATTATCGATCATAATAGGTAAATAAACACTGCACAAAACACTATATAGGTAAGAATTTGTTTCGTGTATAAGTTGACAAAAGCAAACTCATTAGGGTAGGTAACCTAAAATCCAAGAAAAAAAAAAACACTGACATTGACAGTTTGTTGTTGTTTCAACTTTTTTTAAATTTGATATGACTTGGAGTCAAATCCTTCAAGCCGTATTTAAAATAGGGAAATGAAATAATAAAAACTTAAACTTATGAAATACTTTTGGTAACGCTGGTTTTGTTTGACTGATGTAATGACTTGAAAACTGGTGCATTTTAAATTAAAACAAATGAAATAATATCGCAAAGCCGACCAAATTGAACTAATCGATTTCGGTTTATTTTTTTTTTGTTTATCTGTGCTCCAACGCACACTGTTTTGATAGATATTATTGAACTTTGTACAGAGGTAATGAAGTGCAAATTGACTCTTTGACGTTAGGAACATACCTACATTGTTTAAACAACAATGAGTGCTCGTTTTAGATATAAAACGTTTGTATGGGAAAAAGAAAAGGGCTGGTTTTAGGGTTTTCCCGGCAATTATTCGGATTTTTCTCGCCGTAAAAACCATCTTTGAACTTCAATGAACATTAAAAAAAAAAAAAAAAAAATTGGCCAAATTGGTCCAGGCGTTGTTGAGTTATGCGCTTACCAACACATTTTTCGATTCATTTTTATATTATAGATATATATTATATATATGAAATTGAAACTGGAATAGTCTTTTATGGATATCTTGTTATCAACGTAAAAAACAAAAACCCAGGAAATATCAGAAGCGAGGTAAATTCGCGGTGCTGGTTCGCCAGGCCAGGCCAGGCCGCCGCAAGAGGAGTGGCGAGGCGTTGTGAGACGCTGCACCTACGGGCAGCCTTCTTTCAACACACGAGAGAGCCAAACGCACGATCGTGCATCTTCGGAGGTTTTTTCTTTTTTTATTGTTCATCGTAAATAAACATGGCGGTGTTTATAAAAAGGATACTAATGGTCAATTAGGTTAGGTTTAGCTACATTATAAATACTTTAAAACATCGTGGACGGTTGAATTTGGGTTAGGATGGCTAACATTAAAGATTACTGTGAAATCATGTGAACGGTTTCCTAGCCCCGGATGGCTACATGTTAAAAAAAAAAAGTTATTTGCTAAGCAACCATGAAATGATTTTTTACAGTATTTTTTTTAATGTAGCTATACTTAACCTAATGTAACAAACCATCCACAATGTTTTTTTATAAAGTGTTTATAACGTAGGTAACCTATCCTAATCGACCGCTTAAATTTAATGCCACGCCGGTTTATACAATGAGATGGAACGGAAAAAAAAAGCGAGCATCACTGAGAGGAAGGTTTGTTTTTCTCAACAAAATATTTGTTTGTATATGGCGAAATAATTATATATTTTGTTAATTCAAACAACTATTTTGTAGTAGGAAAGATTCTGTTGAC
Source organism: Bacillus rossius redtenbacheri (assembly GCF_032445375.1). NCBI lineage: Eukaryota > Metazoa > Arthropoda > Insecta > Phasmatodea > Bacillidae > Bacillus > Bacillus rossius. The sequence continues at coordinate 16,670,023 of NC_086340.1, read as the reverse complement.
CCAAAAATTAATTTTTTTGTCAACTCAAATGTATATTTGGATAGGTGTAACAAATAATTTTTGTTACTTACTGAGTTTGGTTAAGCTAAAAAAAATATTTTGTTCCACTAAGTAAATATTTGTTTCGCCATATATAATCAAATATTTGTTTGATTCAAACAAAACTTTTTTTCTCTGTGCCATGAAGTTCGGGTAACTCGGGGTGTGTGGCTGCCTCGTGTGTGAGGAGAAGGCCTCCCCCGGCGTCTACCACAGCCGGCACCTGGCGGCGCTGGGGTTCATGCCGGCGCCCTCGGGGCAGCCCCAGGCCGCCGAGAACTCCTGGGAGTTGGTCAGCGCGCCCTTGACCCGCACGTGGTTGGGCGCGTGCGAGTCCTGCAGCGACCACTGCAAGGACCGCCTGGACCACGACTCGCACCACACCTGCGGGACAGGGTCGGCAAACCACACGGAACTTAGAAGCACACAACTTAGGAACGTCTTAACTTAGAAGCACACAACTTAGAAACGTCTTTACTTAGAAGCACACAACTTAGAAACGTCTTAACTTAGAAACACACAACTTAGAAACGTCTTAACTTAGAAGCACACAACTTAGAAACGTCTTAACTTAGAAACACACAAATTAGAAACGTCTTAACTCAGAAACCTCGACAAAATCAATATAACTTTGTACTGTCATGAGTTAGAACGATCATAACTTTGAAACACGTAACTTAGAAACGTCTTAACTTAGAAACACACAACTTAGAAACGTCTTTACTTAGAAGCACACAACTTAGAAACGTCTTAACTTAGAAGCACACAACTTAGAAACGTCTTAACTTAGAAGCACACAACTTAGAAACGTCTTAACTTAGAAACACACAAATTAGAAACGTCTTAACTCAGAAACCTCGACAAAATCAATATAACTTTGTACTGTCATGAGTTAGAACGATCATAACTTTGAAACACGTAACTTAGAAACGTCTTAACTCAGAAACCTCGACAAAATCAATATAACTTTGAACTGTCATGAGTTAGAACGATCATAACTTAGAAACACGTAACTTAGAAACGTCTTAACTCAGAAACCTCTACAAAATCAATATAACTTTGTACTATCATAAGTTAGAACGATCATAACTTAGAAACACGTAACTTAGAAACGTCTTAACTTAGAAACCTCGACAAAATCAATATATAACTTTGAACTGTCATGAGTTAGAATGATAATAACTTTGAAACACGTAACTTAGAAACGTCTTAACTCAGAAACCTCGACAAAATCAATATAACTTTGAACTGTCATAAGTTAGAACGATCATAACTTTGAAACACGTAACTTAGAAACGTCTTAACTTAGAAAACTCGACAAAATCAATATATCTTTGAACTGTCATAAGTTAGAACGATCATAACTTAGAAACTCGTAACTTAGAAACGTCTTAACTAAGAAACACACAACTTAGAAACGTCATAACTGAGAAACCTTGACATAATCCATATTACTTTGAACTATCATAAGTTAGAACGATCATAACTTAGAAACACGTAACTTAGAAACGTCTTAACTTAGAAACACACAACATATAAACGTCTTAACTTAGAAACCTCGACAAAATCCATATATAACTTTGAACTGTCGTAAGTTAGAATGATCATAACTTGGAGACGTCTTAACTCAGAATGTCATAGCTTAGAACTATCACAAATTAGAAACAAACAACTTAGAAACTTCGCAACGTAGAAAGTCATTACTTAGAACTATCACAACTGAGAAACTCAAAACTTATAGCTGTCATAACTTGGAAACACGTAACTTACGCAACACTGAATAACATAACTTAGAACTATCATAACTTAGAAACGCACAACTTAGAACAGGCATAACTTAGTTTCTATATTGTGTGTTTCTAAGGTATGTGTTTTTAAGTTGTATGTTTCTAAGTTGTGACAGCACCTAATCAGGGTCCCGCGCAAGTAGATCAGTACACGTGATGTGAGTGAAACTTATTCGACTCGTAAGTACACCAAAAGGGGTAAAACGGCAGAGAGAGAGAGAGAGAGAGAGAGAGAGAGAGAGAGAGAGAGAAATGACTATTAAAAAAAACACACAGTGTGGCTTTCATTTATTTCTCAAGTATTTAAGAATCCTAACTTTTTTATTTATTAGAAGTTTTCGTTAAAATAAAAATGAATGAATAAACATTAATTAATACTCACTTCAAAATAACTACTCAGTATATCAATCAATAATGTTTAATCGACAAATATTTTTTTTCTTTCCACTTACATTAGCAAAGGAGAGAAAGAAAAGTTGTTCGTGTGAGAACTTTTCCAGCCCTGGCAACCTGGGCTCGGGTCCGTTTCTTTCTCTGAACAGACTGTACGCGATGAAAGCTTCCCGCAGTCCTCCGTTGTCAGCGATGTTTTCTCCGAGGGTTCTCTTGCCGTCAACCTTCAACAGCAATCCACAAAACCCACTGTTACATGGGGGGGGGGGGGGGGGGAAATGTAATACGAAAATAATACAAACGAAAAAAAAAATTCATTAGAATTCAAGCATTTAGAATCTCTTAATGACACTACTGGCCCTAAATATATCTCATATTTTGTAAAATATATCGCAATGATCGTGTAAAGTTTTTCCGAAGATCTTCATAAAATGTATCTTTTTACTTAAGTGAAGCTTAAAAAATAAAATGATTACAAAATTAATATAATTTTCAAACATTAAATTTTTTTTTCTAAAAATACTAGTAAAACAGTACAAAATCCCGGAATACATACATTGGTCGTTAGATTTTATATTTTAGCCTAAATTTTTAGAGCGAAACCAATTTTGTTGGAAATATCCTTAAATAAAAATGTTACCAATTTATAATTGACCACAAAAAATTGAAATATTCTGGCTGAGTATTGCTTTTGATGACTACGAAATTATTAATGAGCAGATAAATAATTCTTCGGTTACGGTCTCAACCCAGGACTCTGAAGTATAAAAACATTCACATCATGTAGCACTGGCATAATAATTTATAGTTACAATTTAATGTTTTTAAAAAAATAACTTCAGAAGTTTTTGAAAGCCCCTTTAATCATTAATAGTTGCCGTTAACAATTAGCAGTTGATTAAAATAACCACGGAGGGAATTAAGGAGTTAATTATTTGACATTTTAATCATTGACGTCAAAATGGGTACGTCCCTACTAACTTTTTCTTGTCGGGACAGGGAAAAAATAAATAGTTTTTAGTGATATTAAACGCTTAAGCTGATACGTAGTTAAAATATTTGTTTAAAAATTCTCACATCATTGTGGTATTTTATGATTGTCTGTTTTTTTTTGTTCCTTTCAAGTTATGAAACCAACTTCTAAACACATGCCTTTGCACTGTTACGGATTGTTTTGCAAGCCAATTGTTAACCTCCAAAGTGAAGTTAACTTTATGACAGACACCCGCCCCATCAACTGAAAACTCCACGGAGAGCTACCTGCAATGTACCTACTTGGGAAGCCTTCCAATCACAGACGAGAGAGCCAAACGAACGATCTTGCATCTTCGGGGTTTTTCTTTTTTTGGTTCATTGTAAAAGGTTATGTTAGCTACATTATAAATACTTAAAAACATTGTGGACGGTTGATTTGGTTAGGATAGCTACACTAAAGATACTGTGAAATCATGTAAACGGTTTCCTAGCCCTGGATAGCTACGTATTAAATAGTTACTTGCTAAGCAACCATAAAATGATTTTACAGTATTTTTAATGCAGCTGTACTTACCTAATATAACCAACCATCCACAATTTTTATAAAGTATTTATAATGTAGCTAACCTATCCTAATCGACTGCAAAATTTAATGCCACACCGGTTTATACAATGAGATAGAATGAAAAAAATAAAGCACGCATGAACTTCGGGGAACTTCGGGTGTGGCTCTCTCGTCTGTGAAAAGAAGGCTTGCCGATGTACTCACGGAGGCGTCGATCTCGTCCATGCGATACGAGCTGTACTGCTCCACGAAGCACTGCGTCCTGTTCACGTACTCCTCGATGGTGGAGTTGGTCCACCACTGCCTCATGTTGCCGTGCTTGTCGTATTGGCGACCTGCCGTAAATAACCCTTATGCGTCACACCCAGCTCCGCGGAACAGTTACTTCGCTGCGTAGTGCTAAAACTGACTTAATATACCTTGTAGGCCAAAATACAAAGCTGCTTTGTGCTAAAACTGACTAAATATACCTTGTAGGCCGAAATACAAAGCTGCGTAGTGCTAAAACTGACTAAATATATCCTGTAGGCCAAAATACAAAGCTGCGTTGTGCTAAAACTGACTAAATATACCTTGTAGGCCAAAATACAAAGCTGCGTTGTGATTTAACTGACTAAATATACCTTGTAGGCCAAAATACAAAGCTGCGTAGTGCTAAAACTGACTAAATATACCTTGTAGGCCAAAATACAAAGCTGCGTTGTGCTAAAACTGACTAAATATATCTTGTAGGCCAAAATACAAAGCTGCGCTGTGCTAAAACTGACTAAATATACCTTGAAGTCCAAAATACAAAGCTGCGTAGTGCAAAAACTGACTAAAAATACCTTGTAGGCCAAAATACAAAGCTGCGTAGTGCTAAAACTGACGCACTGTGCGCTGCTGTCCGAAACACTACCTCGTGTTCTGCTGAAACGGACGCACTATTATACACAGCGGTCCAAAACTCTACGTCGTGTTTTGCTAAAATCGACGCAGTAGACACTACTATCCAAAAAAAAACTACACGCTGTTTTAAAAATGGCGTAACCTATCTGTGGTCAAATAAAAATTGTGTTGTGCTAAAACTGGTGCAATACACACTGCGGTCCAAAAAAAACTACCTTGTTTTGTGCTAAAAATGACCCATATGCACTGCAGTCTAAAACACTAAGTTGTGTCGTGCTATTATTTACTCACTATTCACTGCAGGCTTAAATACTACGTTGTGCTAAAACTTACTCAATTTACACTGTCGTAAAAATATAAGTACGTTGCATCGTACTTAAACTAAAGCAAAGCAGTGCCTCATACTGATATTTTACGAAGACCGAAACAATTGTACAAATGTTTGTATACAGAACCCATTTTAATAGAAGTATCATATGATAAATATAACATTAACACAGACACATGAGCAAACTAACGATAACATTATCACGAAAGACTATGTCAGTGTTTGGAGCTAAACCGGAATTGGCTTTTACATATAATTTACTGCACAAACAAAAAAAAAGTTGTTATAAGCAGTAAAGCAATGTTGTTTACGACTGTGACAAATGTATTCTGTAAATTACCAAATATTAATTAATTTCCCATTTCTATTTACACGAATAATTGACAACGCTTACAGAAAAAGCGTTATAATATAATACATAATTAAGTTTTCTTGAAATTCTTTAAAAAAAGTCAGTTTCATTGCTTAAGTTAAAACGTTTAGCTATGTTACGTTTCATTATTTTTATTAATTTTTTATTAATAATGTGTCTACTTATTTTATTTGAACTCAAATTTAGTGTGGTAATATTTTTATTTTTTGAATAGGTAACAATTTTTAGGATTCATAAAATAATTGTTATTAAATTTAATAAGTAATGTAAAAAGGGGTTTTTAATTTTTCACTATAAACGTATTGATTCTGCCATAACATGATTTTTCGTTCAAATAAGACATGGAAAATAATTTTTAAAATAAAAAGAGATAGTTTTTTTTAGGCATATGTGAGAATTAATATGACATTCAACAGTACGATACATATTAATTTGCACTATTTGTTTTGACAAGACTTTTTACTCTGATCTTAAGCCGTTAACGAACGTTACTACTTTAATGCAAATAAAAAATATCATCATATTGAGTTTGGAGCTTGTGTTATAAATTTAATTCTTGCTGTATTCTTTTTATATAAGTGATAGGCAGTTTTTTATTAATGGACTTCGTAATTAAATTGTAAATAACATTTCAAGAGCATAATTAGTTTGTCACGTAGTAAAGTATTTTTCAGTGCATAAATTATGTTAAAATATCTAAAAAAGTTACTTCCGTTTTGTACCTTTGTTAATAACAGCTTTGAAACGTCATTACAAAGATTTCTTGTTTACTTTTAAGATGTTTAAAGTACATCTTTAACCTAAATAGGTCTAAAGTATTTCATAAAGTTATGTATTTTCAAAAATGTTAATTTATTTCAAACCACACTTAAAATGTTCTTTAAAACTTAAATAATTAAGACTTTTTGCATAAGGTCTAACCAGTATTACATTTTAATCACTAATAATATTTTGTGTTCATACCTGGCGAAATATGTAATAACACTTTATTTTGTTGTGAAATAAGATTCCAAAGTTTGAGAATTTATGAGTAAATAACATAATTTTTCTAAGTTTTGTTTACCTGTATCGTCGAATCCGTGAGTGAGCTCATGTCCAAGAATAGCTCCAATCGCGCCGTAGTTAAGAGCCCTGTAAACGTTACAAATGATGAAACACAAGACGTTTCTGAGAAAAATACTTGGAACAGTTACTAATATTTTATATAGCTGCTGACTGGTAAATAACATAAATAAGTAAAACATCAGAATATGCATAAATATTGAGCTTTATTGATTTACTAGATGCAGTACCTGGTGTTTCCCGGTATGAAAACAGGGTGAATTGGACTCTTTTTTTTTCGAAATCAGATGTAGACAGTAATTATCTTCTTAATCTGAACGTCAAGTGTGCAAAATAATTTATTTTACTGGCAGACTCCCGGAAGACATTGTTCTGCCAGTGTATAGTTATTTTTACCTCTATGTATCTAAAAATGGAGGGTTTGTATGTGACCGTGTGGTGGTCATAGAAAAAAGACACACACTCACTCTTTGTATGTCTATGGCCTATAATTTTCTCTTAATAAATAAATTCACCCCTTTTTCGCTCCATTAGGAATAAAATTTCATAGTAATATGTGGCCTATGCATTGATATATATTATAAGCTAGCTGTATGCCAAATCTCATCTAAATCCTTAAAGTGGTTCGGGCGTCGAGGAGTAACAAACATACACACAAACTTTCGCTTTTATAATATTAGTAGGATTTATATTTAATGGCTAAAATCATATTTATGTGAACTGATCAAAACATATGTACCATAACCTAAGTAACGTTTATGAAATTCTAACTTGAAATATATTTTACCTCATGCTCGTTTAAGGTGCAAATTTTTTAGAGATTAGTTTTGTTTGATCCACTTACTCAAGCCCAAGGCTGTAGAAAGGAAACTGCAAGATACCGGCTGGGACAGCTGGAAAAAATAAAAAGTTCTGAAGTTACTGAAACGAGTACCACAAAACATTCACTTAACATTTAATACAACAAAGTTTCCCTTTGTCTTTGGTAACTTTGGCTCGCATCATCCGCCATATATATGGCATCACCGTCTGTTACACATTTCCGTTCCATGTGACTTCCGTTCCATTCACTAAATTTCTACTATAGAATGCCGTGTACCGAAATCTAAGATGTTACACACTTCTGTATCTAATAAAGTAATACAATTTAACAATAACGACATTTAAAATACGCTGTTTTCGTCTTGGTGTTTTAAAGTAACATCGACTCAAAATAAAGCTTCAGTTCAGTTAGTAATGTTGGGTTAAAAATTGTACGTATAAAAATTCATTTATTTTATCTCCGTCCTTGTTCTATGCTACTAATACAGTAGAAACACAATGTTAATCATACTCCGAAACTTGGTGTTTATCTTTGCAAAGCCAAACATGCGCAGGAAAGGTTTATTTCAGCTGAAGAAAAATGATTTGACTCGAAATAATGTTATAACTTGAAATTTGACTGCTCATTGACCGATACAACACTTTAAACCTTTGCTATCTTATAATTTTAGTATGCTGGCAAACAACTATTTTTCAGTCTGAAACACTGATTTTTTTACTGCTATATTTTCTCTAGCCTGTCATCCTTTCAGTTTTCGTCAAGCTTCAGACTGCCTTGGAGTGAGCTCTTTATGCTAACTGAATAACTAACATTCGATTGACACAATGAGACACTGTTGTTGAAACAGGCTGAGTTATCGATATTTTTTTTTATTGCGAACGAGTTATCTTCAAAATTCCACGGTATTTTCGCGGAAAATACATTCATTTGGCTCTTTATCGATGTTATGCTGTCAGTGTGGTAAAATGAAAGCCAAAAATGTAAAAGTGAATAACATATATTTCGAGGTGAAGTACCATGGAATTTTTAGTGGTATTCATTACTGATGCAATGCTAGTGAATAATTTTGTTGACATATGTATCTGCAGTATGAGACATACTTTTAGAAATATGTACTTAAATTATATCCTCTTTTTCAAATGAAAATATTTTCACCAGGCAACTGATGTATATTATTCATAGTAAAAATTTAGTTCAATTAAATAAGAACGTTATCTATTAGACACAGGAAGACAAGAGTGTGTGTGTTTTTTTTTCGAATCATATAGTATTAAAGCTCGAAGGATTAACATTGTTTTCAAAATAAAGTAAGAAAATTATATTTTTCTTTTAAACTTGGAAAATCTTAAACTATCCGGACGTAAGTAAATATAATAATTATTAGTGAAAATAATTGGCAGATTTCTAAAGAATGGCAACTATGACATAGGTTCGGAATGAAAATATAAGGTTGTTCTGACAGACCAATTCGTCGGCCACCCATACTCATTTACGTTATTAGTCAAATGTATTTTAATAATATGATTTTTATAAAGTAATAAATTTTTCAAATAATATTTATAGCAAAATATTTAACACCATTCACAACACATAATTATTGAGATATTTATTAAAAATGGTGAATGAAGTTAAAACGGTTTCAGTAAATTAACACGTCCATAGATAAATCTTTAGCAATTGCGCATTGCGAAAAATAGGTTTATTTTCTTTTACCTCCGGCAAGTACTATAATAAAGAATACATGCAATTGTAAATACTTAAAAAAATTAATGATTGCTAATTTGAAAAGTGTAAAAAATATTTATGCTAATAATAGGTAAAAGGAAAACAGAAATGTACACATACAGAAGTGCGTGACTTTAATAACACATAGCAGTTAATATTGTTAAAAACAAACGTACGAAAATAATAACTCAGCAAATCACAACTTACTAACAGCATTAGCCTGGAAGGTGTGGAAAGCGTTCACGTCTGTGGGGTCAGTAGCCCAGCTGAAAAAATAAAGATTTCATTTATTATTACAAGTTCCCAACAAAACTGATTTTGTTTTTAATCCAAAGTAAGGTAAATTGATTTTTTTTAAATTAATTTTGAAAGACTTTGGCTCATCATTGATAGTAAAAAAAAAATATTTGGCAATCAAATGTGATAAACTGAAACTGAAAATATAATAATTGGAAAAACTAATAACCGTGTATGTTTAGAATGTATTACTCCTTTGTTTTTCGTTGGGTGATAATTATTTTCAAAATCCTAGAGTATACAAAAATATTTAAAAAAGGAAATCAAACAAATAACTTTACTCTATATTTTTGTTCTTATAAAACCGCACTTATTTAACGTTTTTATAATTTCACTTTTACTTTTTAACTTTGGAACAACGAACTTTATATGAATATTCAAGTGTTTTAAGTATCCGTTGACAGAGATAACCAGACAAATTTCACAGCTGCAAAGTCAGTTTTACGTTTAGTTACTTTTATGTGATTTATGTATATATTTTTTGCAGTGAAAATCAGTTATTTACAATGTCTTTAGTTTTTTCCACCAATTTATGTCTCGTTTATTATTTGAACTCGAATGCTAAATATTGGTGTGTACATTCAAAGTTCATAAATAGTCAACTTGGTTAAAGTTTAAGATTAATTTAGACCAATCTATGGATTTTTTGTGACTAAATGCATTAGACAGCTAAATTAAATAACTTATAATTTTATAAGCTGCTAACTTGTAAAATAAGATTAGGCTCTACCAACTTTCATTTTTTTAGGTTTTTTCCTTAATTTAAAGTTTCAATCATTCAACCAAATTTCTGGCAACGCATTCATCGCCACAGTCTGAGATTTATTTGCAGATTAAGGATATTACTTATATAACCACCAGGACACAATAACAATCACGGTAACAGCTACAACTTTCATAAACATACCAACAGACCACGAAAGTTGACATCAACATATTACCATGGTTAGTTACTTTGTCCTGCCAAGTAATAAAATGCAATAGTCAAGTTGTATTACATAAAATTGTAGCTTAATATAAAAAAAGTATCGTTAAGTCTAATCCCATTTTAAAAATTAAAGATTTCTTTTTGAAAACTAAATAAAACTAATATATACATTAACATGCTTAATACGGCTGTCCATTTCAGGCAAAAGGGAAATTTCAAGAGCAGTAACTAAATATTTGTTTTAAAAATACTCAAAGAAGGTTTTCGCTTCATTTAAAAGTGTCCATTGTAAATAAAAGTTTATTTCAAATGCACAATATTTCCATGCTTCTATATGTGTAATCTTTTAATTATAAGCTGTCCAAATGTTTGTAGGAACTAGAACTTTTATAGTAGAGCGATGTAGTATTAGCCTTTGTCTGATGATATTCATGGTATATATAGGCTGAATGGAATATCTGTAGCTACAGTAAGGGACAAATTAGGAGTAACAATCTTACTTATTTTAAGACCCAGCAAGAGAGAAAAATATAATTATATGTTTCTTTTCAAATAAATACATTAAGTTACATGTTAAGATCATTTCTCATGACCAATTGTTAAGCACCTGTCCTCAGCGTTTATTTCTCTTAGATTACCCAGAACTTGTTCTGTGGTTCTTTTGCCGAACGCCAGCAAGTTATCCAGGTAGGCGTCTTCGTTTACTTCCAGCTGTAAAAAAACCAACAAAATAACGGATCTATTTGATTAATTCGTCTGGTTGAAACATACAGACTTTCAGGTACACATTTTCAATCACGAATTGCGTAAAACATAAAAAATGTATCTCATTAAGAGAGGTTCGATATAGGGTAGGAACAATTAAATATTTTACTACTGGAACTATTGAGTAATGAATTATCAGGAGACAGCATGCTCTGACATAATATAGTCTAAGTTCCCGACTTAAATAGACCTTCCCTTATCAATTTTTCTAATAAAATATATATTTTACACAATACTAGCTGTTACTTACCTGCTTAGCTAGGAGTAAAACAAACTTAATGCACAATTTGATTTTTTAATATTTATTTTCAATATATATATATTATGATAAAATAAAGAGGGATTCAAAACATTGAAAATGAAAGAAACACAAAAAATTTAGTGAAATTTGTAAAAAAAATTAAATTTACTAACCAAAGCATTGTTCGCAAGTTGAACTTGATCTATTTTTGTATTGTCCCTCTATTGACTTCTGAGAATATCTCCAAGCGCCTTGTAGATAATATTATTGCAAACACGTTGGTACAGGGTTTACCTTAGCAAAAGTAGGCAAAACTTATGGTTGTGGTAATTTTAAGTTTCAATAATTAAGTAAGAGAGTGTAACCAAATTGTAGTGTGCTCTATAATAGTTGAAACTATATTATTTAACCTCGCTATCGACATATTGTATAAGCCCAAAAAATTGCAGAAATGATGCTTGATCACGCTTAATGATGGTTAATAAGTATTATTTATAATCTCTGTCGTTAAACATACTCACTTAAATAAAATACAAAAATTAAAACAAGGTTCAACAATGGAAAAACAACAAATCAGTCAACGTTTTGGGTGCCTAAACAAAATGGGCTCAGGCCACGAGCTGATAAAAATAAAATGGCTTCACCCAGTTACTATTTATTTATAATACAGAAGTGGCCAACGACTGAAACCCTCAAACAAATAGTGTGACATTGTGTGTCCTCTTGAATAACAATCACTAAGGAAATAAACAGTTAAGTAAATAAATGAATGATGTACGTTACTGATTTTAACACGTATAATTTCAAACGTATAATCTTCAAGATTTTTATGTGTGACATCTTATCTCTAGGCATACTGTATTTGGTTGGGGCAATTTCGTGAATGGAACGAGAAAGTTTCATGTACCGGCTATGTGTAACCTCAGTGCTGCCATCAGTGGCGGACGGCGTGAACCAAAGTTCACAAAGCCAAATGTAAACTTTATATTATTAACTGTTTAATGAATTTCAACCAATTTGGCAATATTTTAATAAAATAACTTTTTTTTTTACGAAATTCAGGTCCAAAGCCGGGGTTTAGTGTTTTTTTTCAAGTGTTTTTCGCCTTTATCGGAGCCGTTTCATTATATAGCCGACGTAGCTGCTCCGACAGTGAATTCTAGCGGTGGGTGCGGAATCTACGTTTGATTCGCGTCCTGTGATGTAGTTGAAAATACAATTGTTTTCGTATATTTATTCTAAATAATTCTACGTTAAATTCCGTATTGTAAGAGGATCGGCAACATGAGAACACCATGAATTTGCTCGTTACCGAGGTTAGACGTTACACGTATCTCTGGAAGCAGGGCCGGCCCGTCCATACAGGCGAACTAGGTAACCGCCTAGGGCGCCAAGTAGCTGGGGGCGGCGCAGCACGACACATAAACAGCTGATATAACATGTTTAACGATTATTGAAACTAGATGAAAATGGATTTTTGTAACAGTTTGGAATGTTTATATTGATATAATTAATTGTTTAAAGTCCACGGTGACCTGTTTATGATTTGTAATAAATAAAAAATTAAGTAAAACTTACATTTTATTGTTGACAAAATCTTAGGCTTACGTGATGTATTTTGATGCAAGGAAACATTGTTTTTGGGAGTGTCCGGCCGGGGGGGGGGGGGGCGTTGGGGGTTAATTAATGTTTTTCGCCGAGGGCGCCAATTTACCTTGCACCGGCCCTGTCTGGAAGGTACTTAAAAAGACTCGCTCACGTATCCCCCTTTCAACAACAAAACGACGACGGAATCGAGCGTTGCAGTTCGATGAGGGAGTACCAACACCTTCGTAGTAGGAGTTGAGCTCCTCCTCGTCCAGCAGCCAGTCGGGGAAGCCGATGAAGCTCTTGATGGAGGATGACTTCTCCAGAGTGGCCTTCTTCGTGGCGCCGTCCATCCAGTCCAGGGAGTCGACGAGGACCCTGAAGGCGCTCTTGATGTCCGACAGCATCTCCTTCACCTGCAGGCAAGCAAGCATCTCCGCCCCGTCAATTCATCACACGACAAGTTTTTTTTAAATCTCTTTCGGGACCAGCATGAGATGGACATGAACTGGCCGTGAATTCATCACACACCAAATTTATTTTTAAATCTTTTTCGGGACCAGCATTCACACACTTATGAGATGGGCATGGACTGGCCGTGAATTCATCACACGCCAACATGTTTTTTAAAAATCTCTTTCGGGAACAGCGTTCACACAATTATGAGATGTTCATGGACTGGCCGTGAATTCATCAAACCCCAAATTTTTTTAATCTCATTTGGGTAGAGCGTTCACACACTTATGAGATGGGCATTGACTGGCCGTGAATTCATCACACGCCAAATTGTTATCATCTATTTCGGGACCAGCATTCACACAATTATGAGATGTTCATGGACTGGCCGTGAATTCATCAAACTCCAAATATTTGTTTTATCTATTTCTGGACCAGCATTCACACAATTATGAGATGTTCATGGACTGGCCGTGAATTCATCAAACCCCAAATTTTTTTAATCTCATTTGGGTAGAGCGTTCACACACTTATGAGATGGGCCTGGACTGGCCGTGAATTCATCACGCGCCAAATTGTTATAATCTATTTCGGGACCAACATTCACGCACTTATGACTGGCCGTGAATTCATCACACGCCAAATTTTTTTTTATCTCTTTCAGGACCAGCATTCACACACTTATGAGATGGGCATGGACTAGTCGTCAATTCATCACACCCAAATAATTTTTTATCTCTTTCAGGACCAGTGTTCACACACTTATGATATGGGCATGGACTGGCCGTGAATTCATCACACGCCAATGTTTTTCAATCTCTTTCGGGACTAGCATTCACACACTTATGAGATGGGCATGGACTGGCCGTGAATTCATCACACGCCAATGTTTTTCAATCTCTTTCGGGACTAGCATTCACACACTTATGAGATGGGCATGGACTGGCCGTGAATTCATCACACGCCAAATTTTTTTTAATCTCTTTCGGGACCTGCATTCACACACTTATGAGATGAGCATGGACTGGCCGTGAATTCATCACACGCCAATATTTTTTTAAATCTCTTTCGGGACCAGCGTTCACACACTTATGAGATGGGCATGGACTGGCCGTGAATTTATCACACGCCCAAATTTTTTTTAAATCTCTTTCAGGACCAGCATTCACACACTTTTGAGATGGGTATGGACTGGCCGTGAATTCATCGCACGCCAATGTTTTTCAATCTCTTTCGGGACCAGCATTCACACACTTATGAGATGGGCATGGATTGGCCGTGAATTCATTACACGCAAAAAATTTTTTTTTTCAATTTCTTTCGGGACCAGCATTCACACACTTGATAAGCATGGACTGGCCCTGAATTCATCACACGCCAATTTTTTTAAAAATCTATTTCGGGACCAACATTCACACACTTATGAGATGGGCATGGACTGGCCGTGAATTCATCACATGCCAAATTTTTTTTAATCTCTTTCGGGACCAGCATTCACACACTTATGATATGAGCATGAACTGACCGTGTATTCATCACACGCCAAAAATTTTTAAAATCTATTACGGGACCAGCATTCACACAATTATGGAATGGGCATAGACTGACCGTGTATTCATCACAAGCCAAATTTTTTTTCTCGTTCGAGACCAGCATTCACACACTTATGATATGGGCATGGACTGGCCGTGAATTCATCTCACGCCAAATTTTTTTTTATCTCTTTCGGGATCAGCATTCACACACTTATGAGATGGGCATGGACTGGCCGTGAATTCATCACACCCAAATAATTATTTATCTCTTTCGGGACCAGTGTTCACACACTTATGATATGGGCATGGACTGGCCGTGAATTCATCACACGCCAATGTTTTTCAATCTCTTTCGGGACTAGCATTCACACACTTATGAGATGGGCATGGACTGGCCGTGAATTCATCACACGCCAATGTTTTTCAATCTCTTTCGGGACTAGCATTCACACACTTATGAGATGAGCATGGTCTGGCCGTGAATTCATCTCACGCCAAAAATGTTTTTAAATTTCTTTCGGGACCAGCATTCACACACTTATGAGATGGGCATGGACTGGCCGTGAATTCATCACACGTCAAAATTTTTTTTTATTCTCTTTCGGGACCAGTGTTCACACACTAATGAGACGGGCCATGGACTGTTTTTTGCGTGGCCCTCAAATCGGCAAGGGGAAGTGGGTGGGCCACCTCAAGCGCTGTTCTGAGGTGTTTTCGGGAAGAGGTGTTCCAGCATTTACCCACCACCGCTCTCCCTCTAAACCCATTCGGCAAACCAACAGACACTCGCCGGCTAGGCCCCTCCAGCGAGCACCGTGTGTGTCTCATCTTTGGGACTTTTCAGGAAAAAAGCCCAGAGAGTCCGTGATCCTGTCCGTCCTCTGATAGCTGTCCGGGATAGTGCCGGAGTAACGCTTCTCGCCCGTGTCCACCCATTTCCGGAGCGGGGAACTCCCACGAACCTGCTTCAGCATTCAGAGCCGGACGGGAAGCGACAAGGTTCACGTCAGTGGACCCGCCACGCCTTTCAGCGATCCGCGATGCTTTCCGTCCTGGGCTTTGCGCGCCGCCACACCACACACGATCTCACCTCACCACACGCGATCTCACCTCACCACGCACGATCTCACCTCACCACACACGATCTCACCTCACCACACACGATCTCACCTCACCACACACGATCTCACCTCACCACACACGATCTCACCTCACCACACACGATCTCACCTCACCACACGCGATCTCACCTCACCACACACGATCTCACCTCACCACACACGATCTCACCTCACCACACACGATCTCACCTCACCACACACGATCTCACCTCACCACACACGATCTCACCTCACCACACACGATCTCACCTCACCACGCACGATCTCACCTCACCACACACGATCTCACCTCACCACACACGATCTCACCTCGCCACACACGATCTCACCTCACCACGCACGATCTCACCTCACCACACGCGATCTCACCTCACCACACACGATCTCACCTCACCACACACGATCTCACCTCACCACACACGATCTCACCTCACCACACACGATCTCACCTCACCACACACGATCTAACCTCACCACGCACGATCTCACCTCACCACACACGATCTCACCTCACCATGCACGATCTCACCTCACCACGCACGATCTCACCTCACCACGCACGATCTCACCTCACCACGCACGGATCTCACCTCACCACGCACGGATCTCACCTCACCACACACGGTCTCACCTCACCACACACGATCTCACCTCACCACACACGATCTCACCTCACCACACACGATCTCGCCTCACCACACACGATCTCGCCTCACCACACACGATCTCACCTCACCAACTGTCTTGTCTGGTCGCTCAAGACAAATAAAGAGGTCGCATCTCACATTCTCAGTTTTTTTTTCTTTCTGAAACTGGGCTGGGAGCAGCGAAAATAAATTTTTCATTAACCGCATAAAGAAGGGAATGTCTGACGTTAAATTACAATATTATAACTACCAACCAATCGTTTTTGTTCCCCAAACAGATTAATTGTTTTGTTTGAATTAAATTACGATATATATTCGTTTTAGTGTCAAGCACATTTTTAAAACCAAATTATTACATATAGTGAATATATTATATGATTGTGTGCATACGCCATTGCTGATTGAGTAAAACCGGAAGAATGGACAAAGAAAAAAGGAATACACACAGGAAGGAAATATCTATACTATCTATACATTTACCATTGCCTGATTTTGTCTTCTTTACTGTTTGTTTGGGTATTAATTTTTTTCTTTGCCCATTCTTCAGGTTTTATCTATAACATACATTGAAAACCAGGAATGGAGTATGTCAAAAAGAATGTTTAAATCAATCTTCCTCATTCTATGAATCGTACAAAAAAAACGAAAATACGTATTACATTAAAAAATAATCAATAACTACCTATTGTGATGCAAAGTATTACGCGTTTGTATTCCGGATCAGACAATCTTATGCAATTTTAACTATGGGTGTGAAACACATGATTCTAAAACGTGTCCCTTAATTTACAGTTATCGTCTCACCTTTTCTTTCGTTTTGGAGATGAATCCTTGGTCTACGATGAAATAGCTCACAGCCATTCCCATTTTCTGATTGACAGCATGGGTACAAAACGTAGCTCTGTAATCGATAATCAAAATATTCTATGATATCACAAAATAAATTTTGTGCAAGATACAAAAATAATAATAGAATCGTAAACAAAGTTAAATAACAATAAAAATAATTTATTTTAGTAAAATTTTAAGCAGACTAACGTACAGTAAGCATATTCCCTTATTATAACCACCTCATAAATATACTTCGTTTGTTATTTTGTAATATACTTTATATTACCTCTTTAACGTATGTAAATAAACAAAATTGTTTAAATTTATTTTTCATTAGTTTGATTATAAAAAATTTTACTGTCATGTAAAAATGTTGTTATTAAATTGTTACATTTTTTAAGTTATCAACATGATTTATTCTCAATTTTGGAAAAAATCAGGATAATTTCCATAAAGGGACAGTGGTATTTACATATTAGAAAAAAAATTGTTTTCAGGAATATAAATGAATGCGATAATGAATCCAAACCATATTAGGAGGGGCATAAGAATAACATATGATTTTTTTTTGTAAAATAACGTTTAAAAGTGTAAGTGTAAAAGAAAATTAACAAGAATCCGTTGTGATTACAACGCTATTATTAATAAGTTAATTCTTTATATAGTAAGCCTATTTCTTTGCTGAAAAGTGATTTAACTTGCACTTATTTTCCTTTACCCTAATAAAGTTACATTTTTGATTAATTACTTACTTAAGGTAATTAAGAATGAAACTATACATAAACTCACAGAACCGTTTGTTATACTTACATGGTAGACGAAACTGCCACTTGGCTGATTTAAGACATTGAAAATCCATTAAATAAAGGTAATAAATGTAAGCTGCATAAGGAAAAGTTAGAACCTTCTCTGAAAAATTGTGTAAACCAGGGAACAATGATAATCTTTTGCTTCATCTTCTTGTTTCAATAATCCCACACGGAAGCAAGTACATATTTTTTTTCTACACTTGAGGTGCTATGAAGGCTTTAAGGGGCCTCACTAGTAAAAGGTTTTAGCGCTCTGGGCTACTGGCCACGTGCTGCTGCTAGTGTATGGGAGGAGCGAAATATCTGGGCAAGGGGGAAGCTGACTTGGGGGTTAAAAAGGAAGGCTCATTTGTCATTCTATCCGCTGGAGTCCAGTTACTGCGGTATCCGCAAACAAGGTCACGGCAAGAGGTGGGACTGCCTACCGCTACATACACCAAAGTATCAAATTCTCGTATCGCATTGCTTGTTTTTTGACAATATTTATTAATTTGAAAAAAAAAAGTAAGATTAGTGTTGCACTCCAGACTGTATCCATTAATGGCAAACAAATTTAATTCGTGTTCAAAAGTGTTTATTTTATAATTTGATAAAAAAAAAAAAATTAAAATCCATACGCACAATTTTTTTTTAGTTTCTTTACGAGGGAGAAATATTTTCAGATTCTTAGTGTCTATAAATAATGTGCTGTCATGCTCAAAATAAAATGATGTTCGCTAAAATTTAATGCTACAAGAGAGGCACTTTAAAGCTTTCGCGCTACGTTTATTTGATTAATGTTTCGGGTTTCATATCACTTTATAATTACAATGATCATAGTCTTCAAAATATAAATAAATTAACACTAATGACAACGCGAACAATTTTTTTATGTTCCCCGGTTATGTATAAGGTATTCAAAATCAAATATAAACTGAAATATTCGGTCTTCGTATGACTATATCATTAATAAAACTCGTATCATACACGAGAATCTGGTAATTACATTTAGTGATGTAATTTTGCATGAAATGTTTTCTTGAATTTTTTCGTTAGTAAAAATTAAGCTATTACTGGTATTTTTTTAACACTTGAAGTTAAAAAAAACAGTCCGTTGTGTGGTTATTTAGATTTGTCTTGAGTTTCGTATATTTTGTATCGAAGGAAGCAAATTATGACAATTGAAAATTTTCTCATGGTCAAACAAGAAATAATAAAGAATGAAGCCAAACAAAGAAAAAAATTGGTTGTCTGTAAAGTCGGTTTACGTACGATAGTTTAACGTGACAACGTCATAACAAAACATTGATGAAATGATTGCATACTTTTATGAATAAAATTGAATCATTTTTATTTTAATAATAAAATAATAAATACTTGAAATTATACTATTAATCATATTTTTAAAATGAAAGAATAATAATTAACCTTTATTGCCGAAATTGTTGTTGTAATAAGCAATGAAAACCACATTAACTTTTCATTTCACTTTATAACCAGTCGACGAAACAGTTCACGTGTAGAAGTAAGTTGTGTGCTGCTGCTGTCTTTCTTCGCATAGGCCAATCGAGTGGAAGAGAGATAGATGCGGCGCAAGCGTACAATGAGCGTAACGGGTCACAGCGTAACGGGACAATGTGCGTAACGGGACACTTTTTCATGCATGCAGCAGGCGTTCATCGATTTATTAGACGTTGTCACGTAAAAAATATTGAAATGGCTTTACTTATGTTACGTATTTATGTAAATGTTACCTCGATTCTGAAGCTCTTCCGTTGGTCACCTTTTGGATGTAGGTTTCCTTGATGTTTCTAAGCTCTTTGTTGGTAGTTGGTGCCAGCACACGGACCATGTCCCACCACAAAACCAGTTCTAGAACAAAATATTCAATCATGTGTGTGTGTGATTTGCCAACTGCGCCTATTTTTTTTTTTTTTTTGGTATATAATTTATTAATATCTTACACGAGTTTAACAAATATTTTTGGGACTTTTGAAGTTTATGTTTGGCCTTCAGTGAAAGTCATTAGAAAAATTTCTGGTTTGCATTGTGTTAGCGGCATTCCTCTTAAAATTAAAGCGTTATATGCTTTAATATTATCTTCATCCTTACATTTATCGAAGATATATTTACACACAAGTTAAAAACAGGCTTTAACGTTTAACGTTTGCCAAATCTCCATGATTTTTTTTTTTTTTTTAAGTGAAACTTCTAATGTGACTTCCAAAAAAGATTGCGTTATACGTTTAACGCTACCATGGAGGGGGTATGAAAGCACTGTTGCGTAAAACGTTCAACGCTCCTGGGGAGGGGGAATAGAAAGAGACAGAGCGAGAGTGAATGCGTGGCACTCGAACGCATGCGCGTAATATACCTGTTACAGGCCAGCGCGAGCGTCCAATAGTCCAAGCACATGCGCGTGGTATTCTTGCTGTGCAGCGAAGTAAACAGTGTGAGCGTCGTGAAATTAGCTGAAATACGTACTTGTTGTTCTATTGTATTGTTCTATTTTAATTTATAATATTCATTATTTCATTTACTTGTTTTTAGCTTGATTTGATACACATAAAATTTAAAAGGGTAAATTTTTTTTATTTTCAAATTTAGTGGATAACAATTGTAAAAAAAATAGTGCGTGGAGTCGAAAATACATTTACAATGCTAATGTTAATAAAGGTTTTTCTTAAAGAAACAATATGATTTCACTAAAAATCAAATTATTTCCCTTTCTATTTTCATTTCCACATTACGAAGTTTCACTTCTTCCGCGCGGAGGGACTCCACGCACTATTTTTTTTAAATTTTATATTGTTGGATTTGAATGTTATAATAAACTAATATAATTCCGTTTTCTTTCATATGTTACCTAATGTTTCAGACGATGTGTTTGACAGCAACGTAGAAAGATTCCTTAGATAATCCGTGTTGTAGACAACAATAATATCTTCTCCGTCCAGGTCAAGAGAAATGTTTTCGTGGTCCTCGTAGACGAACGTGAAAAATTCTCTCCAGTTGAGCTGCAAAATGTGACAAATTTTATGTGCTTTATACTTTACGTTATAAGCAAAAAAAATTGTAAAAATAACACTTAAACATTGATTTAAATGTTCTTCATAAAGCTCTTCAGAAGTCATATGAACCTATTGTTTACAGAACTATCTAGTTTCCACATAAAAATCTTTACTGCATCCAATTCGTTATATTGTTATCTTAGAAAGGAGTGTCGTTGCTATGAAATAGCGAAGGTTATGAAGGTGTAAAACCAGAGATATATTTTACAATATTTTACAATAGCTAGATAATTTTTCAAATATGCCACAATTTAGCTTATATATGTATTTGGCATCAATTACTAAAAATAAACAAAAAATAACGTTTATTTCGTAATTCGTATTTAAATTAGTATTTTCTATACAATACATCACATAATTAACTTAAAATAGTTTTTTTTATAAAGAAGGAATTTTTATTTGAAGTTTTTATGTTAATTTTTAGAATCACTTTGTCCCAGTATAATTTAACATTACCAAATTTGTTTTGCCACATACCCAAATTACACAACTTGTAGTAAATTGGAGGTCATTATTACTTTGCTGTGGAATTTTTTTTGTTAGAAACTATTATTTTAATAATGTGTTGTATTTTCCTACCATAAAATTGTTAATAATAGAAAAATCTGCAAAATGAAAATATTAAAAAAAAAAAAAAAAAAAATCTTCGTCCGATTTATGTCGGTCATGAAAGTCAACTAGATTGTTTTTTTGTATTCATCCATACAAAAATAAATCTCAAATACAAAAGTATAATTTAGTATTTTCGTGTGCAAGCTCTTGTTCCTTAAAAAAATTATCGAAAATTCCAATCGTTCTTCCAAAATATTCTTGTCTTCTAAGAAAGATTTTCAATGAACGTCTTTAAAAAAATACGGGAGGGACATAATATTCCTTGTGAGGCGAGTATAAAAATCTGAAGCGAAACCTTGTGATATTAAAAAACATGTTTGTATATACTTAAAATAACGAAATATCAACTACATTATATTTCTAAACAAGTATGTGTTATAAAAATAAATATACTAAAGAACATAACGCAAACGTTTGAAAAAGAATTACAACCCAATGCTTAGTCATTTAAACTTGACTACATGTCATATTTTAATTTATGAAATATTTTCATCAGATTATTGTGCTCAAAAAACACGTTGCTATATATATATATATATATATATATATATATATATATATATATATATATATATGCTCTGAAAAATACCTCGGAAAGGTTGTTTTTCTTGGGCGCACTGTTGGTAAGTTCTTGCAACTCGTCAACCATCATAAACACAGGATCAACTTCGACGTCTTCGGAAGAAATCTAAACAATCAACAACACCATTACCAAAATTGATACATAAAACGCGGTCAGGAAGCCACATGCAACGTCATTCACCGTCGTGAACGTGGGTGCAAAGAATAGCTGACGGTGTGTCTACTGCAAGTATGAAAGTTACAAATGAGCAAAATGGAGGCCATAGGTGAAAAAAAAAGCACGCATGGGAGGCCATAGTTCTAATAAGGGTGCATGTGAGGGTATGGCTATGTTAAGTTCGCATATGCCCTTAAGGTTAAAATCGCTTTAACCGATTCACTACTTTATTTAGAACATACTCTCATATTTTCAAGAAAAATTTTCAACTCTTAAATTTTAGAGATATTATTTTATTTTGCTTATGGGTTTTCAATATTCGTAGTCTATACAGTATTATAAATGGTAATGGCAAATTTTTTATGGTTAGTTTGTGTGTCCATGCTTTTTAAAAAAGTAAATTAATTTTTAAGTTACTGGGATATTTACTAACTATAAAAACATTAAGTGAATCCTCTCAATAGTGTTAATAATCGTAAAAACTATACATATTGTATGGAATAGAGGAAAAAAGGAAATTAGAAAATAAGTGGAAGCAGGAAGCAAGCAAACATTCAATATTCATTATTTAAAACAACTGCACGAAATGATAAATAGAATTTATTTTGAAAACTGAATTTTCCTTTTTACTCAGCTAGACTCTACAAAGACGTGCATTATCAAGTCTTTTGTCACTTGTTAAGTTTTCTGCTGCTTGATTTCACCTCCTCTCTGGGTTGCATATGGTCCCGTCGGATTGGTTTAATGGGGGTTTGCCATCGGTTTCTAATATTTCTGTTCTTGTCAAAAGAAACCGTGAACTGAACACAATTATTGTTGTTCAAGTGTACAAACATTTTCACTGTAGAACGTGGTCAATATAATAACACGAATTTGGCCGGTCGCTAACTATTGATAAATCCACTGATATTTTACGGCACATTTCACCACCAAGATGCCTTTCAATCATACAAATTTATTTTGTGATTGTTCCAACGCTAAGCTGATCTGCACCAGCCTCGTGTCAATGTTTATATTCTAGCTGCAAGTGTTGCGAATACCACGAAACGGCGTCTGACGCCATTGGTAGCCAATGGACAGTGTACCATCCCTTGGGTGTGAGCAGGACAGCTAAGTCTGGCCTAGTGGTCTAACATGCCACGAAATGACAAGTACAATAAAACATGCGAGCGAGTCTCTCAGGGGAAGCCTAAGATGCACATAAAGTTCTGCCATTCCCGATTACACCCGAACAATTCACCTTCGGCCAACCTCGGGTTTATTTATATATATTTATATTTCTCTGTTTATTTTAATGTAGCTATACTAACCTAACTAACCGTCCATAGTGTTTTAAAGTGTTTTAATGTAGCTAACCTAACCGACCACTTTTAATATTTGAATTAATTTTTCCTGCGCAAAAATAAAACAAATCCCGAAGTTGGCCGAAGGTGAATTGTTCGGGTGTAATCGGGAATGGCAGAACTTTATGTGCATCTTAGGTCTCCCGTCTCTTAGTACCCGCCAGTGATGTGTAAACATCTGATCCCGGTAACGAGTAAAATTCGTGTGTTCTCATGTTGTTCATGTTTCAAATGAACTTATAAACGAAACTCGGACACGAAATTAAACGTATTTTTCAAAAAAAAATAAAAAATTCCGAGCGTAATAAATAAACTGATTAAAAAAATAGTCGCTTTTCGAATACAAAATTTCGGGATGCGAATCACACACATACTTTCTGCGCCCGCCGCTAAAATTCAATGCCTGAAACGTAAACGTTGCTTGCCACCATGAGACGCAGATATCAATTAGCACCACGAAAAAACCGGAAATTTTAAATTATTAAAACCATCTCCGATAAAACCCCGGGTTTGGATTCGATTTCCGACAAGCAATTTTATTAAATTACTGCCCATATTATTTAAATTCAATAAAAAATGTTAGTACTATAAATGTTCAGCACACGTTAGAAGTTATAATGCTATGGCATTACTAAGGTATTAACCTGAAACATTTTAACACATTATAACACTAAGTAAATGTTTGTAATTTTTTTTTGCTTAAACTACTGAAATCAGTCTGTAAATACTTGCTACAAACAAACCTTAACCTTATTGAGCTGATTCGACATCGTTACATAATATTGTTACGAACGCGCCAGGTACCTGAACGGCCTGGCGACCCCGCACGACCGCTGACGTCACACGCCATCCTTTCGGGGATTATGGTGGCCCGACCTCGCCACCCCCCCCCCCCTTTGCCAACGTTTCACCCTCTTCATCAGCGCTGTTATCTATCCCTGAGCGGCTTGGACATTTCGCGGGCTTGCCGAGGCTGCCGCGTGGAGTGGCAAGGATAAGAGGCGCTGTTCGGGAAGCTTCGAGCGTTGGGTCAGCCCGGGATGACACGACCAGTCAGTTCCAGAAAGACAGCCAATGAGTTATAAAAGCGGTGACGCCGACCTCCAACAGGTGAGTTGCGTGAAGTGCAAGTTCGGCGAGTGGCGCAGGCGCGGAGCGACGGGACTGCGCGTGTGTGACCGTCGTGTGTGACAGAGGGTTGGGAGCGAAACGGAAGATGCTGCTCCAGTTGGAATTCAAAGGCAGAATTCTAAGAGATCAGTCAAGTTATAGTTATTATTTGGTGATATTCCATCAAGCCAAAGAGTGTACATTTGAACGAAATACGTTATTTGATCACGGATAATTTTAAAATACCCGAAGGACTAAAATACTGTTTACCAGGCAAACAGCTGACCGAATCCCGTGCAACACGGAGAGAAGGTTAATTTTGGCAGCAGCCAATGAACACGTGACATAAGACTGGTTTGCCGGTCTCCAAGCTTAGAAGGCCTCCTGTTTTCGTCTGTGCTGTCTTCATTGTGGCGTGTCCAGATTATCTGTTCAGATCATGGTTGGGTTCCGTCTGTTCGTCACTTTGTTTTCCAAGGTCGGTCTGTGTCTCTTTACGCTGTTATTGTTGCAATTGTCTCGTCGTCGTCGTCAGCCCGCTGTGTTCGTCAATGCTGCGATTAATTCCCTGACAATTTCGTTCTACGGAGTACTCTTTGTGATATACGTATGCTTTGAACTTTAGACATCGGCTGATTTTGGCTTGTTTCCTGTGTGATTTCAGTATTCATCTTTTCCTTCAGTTCTTAGAAGTTTATCTGTAACTAGAGACCGAAAAAAATTCGCAGATTCATTTTTCGATAGGCTAGAATCCAAAAATGTTTACATTCGTGCTGATTCAGTGATTGGGGCACAGATTAGCTGAAGGACTCTGAGCCAATGAAAACCCCACTCAACAATGGAAGTATCGAATCGCAATCATCGTAGTCAACACGTCTCACAAGTCAGTGAAAAGGTGAAGTTTACTCGCGTACATAGAGGGATGTGGAGTCCCTCCTAGAGATCACTCAAACCACGCATTTTTCCAGTCCTTGCCTATCTAACACAGTGTAACCAGCAATGGCGTAGGCTATGTCCACAAAAAAAAATTGGTTGTCTGTAAAGTCGGTTTACGGACGATAGTTTAACGTGACAACGTCATAAAAAAAACATTGATGAAATGATTGCATACTTTTATGAATAAAATTGAATCATTTTTATTGAATTATCACTATTTTGTATGGATACAAAGAAGGAGTGAAATGAAATCTACAATTTTTAATTGATAAAATTACTTTTATTTGCACTCATTAATTCAAATATGTTTATTACTTTAACGAACAGATTATTTTAACTTTAACTTTTATACATGTTTGCTATTTAACTTCTTCCGATTTGTGTTATTCTTTTAAAGATAGGACGATGATAGGAAAAGTAGGAAACGAATGGGAGTGTTTCGAGTTTAACGTGCCTCGAAAAAAAGTCAAATCGATGGTTTGTTCCAATCGAGTGGAAGAAAGACAGATAGATGCGGCGCCAGCGTGCAATGAGCGTAACGGGACACAGCGTAACGGGACAATGTGCGTAACGGGACACTTTTACGAGCGTGCAGCCGGCGTTCATCTATTTATTAGACGTTGTCACGTCAAAAAAGGAAAATTGTCAATGGATATTCCCCATCGCGAGAAACGCACGTTGTACAGCAGGATGTCCATGTCGCTGACCGTGACGGCTGCCTTCTCGAAGAGACTCTTCATCTCGTCGTCGGGCTGCTCGTCAGTGCCCCAGTAGTGGACGTACTGCATGATGTCCACGACGTACTGCCTGAAGGCGAGCTCCTCGGGCGAGTCGCTGTCCTGATTGGCCCCGTGGGTCCGCCGTCTGTGGCGGTCTATCTGCTGCTCCATGTCGTGGTGCCTGAGGAAACCAGAAGAACGGCGGGATATATTGTCCGCAGCAGGTAACGCAGTGGGTCCTCAGCAGGTGACCTGCTCCCCCTGATGGGGGCGACTGAAATGCCGATCGAAACGTCCGGTGAACTATCCGCAGAGGACACGGCTGCAACCCGGAAAGCCAAAGCTACTTCGGAACGGTTGGGATCCTGCTGAACTAGCATTGTTTTGGTAACGGTGTATAATGCGAACGTTTGTTTCTACGCCAAAAACGTCCCTGGTCATTGAATCTCGAGCCTAAAGTTACTAGAAGCGTATTACTGAAGACCCGGAATTTTCGCGGATTCCAAAAATATATTTCTTTGCATTGCTTCGATGATTGGATCACAATTGTTTGGATGGACACTCCCCTCTACGACTGTGGGCCAGTCAGCTACCAGCTAGCCGTGGTGTGGCCGAATCACATCGTCCCACTCCAAAGAAGAGGGAGTTCTGCATTATAAAAATAGCCAATAGGCAAAATAAATTTCTCGGATTATTTTGGCCATGAAGTTTACTGCAAACATGTACGTACATTTGCTTTGCTTTGATGATTAGATCACAATTGTTTGGACTTACTCATCTACGACTCTGAGCCATTCAACTACAAGGTATCAGAAGAGTGATCGAAACGCATCAACCGACTCCAAAAAATAGGAAATTTTACAGTAGGAGATCAGCTAATAGGAATTCGAGAAATCTCCTGGCATCCACATTTAGGGTTATTTGACAAACCCTGAAGGACTAGAAGCCAATAAAATATCTAGAAAAAATGTCTGATCGATTCATGAATGACCCGAAGAATAGGTGAAATTTGGCAGCAGCCAACGGACATGTAACATCTAGGTCTACTTGTTTACGCACACGGTTGTGGAGTCAATCCTGGCACCAGATGAGCACGCGGAATTTACAGGTCTCTAATTTAATTATAATTCGTGGTACGATTTATTCATGTTTGTACGAATTCAGTTATCTTTTGTAACATAAGCTTCCGAGGAATCACTGCACAGTCTTAAGCGAAAACAAAACTCTAAGAAGCTGAAGCCACCTTGTTAAATATGTAGCCTACCTATCTTCATATGCCTTTTGTCTATTTTGCTAAGCTTCTTGACCACTTTTGCATTTCTCGCACCTGGCATTAAATTATTACTTAAAAATGATTGTTTTGCCCACGATCATGTCTCTATTTGAGTGTATTTTTTTCAAACTAATGCACGTGGCTTTTTTTTTTTGCCATTATATGATATTTACAGTTCCGAGGGTTACTCATAGGCCAGTGTGCAGAAGTTCAGAATCAGTCTACGTTATAGAGTCTGTATTATCTAACTTGTTTCGAAATTTTCATTGTCCAAAATTAGTACCTACACTTGTTCTTTCAATAGTGTTTGTAAACAACTTCATATGATTCGTTGTATGTAACAAATGAAAAAGGTTTACCATTGGTAGTGAAAGGTCTTCATTTCGGCATTGTTTAATACGGCACATTCTGTATTCCAGCACAAACCGAGCCCTAGAATTAGATAGATTCCAGCTTTTGATCTTGGCCACCAAGTCGCTTTACTGGGCTGCGGGCATTTATAGTTCACTCGAAGTTTATCGTTACTGTCGGTTTTCATTTACGTACAGTAATTACTGTATCCTAACGGTTTAAATTGCTTATTTCCAATTGGTATTCAAGTTAAAATTAAATTGACATTCGATGTTCCAGCAAAATCGCAAAACTTGTATGGCCGTTTTTCACATACCTGCCGGATAAAAAATCCCTCACTCACAAAATACTGATGGATAAGCAGCGGTATTAAGTCAGGCTTAATCTTATAACAAACAATAAGAATGTTTTAAAATATATATCACAGGCTTTCGCGGCCATTGTCTAGAGTTGCTTGGCTTCTGGGTTGTAGCCGCGTCGACACTGACATTTCGGTCCATGTGGCAGTCGCCATCATCAGGGAGCAGTCACCTACTTCGCCTTTGACGTGGCTACAATCCAGAAGCCAAGAAACTCAAGAATAACTAGGAAGCGCGGCAAACTAATATGAGCAAGTGAGAATAGATTACCATTTTGAAATTACAAGTAACATGTTCATACTTGTATGGATGTTTATTAGATTCAAGGTTATTACATTTTTGTAATTTGTTTTACTAAGTATTATTAGTTACTTTCATAATGGTACAGTCATTATGTAGCTTTGGCAGTACCAGGGATTTATCTAGGCCTTCATTAATGTGGGGGATAAATTGTCCCCCCTCCAAACAGATTTAACGTTATCACATATAATTTATTTTGCATCAGTTAAAAAATCTTAATTTCAAACATGATTATTAGGATAATGTGTAAAATAATAAATATTATTATATATTTAACTATATATTTTTTAATTTATGTTTAATTTTATGCATTTTCTAGTCTGCAAAATATTTGTTGCCCCATCCTTCATTCCATAAAGCCTGGTGCCATTGGCAAACTGCAACAACAGCCTCCTCCCCTTCCAATAAAACTGTCTCGGCTCAGTATTAATTGAGGTGGTTAAGGGTTCCACCTAATTGGGCACACGCAAACTATGCAGAGCTTCAGAAGAAAACACGCTATTTGAAAAAAACTGCTAAATATATCCAAAGTGTTGTCTGTTTAAAAAAAATGAATTTCAGAATACGCCGAGGGTGGATGAATGGTTGTTGTTTCCGTATTTCGTTTTTTAAACTGTATTTTTTTAGGTATGAAACACCCGGTACTGATTCAAGGGACTTGCATTAGTTTTTATAGTTATCGGTAAAATTCCATAGTTTCCCTATTTACGACGAGAAGATCAAGGGCCAGTTCAGAGCCGTGAGCTGTGACAGAAGCACCAGCGAGCGTCTCACTTACCATCACGCCTCACCAACACAAAAAAAGACACTCCTGACTAGGCTTGTCCCTTGAAGCCTCCTGATTCACGATGAAGGGCTATATTGGGTTTGGGTAGGGGGAGGGGGGGGGGGGGTCACTCACCCCGGGAAGGGCGAAGCGGTGTCCGGCGAGCTGATGGTGAGCCGGTTCACCGACTTGTTCCTAGAGTCCGGGTACACGCCGAAGCCCACCATCACCTCCTTGTTGAGCACCAGCTGGCCCAGGGCCATCGCGCGCTGCCAGTTGAAGCCCGCCGTGGGAGTCCTGACCGGCGGCCTGCGAGGCAGTCCCAGCTTCTCCAGGGTCCTCAGCATGGGCTCCAGCCCCATCCGGTCCAGCGCCTCTGCGGACAGTCAGTGTCTCTCTGCATCACGGGCAATCTGGGCTATCTGAGGAGTCCCAGAGATGTTAAACGCCTTCTGATACTCTTGGGAAGGTGTCAACCACAGCTTAGTCAAATGCTTAAGAGGGGGAGATGGTGTGGCAATGATGCTCGTATGTGTCTTCTCAACCTCTCATTGCAGTTCCCCATCAAACACCTCCAAAGTCGCGATGAAATTGTGAATCCATTTCCCTATTCCTGTAGAAGGCCCGTGTAGGTTGGATTCAGCCCTTCGGGGAGTACACGCCAGTTGTTGTATCCAGGACGTTAAACAACTCGCAGAATTCTCTGAAAACTCTGTTCTCTACATGTATCTCTCATTGTAGATCCCCCTGAAACACCTCAGCCTATCATTTCTCTAGATATGTTAAACGCCTTGTGCTACTCTTGGGAAGGTATTTACTCTGCGTCAACCACAGGTTAGCCAAATGCTTAAAGAGGTAGAGGGATGGGCAGTGATGCTCGCATGTGTCTTCTCAACCTCTCATTGCAGTTCCCCATCAAATACCTCCAAAGTCGCGATGAAATAGTGAATCCATTTCCCTTATTCCTCTACAGGGTCCATGTTGGTTGGGTTTAGCCCTTAGTGGAGTACATGCCAGTTGTTGTATCCAGCAATGTTAAACGACTCGCAGAATTCTCTGAAAACTCTCTGTTCTCTACATGATTTTTTTTAGCTGTCTCAGCTTCTCATTGTAGCTCCCCCTGAAACACCTCAGCCTATCATTTATCTAGGTTCTTGGGTCCTCGTGTGGGTGGTGTTTCAGCCCCAACAGGAGAACATGTCTCAAACCCGGCTCATTGATCACCCTTGTGGCTCACGAGTCAAAAGTTTGTCTCTCCGTGTTTGGGAGTGGTCCTGACTCCTTTGGGAGAAGGTGCCTGTCACTCGAGGTGTCGGAGCTGTTGTCGACTCTAGCATTCGAGTCGGAATCCAAAAGAATCACAGAAAGATTGCAAGGATGCAAATACATAGCCTCTCAGCACCAAGGACACTCACTACCTCTTCGTGGTACCAGGGGTGTTTAATGAAGTTAGCTCTGCCCGCGAAATCCTCATTTGTCGTGAAAGTGGTATCTGATGAGTTGGAAAAGCCCTCTCTGCAGGCAATGGCTGTTGATTGGGAAACTTTGCCTGGGGGGAAGGGGTCAGCACTGCCGGGATCTCAGGCCACCAGGGTCTTGGCTTGCTATGAAGAACCAAAAGGCTAAATGTAATGGCTAGTCTGGGCACAGTTTCTGTTCTAAAAGGGGTGACGACCGGGCCCAAAAAGTTGTAAGCTCCGGGGGCACCAGAGCCGGTGGGGGATTCCAGTTGGTTGGTCCTTCAGACCTCCAATTTAAGATGTTTTCTCTTCGGTCTGGACTGAAGCAGTTTCCAAGTTTAGCTCTCGGGACAACAGACCGTATAAGCTTGTTACTATATATAATAGTTTGTTACTATACATAGTAAAACTTGTTACTAGTTTCATCGTTGGTTCCGTATGTGCGAAATCAACTGATTCAATATTGTTATCTGTGAATGTTTTTATTTTTATTTTCTACTTTCGGAATTTTTACATGACAAACAGTGCAAAACTGAAATTCCGTATGTACAAAAAAAACTGTATTAAATCAAAATTCCCCATTAAACGAATCATTTAAGGAACATAAAATAAATTTCACCGATGTTTCGCTGCACACTACATAACACACACAATGTTCAGGATGACAGCTATGGGGGACTTATTTATTAAAGAAAATTTATTTATTCATGCTTTTTTTAATGTATTTTACCTGTGTCCAGACACGACCGATAGAAAGTCCTTGCTTGAGTCACCGCCAATGGTTCATTGTCTGAAGCATTTCGGGAAAGTGAACCTAGAAACATAGCATTAAACTTGTACATTCTTTAAAAACTTATTGCTTAAATCATTAGCTAGAACATGGAATTAAATCCAAAAAAATATTGTTTGGCTTTGTAATGTAAAAAATTAAGCTCAAAATATAATTTAAACCACTCTATACTATATATTCACTCTGTACCTCTATAGAGGTTTTAAATATTATAAAAATAGTATCAGTAACCAAAAGTTAACATCATCAGAACATTCATAAAGCATACTCTATATGCGTGTTGCAAACGTTTGTTTTCACACATTTTATCATATTCTGAATTGTTCACGCTTCAGTTTAATTAAAATTCAAACTTTGCGATACCCAACAAAATGTTTTTAATTCATCCAATGGCAATGACAATTTAAAAAAAGTTAAAATACAATTATTTACTGTGGCAACTATAACGGCATCCATAACTTTTATATAAGTCTGCTAATTATTGTGTCCAAAATGTAAAATGATCGATAACGTGAATAAATCTAATGGACCGTAAATGTAAATTTACACCAAATTTAAAAAATATATATGTTGTTTTACAACCATGTATGTAAAAAAAATAAAAAAAGGCGTTTTGATAACAAAATGACATTCGCGACGTACGAGTACTATTAACTAGTGCGATTGAAATGATTATTTTAATAAGCATAATGTGTTCAGCAAACATAACATCCTTCACGTTGGCGTCGTTGATAATGTGACGATAAGCGGTGTATTACACCACCAGGCTTTTCTTCACAATATTGTGCCTTCTTGGTTCGGCGAACCATCGAGTATCTGACAAGTCCTGTAAGACATTGGGATAACAGAGACCCGGATATTCCTCGGATTAATTTGGTGTCACGCTAAAATTCATAGTCCTGCGTACTCTATACATTTTTTTGTATATGAAATAAAATATTCATGTAAAATTACAGATATTAGTTATTTTGTACATTTACATGAAAATAAAATACACCACTACAAAATATGTTCGCAGTATAGTGTTTTCCCAGTACCTACCGCCAAAAGTTAAAGATAATTTGTAAACCGTTCCGTGAATAACTTTCCAGTATTAACTGAGCACCTAATAAGTATAATACAACAAAATAAAGTCAAATTGTTAATTTATTATTCGATTTTATTTTCCATTAGTAAAAAATATGCTTGAATGAGACATCAATTAAAATAAAAAAACGTGTGCAAATTTTTGTAATAAATACTCAGTATTATCTCGAAAATCGTATTTCAAGTATTAAAAAAACCTTAGTCATGTCGTAAAAAGTTACAATATCTTTCTTGTAGTATTACAAAATATTTCTTGGCAAATGGTTTTCCAATAATTCTTTTGTAAAAGTACAGATTTTCTTTCTGTGTAACTTATACTCAACTCACGTATCCTTTCGTGTTGGCGATTTCTAACTTTAAAACTTTCCCTTATTTTGATTGGGTGTATGTTATTTGGTCCCACTACTGCTAGATGGAAGTTGATTGGCGCACAGTCTCAGAGGGGAATGTCCAACCAAATTTGATCCAATTATCAAAACATGGCTAAACCATAGATATATTTGCAGTCTACCGTCTACCTAGCGATCAAATAAGCGTGAAATTCTTGGGTCTAAACTAGGGGCAAGCATTTTTCGCGATAAAATCTGAACGCCTATTAGACTGCAACAAGGTATTCCCGCAGCAGCGGATTAATCCTTGTGATTGGCGGCCGTCTGCAAGAAAAGTCGTTGCCGTATTTCACCGAGCCACTCAGCACGCGTTTGCTTCCGCACTGAACTACTGTGGTTGGTGATGTAACACTGAATCATGTACCTTATAGAAACTCACCCAATCACGAAACACAGACGATGCTACAGTGTTTTAATTTTCAGCTTGTCTCAAAATCTTTTCACGAAATGTGCATGCCCCTAGCTTTACTAATTGTAAAGAACTGATAAAATTTGCTGTTTCGGTAATCTCCAGGATGGAATCCATGAAATTCTTCATACTAGGTCGAACGTCAGATGTTTATTGGCTGCTGAATTGTGGGGCGAGTCAACTGGATAACTTTTGATTCGATAATTATTTGATTGAGTTTCTCTAATTGGCCCAGAGCCCTCCAGAAAAAAAAATTGAACCAATGGCAGAAACAACGCACTGGTATAATTATTTTTAATTCAGCATATCACGAAATGAATACGCTAATTTTATTCGGTCTCAATAGTGTATTGATTCCACTTGAAAGAAAACTAGAAACTGTAGATAGATTCGGCAAATAGAGGCTCTTTTTATCTCTCTCTCTCTCTATTTCTCCTCCAAATTGTTTGAAAAGAAAAAGAGGAAATTATTCAGTGACCCAGAAATTTGGCAGCAATAAAGTGAAGATGAGCCTGGATTTATGGCATTACAGTGAGTCTTTTTTTTTACGGTAAGCTACCAACACGTGATTTCTACTTTTAGAATTTAAAAAAAAGTTTTATAGTTAACTGCACGCAGTGCTCTCCTTAAAACCAAATATAGTATGTTGCATTTTATTCAAAATTCAGCCCCCAATTTTTTAAAACATAAATTAAAAAAACAAAATAGCTTCTTTTTAGTTCATCTATAATTCTTTTCATGTATTTGGTCAATCTCTGGAAAAGTTAACGTAAACAAATTTTTTAATGTGGTCAAAAAGTAATTAGTAACTCATAAATTTTTAAATACCTTAAAACTTAAATCACAAAAATATTTTCAGAAGTACTTTATTTGTAAACACTTGATGTTTTAAAATATTATTACATGTTTAATTTTAATTTTTTAAAGATTATTAAATTTTACAAACTTTTTAATATTTATTTTAAAGCAGTAAATTAGTAGGTAACATGAAATCTAAAATAATGTTATTTTTAAAAATATACAATTTTGTATTACCTTATACCAGGAACAATAGTCTTTAAGTAACCAAAAGTAAATTAAATTTCACAAAAAAATGCAGAAATGAACTGTTATAAATCAGTGATTAAGTTACAAGTGTAAAACGTATAGCAATCAAATTTGATGGTTTTTTGTTTCGTTGCATTATTTTCAACCCAGAAAAAATAGCTCGAAGAATTTTTTTTTAAAAATTATGCCTTTCTCTTGCTAACATTATTTTAGAGTGTCCTTCTCATGGGTTGTAGAAGAAAGTAAATAGTGGCCACTATTGCTTTACTGATACTACACGGTTTGTCAACATTAAATATGATTTTTATAACGTCCTCAATTTGTATTTATTTCTAAATTTACTATTCGTTGGTTTTACAAACACCATAAAATAATGTCGTTTGACAGTTTTAGTTCAGTTGTAGTCATACTGAAAAAAAAAGGTAAACAACTATTAATTCATAGGAGTAAATATTTATAGCATTCGGCCACTATTAATACCAAGGCGTTCATTAAAGTACCAACGTGCTAATGTCACAAGACACAAAATTTTATCATTAAATGATATAAAGAAGTATTTTTATAACAATGGTTGAAACTAAGCAGACACTACTTAGAAGTAAAAATTAAAAACTATCAGGTGATTCTATTAGTTAAAAACAACAAGATAATGCAATTCCGGAATCAGGATTAAAATATTTGTTTTTTACTAAATACAATGTTGCAAATACATTTTAAAAATTTGTCATACATTATAAAGTTTAGTTTAAAACAATGTGCTCTATGACGAATATCTGTAAATAGAGCACATCGAAACAAGAAAAGCGCTAATGGCGTGAATTGTGCACTAGAAAAAAATTGTAAAAATTCAATAAATTGCACACTGCAAACTAAAATGAGACACGTAATGAAGCAGCGCATTATTATGCTGGCTTAAGTTCGAAATAATTTTGCTTTCAAACAATTAAAAATAGATTTTTTTTATGAAGACCACAGGCTTTCACGGCCATTGTCTGAAGTTGCTTGGCTTCCGGGTTGTAGCCGCGTCCTTGGCGAATAATTCACCGACGTTTCGGTCGACGCTGCAGTCGCCATCATCAGGGAAGCAGTTACCTATTGAGGTTATTGCAAGTTCTCCTGCCATTCAATACTCTCACCTGATATGGGAAGGGGGGGGGGGTTGTCTCCCGATCGGCTGCAGCTGATTGGCCCACAGCTGCAGCCAATCAGGAAACACCTCCACTTCGGTAGGTATATCTGCTGCCCTGACGATGGCGACTTCAACGTCAACCGAAACGTCGGCGATATCTTGGCCTTCGGCACGGCTACAACCCAGAAGCCAATCAACCCTAGATTTTTTGGATGTGTATGCCATTCATATATAAATTTTCAATTAAAATGAATATATTATATTTTAATAACATGCGAGCTCTTAGTATATTGACTGAAGCACCAGCTTCTGGCGCTAATGGTGATAGTTTGAGTCTCAGGTTGGGCAAGGCTAAATGAGATGTTTTAATGGTAATATTTGTTTAAGTTTAACTTATTAAGTGACCCAATGTAGACGCAGGGAATGACGTCAGCGCAACACGAGGAAAAAGACGCGAAAAAAATGATTTTACTCATCAATCCGTAAATTCAGCGCGAAAATAAATTCGGAAACATGACAGACTTTACGACTAGGAAGCTTTTCCATTCCATTTCTATCACGTAGCTTAGCAGAAATGAGCGTCAATATTTTGTTTTCGGAAGATGGTTACACTGCTACGCTATTTTGGTAATGCTATTTATTATTCGTGTATTTTTTTACGTTAATTTTTACTAAATGTAACTGCGAGAGTGCTAACGAGCAGTGACTTTTTCGAATGATTTTAAATTAAAAAGTATTTAATTCTTTCATCATATTGATTTAAGAGAAATATAGAAGCCATTTAATTAACAATAGTTAGTTTATTTTGTCTGTCACGCATTAAAAACGGTTTGTCCACAATCACGCGATGTTTTTGCTGTCCCGTCGCCTTTATTTTGTGTAACATCTCAGCTCTCGGTACACGGCATTTGGTAAAAGCAATTGCGTGAATGTAACGGAAGTCGCTTGGAACGGAAACTTGTAACCACGGTGCTGCCATAATGTGTTGTATGGTGCCAAACCAAACTCCGCTAAGACAAAGCGAAAGTTTACAGTGTTGACGGTTTAACTAAGTTTAACAAGATGGAACAATATTTTAATCAAAATTCTCCAAGACTTTTTTTCTGTTTTCATCTGAGTCGTTTCATTGTAAAAGTTTACAAAATTTCGCTCTGCAATTGGAATGACTCTTCAGACGAGGTAGCTTCTCGGGCAGCGAATTCTAGCGGCGGTCGCAGGAACTACGTGTGGCTCGCGTCCAGAAATGCATATTCATCACGCTCGGCATTGTTTCAAAGACTTCTGCGTGAAATCTCGTGTAATGAAAGACTCGCCTCTATTGGATGAGGGAAAAGGGGGGGGGGGGGGGTTGTTTGATGGGGGAAAAAAAAGGGGGGGGGGGGGGTTGTTTGATGGGGGAAAAAAAAAAGGGGGGGGGGAGGTGTTTTCTAAATGATGCGACGTACTGACCTCTGATGCGCCTCATGACGCGCACTTCGCGCTCCGAGAACCAGTCGTGGCTGATTTCCGTTTCCGGGGTGGGGTGCTCTTCCGGCCAGCGGCCGCAGGCGAAGCGGTAGAAGTCGTGGCAGGGGTCAGCCCTCTGGTCCATGCTCTGCAGCAGGTTGGCCGCTGCACGCCGCAACCGACGCAAACGGGACCAACAAAGCACACTGCATCCAGTCCCGCAAGCGTTTCAGCCGAGAACAACCGCTCAGGCTGTAGGCTCACAACACCACGACCTCACTAACACGACCAACTGTAAATTGGATGGTGTTACGGCAGAGGTGCCCACCCCCCCCACCCCCCCAAACACTATGACTCAACCCCCCCCCCCCCCAACCTAATGATGCGCCCCTCCCCCCCCCCCCCCGAAATTATGTATGCCATTTTCTCAATGATTTACTCAATTATTTTATAATATTATACTTTTTTAGTATTATATTTTATCACATTTTGCATTAATTAAAACTGATTTTCTAATAATAATTTGGGTCATATCAGGTAATATTTCCGTCCTGAACCGACAGATGCCAAACTGCTTTTGTTGAGGAAAGTGCGGGGTTGCCAATTTGATTTACAAGATCCCTTTCAATTATCAAAGCACCAGAAACGTATTTTCACATTAGAAGCTATAATTATGTAAATAATATATACATTTTTCTCGTCTTTTAACCACCCCCCCACCCCCTGAAATTTTAATGACGCAGTCTGCGTCGTTACCCCCCCCTTGTGGGCACCCCTGTGTAACGCACAAATGAGTTAACCAACAAAAGGAAGAAAAAAAAAAGTTATTGAAATAATTGTGTAGGTAAAATGACACTTTTAATTGAGCTAAATTTTTTTTTTAACCGACATTCCTTGCTACTATGCCATCTTGCGACCAAACATTCAACGCACTGCCTGCCACAATACCGGTTATTGTGTGTTCAACGTTGAGCTCAATTTACTCAGTTGAAAATGTTTTTGGTTTGAACCATTTTTACATAACACCGTCCAATTATGCCGACGAGCGTCCCAGCGCGACGGAGTTAAATGGCGTAGGTAGGGTCACAACACCACGACCTCACTAACACGACATACTCTAAAATTATCGGTATCAACATGCCAAACGCGTCCATAAAATGCAGTACAGAACGCGCTAACATTTGGAGTGCACAACAATACAACAGTAAGTCGTCAATCGCAAAAAAAAAAATTGAAATTAAGTTCAGTTTAGATACAAGGAAGCAAGCTGTAGGTGATAAATGTGATAATGATTAATAAATAAATATACAGTTGAAGGCACACTACGAGCATTGAATGAATTTTTTTTTTTAAGTAGGTAAATATTTATTTCCACGAGGTTTACGTGTTTTGCGGCG
The DNA here is from genome assembly GCF_032445375.1 of Bacillus rossius redtenbacheri. Lineage (NCBI taxonomy): Eukaryota > Metazoa > Arthropoda > Insecta > Phasmatodea > Bacillidae > Bacillus > Bacillus rossius. Next base: position 16,631,137 of record NC_086340.1, on the reverse strand, counting down.
CGACATGATGAAATTGAAAATATAATCTATTTCTTGTGGATCGTCGCGTCGGGGCACGTATTTTGCCGTGTCGACGTCATGGTTGACCTTGCATTTGATTGGCTAATGAGCGTGTCTGGCCTCACCCTTTTAAGCCCCGGTCCCACACGCCATTTTTACATTCGGACTAATTTCTTAATTTTTTTTAAACTAGATACCTCCCTTGCATTTGTACTTCTTCCAAAATAATTTTCACCACATAATCCACTCGGTGTGAAAAAAATAATCACGGGTGTAAGAAGGCGCAAAAGTCTTCAAAATCTTATCCGAATGCGCGACCTCTTACACCCACTGCAGTGCACAACGTGAACATCTGTTGGAAACGTCGTTGGCAGAACAACAAGTTCTAAATAGGTAACGAGTTAAAATTTCAGAAATATATATTATAATAAAATAATGACGTAAAAACTTTTTAAATCATCATGGGGTCCTGAGATCGAGCCTTAAGGGAGACAGCAACCAAAATTATTTTGCTTCAATTATTTTATGTTTTTGAACATGTTTTATAAGTAGATTCATAATAAAACCATATCTGATTTTTTTTACCAAAGGGTTGTTTCTACTAAACAAGTCCTTATTTAATGGTTCCTATGTCTGTCTGAGCATGTACTGAAAGCATGAAATCATGCGTTTTATACACTTTAAGATTAACCATTCGTGTGTAGCATTCGTCTTGAAACTCTAAATTTTAACTGTACCATTAGTTAAATCAATATAAATTAGGTTCATATAGAACTATAGACTCCTGAGTTCGTCAGGGTTTAGGGAATACCTAATTGTCATTTGCTTACGAATGATGCACACTTAAATTGCTTTAGTGACGTCGACAAGAGTGGTGACTTATTCAGGTAGTTACAAATATACGCTCGGGACTCAAACCCAGTACACCTCGCGCCGAAGGCCGGCATGAATCCACCTGCGCACGAGGTCAGACGAGACATAGGGCCCATGTCACTCGGCTACCGTGTGGTCTGTGATTTATCAATATGAAACCGATTAAACAACTAAAAAAATTTTCACTTGTCCCAACAAAACCATTAATTTTTAGGAACTTGATTATCCGTCCCTAAATTATTATTTTTTCTCACCTCGCCATATTTGGTAGGGCCTATATCGACAAAATATTTTACGACAGTGTACTCTTAACTGTACCTATAACACCTCTAGTTTTAATAACTACAATTAAATAAAACAAACACTTTAAAAAATTCGTTTTTTTAATTAATTAAACTGAATAAAGTTGTTTCAAGCAGCTCATTACACTAAAAAAAATTATACTTAAAAAACATCGTAATTTCGGGTGACGTAAGAACAACATTAAGTTCTGTTCGGAAAGCATTTGGTTCCGGTTTGATTTTTATGCCTTAAGTTTCCCAGATTCCCCAGTCTCGAAAGTACAATTCAAAATTTTAGTAAAAAAATATAATTTAAAAAAATTATACCTACCAGAGCGAATGCATTCCATCGAATCGCAAAGTTGAACAGGAGCTTCATGGCGTGAATCTGAAAGAATTATTTCAATTGAATTTTATGATGATTTGTTAGTGAAAAACTTTTTTTTAGTTTTATTACATAAGCAACATAAAACAAGTTTGCAATCATTAAAGAAAATTATATATTTAATTTTGTAACAATGATACCTCTTTCGTAACAATATTAAACTTTTAATCATTAATAATTTTATTCTATATTTTTATTATTTAGTATTACTATCACAAGTTTATGACCTCTACTATTTAGTAGGTTTTTTTTAAAATAACATTAATTAAATTATTTTTTTCACAATTGGTATAACTATGTCCTCGATTATTAAGTAAATATATGAAAAAAAATTAAATTTTAAACATTTTACCCAATACGTGTGATCAAAGTTCTTTAAGTGATTAATGCAGATTTTTGGACTCATACCATTGCAGTTTTGCACCGTCTTCCATGGAAAAATTCCGAAAATCAAAATCTTTGGTGTCCGACATCATCTGAGTTAGTCTTGTTTCCTGTGAATTTATTATCTTCATATTTATTTATTTATTTATTTTTGGAATTTTTCCGTGACAAACAGTGCAAAACTTCAACGGCGTATGTCCAAAAAAAACTACATTATAGAGGCCGGAAAAACTCGCGGGTCAATGACCTGTAGGATGAACTCCATATTTCTACGTACACTCGGTCAAATGCCACCTACTCATTGGCTGCTGTCTGGTGAGACGTTCCAGCGTAGCAGCCTGTGATTCGATAAAGCTTTGGTTGGGTGTTTCTCATTGGCCCAGAGTCATCCAGGTGAGTTGTGAGCCAATATCAGGCAGCACTGAGGTATAACGATTTGTATTTTAGCCTATCGCGAGATGAATTCGCGAATTTTTCCGGTCTCTATACATTAAACATGTGATCAAAAAAGCAACGCTTGAGCTAGTGTTGAGTGTTGGTGAGATTCAATTACCGTAAAGAGCCAATGAGATGAGGGCAATGATGAGACACAACACCAGGGCGCACAGTATAGCGATCGGAATGAGGTACCTCACTTGCCCCCGCCATTTCTTCTTGTAGCTGACAAACACAACACACAATCCAATATTTTTGAAGTGAAAACTTCTATGGGAAGGTTTTGACAGGGAGTAAATTCATGTGGGAAGTCTTAAGATGTACATCAAGTTCTGTCCCTGCCCGAACACGCCCGAATATTCACCTTCGGCCACCTCGGGTTTATTTATATGTATTTATTTTTCTCTGTTTATTTTAATGTAGCTATACTAACCTAACTAACCGTCCATAGTGTTTTAATGTAGCTAACCTAACCGACAACTTTTAATATTTGAATTCATTTTTCCTGCGCAAAAATAAAACAAATCCCGAGGTTGGCCGAAGGTTAATATTCGGGCGTGTTCGGGCAGGGACAGAACTTGATGTACATCTTAGGCTTCTCAATTCATGTAAGTCGTCATCGACATGGTCACGTGACGTGTTAACGATAACACTATATCTGTTCCTATTAGTGTTCAAATTGTGTTTTTATTCAATTTTTATTTTAAATCTGAAGTATACGATTACTGTGCAGTAAAAAGTGAGCATAAAATATTTTAATATTCCAATATAGCTATATAGTTTGAATAACGAAGAAAACGGAGTTTTTGTAGCAATATAACCTAAAAATTAAGAACATCATTATTTATTTTTTTAATACCTACAATTACTATGCAATGCGTATTTAATAGTAATTTAGGAGTTTTTTAGTAACGTGATAAGACAAATTTGTTGTGTGATAATATATTTTCGTAAAAACTGCGAAAAAGTCTCTGATTTTTATCAAAAAATATTTTCTTATGTTAACACATTATATTTCACAAAGTTAGTATTTCATATTTCAAATTATATTTGTATTTTCTTAATTCTATTATTAATATTTATAATAGTTACTTTGATTTACAAGTTTTAATATAATATCAAACAATTAATTTGGATATCCAAAATTACAACTGTTTGTTTATAGTTTTAAGTTTTCACTTTTGTCGGCAAATCCTCATGACTGCTTTGAAATTTTTTCTTTAAGAAGGAAAATCTTAGTTTTCAATCGTAAGTAAAATAAACTGCATATCTCTACGTTCATGCCTTAAAAATATGTACGTAATTTTTAAAACAAATTTCGGATCTTTAAACCCTTCGAGATATCATTCGGATATTTTCCGTACTACTATTAAGACTTCTAGGAGCAGTGCCGAAATCATTTGTTTGAAAGGTTAGTTTGTAACACTGCTGCATTGTTGGATTTTACGGAAACTTCTACGAACAATTAACTTCAAATCAGCCAAGATTACTTCGTAATCTTCGGATTACTTGATCTTCATAGAAACTAGGCCATATTCTAACTTTTGAGTTCTGTGTTCCTTTGTAAACAAAGTTATCACTTGCGTGAAAGAAAGTATTAATTTTTTTTTTTGCTGTTAATTCAACAAATTTTATATTGTTTTGTTTATATAATAAGACTGTATTGTTTATTCGTGTTTTAAAGTAAGTGAACTCAACGCTGGTATACTAACGAAGATAAGAGTAAACTTCCAAAGATCGCTGGATAGATTGTAACCAGCTGTCTTCGTAAATTTAAGGTGATAATTTATAAACAGCGTGGATGCATTTAAAAAAAAACATTTACACCTGGAATATGCTAGATCATTTTGTAATATTCACAAACAAATGGGGTGTTTTGTACGTAATGTTAACGGAATATTAAACAGAATTTTCTATAATGTTTCATGGATTGTTGTTCTTTTAAAGGAAGTGCTTTTAAGTTTTAAACATGTAATAAGCTAATGTAATTGCATTATTTTTAAAGAATAAATACCACAAAGAGTTGCAGCAAAATATATTTAAGCCTAATTGAAATTGATATGAGTGCTAATTAAAAAAAGAATGATTATGTATTTAAAATAAGTCACAAAATCCTTATGTCCTTGTTCTGAAACTGTGTGGGATCCTAACCTCAATAACATCAATATCATCTTCCACAGTTTTCGTGAATAGTATATGCATTATACTTCCATATGAAATATACTAATTGTTTTGTAAAATATTTTACTTAAGTGTTAAGACTAGTAGAAATTGGTACATATTTTACAAGCCCATGAAGGTTACAAGAAACTTTATGAAACACGAGTGTAATATAACTTATAGAAACAGCTTGCGTCTTGTAAATCGGCACTTTTTATTAATTGCAGGTGTTTACTTGTAGATATTACGACACAACTACCTTGATTATTTTTACTTACCCGTCACTTGCGGACTTGTATGAAGTAGTGTGCCCTATTTTTGGAAGATTCCTGTTGTTGCTGGTGCTATACGAGACATTCCTGGTGTTTTCCTCAATGTGCAGCTGTTATAAAATAGACAGTTTTTGTGTTTTTCGGATACGTGTACTTTATAAAGAAGAACCCTTTTTTTTCCTTCTTAGATTCCTAGGCGTGATGTCAATTCCGGCTGCGTGTGTCTTATTCGTGTATCTCCCTCAACCTACCGCTTCGCCCGTTGAGTTCCGAGCATATATTTCATGGTGATTTGTGTTTGTCTATCGCTGTTTCATCACAATCCACTCCTCCCCCCCCCACTCCTTTTTTTCCACCAACGCATGTAGCGCGAATTTCAAAACTTCTTGCAATTTTGATGTGACAACGTCTAATAAATCGATTAACGCCGGCTGCACGCAAGAAAAAGTGTCCCGTTACGCACATAGTCCCGTTACGCTGTGTCCCGTTACGCTCATTGTACGCTTGCGCCGCATCTATCTCTCTTCCACTCGATTGGAACAACCATCGATTTTACTTTTTCGAGGCACATTAAACTTGAAACACTCCCATTCGTATCCTACTTTTCCCATCATCGTCCTATCCTTAAAAGAATAACACAGATTGGCAGAAGTTAAATAGCAAACATGTATAAAAGTTATGGTTAAAATAATCTCTTCGTTATTGTAATAAACATATTTGAATTAATGAGTGAATAAAAGTAAATTTGTCAATTAAATTGTAGATTTCATTTCACTCCTTCTTTGTATCCACACAAAATAGTGATAATTCAATAAAAAATTATTACAATTTTATTCATAAAAGTATGCAATCATTTCATCAATGTTTTGTTATGACGTTGTCACGTTGAAATATCGTCCGTAAACCGACTTTACAGACAACCAATGTTTTTATTTCTTGTGGTGTACTCACAAGGCAGCTCTAGAGGAGACCTCCACCAGGTGCTGCTGGCTAGTTGAGGTCGTCACAGAGGTGACCGCTGACGGTGATCCTGTGAAAACAGAGTCAGACCCGGCCGTTTTATTCCCTGCACGCGACAAAATTAAAGGTCTGTATTCTGCGACGTGCTTGCACGTGACTGGTAAACAGTTCCATTTTTTTCTTCTTCTGTAAATGAAACACAAATATATCAAGTAAATTTACAGATAACTTTTTTTAAAAATTTGTACATTTGCGTGCAAACAACTGGGTTTCGGATTCGTACCCGGGCATTTATGCTTTTGAGTGTTGTCTCAGTAGGTCTGCCTCATATAGCTGACGTTATTTTTAACCCGTTCCCTGAATAGTTTTCCAGTATTACCTGCGTAAATTAATAAGCATATTAAAACAAAATAAAGTAAATCATCTTTTCCATTGTTTTTAAAAAATTTTACTTAAGAAATACTCGGTAATATCTCGAAACGCGAATTTCATTTTTGCAAAAATAACCGTAGCCATGTGTTGTACAGAGTTACAATATCTTGCTCAAGTATTACAAACGATTCATTGGCAACTGTTTTCTAAAGGAATATGTTGTAAACTTACGGAATTTTTTTTTCTGTGTAGGGAATAGTGATTTCTCGATTGAAAAAAAAACTACAATTCCTAAGTTTAAAATCAACTTTAACCACGTCTTGCAGAATTTATTTCGTCAACGCATCTGGTAGTTGAAAAAAAAAAAAAACAAAAAAAAAAAACAAGTGGTTAACACCTTTGAAACCTTAAAAATCATTGAAATGGAGTCAGATCCCCGAACAGTTCCAAACATATCCCGAAGTCCACCCGTTGCCATTTTGGAAGAATTCACACATTTTGACGAAATTATAGTAATTTTAATGTTTCTGATACAATCTAACTAATCTTCATTTTAGTTGGAATTCTCCAGACGTGCGAAAACCTTCCTGAAAAAAAGAAAGAACACAAATTTTTTGCAATAATTTTTTTTAAGTAACCTAACTTTTAATTTAACAAACAAAAAAAAGACTAGGAAATGCATGGATGGGGGTTGTTCGGTCATCTAACTCAGTGCCAATGAATCATAAATAATGAATCATAAATTTGTTTTGATTGTGTCAGTCAGAATGCGTTTTTTTTTAGCGTAGAGTTGATAGTTTCGCTATCATAAAGTTTCATTTGGCACACCAAAACTCTTGGTACGTCCCACGATGTTCACAAAAAAAAATGACTATATGCGAGTTAACGGCGCCAGACGCGGATCCGCCATCTGGAGGAAATCAACAGAAAATATGAGCTCTGCGGTGGCGCGGAAGTTTGGGGCAACAATCGGCAAACGAACACCGAAATACGTTCCAAAAAAATAAGAGGGACTGTAAAATATTTTTCTTTAAACCCAATTTAAGACATTTCTCCAATGTAGCAAGTACTAAGCTTCCTTCATCCACGTCTTTTCTATCGATAAAAAAGAATTTAATGTGCGACCCATAGTACAGGTTTAACCGGATGATCTTGTAGCCTAGAATATGTGATTTTTCATGGCATCTGTCAATAAATTTTTTAAAACCCAATTTGAGTAATTTGATAATATAGCGTGTACGTAGCGTACTTCCTACGTGTCTGCGCTAGGAACGCAGTTAGGGTACATGTGTAGCGTATTTCCTTAATATCAAATCCAAAGAGTTTTCAAATAAAAATACAAAACATGTGATGAAGAAATATAAATTACAATAAATTATTGACTTAATCTGGGATGGAAATATACATAGTTGCAGTACACAACATTTGCAAATTTATGAGACTGCGTCTTGGAATACCGGCCAACTTCACGTTAGCCCCACCCTGGGAGGTCTCCCAAGAAGCTGTCCCTGTCCCTGACACGGGAGGGGGGGGACAACTCTGCGCAACTGTTTCACACACCCTAGTACCCTCTTTATGAGGTGTTGGTGTGCATGTCACAACTGTAATCCCTTCCCTACTATCATAAATGTGAATGTAAGTTTGTTTGTTACGCTTTCACGCCGAAACTACTCAACCGATCATCATGAAACTTTGTACACATTTTCTTGGAGGTATCAGAAGTAACATGGGATAATTTTTATTGAGAAAAAAAAAATATTTTTTTACGAAAGATAAAAAAATGTTTGTCAAAAAATCTCAAAATCTAGCTACTTTAACACCATCCAGCATTCCAGTAATGAAGTTCCGACCATGAGTACTGCAATACCGTTGCACTGTATTATCGACGGTCAAAATTCAAAATTATTTATTTTTGTTAGAGAGAAATATATTTTATTGATTCGTTTCCATTTTAATGATCTCTGATGGTTATTTAATGGCTTCAATGCGAACGAAGCCGCGGTTAAAAGCTAGTAAATCAATAGAGACCGGAAAAATTCGCGAATTCATTTCGCGACAGGCTAAAATACAAATCGTTATACCTCAGTGCTGCCTCTGCTATTGGCTCACAACTCACCTGGATGACTCTGGGCCAATGAGAAATACCCGACCAAAGCTTTATCGAATCACAGGCTCCTACGCTGGAACGTCTCACAAGACAGCAGCCAATGAGTGGGTGACATTTGACCTAGTGTACGTAGAACTGTGGAGTTCATCCTACAGGTCACTGAACCCGCGAATTTTTCCGGTCCCTATAATTAAATAAATGAATGAATGACGGCTGCACTCACTGGACAGTTGGTTCTGCTCGCACATCGCTGCCCAGCAACTGGACCTCGTCGTGACGTCACAGCGACCGTCGCTCCATCGGGCCTGGGGGTGAGAGAACACGTCCTCCGTTCACTCCGCTTTGCCACAGCCAGAAGACGAACCAACCAGGGACTTGATGTAAGTTTTTGGACATACGCCATTGCTTATCAATGGCGTATGTCCAAAAACTTACATCAAGTCATGCACTCCCATTGCACAAATCTTTCAAAGATAACAACCAGTGACGTCGGAACAGGGGGGGGGGGGGGGGCAGCAGGGGCGAGTCGCTCCCGTGATGTTATGCAAGGGGGGGGGGGGGTGTCCGAGAGTAGCATTTCACCCCCCTTATTTTCCCAGAATAAATGTTTGGTCCTAATAGTATTTTTCTCAACCAGTAGTTACAAACGTTGCATTGGTGATCACATTGATTAGAAAATCAAATTTGTGATTGTCAATATACTGTAAAATGATTGCAAATTCCTAGATGGTATTTTATTTAAATTGTACTACATCTACTGTCAGAGTAGTATTTAATACATACTACGTCATCAAATTCTTGGAATGGTATATTTAATATTTTGGTTCGGAAACTCATTAAATAGCACAATTTTGCATCTAAAATTCCTAATTATTCCGGACCCCCCGCTCTAGGACTGAGGCAAGTGTAATACATCTTTTCGCCCCCCCCCCCCCCCCACTCTTGAAAACGTTCCGACGTCCCTGGAACCAACAAACACGTCCCGCCTAAAAAGCTTAGCACAGTGACAGAAAAAAAAAATTAATTTCCTTGATATTCGGTTCTGGAGATCAGGTGGAAATCTTTTTCTCACCGGTGATAAATCTTTCAAGAACTCCTTTTTTAAATGGCTTCTGATTCCTTGTCATAAGAATTTTTTTTTTTTTTTTCAAAAACTGCTATCCGTTTACGTAAATTCATTGACTGATAACGAGAGTTAAAAATTTTACGATAGGTATATATATGTTTGTTCAACTATACAAAAAGAGTGTACAAACTTTATCTAGTAAAAATTTTATTTTTTAACAAATAATTTCTACAAATAATGAATAAGCATTGTAATAATGTATTCATTTAAAATTTTAAGCGTTGAAGTGTTCACAACCAAATATACTGATAGTCTTAAATTTTTGGTTGGGACCTGTGTTGCGTTAACAAAGTTTACAATTGTTTTAGTCATTTTCGTTAATCTAAATTTTCTTAAGGAAATGGAACAAAATACTCCGTACGCGTGGGTTAGCTTAAGAGAGCAAGTAGGATTCACTAAACCAGAATCATACACCTGAAAAGTCCAAGTTAGTGCCTCTTCGGAATTTTTTATTTTTTATTTATTATTTTTGCTGTTGTTAAAAGAAATGTAGGGAGTTCTACGTAATTAATTAACGTAAATAAAATAATCGCGAACATTAGTTAAAAAAATTTTTAGCGTTTAGGTTTTTAAATCTTTAGGTTAATATAACTACATTTAAAGGTTAGTTTACCTAGGGCAGCGACATTTATGAAACTATTCAATCGTAAAAATTTATTAATCCTCGAAAAATGGTGAAATATTTTTATTTCGACCGTGAAGTAACATTGAGTTGTGAACTTCGTACATGTTCGGAACTGATCGGGGAAATCTTAGGCTTCGCGGGCTACTGCTCTACCTGGCCGATAAGGCGTTCCACACAACAGGAATCCAGTTAATATAGCTACTTGTCCACATTATGGCTCTAGTGACAAACATATGCATGTCCGGACCCATGTCCATTGACATTTCTGTCTCTTGTAAATGTCCAACATTTGTAAAGTACATCAAAACTGTAGGTAAATATGTTGGACATTAAGAAGAATAGGAAAAAATATATATTTTTATTACGGTATATAAGTACCTTGAAGATTGTAACACTGTGTTGAAATGCCAACACATATTTCCTTTAAATCCCAAATTAAAATATATTTTAGCTTCTTATCCATTAATATAAACAATAAATAAATACAGTGTTTGTATTAAATTGCTCTGTAAACCTGGTAGAAAAAGGTTTCAGGTCGATTGAGATTTGTGTTGAAGCAGGTATAAGCTGGTTTTTAAGCTTATACGTATTTTTGTATCACTGTACTTATGTATTGTTGGACAAGGCCCTTTGAATAATTGTATGTTCCGTGGTCTGCAAAAAAAAAAAACAACTAAACTAAATTAAACCATAAAGAGATGGTTTTCAGAGTTCATTCTGTCAAAGAGGTATAGCCTAAGCTTACGAAGGTTTATCAAATATAATTTGTCCATGTGTGGTCCCCAGCCCACAGCTTTTCATCAAGTGTTCTTTTTGGCACGCAATATTTATTATGTTTACGTTCATTTGCGATTTGATAACGATGATTGAGCACCACGCTTCTAATTGCTTTTTTCTCCTCATTTATCAACTGTCAGGAACCTTGAGGCTTAAAGAGTCAAGAAATTCAATAACAACTATCGACCTGCAGTGGAGGCAAGCTATAAATAGCAATGAGTCGAAAATTCCTGTTACCTAAAGATGAACCATATGGCAGCGCAAACGTTACTAGTTTAAAGAATTACAAATTTTAACAGTTTAATGTGCTTACAATTATTTCTAACAGCATGCTTACAAACTCTCGAACTATATTCATCAAATAAAAAAAATATTGTTTCAGGGGCGAAAAATTCCTATGATTTTATAAAGTCAGATTAACAATCGAGTTCACTACTAACTAATGTTAATCAATGCAAAATTAGTTCAAAATGACTTAACTCAAAGTTCAGTACATCTCAAATCTGGCTGCTTTTTTAAAAATATTTGAGCACTATATTTATAACGCCGTCCAAGCATGTTAGTATGCTGTTCACAGCACAACATAAAACTCAAATTACAGGCAACTCGGATCAATTCAGGTGATTCAAAACATGTGCAAATCAAGTACTGGAAACCTCCAAAACAATAACTTTTTAAAAACAGGGACAAAAATTTTTCCAAAATGTTTTGACAGCTGATTTATGATAAACCGATGGTATTCAATTTTAAAAGAAATCATTTATCGTTAAGTAGGTAACAAACGTAATATGTTTACATAAATTCCAAAGTTATATTTAATAATACAACCTTAAGTATTGACAAGTTAAATTCGTCACAAGTATATAAAGACTAAATCGAGTCATTTTAAGCAAATATGAATAGTAGCGTGCCAAATTGGGCGGCAATGTATTTTAAGTTTTTTGGCCTTTCAAGTTAAGGCAATTCGTCATCAGTCATATCACTAGAAGATTTATTTATTTATGTCTCTTAATTTTACATGTGTTGAAGTTAAGGCGTGGACACTGCCTTTATCTTAAATTTAAACAAACATTAAAAAAATATAGAACTTTTACAAATAAAATAAGCATTAAATAGTAAGACAAAAAAGTGCTCACTTAAAAACAATGCTCACACTTAAAATACGGGAAAAAAATTATAATTAGCTATTTTTTTAATATGCTGTTAAATGGTAGTCTATTATTTTTACAGAGAAAAAGTAAACAATACAAATATAAAATTTAAAAAGAGATACATAAACAAGAACAAAATGTATAATTTGAAAAAAATATGATAAAAATGTGTCAACTGCATAGTATTACTTTAAAAACTAAACACTGTTCATGTTTTAATCCTACATACTAAAGTAATTAACTTATCACATAAAATGTATTCGCCAACAATACAAACACTCAAATACACTCAACAACACTCACATACACATACTACACATACACTCTCTCGTACCTGAAGTATTTAAACCTGACTTGCATATGATATTATTTACATTAATCATTTATACTCGTACGTCCGAAACACATCACTGCTTGGATCAGCTTGCTCCGTCAAGTACGGAAAAATCAAAGCAATAAATTTGCATTTTAAACAGAATAATATTATGACATGACTGTACACTGTAAATCTTTGTAAATGAAACATAAATATTCATGTAAAATTACAAATATTTGTAAATTTGTACATTTACATGAAAACAAAAGTATCACTTAAAAATAGTCTTCACAGTATTACTGAGTTCAGATTCTTACCAGGACATTTATGATTTGTGTTGTCCCAGTAACTCCAATAGTTTAATGTATTTGTAAACAGTTCCCTGAATAGCTGTTCAGTGTTAACTGCGTATATTAATAAGTATAATGAAACAAAATAAAATAAAATAATTGAATAATCGTTTATCTTTTCAGTGGTTTAAAAAAAATATGCTTGATTTTCGTAAGAAATACTCAGTATTATCTCGTAAAACGTATTTCATATATGAAAAAATTTACTTTATCTTGTTGTAGTACTACAAACTGTTCTTTGGCAACTGGTTTCCAAAGGAATATTATGTAAAAGAACAGAAATGTTTTTCGGTGTACGAGTGGGACTTGCCGATTCTTATCTTTGCTTACTGGAGGAAAAGAAAAGGACTGATTTACAGTAACTACAATATGTGTAGGCTTTCGTGGTCGCGGTATTAACTGTACTTCTTGGCTCTTGGATAAAAACCCTCCTCCATTAATGTCGGCCCGTTCATAAGAGGGCTTATCAATAAGTAACGCACATTATGTAAAGGAAAAAAATTAGAAATGAAAATGGAAGAGGGTTTGAAAGTATTACCCACTTATTTCTTTTCCGCTTAACTTCCATGCCGGCTGAGCCATTTGTCCCCACGAAAATCCCGGGTCTCAACAGAACTCCGCCGGCCTGCGATAAGGGCCACATTCGCACGGGCCCGCCTGGGTTTGTCGCCAGAGTCCAACCTCAAACAACCGAGGAACTTCTTCAGGCGGAAATCGGAGGATGTTTGTTGCCCCTCCGCAGTTGACGGCGTAATCACTTAACTCCATTTCACCGGGTGACTGTCGAATGCTACAGGTACGTGGAATCACGGAATCTTGCACTGCGCCCAGACAGAAGTGCCCTCCGGATAATTAATTTTTTTTTACTAATTTGTTTCCTACTTAAAAATTGACTTTTGTGTGTCACCTATTGATTTGCCCTCGTGAATACCGTGTCAGAACAACAGGCCCTTCAGTCGTTAATCGCCCTTGATGATGGTTGCAGTCTGGCGTCCCGAAATGTCGGGAGTCCTCATAACTAGAGACCGGAAAAATTCGCGGATTCCTTTCGCAATAGGCTAGAATCCAAAAACGTTTGCCTTTTTACAGCACCAGTGATTGGGCTTCAGTTTATCTGAATGACACTCGGCCAATGAAAAACCCTTTAACAAAAGAAGTATCGAATCACTAGCGTCCCAGTTAACAGGTATAACGAGTCAGTAGCCAATGAGCAGATGTAATTTTCCCTCATGCATAGAGGATCTTGGAGTCTATCCTATAGGTCACTGAAATCGCGAATATTTCCGGTCTTTACTCATAACTTCCATTTCCGAGGACTTTCCCACAAACAAGCGGTAGTTGGTAACAATAACGTTGGTTAAAACAAAAACAAAATAAAAGCACGAATGTTGGTTCTCACCATGAGAATAAACTGGTGTTTTACTCCCTTCACCAAGTCAACGAGACGTGGTCCCAAGCCACTCACTCCGTTACAGGCATCGTCACTTCGGTTCCCAACCTCCAATTGTGCGAGTGTTTTTGCGCCGTAGTTCTAGAGCGTGTGAATACCTCAAGGACGCTTTCAGAACTGCGTCAACGATCCCAGATACGCCACGAAGCTCCTCGCAAACAAAAAAAATACCCCATCTCTCTCTCTGTCAACCGACCTCTCTCCCTCCCTTCCATTAAGAGCTCTGGCCGAGACAACACTTTGGTAAGCGTGCGTCGTAAAGAATTGCAAACATGCCCCCCGCTATCAGCCCGTTTATCTGTACCCGTCCCCGACTCGCCCTCTTTGCAGAACTCGCTAATGCACCGCCGATGACTAAACGAACATTTCTCGGAACACGATGTACTAGAAGCGGCACCCTTAAAACACATCCGTCAATTCAATTCTTGGTCACAAATGATTAGTAAAGACCTGCGAAATTCGCGGTTTCGATGGCCTTCAGGATAGACTGCACATACCCCTGTACACTTCGGGCAAATAACGCAAGTTCATTGGCTGCCGACTTGTAAGTCGTCTCAGCTGGTTTGTCAGTGATTCGATCCTTCTTTGGTTGAGGGTTTATAACTGGTTGAGATTCGTCCAGATGAACAGTAAGCCAATAGCAAAATTATCTAAGAGGTATATGTGTTTGAATTATAGCCTATCACCGAATGAATCCGCGAATTTTGCAGGTCTCTAATGATTAGGGACCGGAAAAATTCGCGGGTTTAATGACCTGTAGGATGAACTCCATAGTTCTACGTACACTCGGTCAAATGTAACCCACTCATTTGTCCCAACGTAGCAGCCTGTGATTCGATACAGCTTTGGTTGGGTGTTTCTCATTGGCCCAGAGTCATCCGGGTGAGTTGTGAGCCAACAGCAGAGGCAGCACTGAGGTATAACAATTTGTATTTTAGCCTATCGCGAAATGAACTCGCGAATTTTTCCGGTCCCTACAAATGATTCAAATTTAACTCCTCTAGTCCCGATGATATTAATCATTGATTTATTTTGTTTAGAATAGTAAGGTAGAAAATACCTGTAAATAGCCATGCATACTTTTGGAAATTTCGATTTTATTAGATTTTGTAGACTAACTTTATATGGCTAAGTTAATTTTTGCTGCTTTTTCTAGCACTTCATCCCATTAAAGTTCACAAAGATCAGTGAAACCTAATATACATACCCTTAATAAAAAATTACAAAATTTACTAAATAAAAAAAATATTTTTAACACATAACAACTGAGAATAAATATTATTAAATATTTTTAACATCAATAACTTCATTTAAAAAATTGACACATTATTGCATACTAGTAAAAGACTTATAAAGGGGAAAAAAGTTTAAAATATATCTAGTAAATAATCCTGGCTAAATAAAAGATTTTTGTAAAAGTGAAATTTAATGAGTAGGGACAGGAAAATTTCGCGGGTTCAATGACCTGCAGGATGAACTCCATAGTTATACGTACACTCGGTCAAATGCCACCCACTCATTGGCTGCTGTCTTGTGAGACGTCCCATCGTAGCAGCCTGTGATTCGATAAAGCTTTGGTCGGGTGTTTCTCATTGGCCCAGAGTCGTCCAGGTGAGTTGTGAGCCAATAGCAGAGGCAGCACTGAGGTATAACTATTTGTATTTTAGCCTATCGCGAAATGAATTCGCGAATTTTTCCGGTCTCTATTAATGAGCAATCCAACGCAAAACTAATCGAAAAAATACTAACATATTCTATAAAAATATTATACAAATATTCACACATATTTAATCACACTTACCTAAGGTGTGAAGGAAATATGCCAAAAGGAAATTAATTCAAATTAATTTACCTAGATTAAATTTTGCAATTGGTTTCTCATTATTTTTTTTTACATACAATCCTATAAAATTATTTATAACTATACTTTTAATACATTATTCACAAAAGAAGTCTCTTAGGGAAACGTGGTTAATGTGATGTGATTAATATCTACTCTTTGTTTTATTATTCAATTATTATTTATAATTGTTATAAACAATTGTTTCATTATTTATAACTAGCGAAAAATACAAAGTAATAGAAGCAAAATAACTTAGAAACAGTTTTCAGGTGATAAAATTTTTTTATAATGAAAGCAATAAAATGTCATAATTCTTAACGATTCTGCCATAGTAATGTAATTCTTATGTCCCAATTTACTCAGTTTCATTGCAAGGTTTTCCGCTAGTATGTATTTCAAAAGGATAGAAGGAGCACATTTTTGAACAGACACTATATCCACTCAGGATTCCTTCCCCAATTATCCAAGTGATAGCTGCGACAGAGCAGGCCGAAACGTAGGAAGGTTACTGTTAATAGACGTGGCCCTTAACCCAGAATATAAGATGTGTGTAATGACTCTTGCTCACTATAGCATTCGAGACAAACTAGATCAAGCTGCGTAATTTGTTTAACCTTAGTACTCTTTAAAGGAAACATGCCTCATTCCTGTCATGATTCTTTCACGAAGCCCACAAGAGAAATTCAAACGCAAATACGTGACCTGAAATGAGGAAAAAAAAAGTTCTAAAAATGTTCAACAATAATGGCTCATTACTGTTCGTTTGCTAAACGTGTTTGTAGGGTTCAATGTCAAGGTAAGTCTGAGCTCGAAACGTACCAACAGTTTTCTGTAAATTGAACATAATTTCGTCACGTGACCATATCCGTTTTTGACACTACGTTAAAAAAATGAAGCGAAAAATAACTTATTTAAATTTTTTTTTTAATATTTAGCATTTCTCAAACAAATAATTTTTTATGTTCAATGTTATAAAGTATACGCTGCATTTTTTTTTTTTTTAATTTCTTCCGAGCTTTCAGCCAATGAGCTAATGTAGCCAAAGTTAGCCAGTTGAAGCCATTGTTGCCAGTTGGAGTTATAGACCTGAAAATTTCACGGATTATTTTGGCCACAAGGGGGACTGCAAATATTTGTACCTTAACATTGCTTTGATGATTGAATCATAATTGCCTCTACACTCCCCTCTTCGACCGTGTAACAGCTAGCTATTAGCTAGCAGTAGAGAAACACAATCGCATCAACCTACTTAAAGAGGGGTAGGTTCTGCAGTAATGAATTAGCCAATAGGAAATCATATGTGGATGCCATATACGTAGGACTGTTAATTTTAACCTGACACCAAATTAATCCGCAAAAATTCAGGGCCTCTAATAATATGATTCAAGTCCCATGTCACTTGAAATGGGACTATAGTACACACTCAAAGACCTGGCTCCGACCACCATATTGAATTATCGGTGATTAGTTAGTTGTAGATTTTATAGAAAAAAAAATTAATCAATACTTGTAAAATGGGATCAGAGAGGCAATTTTTTATCGTTTACCCAGTTGTTTAAATACAGAAAAATATCTTCCAGTGAGTGAACCCAATGCAGTCGGCCAGTTTCTTGACTTGTGCGCTCCCTACCAGCGTCAAAAGCGAAGAGTTTACTGACGTTTCGGTCGACACTGCAGTCGACATGATCAGGGCCAAATTCTTCTACTGATTAGGAAGCGACTGCAAAGCGAGCGAAACGTTGGCGAAATTTCTTTTTTTTTTTTTTTTCATCCCAGCTAAACTCCACAAGTAAACTGTCAATTTTTACAACAAAAAAAAAATTGAAAATTTGTGCATCCATATGAAGACAACTGTATCGCTGCAAAATATAATGTTCGCAGTTATAACTAGGTTCAGATTCTTACCCAGGCGTTTATGCTTTTGTGTTTTCCCCAGTACCTACAATAGTTAGAAGTTATATCCATGTGTTGTGCGTATTTCAAACAAATGTTTGGCAAGTTTTGTAACAGTTCAGAAATACTTTTTTTTTGTTCTCCTGTGTACGTGAATGTCACGACGGTGGAAAAAACCAGACGTGTGGTGGGTAGAGACCGGAAAAATTCGCGGATTCATTTCGCGGAAGGCTAGACTCCAAACTCGTTCACCTTCATTCTGAGTCAGTGATTGGACCACCGTTTACCTGAAAGTCTCTAAGCCAGTGAAAAACCTTCAACAAAAGAAGAATCAAATCACAAGCATCCCAGGTAACGCGTGTCGCGAGTCATTATCCAATGAGCAGGTGCAATTTATCCTAGTACATAGAGGATCGTGGAGTCTATCCTAGAGGTCATTTAAACCGCGAATTTTTCCAGTCTCTAGTGGCGGGTGCTTTCGGCAACCAGTTTCCAACGGCGTTGCAGTCACTTGGAAAAAAAAACCTGAACCCCCGTCCTTCGAAGGGAAGCCTACAACTCACGTAGTTTCGGTTCCCTACCACGTTCGTGCAACTTCGGATTTCTCTCAAAAATTGAAATTAAAAAAAATTCGAAGGGTTAGGTTAGGTTAGGCCAGTCACAACATGCTTGTTTTCATTGGAAACTTCTGATTTAGCGACTGGAGTGGCGTTAATACCAAAACACAAAACTTCGGAAATCTTCGGAAATTCTTGCAGGGAACCGAAACTACGTGAGTTGTAGGCTTCCCGTCCTTCGAAACGGGGCAGTCAACGTGGTCTGCCCTCCGACTCGCGCCACCTCCCGTGTCCCCAGGTGTCCGTCCGGCTAGGTCCTCAGGGTGTGTGTGTGTGTGTTGTGTGTGCGGTGGTTGGGGGTGAAGGGGGCGGCGCAGCGCCTCTTAAGGCCCCCGCCTACACGGGCACACACACACGGTGCGCAGAGCTTCAGGAAAAACAACGCGATTTCAAAACTAACTCGAGATATCCGAGTGGGGGTCTGCTTACGAAAAGCATTTAAGAGTTCGCTGAGGGCCAAAAAAAAAAAAAAGTACTTTCGATTTCATATTAAGTTTTTAAACTGTATGTATTTTTAGAAGAGTTAAAATGGGCATGTTCTCAGAGTAATTTTTAGGCTTAAAATAACCGGTACATATTCTTGAAAGCACTTGAGGGACTTGCATTACACCTTTATCTTCATTTCTCGGCCATGTAATGTTACGGTCGCCGCTGAAGTTTCACAGTTGTCCTGTGCACGACGAGAAGACTGCGCGCCAGTCCAGAGGAGACACCGCGCTAGAAGCACCAGCGATCCCGCCTCGCTGACACACATGCACCCCTGACGGGGCGCGCCTCTTAAGGAGGGCGGTTAAGGACGGACGCCGCCGGACTCGGCCAGTGTGCCGGCGGCCTCGGGCGGTGACGTCACGCCGAGAGGCGGCGACGCAACTTCCTGCTCGCGACGTCTCAGCGCAGCGCGCCTGCACCATCACTCACGCCCCGTCAGCTGCGACCAGGGGGAAAAAAAATCACGGGCAAACGATACAAATATTGCTACTCGAAACTCATCTTTAGGGGCAGGCATTTTCCGCGAAATAATCTGAACGCCTATCAGACTGCAACAAGGTATACCAGCACCAGAGGTTTCTTCCTTGTGATTGAAGGCCGTTTACGAGAGAAAATGTTGCCTTATCTGACCGAGCCAATCAGGTCGCGTTTGCTTCGGTCACTGAATCACTGTGATTGGCGTTGTAACAACCGACATGTAACTGTGAGAAACTCACCCAATTACAAAACACAGACGATGCTACAGTGTTTTGACTTTCAGCTAGTCTCGGAATCTTTTCGCGAAGTATGCATGCCCCTACTCATCTTCAAAGTTTATGTTTCATTGAAGTAGCTTGGCTTCTGGGTTGTAGCCGTGTCCTTGGCGAATGACTAACTAACGTTTCGGTCGACATTGCAGTAGCCTTCATCAGGGAGCAGTTGCCTAATACTTAGGGACCGGAAAAATCCGCGGGTTCAATGACCTGTAGGATGAACTCCATAGTTCTATGTCCACTCGGTCAAATGCCACCCACTCATTGGCTGCTGTCTCGTGAGACGTTCCAGCGTAGCAGCCTGTGATTCGATAAAGCTTTGGTTGGGTGTTTCACATTGGGCCAGAGTCATCCAGGTGAGTTGTGAACCAATAGCAGAGGCAGCACTTAGGTATAACGATTTGTATTTTAGCCCATGGCTAAATGAATTTGCGAATTTTTCCGGTATCTACTAATACTACTACAACAGTAGGTAACCGCTCCCTGAAGATGGCGACTGCAGTGTCGACCCAAACGTTGGCTAATTATGCGCCAAGGACACGGCTACAACCCAGAAGCCAAGCTACTTCAGACAATGGGCCGTGAAAGCCTGCGCGCATTATTGTTTTATTGTTTTCCATTAAAATCTGCATCTGTCCGATAAACAAAAAGAAAAAAAAAATCCAATATGGAGATTGGAGACACTCACTCGAGATGGGACTTGAACAGTATTTCAAGCATTTCTGGGAGATTTTTCGGAAAGGCCTTTCAATTGCTTCGTCGTGTTCCTCTCAATGTCGGGAATGGTTTAAAAACCTATTTCCTTTTTAGCACGACCCATTTCGCTAGCAAATCTTAATGTTAACGTGTTGTTAGAAACCCATGATAAGAGGTACAGAAATGTCGACGCATTCGTTTTGTCGCGAGCTAGAATCAAAACATTCGCACGTTCGCGCTGTGTTCGTGACTGGACCGTTATTATTTGGACACGCCCCTCCACGACCGTGGGCCAATGATGCCCAGCCAGGAGGGAAGTAAGCTGACCAGGCAGTGCCATTTAACAAGGATAAAACTGTTCTTGCTAAGCAATGCACACATGGGGAAAGGAAACATTGGTTGAGCATACCTATGACAAGCCCGAGGTCAGGAGAACCCGCGAAATTTCCGGGTGTCCATCCACGACGCGCGACAGACGCGGTAAACGCGACCTCAACTCTTCCGGCTCTGGAAGCCGACTGACAGGTCGCGACTTGTTGAGACATGACACTGAGTACCTCATATAGTTCACAGAGACGGTAAACGCGACCTCACACTTACGGCTCTGGAAGCCGACTGACAGGTCTCGACTTGTTCAGACTCGTCACTGACTATCTCCGCTGATCAGGCTGTCGGGATTATCACTTCAAATAGATGAAGCGTTCAGCAGTTGCTGCTATCAAAAACCATTCACCGTATTTTTTTTTATCACACCTCGTGTGAGACCTGCAAAATTCGCGGTTTCGATGGCCTTCACGATAGACTGCACATACCCCTGTACATTTGGGCAAATAACGCAAGTTCATTGGCTGCCGACTTGTAAGTCGTCTCAGCTGGTTCGTCTGTGATTAGATCCTTCTTTGGTTGAGGGTTTATAACTGGTTGAGATTCGTCCAGATGAACAGTAAGCCAATATAAAAATTATCTAAGAGGTATATGTGTTTGATTTCTAGCCTATCACCGAATGAATCCGTGAATTTTGCAGGTCTATAATTTTTAAATAGGCTAATTAAGTTGGAAGTACAACTACCAACGTATTCAGCCTAGCTGTAAGCTGGCAGCTTCCTACATTATCATTCATGTTTTTTTTCCATCATTAAAAAAATTCATAATATATATCAAATATTAATTGTTGAAAATTCGCTGTTGAATTAACCAGTGTAAATGAAATGGTTGTAAAAAAACCATAAATGTTCGTTTATGTTTCATCCCTAATATATATAAGTAACATGTTACCATACAATATATATTTTTGATTAACATTTCATGTGGATTTTTTGTCAGAAAACCTTTTATTTTTATTATTAAATCTATAAATTAAATAAATAGTATATTTTTTACTAAACTAAATATAATTTTATTGATTTCGGCTATAATAGCTAACTTATTAAAACTAAAAACTTTTGTGACAAAAGAATAAATATAAACAATTCACTGAAAATTTCCAACTTCGCAATTTCACGCTTTCAATAAATTATTCTTTCTATGGTATGAACGTAATTGGCCCTTAACGTTCTGATAACCATTAATTATAACTAATATGGAAGTGATACAACCATTAATAAGCAATAATATATTGTTTTATTATCCACTTATTATTTATAATACACAATTTTGCAAAATAATTTAGAAGCTGTTTTCATGTGATCACATATTTGTTTTTAATGAAAGCAATAAAATTCCATAGTTCTTACACAAATTGTACCATAATAATTTAATGCTTACGTTCCAATTTACTCAGTTTCATGGTAAGGTTTTCCGCTAGTATGTATATTTCAAAAGGATGGAAAGAGAATATTTTTGAACAGACACGATATCCACTCAGGAATCCTTCCCCAACTTGGTGAGTGTTCCCAAGACAGTCCGCGGGGGTAGCACACGGGTCGTTACCACAACGCCGAACGTACAATAACGCCGAATGCAAAATTTACCGCAACGCCGACAGCTAGAAAACTGCTGTGTACCACAACGCCGAAGTACAGAAACGCCGAAAAATGTTGCTGCGGGGAGGGGGGGAAGCCCACAGGAGCAAAATGAAAAACAACTGAATGAATTTGTGTGATAACCTTACCTAACCTAACCTTTGTGGCAGTCCTGCAATGAAATTTTTCGGGGTAAATGTATTTCGGCGTTGTGGTAATTCGGCGTTGTGGTAATTCGGCGTTGTGGTACACAGCAGTTTTCTAGCTGTCGGCGTTGTGGTCAATTTGAGATTTCGGCGTTATGGTCTTCGGCGTTATTGTACGTTCGGCGTTGTGGTATTTCGGCGTTGTGGTGCGTCCCCGTAGCACACAGCTTAAGGCAGAGGGTCCCGTGGGGCCCTGTGTGCACGCAGCGGACATTGACGGGTCTCTGGCCTTAACGAGGGTGGAGGTCATCAATTATTTAGCAGCATGGGAGGGTCGACGCGACGTATCGAACTGCGCCGAGGACATCGAGCGAGGCGGGCCGAGAGGACGCGCCTGACAGCCAAGGACTCGCTTGCAAGGCCCGAAGGACTCTACTGCTATGAGAGCCACGGACTTCAAGCTGGAAAAGCCACTCTTCTAGCCCAGCGGGTGCTGTAGTGGTGGAGGGGACATGTTTTCTGGATCTGGTAGCTTCAGTAAGGCGGGGCTCTGGACTATACAGATCTGCAAGCAGACTCCCAATCTACCCTTAAAGAGCGCACATTTGGGAGGGGTGGAAGGCGGGTGCGTTGGCCTTCGGGCCTCCGAAAACATGGAAAAGCTAAGGTGAGGGGGATTGGGGGGGGACAGGAAGCTCCCCCCTCCATCACCCTCAGTTTTCATCCTCCGAGGGGCAAAGTACCATCTCGCCCACAACAACATTCGCACGTGTTCTAACAAATAATAACTGTCTGCAGACGTCACCCAAAACCACACTCACGTCTTGCAAGGACAATCCTTGGAAACTCAGTTGCCGACGATGCCCCTTGTAAAATTTCAAGGCAGAGCTTTGTGACCATTTGAAATTATTTTTTTCAAAATATCTCTGGCTTGAAGTTTAACAAGCGCGATATCGTTGACAACTGTTTTTTTTTTTTTTCGAGGATTTTTCTCTGTAAAAAAATAAGTTCAAAAAATGTTTTACAGTTATTAGTTTTAAAATGTGCTTTTTACCGTCACTTCGTGAGGGGAAAAAAAAACGAAATAAACTTACAATGTACTGGAATAAAATGGAATGTAGCCGTGCCATTTTTATGTTGCACAATCGTTAAGAGTTATGATTTCGAATCCAGATAATAATGTGGTAGTTTTAACGTTCCTTTCTTTGGAGAAAAGACAATTTCTCAATAAGAAAAATACATGCATTCATTTGAATTGTTACGAACGCGAGAGACACGACCTCGACGCGCGCCAGGTGCGGAGCTGGCTGGCGGCTACGCACGGCCACTGACGTCACGCGCCGTCCATTGACGTGAGGCATGCCGCGCGTGCCTGGGTGGAGTACAAGGGTCCTCGCTATCTCCCCACCCCCCACCCCACCTCCGCACCCCCACGCATCGTCCAACCTCGGGCTATTGTCGCCTGTAGCGGCCTGGGAATTCCGGGCGCACAGAGGCCGCCGCGTGGAATGGCGTGAATAGGCGTCGCTGTTCTGGGTGTTTCGGGCGTCGGGTCGGCCCGGGATGGCGCGACACGTGGCGGCCGCTCTCGTCGGTTCGAGAAGGGCGCCACAGGTATTTAAGCAGCGACGCCGGCCTCCGCGGGAGTTCCGCAACAGTTCCGAGAGTTCCGAGAGTTCCGCGAGCGAAGGGTAGTGCGACATCGGCGAAGAGGATGAGAGACCCCCCCTCGAGAGTGGCGCGACGCGGAGCGACGGGACCGTGTGAGTGCGGCTGAGTGGCGCGAGACTGTGTGTGTGTGGACAGGCGCGAGGTATGGGGCGCACCACTGTCGAGCCTAGCTCCAGTGAGGAGTGCGAACTGCGGAGCTTGACAGACATTGAGTGACTTGAGAATAAGCATTTTTTTAGGGCGAGTGATTGGTGATCAGACATTTCGAAGTACAACTGTTTATTACTGATTCAAATATTAGTAAATATAAAAACTGTAATGAAACTTAATTGGGCTGTCCCTTACGAACTCAGTTCTCCCCTAATTACACCCGTAACAATATAGTGCAAACAGTTCTAACTAACTTAATTTTGGCGCTTTTAATTATAATATCATTGGGAGAATTATTCTGGTCTCATTTTTATTCACCTCGAACGAATTTAAATTAGTGCTGCAATAAAGTCGTCACCGGTTTTTGTTGCAAGACACCGACTGTTATTCGCGTAGCAATGTTGCGCGTGAGTCTTATCAGCCCGCGCAGACATGGGTTCGAGTCCGTAGCTTAAAGTTTGTGACACGAAAAAAAAAAAAATATTGACCCTGTAAAATGGTTGTTTTTAAAAAAAAAATTATTTTTTCGTAGTTTCCGCGACAATGCTCTTTAGTGACGGAAACAATTTGCCTGTCATTAATTACCTGTTTTCATGAAGAAACCAAATTATTTTACTTGAACAAAATATATATATATATTTGGCAGGATCTATCTTGACAAAATTATTCTTATATCTCCTTCCGCCACTGGTGTCCTGTGTATGCAATGTTTCTAGTATCCGTAAATCAACATCACGTGGTACTTTGCAAGTGACAGTTGGAAACTGTGTACCTTCTTTTGACAACTGTCGATTTTGAGACTAGGTACATGACACAGAAAAAAATATATATACATGTGTGTGTGTAGTAGTAGTAGTAGTAGTATTACAATAAAAAAAATCCCACCAAGTTTTGAAAGTTAACGCAAACTCACATCCGAATTTCTGTTTTCGGTGTGACATTTAAAAACGACTTTAATAGTCCCTAGTTTTTAATAAGGTTTTTTTTTTATCTTAACCTCAGCCCATTCAGAACACAGATTTCAATCATCACGTGAAATCTAGTGAATTGAATCTAATTAATAGTAGGTAACCTGTAAAGTAACAGTTGGGTATTGTGTAAAACTGGTAAGAATTTTAAGAACTGTAAAAATTTGAGACAAGGTGAATGACACGGAATTTATCAGTTTATACATTAAGTTTAAATTTATAAATTATTAAAATCAGAATAGTTATTAAAAAATTTAACACCGCCAAGAAAATTAACTATTGATGATATCACATACTCCCATATAATTTTCGATAAGACGCACGAATAGTGAGAAATATCTTTGAGGACTTCGGAGTGATTTGGGTTCTCTCTTTACAGTCGAATTGTCCACCATGAAGAGAATGCAGAATAATAATTTCAGACATTTTTTAAGTAAAACGTAGCATCTCAGAGGACACAAGTGTGAATCTCCATCCAACCATTATGATTGTTTCTACGCTTGGTATCCTGCAATAACTCTTAATGAAATTCTGTGATGGTTCTTTCCTATATGCTATTAACGATTCCTTCACCAAAATACCGTGTATGTTTTGTGGGTCACCGTCTTTTATAGCCTCGCTGTATACCAGACGCTAAGGCCGAAAAAAATAAAGTGAATCAAAAACATTTTCAAATGGAGAAAATTCATAATACCTCAAGTGATTTTATTACATATTCTTTTTTTAATGTAGTGAAAAGCAGTTACTCAAATTAACATTCAAGCCGTTTCTAAACGCCATACCGAAAAAAGTATAATTTGGATGTAAGTTTGCCGTTATCTTTCGACTAATATTTGTAGTTACGTATTTATCGTAATCGCAGGAAAGGGCATCCAACTCATTGTGACATGCATCAAAAAATTGTGCGTGTACATATGTAACGTACGTTAGAAGTTATAACTACTTGGCGTAGTAAAAAACTAACTTTAAGTTTGCATGCAAATAATCAATATAAATAAAATATTAAAAGCGCTGGGGTGATGTTATAAATAGTTTGGTTAAGTATAAATTCAATCAAGTTAAAAAAAATTTAATACCTACTCTATATTCAATATTAATGTAAAGAGATGTATAAAATGAATGTTTTAATTCAGTATAATAAAATATAGGTACAAATTTTAATTAATATGAAAATTAATAAATAAACTAAATATTTATTCTAATTTATTTATTTTAAGTATTTATTAAATAATATTGTTATAATTTATAATTGACAATGTAAATATATATATATCAGTAGTATAGGAATGGGCGTCCGGAAACTGGGTTCTGGGTGTGGAGCCGGAGCCGGTGTCCGCCATATTTGATTGTGACGTCACGGCGGCCATCTTGGAGGAGTGTAACGGGACATAGCGTAACGGGACAAGTTTGACCTTGACCTTTGACCCTCAAAATTCGCCAAAATTGGGCAAAAATTGCCCAAAATTCCTCAAAATTCGTCAAAATTTACATTTCTGTGGAAAAAATTCCGCCAAAAAATCTCAAAAAATTCCACAATTCAAAAATTAGGATTTCGAAAATCCTCAAAAGTCGTTTTGCCTTAGAAAGAACCCAAATTACTTAAAGAGGCTTAAGCATCCATGTCTACAGCCTCTGATAAGCCTCTGACGTCATCATGGAATATGTCATTTTGAATAAAGACGTCACCGTTGCAATTATCGTTATGGTCGCCATCTTTAAATTTGGACGCCATCTTGAAAATCTTTAATTATTATCCGATTTTAATGGAAAAAATTCCAAAATTCATCAAAAAATTAACTTATTCGAATTATGATTGATTATATCGATTACCGTCCTCGGTTCGAACCCGGTGAGTGCAAAAAAAACTAAAAATGGCGACAGGCTCCTTCCTCAATGGTGGATGCAGGCAGACTGACTCCTATCACTTTTTTTCAAAGCATATATATCGTCACCTATTATGACGTCATGTCCGCCATCTTGAAAATCCATAATTTTAATGCTAGAGATTCGGGAAAAATTTAAAAATCATTAAAAAAATTAACTAATCGAATTAAATAATAAAAAAATCCTTATAACCACCGTTGCACTTTTCGTAACGGCCACCATCATTTAATCAAGAAACTGGAGGTCACCATCTTGTTTTCATCCGCTAGAGTGTGCTGATACCATGTTAGTATATTTAACCGGTCACCACACCTTTAACCTTGACCTTGAAATTTGACCTTGACCTTGAAATTTGACCTTGACCGTGAACTTTGACCTTGACCTTGATATTTTACCTTGACCTTTGACCTTGTCCTTGAAATTTGACCTTGACCTTGAAATTTGACCTTGACCTGGATATTTGACTTTGACCCTGAAATTTGACTTTGTCCTTGTCGACCATCATGGATTCGACATTTTATGTTCAGTACATGCTACCAGGAGCTACCACCTGCTGGAGTACGCCATCTTGTGTGTGTGTACTTGTATTATAGAGTACATTTCCATCTGGATAATTTTATTCTAACCCGCTACAGTGCAGTAATCATTTATTATAGAGGTGCCCCCCGCCATCTTGAAATACGGCCGCCATCTTGAAATCATGTAATAATGTAGCTAGAAAAGCGGGAAAAAATCCAAAATTCATTAAATAAATTTGTAA
Organism: Bacillus rossius redtenbacheri; assembly: GCF_032445375.1. NCBI lineage: Eukaryota > Metazoa > Arthropoda > Insecta > Phasmatodea > Bacillidae > Bacillus > Bacillus rossius. The sequence continues at coordinate 16,603,283 of NC_086340.1, read as the reverse complement.
TCCATATAATGATTGATTGGATCGACTAAGGTCCTTGGTTCGATCCCTAGCCGATACAAAACAACTTTAATTAAAAAAATACTAAAAAAGTGTTAGGTTTGAGAAAATAAAAACACCACAAGTTCTTTTAAAAAAATTTTATTACATAAATTCAATACACTACTACAAGTACAAAAAAACACTGACAAATTAGCAAAGCCTTTTGGATTCCTCGATTCAAACAGTCTTCTTATTGTACGGACTAAGCCTTTTACATGACTTTAAATGTCTATCCGATCCGGTCATCACCACAGCCACAGACGGACTGAAGTCCATATCACCAGGGTCTCACTTATATAGACTCATCAGCCGGTACAACACAAGAGTCAAAACAATAACCATGTTCATTATACGCGCACTTAACTTTCTCGGAGCATTTTTCATAATGAAGATGTAAGCTATCAAGACGTGAAATTAGTTTTTTGCACTTATTGCACTGAAATTGTATTCTTTTAACATTACTAGAACAACTGCTTCTTTCATGTCTGCGAGCATTTGAGGTGATAGTAAATGATGCGTCACAGTATTTGCACTGACGCAATGTACGCTCTTCATTAGTTGAAGAATCCATTGCTGATGATGAAACTTCGGATGATGGTGGAACAGCACATATCGAAGTCTCCTCCAGTGTTGTCAGAGGCGTTGCCAACGGGATCTGCTCCAACATCGTCGGCGCTGGCGTCATGGTCCCCGTAGTCGATGGTACATCCTCCATCGAGTTCGACGTTAAAGTCGGTAAAGATGCCATCGAAGTCTCAAGAACAGGCAATTACACGACTTATGCACCAGAAGAAACAAACTAGGTGATCCGTACACCGTCGACGGCAGTAACAAACTGAGCGTCCTGCTGTCTATGACTCGTTTATATACACGCACCGGATGGAATAATACGCTAGTCAAATCAAGAACAATTTATTATAATACTAGAGTCAAAACAACATTAAAAAAATAGAAGCACCATCAACAAAAAAAAGGCAACATATTTGGAAGCACCGACAACGAAAAAGGCAGCACCATCATCGAAAAGGCCGCACATTTGTCATTGGCTCCAATATTCATTAGCTCCAATATTCATTGGTTCCATCAGTCTATTGATTCTATCAGTCTAGTGACTCCAACAGTCATTGACACCAACAGCCTTATTCTTCATCAGCTCCAATGATATTTGGCTAGAATGCTACGAGTCTAAGAGACTATGAGGATACAATTCTACGAGTGTACAAGACTCCTCCAACTACCTTCAAGTGTATAAAGCTCCAAATGCTCCAACAGCTCCAACACGCAATGTACGCAATGTACGCGCAATACACACAGTACACACAGGAAACGGAACGTACACACAGTACACACAGGAAACGGAACGTACACACAGTACACACAGGAAACGAAACGTACACACAGTACACACAGGAAACAGAACGTACACACAGTACACACAGGAAACGGAACGTACACACAATGACTACACTTCGTTCGCGCAGTATAAGCATTTAATGAGAACGAAGCACGTTTGGACGGAAATTCTATAAAACGAAAGCTCATTTAACGAAAAGGAGGCGCATTCTCTCGTTCATTCAACTTGGTAGGATGCAATCGTCAATGATAAGTTAGGATATAATCTCTCCAACAGTCTATGAATCCAACAGTTTATATTTCCATTAGCCATCGACTCCAACAGTCATTGACTCCAACAGTCATTGGCTCCAACAGTCATTGCCTCCAACAGCTCCAAATGGCTCCAACAGCTCCAAATGGATCCAAATGCTCCAAACGACCTCCAAATGCTTGACAGCTCCAAATGGCTCCAAATGCTCCAAACGGCCTCCAAATGGCTCCAACAGCCTCCAAATGCTTAACACATCTCCAAATGGCTCCAAATGCTCCAAACGGCCTCCAAATGCTTGACAGCTCCAAATGTCTCCAGCAGCTCCAAATGCTCCAAATGGCTCCAACAGCTCCAACAGCTCCAAATGTCTCCAACAGCTCAAAATGCTCCAAACGGTCTCCAAATGGCTCCAACAGCTCCAACAGCCTCCAAATGCTTAACTCAGCTCCAAATGGCTCCAAATGTTCCAAACGGCCTTCAAATGCTTGACAGCTCCAAATGCTCCAAATGGCTCCAACAGCTCCAAAAGGCTCCAAATGCTTCAAAAGACTCCAAATGCTCCAACAGCTCCAAATGGCTCCATCAGCTCCAACAGCTCCAAAAAAAAGGCTCCAAATGCTCCAACAGCCTCCAAATGCTTAACACAGTGCCAGATGCTTCAAAAGGCTCCAATTATCGCATCTGTCTTCGTCGGCATTTTCTCTTTTGCTCCCACTGCTCCAACAGCATTATGTTATATGATTCCATGGATACTTTGTTACGTAGCTACAGGTCTACGAGGTTCCAATGCATCATGTTTACAAAGCTTCCAGGACACGAGGCTACATGGCTACGAGACTACATGACTCTAACTGATTACAATAGCACCACTCAGTGGTGAGAGTTAGGTTATCTAATGCAAAACAAATTGATGTAAGTAGTTCTGACTGTCATCAACAGATGTAGCCACGTGTTTCTTGCAGGTAAATATTAATTAGTTATTTTATGTGGGATGCGGGATGCTCACTAACGATCGCAAAAGAAGGAGGGCTTCGCTAGACACCAAGGAGAAGGAAGTTCGTCTTACATGTTAATGCTTCGCTGATGTTTCATGGCATATTATTTGACTGAGTAATGGTTGTTTATTTCTTTAATTCCACCTGGTAAAATTATTGCAAGTGTCAATTTATTAGCAGAAATTCACTAATGAAATGTAGCTCTGAATAAAATGACATGACTCATTAGGTAAATATCCTTCATGCAGAGATCGATTTCACACAAATAATCAGCAGCACTCAGAGAAAATCATTAGATGTCTAGCCAGGAATAACCAGAAGCACTTGGAGAAAACCATCAAATTATTAACAAGAATAATCAGGAGCACACGGAGAAAACATAATAACAAGAATAATCGGGAGCACACGGAGAAAACCACCACACGTTTTCTTGATATCATAAAATTAGAGGAAAAAAAATAAAAAATAAATTAATAAAAAATTTAAAATAAAAACAAAAAATACATAAGATTCTGCTAGCTTGTGAACTTCTCATTGATGAGCAAAGATAGAGTTCTAGTACAAGCCAGAATTTTATGTATTTTTTGTTTTTATTTTAAATTTTTTATTAATTTATTTTTTATTTTTTTTTCCTCTAATTTTATGATATCAAAAAAACGTGTGGTGGTTTTCTCCGTGTGCTCCCGATTATTCTTGTTATTATGTTTTCTCCGTGTGCTCCTGATTATTCTTGTTAATAATTTGATGGTTTTCTCCAAGTGCTTCTGGTTATTCCTGGCTAGACATCTTATGATTTTCTCTGAGTGCTGCTGATTATTTGTGTGAAATCGATCTCTGCATGAAGGATATTTACCTAATGAGTCATGTCATTTTATTCAGAGCTACATTTCATTAGTGAATTTCTGCTAATAAATTGACACTTGCAATAATTTTACCAAGTGGAATTAAAGAAATAAACAACCATTACTCAGTCAAATAATATGCCATGAAACATCAGCGAAGCATTAACATGTAAGACGAACTTCCTTCTCCTTGGTGTCTAGCGAAGCCCTCCTTCTTTTGCGATCGTTAGTGAGCATCCCGCATCCCACATAAAATAACTAATTAATATTTACCTGCAAGAAACACGTGGCTACATCTGTTGATGACAGTCAGAACTACTTACATCAATTTGCTTTGCATTAGATAACCTAACTCTCACCACTGAGTGGTGCTATTGTAATCAGTTAGAGTCATGTAGTCTCGTAGCCATGTAGCCTCGTGTCCTGGAAGCTTCGTAAACATGATGCATTGGAACCTCGTAGACCTGTAGCTACGTAACAAAGTATCCATGGAATCATATAACATAATGCTGTTGGAGCAGTGGGAGCAAAAGAGAAAATGCCGACGAAGACAGATGCGATAATTGGAGCCTTTTGAAGCATCTGGCGCTGTGTTAAGCATTTGGAGGCTGTTGGAGCATTTGGAGCCTTTTTTTTTGGAGCTGTTGGAGCTGATGGAGCCATTTGGAGCTGTTGGAGCATTTGGAGTCTTTTGAAGCATTTGGAGCCTTTTGGAGCTGTTGGAGCCATTTGGAGCATTTGGAGCTGTCAAGCATTTGAAGGCCGTTTGGAACATTTGGAGCCATTTGGAGCTGAGTTAAGCATTTGGAGGCTGTTGGAACTGTTGGAGCCATTTGGAGGCCGTTTGGAGCATTTTGAGCTGTTGGAGCCATTTGGAGCTGTTGGAGCTGTTGGAGCCATTTGGAGCATTTGGAGCTGCTGGAGACATTTGGAGCTGTCAAGCATTTGGAGGCCGTTTGGAGCATTTGGAGCCATTTGGAGATGTGTTAAGCATTTGGAGGCTGTTGGAGCCATTTGGAGGCCGTTTGGAGCATTTGGAGCCATTTGGAGCTGTCAAGCATTTGGAGGTCGTTTGGAGCATTTGGATCCATTTGGAGCTGTTGGAGCCATTTGGAGCTGTTGGAGGCAATGACTGTTGGAGCCAATGACTGTTGGAGTCAATGACTGTTGGAGTCGATGGCTAATGGAAATATAAACTGTTGGATTCATAGACTGTTGGAGAGATTATATCCTAACTTATCATTGACGATTGCATCCTACCAAGTTGAATGAACGAGAGAATGCGCCTCCTTTTCGTTAAATGAGCTTTCGTTTTATAGAATTTCCGTCCAAACGTGCTTCGTTCTCATTAAATGTTTATACTGCGCGAACGAAGTGTAGTCATTGTGTGTACGTTCCGTTTCCTGTGTGTACTGTGTGTACGTTCTGTTTCCTGTGTGTACTGTGTGTACGTTTCGTTTCCTGTGTGTACTGTGTGTACGTTCCGTTTCCTGTGTGTACTGTGTGTACGTTCCGTTTCCTGTGTGTACTGTGTGTATTGCGCGTACATTGCGTACATTGCGTGTTGGAGCTGTTGGAGCATTTGGAGCTTTATACACTTGAAGGTAGTTGGAGGAGTCTTGTACACTCGTAGAATTGTATCCTCATAGTCTCTTAGACTCGTAGCATTCTAGCCAAATATCATTGGAGCTGATGAAGAATAAGGCTGTTGGTGTCAATGACTGTTGGAGTCACTAGACTGATAGAATCAATAGACTGATGGAACCAATGAATATTGGAGCTAATGAATATTGGAGCCAATGACAAATGTGCGGCCTTTTCGATGATGGTGCTGCCTTTTTCGTTGTCGGTGCTTCCAAATGTGTTGCCTTTTTTTTTGTTGATGGTGCTTCTATTTTTTTAATGTTGTTTTGACTCTAGTATTATAATAAATTGTTCTTGATTTGACTAGCGTATTATTCCATCCGGTGCGTGTATATAAACGAGTCATAGACAGCAGGACGCTCAGTTTGTTACTGCCGTCGACGGTGTACGGATCACCTAGTTTGTTTCTTCTGGTGCATAAGTCGTGTAATTGCCTGTTCTTGAGACTTCGATGGCATCTTTACCGACTTTAACGTCGAACTCGATGGAGGATGTACCATCGACTACGGGGACCATGACGCCAGCGCCGACGATGTTGGAGCAGATCCCGTTGGCAACGCCTCTGACAACACTGGAGGAGACTTCAATATGTGCTGTTCCACCATCATCCGAAGTTTCATCATCAGCAATGGATTCTTCAACTAATGAAGAGCGTACATTGCGTCAGTGCAAATACTGTGACGCATCATTTACTATCACCTCAAATGCTCGCAGACATGAAAGAAGCAGTTGTTCTAGTAATGTTAAAAGAATACAATTTCAGTGCAATAAGTGCAAAAAACTAATTTCACGTCTTGATAGCTTACATCTTCATTATAAAAAATGCTCCGAGAAAGTTAAGTGCGCGTATAATAAACATGGTTATTGTTTTGACTCTTGTGTTGTACCGGCTGATGAGTCTATATAAGTGAGACCCTGGTGATATGGACTTCAGTCCGTCTGTGGCTGTGGTGATGACCGGATCGGATAGACATTTAAAGTCATGTAAAAGGCTTAGTCCGTACAATAAGAAGACTGTTTGAATCGAGGAATCCAAAAGGCTTTGCTAATTTGTCAGTGTTTTTTTGTACTTGTAGTAGTGTATTGAATTTATGTAATAAAATTTTTTTAAAAGAACTTGTGGTGTTTTTATTTTCTCAAACCTAACACTTTTTTAGTATTTTTTTAATTAAAGTTGTTTTGTATCGGCTAGGGATCGAACCAAGGACCTTAGTCGATCCAATCAATCATTATATGGATTACAAATTTATTTAATGAATTTTGGATTTTTTCCCGCTTTTCTAGCTCCATTATTACATGATTTCAAGATGGCGGCCGTATTTCAAGATGGCGGGGGGCACCTCTATAATAAATGATTACTGCACTGTAGCGGGTTAGAATAAAATTATCCAGATGGAAATGTACTCTATAATACAAGTACACACACACAAGATGGCGTACTCCAGCAGGTGGTAGCTCCTGGTAGCATGTACTGAACATAAAATGTCGAATCCATGATGGTCGACAAGGACAAAGTCAAATTTCAGGGTCAAAGTCAAATATCCAGGTCAAGGTCAAATTTCAAGGTCAAGGTCAAATTTCAAGGACAAGGTCAAAGGTCAAGGTAAAATATCAAGGCCAAGGTCAAAGTTCACGGTCAAGGTCAAATTTCAAGGTCAAGGTCAAATTTCAAGGTCAAGGTTAAAGGTGTGGTGACCGGTTAAATATACTAACATGGTATCAGCACACTCTAGCGGATGAAAACAAGATGGTGACCTCCAGTTTCTTGATTAAATGATGGTGGCCGTTACGAAAAGTGCAACGGTGGTTATAAGGATTTTTTTATTATTTAATTCGATTAGTTAATTTTTTTAATGATTTTTAAATTTTTCCCGAATCTCTAGCATTAAAATTATGGATTTTCAAGATGGCGGACATGACGTCATAATAGGTGACGATATATATGCTTTGAAAAAAAGTGATAGGAGTCAGTCTGCCTGCATCCACCATTGAGGAAGGAGCCTGTCGCCATTTTTAGTTTTTTTTGCACTCACCGGGTTCGAACCGAGGACGGTAATCGATATAATCAATCATAATTCGAATAAGTTAATTTTTTGATGAATTTTGGAATTTTTTCCATTAAAATCGGATAATAATTAAAGATTTTCAAGATGGCGTCCAAATTTAAAGATGGCGACCATAACGATAATTGCAACGGTGACGTCTTTATTCAAAATGACATATTCCATGATGACGTCAGAGGCTTATCAGAGGCTGTAGACATGGATGCTTAAGCCTCTTTAAGTAATTTGGGTTCTTTCTAAGGCAAAACGACTTTTGAGGATTTTCGAAATCCTAATTTTTGAATTGTGGAATTTTTTGAGATTTTTTGGCGGAATTTTTTCCACAGAAATGTAAATTTTGACGAATTTTGAGGAATTTTGGGCAATTTTTGCCCAATTTTGGCGAATTTTGAGGGTCAAAGGTCAAGGTCAAACTTGTCCCGTTACGCTATGTCCCGTTACACTCCTCCAAGATGGCCGCCGTGACGTCACAATCAAATATGGCGGACACCGGCTCCGGCTCCACACCCAGAACCCAGTTTCCGGACGCCCATTCCTATACTACTTATATCTACATATAGGGAACTGATAAATATACTTTAAAAAGTCTATAAACAAAATTTCATTCACTAATATTCACGATAAATAATTTTTTAATGATATGGATCAGTATTCAATACCAAGCACTGAAGTATAAGATTTAAAAGCATATTTATAGTTTTATTTGTATGAAGCTTTTTTTTTTCATCGTGCGAAAATCTCGTTGCATGTTGTGGGCGCATCGTAAAAAAATTCACTCTCGTAATTTTTTTTTCGTAACGCGCCTAAATAGATACGACTTCAAAAAAAACTTTTCATGAATGTAATAATGACTATTAACTCCATTATATTCCAAAATGTAGCAAGAAAGTAAACTTAAGAGTTTTATAATCGATACTACACGCTGGAAGAAGGTGACTTGAATTCGGAGTTCCAGTGCAAATCCAAAACTCGCAGCTAAGTGAATCAACAGGGCCGGTGTTACTTCACGTACGTCAATCACCTGCTCGTCTGTCAGTCACGTGACCAGTTTAAAACCACGTGAAGTAATTAACTTTCCCCGCACGTCCGTCAAAACCTTATCAGTCGCTTGCCTTTGACGGACGGACGGATGGATGGCATCGCCTTGCAGACGACTTTCCTCGTCACCGCGTTTCGGAAATACCGACAGCTCAGTTGCCTTCGAGCTATTTTTTTTTCCCCCACGCGGCAGGGAAATTCCATATTTCATACGGGACCGCTTTGAATAAATTATGATGATATTTCGGACAAGATTATGAGTTAATCGTTCCGGAAGACCTTCTTAAATCCCCAGACCAGCGAGATGATACGGCAGTGGTTCGTCATTACCTTCCGCAGAATAGAATGGAATGGATAAAACCAGCACCTTGCTCTGTGAATCCGGGTGGGAAAACATACCACAAGTAAAAAATCCCAATTTAGGAACCTGAGAATTTTTGGTGCACAAGTCAGAAGCTGCAATCACAGAGCCAACAGGGTTTTAAAAAAAGAAAATAATTTCTTTAAGCAATGCTGATTATAAAGTAGTGGCTTCTGCCCCATATGAATCAATTTCCACCTGTTGAAACAATTACCAAATATGACCGACTCGTAAGTATATCGTTAAGGGGTAAAACGGCAGAGAGAAAGTGAGAAAGAAGGCAATTTTCTAAAAAAAAAAAAAAAAAAAAGTGCGGTGTGTTTTGGTCTCTCATTTCGTTTTCAGGTATTTAAAATTTTAACTTGTTTTTATTTATTAGAAATTCAATTAAAATATAAATAAACTAATAAATATGAATCTAAAAAATTATCACTTTATTCAAACTAACAGCCCAAGATATCAATAATTAATTATTAATGAATCAATAATGGTTAGTTAACAATAAATATTACTCACTGTTAAAATACTTACACCATAAAGAAAAACTGTACATGTTACTTTTTTTCAAACAATTCTGCCATTTTGGAACACACCAAATGTCTGAATGAAATAAGAATTACATAACAGGTAGCTCTATCTACGCTGCTGGTTGAAAAAGGAAACATAAAATTCTAGGCTTTCACAGTTGACCTGTATAGGATACTTATTACTATTTTCTGAAGGAAAAAAAAAAGAAGAAGAAGCGCATGCGCACACTCTGTCGTATTCTTTGCGTTAATCTTTCTCTCTAGATTCAATTTTTTGGGGGGTTTTGCGGACGAATCGTCGCTTAAAGAGGAGAAGATAAACGAGCTCAGAAACGTATATAGCATAGTGCTCTTTTTATATATCTTTGGCCAAGTGCCTATTCTCCGTCATTTTCGCGTCATAAACGTTTCACAACAATGTTTCACGAAAACGTTGCATTTAAAATTCTGCCTTGAAATTTTACTCGCATCGCGCCGAAGGCAGTTTCACTACAAAATCTTGGACCGTTCAAATTTGCGCAGTGGCATTATCACTGGACTTGCAGCGGTCAAAACCCTGGAATAGTTTCTTGCAACGAGCCGCAGCAGATTTCTCCCTTAAAAAAAACCCTGACTTGAAGTGAAATTTATACGTCTCTTACGTATGACCTCACTGTAAGGGTTTATGTCACGTTCCAGGTAATTATTTTACACTTACGTTCCACACGCTTGAACTTGCCGACTTTTGGAGTGGGTGAATTTTCACAAAATGAAAAAAATATATATCGCATACTTTTTGCATAATTATATGGCAAAATTGGCATCTTAACTTATTTTTTTGCAGTATGGCTAGTAAGAATGTAATGGAATATGAAATTGAAAGTATCTAGGCTTAACGTCAATTTTACTGGCTGATTTTTGATATGATTTGATTTATTTCCGAAAAAAAATAGTTTATATTTACCTGGCCTGTTAAAATCATCAGAAATTTTATTACTTTAAAAGGCTAAATAAAATAAAATAATTTATATTTCTGAAGGAAATTTAAAACCATAGCACACAGTAACCACCAGTATTGACTTTAAACACAATGGAAATTTTAAAAATGCAACTTTTCGAGCTAATTATGCGAAAGTATGCACTATATATATATATATATATATATATTATTTTTTTGACGTTCTGCTACTCGGAAAGTCACCAGGTTTAATGGTGTTAGACGTTAAAACAAAATAATGACCTTGAACGGTACATACAGCCTTAAACGAGACGTTGACAAAATTCATTACCCTCGGAAGATTATGTGGGAGATAACAAACTTCCTGGCCGATAAGTATCTACTTAAACAACCTCATCTCACGTAGGAATTTTACCGGCGAGTTGTGCTTTGATTGATAATGATGAACTGCATTCGAATCATCATAATCAATCGAACACAAGAAAGGTCGTCTAGTTGAAACACTTGCATTTTCACGTGACGGACGTAAGAATAGTGAAAAAAAAAATTAAATTAAAGTTATTGCTGTAGATGTCTTTGTAAGATTTACCTGCATAACCGATACTTTCTTTGATATATTTAGGGTGGTGTTTCAATGACGTTGGGTCCCTTGTGAACTATCTCCTCTAATAGCATTACGCAGTAAGACAAGGGTTCGTTTCTCAAACTTAAGCCCCGGGTGTAATAATTCATCAGCATTAAGTACAATGTCGTTTGGAGCCCATGAATTTTTGAAAAGTCGCGTGGCCTTAAGCAGTCAAAAGGCATCCCACGTTGTCGAAGGATTTTTTTATATATATTCGTCAAAACGGATTGCGAATGCCTTCAGTAGTTCCCTGTAAAAAAAAAAAAAAAGACAATCATCTTTACAGTGAAATATTACAACATATAGATGGACTCCATAGAGTTGGAGTTGCGAGAATTGGTTTTTATGCGGTTTTTCAAACGGTTATTCCAATTATAAAATATATATGATCTTCTTAACATATTTATTGTCTGGTATTGACAAGTAATGGGTCTAATTTTTTTCTTCTAAAATCACAACCAAGAATTCGATTCTTAACAGAGTGTGTGTAATACAAATATAGATATGAGTGATTCAGGAATGTAGTAACAATAATACTTGAGAAAAAATACACAAACTTAAGTTTGAAAAGAAAAAAACATTTAAAAATATACAATTATTATATTTAAAATATTCTAATTCATATGTTCAATGCAAAAAATTCATTTGTTGCCACATATTTTCCCTCGAGTGTTTGCAATAAAATAAAATAAAATAAACATTCTGAGAGTATTGAAGTTAGTGACAAACAAAAATTTATTTTATAATAGTTTATGTATAGTTATATATTGTAGTACTTGTTAACCACACACAGGTTTGGCGTTTTAATTTCATTATTTCCTTTCTTCGATTTTTTTTTCTGAATTTTTTTCCCTCTAACATAGAAAATTTCAAACAATAAATATTTATTGTGTTTACTTCTGACAGTCTCCAAAATTAATAAAAAACTGGATGTATGCGAATAATTTTTTTAACACAAAAAAGGGCCAGTAACTACTTAAAAGAAAAATAAATAAAAACGCAAATTAAAATTAAAATCGGTAATACTGTATATAGTTTTCAAGTTTTAAAAATATTATTTTATAATACAATGGAGGAGGCGAAACAAATAGAGATTTTATTTTGTAACGAAATTTTTTTGTATAGTTAGCTTCCACAATGAAATGAAAAACAATTCAAAAATAAAAAATAAAAATTAATTATCATCTGGTCATCAACATTCCAAAAGTGTAAATTAAATTAAATCATGTAACATGTTTCGTAGTTTCCTTGCATTACCCAAAATCCTACGATTGAAAAAAAAAAAACGCTATATTTTGTTTGGCATGGTTAATGTTTCATCAACGTGTTCCGGTAGCTCGAAAAACGAGAATTTAAAAAATATATATATAAATATTTGGCAGTTTTTATGAACCGTCTTAAAAATTCATTGATTTTGCAAATAATTAATACCTAATGTGTTTATACAAATTAATATGTATATATTTTAAATAATTACGAAAAACGTTACAAAAACATATTTTGAGTTTCGATTTCTAGACAATTTTAAGATCATCAACTGGAAGATTAAAAAAAAATACAATACTTTTTTAGTTAATTTATTCTTATTGTTTTTTGGAAACATTTCCGCACCGTAGTGGACAATTTTTCGAACCACACTTGTGTAACAGACCTTAAATGAGCAGCAACTCCTGGCGCGTGATATTCGCTCCTCCCTGCTGCAGAGCTGACGACCCCCCCTCTCTTCACGGAGGCAACCACGCCACTGACTCCACCGGTCGCGCGCGCGCGACGCCGCAATCCGACAATCGATACCCGGACACATCGATCATCACTGTTCGGCGACCCCGGGAGTCAGCGACCGCTAAACTCGCCGCGCTCCCGGTCGATATATCGACGTCTGATTATCAGCGGAGGGGAATAAATATATATATATATATATATATATATATATATATATATATATATATATATATATATATATATATATATATATACACAAATTTTCTCGTAACTCAGCGTCAATCCGGGAGCAGTTGATACGCCGTTGAATTACGGTTACTGAATTTAAAAAAAAAAATACTAAAAGTGTCACGGTTATTGAACTACCTAAAGGGATTTTTTTTTCAAAACATCACCCTGTACAATTTATTAGATATTCTGACTAAACATATTTGCTACGAAATCATAAAATAACCCTACTTTTGATAACAATTAAAAATAAAATCAAAGAAACTATACTTTTAGGGGGGGGGGAATTCTTTGCATGATTTGTGTGGCGGAAAACGTTTCATTCACAGTGTGACTTGTTATCAGTAGTTAGGTTGTTAATGATTGCGCAGCAAATAATATCCTTCACAGTAACTAATAATTTTGAACCCGGCAAGGATTTCAAAACATTAGAGAAAACAATTTGTTGTCTGTAAAGTCGGTTTACGGACGATAGTTTAACGCGACAACGTCAGAACAAAACATTGATGAAATGATTGCATACTTTTATGAATAAAATTGAATCATTTTTATTTAATTATCACTATTTTGTATGGATACAAAGAATAAGTGAAATGAAATCTACAATTTAATTGATAAATTTACTTTTATTTGCATTCATTAATTCAAATATGTTTATAACTTTAACGATGAGATTATTTAACTATAACTTTTATACATCTTTGCTATTTAACTTCTTCCAATCTGTGTTATTCTGTTAACGATAGGACGATGATAGGAAAAGTAGGAAACGAATGGGAGTGTTTCAAGTTTAATGTGCCTCGAAAAAGTAAAATCGATGGTTGTTCCAATCGAGTGGAAGAGAGATAGATGCGGCGCAAGCGTACAATGAGCGTAACGGGACACAGCGTAACGGGACAATGTGCTTTACGGGACACTTTTTCGTGCGTGCAGCCGGCGTTCGTCGATTTATTAGACGTTGTCACGTCAAAAATCTTGAAAACCAAGATATTTCTTTTCTTTTCATTTTGGTTTTTCTGATTCAGAAACGTAATTTACCGGCCTCTCAACTGTTCTCGTCTTGTTGAGATATGGAACATGCTGTATAAAGTGACGTGTGTTTCGGTTGACGCCCACACGCTAATCACGAGGGGATCAGGGAGGGCAATATATATATATATATGTATATGTATATATATATATATATATATATATATATATATATATATATACACATACATAGCGTCGTTTTGATCATGCATCACTCCGGCCATCAAAATCGATTGCACTCGAATAAAGCGAGGCCGATTATGTGTCGGAGAAAATCCAGACACGCAAGAACGTAACTATTGCAACAAAAAATTTTTTTTTTTAAAAAAATCTGGCTCTGGTTGATTGGGAAGGAGAGTAATTTACAACATTACTTGGTTTCTATAATTTCGTGTTTTTTTATTTTGTTGCCAATAGCTAAAATCTAATTCTATCATAGCTATTTTTAATAAGTGATAAATTGATGTATTAAATTTTTTAATTCAATAGATTTCAGAAAGTTAAAATAAATCTTATAATTCAGTACTAACACGAACTGGTTAGCTCGCAATCATGATGTAATCATTTTTGAATTAACCAATAAATATGCTGTCTTTGGCGTGAAACTTTTTTTTTTAAGTTTCAATTAATAAATATTTAGATATCTGTAATTTAATTTTTCTAATTCCTCAAAAATCAGTGATTTCACAAAACTTGAGAGTCTTAGGCCACAAGCTACATGAGAACGCTTAATTAAAAATAAGTTAATAACATGATTACGTGATCTCGATTATTCGTGATAAGATTTCTATATAAATTGGCTTTCGATGTTATCTAAACCACGAAATGAACTTTTATTTAACCGATGAATCAATTTAATTAAATGTTAAACATAGTTATTATAAGTAATTCAATTTAAATTATGAGCAGAACAGAAAATTACACAAAAAAAAATAAGTAAATCGCCTTCTCAAAGCGCAGTGGGTAAACATACTTTCCACTGACAAAGACAAACAGAAGTACCGTCTCGTACTATTATATTATATTATATCATATTATATTATATTATATTGAGTGTATTGTGGTATCACAGCTACAGCTGTCATGGAATAATTTTAGTTCCCCCTTATTGCCAAGAGACTATTTACAAAGGTGGTTTATAATAACTGAGCGCAAACTTAGGCAATTATACAAGTGTATTTATCAAATACTAGGCTCTGACCCTCATCAGCTTCGCTCGCGCAATTTCAGGGTATTGCTGATATCTTACCACTGAAAGGAAAGTATGTGGTTGATTCCAAACATTTTTACTTAAAACCGCGTAACTGTCCTGTCCATACTTTAGTTCATAACAAATCATATTACGAATGATAATTTTGAAAGTAATTAATTGTAGGCTTTTTATTATTTGTATGGATTAAATATTATTTAATAATATATTACATGCTTTTGCTCACAACATCGTCTGTGTAAACTTCAGGGTTGGACCCAGGCAGGAATGGTTGAAGAGGGAAAATGGACTCTATATAAATAAAAATAGGCTATCCGATGAAAGTGATTTGTTCTGCGATTTGTGCTCTTCGTTGACACGGCAGATTCAGAGAATTCATATTGTTCCTCGTTCTTAATTTAATGCAATACATTTCTGTGGACACCATTTTCCGCTAGTGGATGTATGTTTTGGGCACCCGATACTCCCGAATAACCAAAATAGAGCTGAGCATGCGAGAGACATGGAGTGCCCAAATAAATTCGGGCCACTTTCACTGTTTGGCACTGGGACTCAGAGTTCCTAGACTTCGCGAGAACCCTGGTCTATTTATCTATGCGGGTCCCTGGTCTATTTATCCATGCGGGTCCTGTTCTATTTATCTATGTGGGGCCCTGGTCTATTTATCTAAGTGGGGCCCTGGACTATTTATCTATGCAGGGCCCGGGTCTATTTATCTATGCTGGCCCTTGGTCCATTTATCTATGTGGGCCAAGTATATATATGCGGGCCACTAGTCTATTTATACATGCGGGCCCTGGTCTATTTATCTATGCGGGATCCTGGTATATTTATATATGCAGGACCCTGGTCTATTTATCCATGGGGGTCAAGTCTATTTATCTATGCGGGCTCTTGGACTATGTATCAATGCGGGCCTTGGTATATTTATCTATGCGGGCCTTGGTATATTTATCTATGCGGGCCTTGGTATATTTATCTATGCGGGCCTTTGGTCTTTATATATGGCGGCCCTGGTATATTTATCTATGCGAGCCTCTGGTCTAAATATCTGTGCGGGCCTCTGGTCTATTTATCTATGCGAACCCTGGTCTATTTATCTATGCGGGCCCTGGTCTATTTATCTATGCGGGCCCTGTTCTATTTATCTATCTAGTCTGGTACTTGAAATTGATTATTTATTTCCAAGTGATTAGAACATTATAGATTCGAAGTTTTAAGGCTTGTTTTCAGCAGCCACACTGTACTAATGAATTTGTATGCTTTATTGTTAAAATACGACAATTTATTCAGTTCTTTCACTACATCTGTATACCATCAGATATGTGTGATTGAATATGTGTGAATCTAAGTGTATATGTATGGTTTATTGTAAGAAAATGTATTGGTTTATATATTTAAATTGTTTGTTCTTCGTTAGTTTTTCCATAAATATTTAGGCTATTAAATATATTTAAATCTTTATAACTTTAGCATTCGATAGATTAAAAAAGGCCTTTTTATAATATGCCTTTAATATAGTATACTTCAGGTAGCACATGTGTATCTTACATGCTAATTTTTTTTCTTATTTGTACTGATATGTTAATTCAGTTTTTATTTAAATGTCTTTGTGACAATTTTTGTTATGTCTAGCCTATAGCATTTATCACGTTTACTTGGCATGTAGGGGAAGGCGGGGTAACTGCACGCACTTAACTTTGACACATTATATTTCTGTAAATAAAGTTTAAAAAACAATATAATTAATTTCGTACGCACTAAATTTGTGTTGCTTACTATTACCCTCTATGCCAATTCTGGTACATAAACATTTTTTCGAATATTCCCTGAAAGGAAATATAATTTTTTCAATATGACAATGTACCTAAATAACAAAATAAACTTTTTGTACTATACTGGGGACATACATATTTATTTTCTGTTCAAAATAAAATACATGACTTGATTTTTATCCAGTTTTTTTTTTAATTTTTCATAGCCTCTAAATCAAGCTTTCAGTATAGTATTTTTTAAATATTTATGTAGCAATTGGATGAAATTATATATAGTTTAGAAAGTAGCTTACTTATTATTTGCATTGTTAATGTACAACTAGGGAAAGCTAACATAAAACAACACACTTACACACTGCCAAACTATAATTTCAAATATATGGAAAAATTCAATTTTCGTCAAAATAACTAATCGCAGTTGTTATATATGACAAAGAAGTAAACTATATCAGCATCAAAGTTATTGAAATAATTATACTTTCGCTTGACAAAAATCGCATACAAAATTATAGTGATTTTCTGCAGCACTACAGTCTGAATGGACCCAGCCCGAACACCTGCCACAGCGGTACCACAGTTCTCTGTCCTGGCCAAATTCTCCACAAAACATACAGATCTCATTAGTGCCATTTTTTGTTGGAAAGATGGAGCCACCATATCCAAATCTCCAATGTCATCATCTTGACACAGATCTTTTGTATTTCTTTTGTCTTCGGTAGAAGAAACGGACGAATCGCTGAAAATATTTTTCTTCGTTTTCTGTTTTTAATTTTTTTGGCTTCCGTATATCATGTTCAGCTTGTGTTTCCATTTTATTTTTCCTCTCTGTTACCACTTCTTCCAGTATCGTTTTACTTGGAGTGGCTGTTAGGATTTCCGAATGCCTTTTTCGTCTCGGCGACATCCTGGTCCCTGTAGTCCTTAATGTCGACGGTTTTGGAACTGGAGAAATTAGTAAACACATTTGATTCTGTTATTTTTACAGTGTACAAAACCACTGATATGATCTATTTAAAAATAACAGTTACCAAATTTCGCACGGGTGAATAAAACGCAGATGGGGAATTGGTACGCATGCCTGCGTACGAATACCCCAAACGACGCCACGTCAGTTTTCTTACAGTCGCGGTTGAAACGATCACAAAGTACAAGCCCTCGCCGCGTTAAGTTATAGCAAAAACCGCACTAATTATTTATAAACATCTAAAATTCTACAAAAGTTCGCAGTTTTTTCCTTACCTCGAATGCAATGAATGCAGGATCTTATTGGAAAAATCTCAGATTTAAAAAAAACACGAATATCCGACACAACTTCAGCCGCGCGCCATTGCAACTCGACTAGAACGAAGTTACTCCTTTCGCAGCATGGTAGCACCGGCGCCCCCGCGTGCGTCTCCTCTTCTTTAGCCAGATACTGACGTGCGTACCATTACCCACTGCGTCCAGTTACCCCGCCTTCCCCTACCTAGTTAGTAAAGATGTATGTGGTTAAGTGTGAGACAAGGCGGTACGCCTTAAATTCGCCACTTAAAATAAGGCAATACATGCATAAAAATAAAATTAATAATTTATGTGCTCTGTAACAAATTATGTATTAAGATATGTGATAATTGTTTTAATTGCTATCTGTAAAGATTCGCGCGAATTTACATATTTGAAAAAAAATTTCCATGACTAGTTCTGTTACAGTCACACATTGGTTGTGGTTTCCATAGCTGTGTAAGACTCTAGAAATTGCTTTGTCGATTTTTTTATTTTTTATTTAATTTCCTTCAGTTACTATCAGAGATAAGAGAATATAACCTAGAAATAACTTTAAATAAATATTTTTAACCGGTTTTTTAAATAGTTTTTAGCTTTGATTCTTTCTTCCAACTCGGTGCATTAAAGTTAAGCATCAGCAGAACAGGGACGCCAATCTTCAGCTCATGTTTGCGGTAAGGTAGGTAACCCGGAGGCAAGACGTAACGAACGCTCCAAACGATAGCGCGTTACAAATTCAAGGCAACGCCATCTAGGCCTATTGAATAAATTCAAAACTGAACTGTTATTAGCACCGTTAGTTCGCTAGCCGCCGCGAGCTCCACTGAGCGGACGGGTCTCGCCAAGGAGAAGGAATATAAGTTGCCAGACCTTGCTATATGACCGTGTGGCGGATATAGAGGAATACGCATTGTTTACGTTGTAACTTGGTTCAGCCATTTTTGGGCATGAAGCGGTAATTACAGAATTACGCTCCAGATCCATCCCACTGGAACCCTGGATTATTTTTTTTTTCGAGATAAAAAGTAGCCAATGTCACTCACCGACCCATTAACTATATCTACCCAAAATAATCATGTCGATCAGTTGCTCCTTTGCTGCGTGAAAGAAGGACAAACCAACACAACAACACAACTTTCGCATTTATTATGTTAAATATCGATATCAAAAACTCCTAGAATATTTTGGTGCATACACGAACTTAAACATTCCAATGGCCATACATAGCTACCTACCAAACTTTATGAAAATCCAATCAACAGTTCAAAAGTTATGGTTGGACAAAGTCACATACATATATACATATATTTATACACACATAAAATATGCATAATACTGTAAACCGTCACTATGTTTACAGTTTTTTATTTTTCCTTTTTTTTTATTTTTATAAGATTATGTGTGCAAAATTGATGTAATTTATTTAAAATGTTTTATGTTAAAAAAAGTAAGAGGAAGATGTGAATAGAGAGCCTCAAATCTAATTAGTGATGCTATTGCAAAGCTATTTTATCTATGCATTTATAAAACCATTACTATATTTTAGCGCGGTTTAAATTATCGTTATTCCTACTTGCATAAGTCTGTGGATTTTCAATTCCAGCTTTGGTTATTTCATCTATGGTTGCTATAAACAGGTATTCGTTCGATAGTGATTTTCCGAATATGGATGTGTAAAAAGCAAATAAAATAAGAAAAAATTATCTGGAGAGGAAGATACGTACTGAGTGAGGGTCGTACTTCTCTTTACATTTCCGTTCAGCTCACAAGAAGAAACTATAGTGGAGTTCCGTTATTATGATAGACGTCAAGTTGGGTTCATTAAATTCTGCATTAATTTGACAGAATTATGGATTTTCCGAACTTCAAGAATGAACTTACTCTTTGGTCGATATCTCCATTCCTGACCATCCTGGGTTCGAATCTTCGTACTTTCCATCCCTGAAGGACGATGGTTGGTGCCGTCAGTCGCTGTCGCAAGAATTCTGAGGCCTGAGTTCCCGACACAAACATAACGACCATACATCCAAGGTTCCATGTGTTCTACGTCGGTGAGAACGTTTCACATTAATTATAATGACTTTTCAGGATCAGAGGAGGATGCTGTACGGCCGTCATCTAATCTTATAACTAGAACAGTAGTATTCGTAGTTTTTCAGCTGGTCGAAAACGTCCTTGTCTCTGGCTACCGCAATCCAGATGTCCAGTGCTGCAGAGTTTGAAGTGTCTCCGAACAACTGAACTAGACGTAAGGTTACGTGAATTGTGACATTACTAGTATGAAATACCTTTACTTAGATTTTTGGCTCTCTAGGAATATATGTCCGCATACAGATAACTATCACTGATATAGCATATCTGTTATTGAGACTATTTGATCACCTTAATAGATGTCATTCATGTTTGCTTATTGTTTTAAGTCAAGATAATAAAAAAAACTAATATTTTGGAAGGTATAACTAGTTATACGTCAAATTCATAATTTTGGCATTACTTTTAACATATACATTTTACAAATCGAATTCATAAATGAATATATAGTTTATGATTCACTCTACACTTCCTTATTACACATTTTAGACACTTACATGTCTTGTAAGTGGAAACAAATTAGCCAGGAACAAATGAGTGTAATAACTTGGATAAAACAATATATATAAGATGAAATATAATCAATTGTTTATTTCTGGAGAAACATATATATTAAATATGGCGCCCAATTTCAATAAATAAATATATAACGTTCTACAATACATACATGACAAACAATACATACATATAAGACATACATACAAGACACACACTCATACATGCAGACCTACATACAACACATATACACTTGCATACATACATACAAATCATACAAACATACATACGATACATACATACAAGACACACATACATACAAAACATACAGTACATATAAGACATACAGTACATACATACAGTACATTCAAACGCCAAACCCTTTAGTTGCTTGAAAGACATCGCTTTCTTTCGGCCGATTATTGTCAAAAAAAGAAGAAATAGTTTTATTGCAAACTTAAATAAATCATTATAACTGGGTTTTGGGTGTGTCTGGTTCGTTAATGATAAATAATTATCAACAAGAAAACATTTAATAAAATTTAAAAATTAAAAAAGACGAGAAATGATTTGTGTCCACCAAGGGAAACGGAAAAAGATTTTATTTTTTAAGTGGGAAACATGACTGGCGTTTCCGTGAGCTTTTAGTTTCCACCTCCCCCCCCCCCCCCCCCCAAATCAACCAAGTACATGTCGCAGCTGCTATGTTTCATCACTTCAACAACACAATTGCCTATCTCTTAACATACCTCGATGTCGAGACGAGACTATAAACCCTAATTCATCCAGGTGTTTAGCTGGGGAAATAGACTCTTTGATAGAAAACCAAATGATCGACAAAAAATAATTTCAAAGAAATGGGAATGTTCGAAGTTTAATCCCAGGTTTTAAATGTGACAGTTCCAAAATTCTCTCTCTTTCTCTCTCTCTCTCTCTCTCTCTCTCTCTCTCTCTCTCTCTCTCTCTATATATATATATATATATATATATACATACATACATACATACACACACACACACACATATAACGTAATCACAATCTTGTACACAAAGTATTATGCATCTCAGTTTTATACTTACTGTTACTTAGTTATGACGAAATCTTTTATTTTTATTTTCTAAGTGTATTTATTTTAAAATTAGCTTTCACGCTGAAACTTCGTTATTTATGATAGAAATAAATGATCAACAAATCATTTTAATATGCACGCTTTATTTTCCTGCACAATAGAAACAGTAAAAATAAATCTTTAACTGGTCAACCATTCAATAGTAAATCCACAAAAGGAGATGGTCTTTGAATGATATTTACAATAGTATATTACAATTTTTTGGAATGTATTGCATTTACTAAATGTTCGTTTTAAGTAACAGCTTGATAAAAAAATTCTTCAAGCATTTGAAAGAAACTGAATGATTGTTTTAAGAAATCACAATTTTTTTTTTTTTTTTTTTTTTTAGAAATTAAGCAGATTTTTTGATATGTTTACAGTAAACATATAAATATTCTCTTATTTACACAAAAATAACTGTTAGCTTTTCAAAGGTTTGTAATTGAAATAACAAATATATTTTAGGAAAATAACAAATAACAATCCATTCCTTAAAGTTCAATGAATATATAAATATAAGATTACATATATATCACATATTTATGTACACAAACCTATTAATGAATTTCTTCTCAGAAGTCTAGGATTTTTTTGTATGGAGAAAATTGTTTTAACTGACTTCTGTTTTACTATGGTCCACATAACAATTTATCTTCTGTACAATATTTAAAAAGGTTTAATAAAGTGATTTCATTATTAAAGAATTTGCATTGCATAGTAAGTTGTAATGCTTACAGAATATAATGTAGACAAGTTTTAAAAAAAAATCCAAATTAGTTTCTCAAATATATTATAAATTATAATTTTTAAAATAAAATATTAGATATCCTGTTTTAAATATATTTAAAAAAGGCTATGTTATGTTTACTATGCATGATGTTCAATAAATTGGCATAACTACCAGAGCTTATTGATCAAATAATTATTAGAATGCTGCAGCAAGTAAAGGTGAGAAATATTAAAGTTTGCAGAAAATACATATTTCACAAAGCCTATATTAATTGGTGTATTTAATTTCCTAATTTCGCAGTTGAACAAGTAAAGTATTATACAGAATAATATATAATATTTTTTATTGTAAGGCCTGTGTTTATATAATTTTTTTAAATAATTTTCAATTGAACTTTTTACCTTGTTAAAAGAAGGAAAAAATATAAATAATCGTTGTCGTTTCGATTGTTTATCTATTAAGTATAGTACACAGACACTGCGGTCAAACTGACTAATTAATAATTTCAAAACCTACAATTATCATTAACACAAATTTTTAAGCCTAACTTTTAGTTAAATGTTTTACAAGATGTTTTCTGGTAGATATTAGAGATAATTTTTTGTTAGAGCAGTCAATAAATAGGATTTTTTTTTATAAAAAATTGGAGTGTTCCATTTTTTGGACTACACATTTCATCATTTAAAAAAAATGCAAAACATCTGTACAAACTGTTGGTACATTTGACTGAATGTACTTATTTATTCAACTCATAGCTTGAGAATGTTAACGTTACATAATTTTTGTCAGAAATCTGATGAAATATATGTGACAGATCTGAGCGGAAAATAAAACTGTGTAAAACTCACAGTAAAACTAATGTTCAGTAAAATAAAAATACAGTAATTATTATATATTTCGGTGTAAAAGTTAACATTAAATTTTTAAAATAATTAGTTCATTTATTAAATTTATTTGTGAAAAATAAAATACTACTTTTTCACTGTCAGAAAAATTATCACGTCCAATTCTTTATGTCCACTTTTTTAAACGTTTTGAAAACTAAAAAAATAAACAAATTAGATTACTATAGTTTTTGACTACTAAGAGGTACAGAGTAAAAATCTTACTGTTTTTCTGTAATTTCATTCAAGGTTTAGTTGTTCTTTTTTTTTTTTTTTTGCTTTACGTATCTTTATTTTAACAGTAGAGACGTTGGATACGAAAAAAAAACTAAAGCGTTATTTGCAATATGTCAACCTATTAAAAAATTAATAGGCACGATAGAATTTAATGAGAGCATGAATATCGAATGGATTCATTTTTAACCCTGATGCAGCATTCTTTACTAAATATATTCAATAACATGTCTGAGCTAAACGTTTCCACATTATTTAGTGTTGAGCAAGAAGCTTCTATGCACATATAAAGGTTTTATAAGATGGTAATGGAGTTTCTTGCAATGGAAAACGTGACACTTGAAATACTCTACCATCATCAATTCACATAAAGTATTTTTGAGAAAATTTGTAATAAACACGTTGCCTACATAAGCCAATTTTTAAATATTGTACTATTGCTTAAAAATAGAAAATTATCTCGTACACATACTTTAACTGGAGATAAAAGTCAAAAAAAAAAAAAAACATTAAGTACTCGAAAACTATTTCTAGCTTCACAATTTGTGCATCAGAATTATAAAATAATAATAATAAATAAATGGATGCAAACATAATTTGCCAAAATAAGAAATTGATTTAGAGAATGAATTCACATATTAGAAACACAAGCCTAAGGTGTTTGGACTGATAACGTGTATGTACTTAGAGCATAATAGCAACATTGTTAGGTCTTTGAATGCATTTTTTTTTTTAATTTTTATACATTTCTATTTATATGTAAAATCCGAGCAACTTGCTTAATTAGTTGCAAAATAAAGATTACTTTCCTCATAAATTATGTCGTTAGTCTTTTCGGTTTGCATATAGCCTAAGTTAATTGAAACAAAGTGGTTTATGACTATAAATGAAAATAAATAAGAATGCTTAGCTCGCCTGAAACATACTTAAGGAAAAGTATCCTAAATTATTTTGTGTCCATAATATCTTGATTAGCTTATGAATTTAAATTTTTATCTATGATTTAAAGATAGTTAATTGTTTCAAATATGTAAATTTACCGGGTGTTTATTTTATATTTTTAAGAAACTTAAATGTAAGTTTACGTTTCAACGCAAGCATGAAATGTGGCCATGTAAGCATAAAGTAAACTGATTGGAGTTAACTTGCCGTTGTATGTTTTGTCGTAAAGTATTCAATTTTCAGAAAATCATTCATTAACTAGTATATCCCAAAATCATAGAACCTGACTTATAAATGGTTTAAGGAAATACATATTCTATTTCTTTTATGAATTATGTATCATATATAAAGAGTTCAACGAAGGAAGATATTTACCAACAGTTTATTAAAAAAAATTTTACCATCCGATTTAATAATCTCAATTCATTTCAGTATATATATATATATATATATATATATATATATATATATATATATATATTTGTATTTAACGTTCTGTAAAACATTAAATGAACTTTTTTAACGGATCATATTATATTATCAAATCACTATAAAAAAATTTTCGTAAAAATAACTAAAATAAACATGCGAAATTACATATATTCGTATATTTGTACATTAGTGTTTGCAATAATACTTGGTTCGGATTCATTCCCGGATATTAGTGCATTAGTGCTGTGTGTTGTCCCAGTAACTTCAATAGTCTAAGTTCATTATAAACATTTTCCCAAAACAAAAAATCTAAAAATTCAATTTTAGGTTTATTTTACCATGGTTTAAACAATTAATTCATGATTTTGTTCAAATCATCAATCAAAAATTTAAATATGCGCCAATTTGCGTAAGCCTGTCGAGATATAATCAGTATTCTTACCAAAAATGTATTTCAAATAAAGTAACTATCGGAATGTGTAGTTCAAATTTAAAATATTTTTCTTTTATTATTACAAACTATTAAATGGCAACTGGTTTTCAAAAGAAATATTTTTTAAAAGTACAATTTTTCTGATTAAAGGTTATTTATTGATTTATTTCAAACAATTAACAAATAAAAAAAACAAATATGGAAATTAATTTAGGATAATACCCTCTTAATATGATTTTTAACACGTTTACTCTTACAAAAACTTATTTAATGTTTGGATACTTATTATCTTTATTTAGGTTTTATATGTTTCATAGAAGTCTTAGCTATTGCATGAAATTTCATAATTGGTTTGCATTACAAGTACACAGAAGCTTTAGCTTATTCAATTATTTTGCATACGTTACATAAACTGGCCTCTTGTTGCAAGGATTTACCTTTTTTTAAATGAAGGTAAAGTTATTCGGATTTACTGAAACAGTTTTTGAACACAGTGTTATGTGTATTTTCACTTAACAGAATCATTTAAACACAAAGCGTACAGTCTTTGAGTTTCTTCATATAAAAAAAATCATTTTTTGTGTACAGACCAATTAGGCTATTATAGATAAAGGATGGTAAACTAATAGTAAATATCTCTGCTGAAATCATAAATATTTGTCTTAAAATAAAATTCTATGAAAAAATAGTATGGTAAAAAATACAACACTCAATCTCCTAAAAAAATTTTGAAACAATATAATATGTACACTATTTTACAGACATCCATTAGGTTAATGGCACTTGATAGATTGCAGCATTGTAGAGTGAAGGAGCGGCAGGCGCTGGTGCTAGAGAAGTCTACGATGCAATTGGCAAAGCGATTCGCAATCAAGTCGAAGGTGACGCTGCTACGGGCCAGCCTTTTGCACCTATAGTCCTTCCTAAAGTCGAGAAAGCCTCTCTCACGCACACAAACACACGCCATTAAGTATATCAGGCTACAACCCCGCATAAGGCTCACACAAAGCCCGTACCCACAGCAATCAAATTACTGATAGGAAAATCCATAGTCAGGAAAAAAAAGAGGTTAAAATTTAATTTACTAGAACTTATGTCTAAAAATTAAATGCCATTAATGTTATTTAATTCTTAAATGTTGTTATTCCAGGCTGTTTGTTTTGACCATCCCATGAGCAAGTACACTTTTCTAACAAATTTATGTGAGGCATCACATGCCATTAATATATATATATATATATATATATATATATATATATATATATATATATATATATATATATAACCTGTCTGAAAAGTTTCCTCGTTCATGGAATTATTATGTAGTAAGCTATTAATTTTTTTTTTTAATTCTTCCTAGTTTAGAGAAGTGAGAGCAGTTCAAAAAAAATTAAGGTAAACCTCAGAAAATATTTTAAAGTCATTAGAAATTATGAAATTATGACAATAAAACAACAAAAATATTTGTTGTTTGTTCTCAATAATTTTTTTCCAGAAATATTCAGTGCGTTTAATGTATGTTCAAACATACAGATCATTTAATAAATGTTTAAAATGTTTGAAAAAATTTTGAATATTTGAATTTGTTTATTCTGAAAGGGTTTCAATAAATTAACAAGCAATCTGGAAAAAAAAATCAAGAGTTTGTATTCAAACACTAAATGTAACTTGGTTGTATGTATATATTAACATGGAATCATAACATTGGAAATATCGGTAAAGAAAACCTTCATGACAAACATTTTTTTTCAAGACCTAACTTATTCTATACAGATAATTAACTGAAATCGTTTCTGTATGAACTGATGCAATTGTGCAATATATATATATATATATATATATATATATATATATATATATTGGTTTCCTTTTCTTTAATGCTGTAGCATACATGTTACTTGTCTTAAAATAATAAATTTTGATTTTATACATTTTGGTTAAAACTTGTTATACATATTTTCTCATATAAGTTCTAGTCGATATTAATACCGTTGAGATTTGAAAGTTAACATTCTGTTTCTATTTCAATAATATCACTTCTTATACAAACCATAAATATAAGAAAAAATTCTTAAATATAATGCTACCAACATTATACAACTATTTTCAAATGCGATTTTAACATTCGTATTGTTTATAACATAATTATTTTATTTATAAAAAAATTGTTTGTGACTACATTCACACAGTGTTTTCACTTAAAACCACTCATTATGCATGTATCAAAATTAGCCTAAAGTGCAACAAGAATAGATATAACCAACAGTTTTATATTGCTATGTGAAAAACATGAACTTCATTGCCGTTATTTCTGAAATTTTACGTTAATTTACAAGCGTGATTATTTCGTAGCCACACATATTCCAAATATATTATGGTCAAACGGTCTGATAGACGCCTAAATATTGAGCTAAATAACTTAATATTATATTTACTGTACACTACTGATGACTTCCGAGAAAAGATTTATCTATGTCACTTCTCAGACATATCTATACTCCTTAAGTATATTACAAGTTTCTTGAATGTATTCTGAAATGTTTCCGCAAATAAAATCATTTCAATTGGTCTCCATGTAAATTCCATTTTAAAATAAGCTTGAAAAAAAATTATTTGTCTTATGTGTACATTGGTTAGATGTATTGTGGAAAAAAATAAATAATTCATCTCCACTGTATTGTTGTACTGCTTTATAATATAACAACTACAAATGGAAACCTTAAGAAATACAATATCTAGCTTAGAAAGTCATTTATCATACTTTTTATGTTTAACAGAATCCATATTATAAACACGCTTATAGATACGTGGTAACTTGGGACTGATCTTTTAAGGAAAATTTTAACAAACATTCAAAGTGTATCCAAGTAATTAAATATAATTTCAACAGTTGAAAAAAATCACTGTTCTTAAATCACATTTGTAATACGTTTATCTCTATTGACCTTAAAATCGTCCAATTGTCATTTTTTTTTAAACCTTCTGACTTTTAAATTATTTATAGTTATACATCACGTTTCCTGTTTAATTTATTTTGCAGCAAATAAATATCTTACAGTTAAGTGAATTCCCAAGCCAGCAATAAAAACATGTTATTACTTTTTTTCACTAGGAATTCACATTGGGTGGAATGTATGGTAACCTTCAGTTAATTTATTTATAGTTATTTCGATACCGCAAAAGAAAATCTTGTCTTCTTAGATACATTTCAAACAAATTAGGAATGTAAAGATGTCTGTAGTTTACAAGTGAATGAGGTAATCCTTCTATATAAGTTGAGAGCAAAAGTGCTTTAGAACTTTAAAAGCTAGAGTAGTAATAATAATAATAATACGACATTCTTACCAAAAATTACTTAAAATTACTGACAACTATGTGTTAAATCATTTTATAACATTTTTATTTATTTTTGGAAGCTTAACAGTTAATTTATTTTTTCACTGATAAAGGTGTATGCGAAAGTGTTAAAGAGCGATAAACGTTAGACTGTTTAAATAAGTAAAAATTAGTATCTCTGAAGTAAAGGGTAAAAACTTCAAATTTTTGAGTCTGTTTAAAAACAGAGAGAAATATATGTTACCGGGTCGTCTCTCTTCTAAATAATTTGTTTAAAAAAATTGTAAACAAAATCGGGGTGCTTATTCTTCAAGCCGTTCGGATAACTTATCACAATTTTGTTTTCCAACTAATATTGAATTCTACAGCGTTGTAGGTACTATACTCAATTAGCACTGCTATCTTGGATAAAATTATTCTGATTAAATAAGGCACTGGATTGACTTAAATGTTTTTGTTGGCTTTTAGTTTATAACTTGAAATCAATCTTTCAAGAAATCGCACAAAAATAATACAAAAAAATGCACTAATCGGTGCCTTGAAATTGTGGTCTCGGTGTCACTTAGTTTTTCACTACGTTATTCGGGCAGCACTCTTTAAATAATACTTCAAAAGCGTTTATTTCTACGTAATTCAGAGGTTTGAAAACAAAATATGAATGTGAAAGACTTCATTTTCAATTTTATCTGACGAGAAAATTTACTTTGTCAAGCTGCCGAAATATTTACAACGCCCATATAGAAATTTTTTGTTGTTTTCCACACCAACACACACAAATTAAGTGTCTGTACGATATTTTCAAATCATCATATATTGAACATTCAGTTCGAAATTTTTTAACTCTCAAACACTTAATGATATGCTGTCTTGAAATAAAACAGTTTTTAAATATTAACCTTAGGTTTAATTTGATCTTTATTTTAGTGCGCTATCTCAACTATTTAATAGATATGATGATATTTTCATACCGAAATATCATTACTTTTATTTTTTATTGTAAAAGTAAAATTTAATAGGATTGATTTTTAAAGTCATACATATTTTCCCTCTCACAACAATAAAAACCTTACATGGGTGTGTGTCTGATTCATTTTATAATATTCCCTGAAATTATTTTAATCATTGTGGGTTCATAAGTATTTTTTTAAATATTTACGTTGTTTTTAAAATAGTTCCAGTATTGTCAACTTAGGAGTAAATAGATGAATCGTAGCGTGTTTTTGAGTTAATTTTTCCACTTATTTATTTGTTTTTGTTTGTTTTTTTCTTCTGAACGTTCACAAATATATATTTCACAATTACGTTATTAAGTTACTTAAACTTTTGTGGTATTTATTAAAATATAATTGTCTCTCTTTTACATCTTTGTAACTTGTGTAACTTATGTCCACGCTAATGAAGTCTCGCGGACACTAAGTTTATAATAAATTTTCACATCACACCTTAAGCGGCTATCTTGTATTTCACACATCCAAGAGCGCTACTTCATGGTAAAACAATACAAACTAATTATTGTTCAATTTAAAAACATATAACAATATATGTAAGATAACATTAAAAAAATTAATTTTTCTATTAACTATGTATTTAATATAGTTTTATTATACATTAAAAATAGTTTAGGTTTGCAATTATTTTTACTAATATAATAACAGCTAATGTTGTCGTTAATAATTGTTTCGCTGTTTCAATGAGAATGCAAACTTGCTTTTTCTTTAAATGCCAATGTCAAACTAAAATTTGGTTTGCAGTGAGGTAACAACTTGTGGTTCGTATTAAAACAAATAATTTGTTGAAGCTTAGAAAGCGATTTTATAAATTTATTGAAACGTTATGGCCTTACTTTTGGTTATTTCATGGTGAAATTGTCGTAACGCACAACACAAGCATTTATTTGGTTGTTTTTTTGAAACAAAATGTGGGCAAATGGTAGAGATAATAAACCGAAAAGTACCGATATAAGTGCTTCAAAAGATACAAAAATTTTGCTTTGGAACCTTATTGTAAGATAAATAACTTATTATGCGTTACATAACACAAATCAAATAGAAGGTTAAAGCAGTTGAACTTCGCTAATGAAACGTGTTACATACTGATATCTGATGGAGCAAAGTTAATTAGGTTTGCAAAAACATCAAGCACTCTGACTTTACCTATGCTATTTTCAGAAACGTATGGTAGCCCATGATTATTAAGTAACAAAAACAAATGAGCAATAGCTGACTGCAGTATGCTAAAATAAATTATCATGGTAACTTCCAAGGAATAATTAAAAATAAACCTACAAGAGCACTCAAAAAGATTTACGACTTTAAAAACAATTTTCCAAGAAAATTAGGGATTAAGATAAACAATTTCTAATAGATAAAAACATATTTGTTGGTGTCTAGATTATCTGTTAAACTTTCTTATTTTTTTTAGGACACTTACTTTTATCTGTAGAAGAATCTTTCCATTACCTAAGAATTTCCCGTTGTGGTTTGTCCCGAAATCAAAATTTCAAGCTGTTTAAAAAATATATATATTTTAATATAAAAATTAACTTCAATATTATTCTTGAAAAAACTTCAATAAAAAAGGTGAAGTAAGCGCAATTA
The DNA here is from genome assembly GCF_032445375.1 of Bacillus rossius redtenbacheri. Lineage (NCBI taxonomy): Eukaryota > Metazoa > Arthropoda > Insecta > Phasmatodea > Bacillidae > Bacillus > Bacillus rossius. The sequence continues at coordinate 16,572,093 of NC_086340.1, read as the reverse complement.
AGTTCAATGAAATGCACATAGACTTTTCCTATCCAAATCAGCATGAATGACGTGAACCCTATCTCCAACAACTCACGTTATTTAGGATATATAATTGAAATAAAAGTTTATTTCTCGCAATCTCGTCGATTGTTTAGGTACTTAGATCTCATGAGTCAGTCCCTAAGGTACATACAACCTGCAAGCTCAGTTGCCACCATCCGTAGCGTGGTCGGACTTTTAAAACACAAATAGTTTGCCTCATACTGAGACTTGTGATGTTCCGGTTTTAGTGCAGTTAAGTACTGAAAAAAGCCAGTACCTACTTACTTATTATCAGAACAAACCCAGTAAACAACTTGCAGTAAAGTTCTATCAACCCGAGGACAGCTATAAATGTAGATGCGTTCATATTAATCCTTCAAAATTTACACATAGATAAAAATAGACCAATAAGCAAACCATGCAAATATTTTTTTTTATTATAATGCCAATAAAATAACAAATATTTGCAATTTAATCGACAAACTAACACCCAAATTAATAGAAGTAATGCGTTTGAAATTGAAAGATACACCTGTAATTATTAAATGTACCAAAAACCCCTCGACCATTTTTGCTCATGCATGAACTTAAAAATTCCATCTGCCATACCTTCCCACCCATAAAATTTGATGAAAATACAATCAACGGTTCAACAGTTATCACCGGGAAAAGTCATATACATACATAAGAATGCCGATCGCTCTAGTTTTTACGTAGACCTCGCTTCGCTCGGTCGATAAAAAAAGTGTACAGAACCTCTGAATGCTAATCCAGATTACCGAAAATCCAAATCACGAGGCGAATTCTCCCGCTATCACTGAACGTCAAGTTGTAGAGCCAATGCGCCAACAAAATGGTGTTTTACAGCATGTATTATTTAGCAGGAACATTGATATAAAATTGTCAACACACATACAGTCCTAAGTTTGCTTAGTTGGCTGAAGTCTGACCAATTCTCGCTAATGCCGGACAGTCTACAATTCTGGCCCGGACTTTCAGAAGTCTACTGTATAGTTCAGTGTTACAATTTAAGAAACACCCTATAAATGATAGTAATGAGAGAAAATTTTAATTAAAAATCAACGTGGCGTGTGAGAAACTATTCGCTACGGCTTCATGTAGCCGTTTACCTGTAGGTAAGTTGGTAGTATTATTTGACACAGCAGGCAACTATGGTAATCTAAGGAAATAATCTACAAATAACAATTGTGACAAAAATTCAAATCTTATCTCTCTTGATAGATAACTGGATTACCCGCTGGAAATTAATATAAAACATAATTGTGAAATTGTATTTTTTTTAACACGTTGAAAAGGATTCGTTAATTTTTTCACCAAAAATAAAATATCTTGCAGTAAAGTCTCTGGAAAGCTCTCGAATTAGGTACATGCCGTATGTATATTTACGTATTTGCAATGATATTGCGCTCTGTGTAGACAGAATTAATAAAAACTGTGTTATAGATAGAGTTTAAAAAGTTTTTAAATTACTTTCTAAGAAAGAAATGTTTCAAAACAAAGCTACGAATAAAATATTTTTTTATCTGAAATTTCTGCTAATGAGTAGTTTCAGAGGGAAATAATTTTTTTTTTTCGAGAAGTTACTAAACGCATTATTGTATGCGAACGTAGGAAATAATAAGCAATTTCTAAAAGATTTGAGGTGAAGTTGTTTTTATGTCGCATTGTGTTAAGGTGATTTGACCCTTAAATAATTATTGTAGAAATCGAACTTTGACTACTCACCCGATAATGATGAACTTAACTAATGTCGCAATTATGTAGCAGTTTCACAGATTATCCGAGTAAAAGTCTTTAAGATGTATATTTTGGAAAATTTCTTGTGCCAAAGAAGCTCTTGTCATTCATGCCGACTTTCCGTACAAAATTGTGCAATTAAATTAGGAAACATTAGGCTACATTAGTCTTAACATTTATGTCATAAAAATACATAGTAGAATGCATGTAATAGCTGACGGTATGATGTGATTGCTCTTCTCATAATGTTAGTACATATAAATACTTTAGAAAAATGTGTAGCTAATTACGTTAACCTACAATATTATAACCTAGGTACTGTATAATTCGTGAATGAAAACATTTTTTTTTTTATCCAGCGGACGTCCTATCTCGTTTGTCCACAACGCCGGCAAAACCTATTTCTAAGCTAGCTTTGCTAAAAAATCAGTGCTAATGTGAATTTGATTACTCGGTGTTTTTTTATTGTATTTTTCGTTTATTAAAATAGTCTTACTGGGAAAATTTTGTGTCTTAACACGATAAGAAAACTTTTTTTTTCTCCTTTTCATATTGCCCGTTACTTCTTGATACCGTGGAAAAATGCAATATTCCATAATTGATTCCCAGGTATCAGTTATTTGCAAGATAAATATTTCTCGTTGCCTGTCCATTTACTAAATGAAACACAAATATGTGTGCGCCGATGCATTAACATTGCCTATGAATCACTTTAACTTTAATATGGCATTTATTTTATGTCTTTTTTTTTCAAGCAAACGTGCTTTAAAATTGTTTAAGAAAAAACAAAAGATTTTCATTTGCCACATACGTTAGTCTTAATGAGACATAAAATATTATTTGGTACGTCTATGACATGATTAATATTAATTATCTATTTTGCCAGTCATCTTCAAGCTTCTTAATAGGTGGCTCCTAATATTTTGATTTTATGTTAAAATTACTGTCGACCCTATACGACCAGTAGTTGGCCTATTGTATTCTAAAGCATATAATTGATCTTTTGCCCTGTCATTAACCTTACAAATAATATCTGAGGCCGTAAAATATATTTTAATTCTCGAATCTACATGCAGACCTTTGTACATACTGTATAGCTTACATCCTACAGGTTCTAACTCAAGACATTCCGTGAAATAATTCACAAAAATCGATAATATATTAAATGTAAGTATAATCGTTCAAAACAAAAAAAAAACGTTCTACGTTAGGCATTTCTTTTTTTTCTCTGTCGTTGAAAAAAAATTATTGTATCGAGTTTAGTCTTAAATTATTATTTGAGAAGTTCATTCGATGAAATTTTTCTTTACACCAGTATCCACACCCATCATAATGTCAGGCTTTTTTTAAGAAAATATTTTAACAAATATGGTATAAAGCCTTTGAACTGTTGTGGTAAAATAATCTTCTCTCGTTAATGTGATAATTTACGGACATAAGCTTCGAAAGTTTTTTTTTCTTTCTCTTTCTTTTTGGTGTTTGTGTAGTCAGCAAAAATAAAACGAAGGTACTTTGAATTTATTTGTACTTATTGTTCTTGTCTTAAAATATTGAAATGTGACCATAAAGTTGTCGAATAAATTACTGTTAACGTGAGAATTAAGGGAAGTGTGAATCTCATTGTTGGGGGTTTGGATGATCAAGTACGAGTTTGTGAAACCTTGCGGTAGAGTTATTGTGTTGTCTTCCTCCTGCCGACGAGCCACTGCCGGCGAACGAGAACAACGGTCACGCGACGCAGCGCCGTTTCGCTCCGTCGAACGTCCGAGCGGTCGTCGTCGCGGTGGCGAGAATTCTCCAGGCCTCCCGCCGACGGGGGACGTCCTGCCCCGGCGGCCGCTAGAGGAACTCGCGGGACCGGCGCGCGCCGGGTCTCCTGTCCTCCTCGGGCCGGGACGACGTGGACGGCGAGGGGGGGTCCCTCTCGGGCAGCATGGCGGTCGTCTCGGTGGGGGAGTAGCCGCCGCCGCCGCCGCCGCCGCCGCTGGAGGCGGGGACCCCGGGGGCGGCGGGCTTGTTGCGGGACTTGCTGCGCCGCTTCTTGAGGATCAGGCCCCCCATGCCGGAACCGGGCAGCGGGGGCAGGCCGCCTCCGCCCTTCGCCGCTCTCTGCGCGGGAGAACACGACGACACATTCAGCTCACACATCACAGATTTCAATCGACGTGAATACGTCTTCAAAACTTGACTTGAGTAATCTTTTGGACGTACGCCATTGCTAAGCACTTTTTTCTGTAGAAGAAAACTAAAAAAAAAAATACCCAAAAGACAAAAAAAAAACACAAGTTAAGCAAAAAAAATTGCTGTTGTCAACAGGATATAAACACCACATAATATTCCATAACAGGAATATGGTCAACAAACAAAGAAAAACAAAGAAAAATGGACTAAGAGAACGAAAAAAACAAAACAAAAATGATGACAGCACAAAAATATTGAACCAAAAAAAAATTCAGCACAACAGTTGAAACGAGACAAAAAAACGACAAAACGAAAAGACAAAACAAACAGAATAGTTATAAAAAAAAGGGGAAAAAAAGTCATGCAGTCCCATTTCACAAATCTTTCAAAGATAATATCTTTTAAACTTCTTCCCTAGCGGGAGGCAATTAAAAAAAAAAAAGAATGATAATAAAAAAACAGTTTGGTGTTGCAGCTACACATCTATCGTCTCCATACAAAACTTTTAATTACACCGCTGGATAACTAAAGGATCAAAGAAATTCGCCACGCTAAGTGAGGACTGTGACGCATCGCGCGCGGTGGAGGGGGGAAGCGCCGTCATTTTGAGGTCATTCTGGCTGCGATTCGAGATTTCCATTTAGTATAACTTTTGACTCGCAGAAGCTGCGACGTTCGTTTGGGTTTCAATCGTAAGCTCTCGTCAAAATATATCGATTGCATATATAAAGCATTAGTGTAAAAAAGTTACAGTGAATGTATATGGTGTTAAAATAAAAATAAAAAATAGCGTATTTTATATTTCGTATGGAAAATATTACCGGTTACGTACACGTATTCACGTACAACACACGGCCGTGTCCATGACACAGGCACACCCCATTTTTTTGATGTGCAAACATCTTAGCTTTTGGACCCACGTGTAGCAACATTAACCCATATATAGTCGCGTTCGTTAACATCAGGGGACATACCAAAACCTACTGGTGTGCCCAATTGAACTTTACCACAGTGAAAATGAAACGGTCGCAGTAAAAAGTAATCTTCAAGTTTTAAAATGCCTAATTAACTGGCATTTCACTCATTGTAATACATATTCTTCTTGCGATATATGTACGGGCTTGGGGCCGACCTCCGTAGCGTAGTCGGATGCGCACCGGCTTACAGTGCGAGTGGTTCTGGGTTCGATTCCCGGGTAAGGCATGAGTGTTACTCTACGTACTGATATATGATTGATGATATAATAAAAGGCTTCGACTAAGAAAAGATATATAGTGCTGGTTGGGGGCGAAAGCCGATAACCATTCAACCGACAATAAAAAAGGGTAGCATAGTGGTAGAGCGCACAATTTTTTTTTAACCTAAAGGGACGTAGTTCAAATCTCGTCGATGAAAATTTTTGTGCTTTTTAATAACGTCATAAACTTATAATATTAAATAATAGTGTTGAATCAGCTTAATGTTGTTAAGATTTGTGTGTAGTAATTATTTACAGGCTGATTTAAATCGTTCAAGCAAAAACAAATATAAAACGTATATTTAGTATTATAATATGTGTTTTAAAAATTTAACGATGATATTTTAGTGATGCTATAAATGTAAAACTGTATATATGTATATGTATATGTATAAATGTATAAATGTATAAATGTATGTCTGAGGAAACTTTATTGTATTAACTGTTTAATAACTTTTAACAATAAAGAAATATTTTAATTAAATTCCTTGTCGAAAATCACTTCCGAAGCTAGGGTTTAGGATATTTTCTTTCAAGTATTTTTCGCTTTTATGTGAACCGTTTCTAATAGTTTGAAATTTCCGTTTTTTTCGTGCTGCCATCTCCGGGTGATGGTGGCGAGAAACGTTTACGATTCAGTTAGCGAATTCTAGCGGTGGACGCAGAAAGTAAGTGTGTGATTTGCGTCTAGAAATATTGGTATGTAGGCTACTTGAGAAGTGAATATATTACTCAGCAGTATGTTTAACACGCTCGTCATAACTTTAAAGAATTTTACTTTAAATTTATATTCCGAGTTTCGTTGTGTAAGTTTATTTGCAACTTGAACGACACGAGAACACATGAAATTGCTCGTTACCGAAGTCAGATGTTTACACATCACTGTTGGGTACTGAAAAACTCGCTCAAATTTATTTGAAAATCATAATAAATAAATTTTTGGACACTCATTGCTAAATACAATTTTGTGGTGTTCCAAGAAGAGTAACGTTTATGATTATATACGAAGTCCCCATAACTCAACGTCAAGCTAAGAACAATTGATAGGCAATTAATGACGGTTATGAATAAAAAAATTAATTTTTTTTTGTATTTTTATAGTTATAGGCATTTTTTTAAGCCTTTAAATTACCACCCTATGCCAAATTATCAGACACTATGACTATAACTTTATGTTCTACGTAATCATAAATAACCCTAATATTAACAATAATTCAAAATAAAATCATATAAGCTATATTATTACAGGAAAAATAAATGTTTTTTGAATACAGCAAAAAAATTTTCATCGTGTAAATTAAACTAGTAATATTGTAAAATGATTAATTTGCTAACTTAGGAAGTTATTTGATAAGATGCATAACTAAAGCAAATAAATTGCTATCTAAATTATATGTAATTTTAACTATTTATATGAGCCAGGCAGTATTACATGTTTTTTTCAAGTTTCTCATCAACGCAATGATGAGTTCAAATATTTACAATGTTTCCCTCCTCTCCACCCCTCCCCGCGTAGTGTAACTAAATATAATTTCAAATTTGCTTTAAACAAAATGTTTTTGAAAAACGTACAATTATTTTTTAGTTTTTAGTAGTGTTTAACCATTGGTAGTTCGTTTATTACTTACGTGTTTTTTTATATATATATTCTATCTTTAGATGGTTTTATTTACTTGAAATTATTAAATGGTTTTTGGTAGTTTTTAGGTTCCTGTAAGTAAAATATTTTTTCAGTCATAAATAATAAACATGGTATTAAGAAGTCAGAATCATCGGATTTTAACTTATGAAGTTTTATTCTTGTAATAATAATTTATGAATTTTTTTTGGGTAAGGAAACAATTTAAAAATGGTAACTTGATAGTTACATGTTCTGGAAAAAATGTAATGTCCTAAATATAAAATATCTTAAATATTTTAAAAGAAATAAAATATTTCAAATTATATTAGAATAATATATTTTATAGGTGCTAAACATCCTAAGGCTTGGCCTTACTCACAATTTATGTTGTTACATTTTTAGTTTATTTTTTTTTTTTTGGCAATTGCTACAAAAGATTAACTAGTGGCTGCATTTATGTTACACTATGCAAACAGTTTAAATGTTAAGTAAGTGATTTTAATTCAGTACGTAAAAGCCAAGAGACTTTTTTATTTGGGTTCCGGGAAATTAGTCATGAAAACTTAGAATAATATGCTTACTTTAAAAATACGTAATAAGAATATTCATCAATTAAATTTTTAATTGTCTGGAACATGCGCACATGATTATTCATAGAAAGTAATTTAAAATTTTGGGTTTTAACCAAAAGTTAAAGCATGATAATTATAAATATTTGTTTCTTATAGAATTCTTAGAAATTTTATTACTAGACTACTAGTACTATAAATTTCAGTTTAATTCTTTCAGTTCTTAATAATCATATAGAGGAATAGATAATCTAAAATAAACAATTTTTAAATAATTTTATAGTATTTTGAAATTTTTTTTTTTAAATATTTAAATAAAAAGAGAAAATTAATAAACAATATATTATTTATACATTATAAAAATTTATCCGTATATTAAATATTCAAATAAAATAAATAGGTCATATACATATAAATAATAAGTATAGATATACATTTTTTTTACTTTTATACTAAAAGTTATCAATGAATTAATGATAATTTGTCCTGCGTTTTATAATATATATCAAGATTTTATAATAAAAGTAATTTAAAGCATTCTTTAACTATATTTTAATAAACTATAATTTTAATATACCTTTTTGACATTTTAATATTTTTTTTACAAATGTCCTATTTAAAAAAAAATTATATTTTTGCTTAAATATTATGTAAGATGTATTAAAACGTTGTTTTGAGTTCGACATCTCACAAGATTTCAAATTATTGTAAATCATATTATAAATATGATTGACCAAAATATTTTGATATACCTCAAGTGCGTGTTAGCAGAATCGCGCTACGCGGCTACAAGGTTCAGCCACAGAGAGGTCCTAGGGCACTCACCGCTTGACCCGCGCTCCCGTCCGCGCCGGGGTCCAGTTCCTGCGGCGGCGACTGCGAGTTGGAGGAGGGGCTGCCCCCCAGGCGGCCCGCGATCTCCACCAGCAGCTCCTCCATGCGCCCCACCTTCTGGTTGAGCTTCTGCACCTCCAGCTTCACGTCCACCTTGAAGTCCATGAGGTTGGCCACCAGCTCCTTGTACTCGGGCGCCGCCGCCCTCACCACGACCCCGAGTCCGTCGACGGCGAGGGGGTCGGGCCTCCGCGCGGCGCGGCCCGGCACGGTGGGCCGGTCGTCCAGCTCCACGATCTCGTCGACGACGTCTCCCCTCGGCTGCTGCTGCTGCTGCGTCGGCGGCGGCGGCGGCGGTGACGACGAAGACAGCGCCGGCTTGGCCGACAGCTTCAGAGCCTTGGGGAACACCTTGTTGCCGGAGCCCAAGCCGTTGGAGGCCGGCGGAGAGCCCGCCTGGAGGTGGTGCTCCTTGCCGTTTGCGACGACGGCGGAGGCGGCGGAGGCGGCGCAACGCGAGGCCGCCGGCGCGGACAGCGAGTCGCTGCCCGAGTCGAGGCTGCTGCTGCCCAGCATGCGGCCCCACTTGGACGCGCGGATGGTGGTGGGCCGGTGGTGCGGTTGCCTGCCGCCTAGCGCCACCAGCGCCGACGAGGAGCTGTTGCCGTCGTCGCGGTCCTCGCCCTTCTCCAAGTCCACGGCGGCGGCGGGCGACTGCGGCGGGAGCGGCGGCGGCTGCTGCTGCTGCAGGGCGCGGTCGCGGCGGAATTTCGAGAAGATCTTGCGCACCAGGTGGTCCTGGTTCTGGTCCAGCTGCGGCTCGTTCTTGCGTCGCTCGGCGAGCTCCCTCTCGCGCCGCACGTCCGCCACCTTCCTGAAGATCAGCTGGGGGAGTATCACGTCATTAGTGCAGACAACACTGTCAACTGAGGGAGGAACGTGTCATTAGTAGAGACAAGACTGTTAACTGGGGAACACATCATTAGTATAGACAAGACATTCAACTGGGGGAGACACGTCATTAGTAAAGACAAGACTGTCAACTGGGGGAGTATCACGTTATTGTACAGGCAACACTGTCAACTGGGGGAGAAACACGTCATTGGTAGAGACAAGACTGTCAACTGGGGGGAGGAACACGTCATTATAGAGACAAGACTGTCAACTGGGGGAGGAACACGTCATTAGTAGAGACAAGACTGTCAACTGGAGGAGGAACACGTCATTAGTAGAGTAAAGACTGTCAACTGGAGGAGGAACACGTCATTAGTAGAGACAAGACTGTCAACTGGGGGAGGAACACGTCATTAGTAGAGACAAGACTGTCAACTGGAGGAGGAACACGTCATTAGTAGAGAAAAGACTGTCAACTTGGGGAGGAACACGTCATTAGTAGAGACAAGACTGTCAACTGGGGGAGGAACACGTCATTAGTAGAGACAAGACTGTCAACTGGGGGAGGAACACGTCATTAGTAGAGACAAGACTGTCAACTGGGGGAGGAACACGTCATTATAGAGAAAAGACTGTCAACTGGGGGAGGAACATGTCATTAGTAGAGAAAAGACTGTCAACTGGGGGAGGAACACGTCATTAGTAGAGACAAGACTGTCAACTGGGGGAGGAACACGTCATTAGTAGAGACAAGACTGTCAACTGGAGGAGAAACACGTCATTAGTAGAGACAAGACTGTCAACTGGGGGAGGAACACGTCATTAGTAGAGACAAGACTGTCAACTTGGGGAGGAACACGTCATTAGTAGAGACAAGACTGTCAACTGGAGGAGGAACACGTCATTAGTAGAGAAAAGACTGTCAACTTGGGGAGGAACACGTCATTAGTAGAGAAAAGACTGTCAACTAAGGGAGGAACATGTCATTAGTAGAGACAAGACTGTCAACTGGGGGAGGAACACGTCATTAGTAGAGACAAGACTGTCAACTGGGGGAGGAACACGTCATTATAGAGAAAAGACTGTCAACTGGGGGAGGAACATGTCATTAGTAGAGAAAAGACTGTCAACTGGGGGAGGAACACGTCATTAGTAGAGACAAGACTGTCAACTGGGGGAGGAACACGTCATTAGTAGAGACAAGACTGTCAACTGGAGGAGGAACACGTCATTAGTAGAGACAAGACTGTCAACTGGGGGAGGAACACGTCATTAGTAGAGACAAGACTGTCAACTTGGGGAGGAACACGTCATTAGTAGAGACAAGACTGTCAACTGGAGGAGGAACACGTCATTAGTAGAGAAAAGACTGTCAACTTGGGGAGGAACACGTCATTAGTAGAGAAAAGACTGTCAACTAAGGGAGGAACATGTCATTAGTAGAGACAAGACTGTCAACTGGGGGAGGAACACGTCATTAGTAGAGACAAGACTGTCAACTGGGGGAGGAACACGTCATTATAGAGAAAAGACTGTCAACTGGGGGAGGAACATGTCATTAGTAGAGAAAAGACTGTCAACTGGGGGAGGAACACGTCATTAGTAGAGACAAGACTGTCAACTGGGGGAGGAACACGTCATTAGTAGAGACAAGACTGTCAACTGGAGGAGGAACACGTCATTAGTAGAGACAAGACTGTCAACTGGGGGAGGAACACGTCATTAGTAGAGACAAGACTGTCAACTTGGGGAGGAACACGTCATTAGTAGAGACAAGACTGTCAACTGGAGGAGGAACACGTCATTAGTAGAGAAAAGACTGTCAACTTGGGGAGGAACACGTCATTAGTAGAGAAAAGACTGTCAACTGGGGGAGGAACATGTCATTAGTAGAGACAAGACTGTCAACTGGAGGAGGAACATGTCATTAGTAGAGACAAGACTGTCAACTGGAGGAGGAACACGTCATTATAGAGACAAGACTGTCAACTGGGGGAGGAACACGTCATTAGTAGAGACAAGACTGTCAACTGGAGGAGGAACACGTCATTAGTAGAGAAAAGACTGTCAACTGGGGGAGGAACATGTCATTAGTAGAGACAAGACTGTCAACTGGAGGAGGAACACGTCATTAGTAGAGAAAAGACTGTCAACTTGGGGAGGAACACGTCATTAGTAGAGACAAGACTGTCAACTGGGGGAGGAACACGTCATTAGTAGAGAAAAGACTGTCAACTTGGGGAGGAACACGTCATTAGTAGAGAAAAGACTGTCAACTGGGGGAGGAACATGTCATTATAGAGACAAGACTGTCAACTGGAGGAGGAACACGTCATTAGTAGAGACAAGACTGTCAACTGGAGGAGGAACACGTCATTATAGAGACAAGACTGTCAACTGGGGGAGGAACACGTCATTAGTAGAGACAAGACTGTCAACTGGAGGAGGAACACGTCATTAGTAGAGAAAAGACTGTCAACTTGGGGAGGAACACGTCATTAGTAGAGACAAGACTGTCAACTGGGGGAGGAACATGTCATTAGTAGAGACAAGACTGTCAACTGGGGGAGGAACACGTCATTAGTAGAGATAAAACTGAAGATTAGCTGGGGAGGAACTTGTCATTAATATAACAAAACTGAGGATCAACTGGTGGAGTAACACTTCATTAGTAGAAACCAGGTTGAAGATCAACTGGGAAGGAACACGTCATTAGTAGAGACAAGACTGAAGATCAGCTGGTGTAGAAATATGGCATTAGTGGAGATAAGACTTAATATCAACTGGGGGATGAAAACTTCATTAGTAGAGATAAGTTTGAAGAGAAACTGTGGGACAAACACATCTTTGGTAAAAATGAAACTGAAGATCAACTGGGGAAGAACACAATATAGTAGAGACAAGACTGAAGATCAATAGAGGGAGGAACACATTAGTAGAGAAAAGACTGAACATTGTAGTATACTTTGGCATGTCCTGAAACTGGAGTTGGAGTGTGGTGCTGGTGCCGGGGTAAATGACAGACCGACCTCTGGAGTACCGGCGCCCATCTTGTATGACCTTGCCGTTGATCTTTGATAAACATTTGACCTCGGCCGCCATCTTTGACCATGTCACACCTACCATTTTGTTTTCTCGCCACTTCGTTTTCTAGAAAAATCAGATATTTTGGGATCATCCGATTTTAATTATGATGCTATTGTTGTACATTTTGTTATGTTCACCACCTTTTTTAGGTATAATTTCGTTGTGACGAATTTAGTTACGGATGCCATTCTGATAATCCGTAATTTTTAAGCTAGAAAATCGAAAATATTTTGAATATTAAAAAATTTAATTAGTTAAATTTAAGTAATATAATTTTTTTAACTAGTACTGTGTTATAACTCAGTGAAGTCTTTGATTAAAAATGGCGACGGATCTTGGTATGTGCCGGAAATTAAAAATTTCGACACATTTTTTTTTTAATTTTATTATTATTTTAAATTATTTTTGGAAATTTTATTTTGCTCTATAATTTGGTTACTAAAGGGCGATTTACTCTTTGTAAGGCTGGTGTACTACCCTTAGTTAAACTTTGTGCCAGTAGTCTGAAGCACCTTTCCCAGAGACCTATAAAATCTTTTGCAGATCTAAGACTTTGTTGGCAGCCCGTTTAACATTTCCCTCGCTTACAGACACGTCCCAGGCCTGTAGCGTTACTTCACTTCATGAATAAAGCTGCACACAACAGCTCTGGACGAGTTGTTACCATTTCTCAGAGACGAGCTGACCATAGCCTTTACTGTCACGCAAACGTCTTAGGTTCACTCCTTGAGAAGCACGTCATAGCGCGTGTTCCCAGCGTCGTTGCACCTTTTGTTCAATCTAAAGAATTCGCCTAAGACCAATGACCGGTCATAAACCCCAGCAGACAGCGACCGTCTCCAAGGGCGACTGGCATAAAAAATGTGTGTGCAAAGTTGGACCGCCCACGACATCTAGCGGCAGAAACAGTAACTTATTATCTTGGCCGCCAGAGTGCAGCTCCTGACTGCGCCCTTTAACCCCTGGTTTAAGCAGACGCCTTGAACGAGTCGATTCTTTTTTATTGCAGACACCCCTCAACAGGTAGCGCTAAAGTCTTCCAGTGCTACCAACTTCGAGACATCAAAGTCAGAGTTTTTTATGATGCCCACTCGGGGAACTTCGGAACCTTTCGGTCCGGACGTCCCAGTCCCTCCCCCCACTTTTGATTGAACCTTTACTTTTGATTACGAGACGCGGTTCTTCGCGAGACACTTCGCGTCGCGACTGCAGATGGATCGTTTGCGATTATCGGCGAATCGGCGAGACACTGCAAGGCTTCCATCCGGCCGCAACCGATTATGTAGTCGCTTAAATAAGGGATGCTATCCCTGTAATCTTCTTTATGTAGTTTAGTCCGTCTGCACAGTAAGAAACATAAAAGTTAATTTTATTATTTTTTATTTTTTTTTTTTGAAATGAAGAAACATCCATGCCCAGCCGCGTATTCGCGGGTTCCAGTTCCTGGCTGGCGACGCATCGGTAAATAGAAGCCAACTTCCCTGTCTGGTGAGTGACGATCCGCGACTTTCCTCAACCTCCCCTTAACTTTTCCAGGCATTTTCTGCCCCGTATACTGTCTGTGTACAAGTTCTGATCAGTTTTGATTTGGACTGTTCGCAGACAGGGTCCGAGAGCCGGACGCCGAATTTGCATTTTCATCAACCTTTCTCTACAACACACAGGCGCCCTGGCATCATTTTCCCGATGGATCTCCGGGAAGCGAAGCCCCGACTTCCGGCGCTTCTGTATCTTTTAACCTTTTCTGAACTTTCTTAAACTACGCCGTTAGACGAAGTTCATCAAATAAACGCCACATCTGGACTTTGAGAATACTGGGATAGTTTAAACAAATTTGTATTTTTTTATTAAATTATTTATGTATTTTTTTAATGAAACCTTTTTTTATAATTTAATTTAGGGCTAGCACTCTTTAAATATATCTGAGAACTAATTAATTAAGTAATTGATATTGTATGTCTATATATTTTAATATATGTTATAAACTTTCCTATAATAAATTTGACGTAATTATATTCAGATGGAATCACACCTATTTATAAAAACATTGTGAAACCTGAAAGATCCCCAGCACAAACGTCAGCCAGTATGTAGTCATGGCGGCCATCTTAGGTCCGCCATTTTGTTTTTGTATGCTGGAGGTCACCAAATATGTTTAGTCTTCTAGAGGATGCTGAAATCATATTAGTTTAACACTGAATTAGTATAATTACACAATTGTTTCTCCGGTGCACGCTCAGAGTCAACTATTCACACACCCACAAGAAGTCACAAGTCGACTATTACACACTCACAGGAAGTCACAAGTCGACTATTGCACACTCACAGGAAGTCACAGGTCAACTATCCACACACTCACAGAAAGTCACAAGTCAACTATTACACACTCACAGTATGTCTCAAGTCGACTATTAAACACCCAACAACAGCCATAAGTCAACTAGGTATATGCTAAAAGGCAGCCTAAAGTCAACTATTACACACTCACAGGCAGCCACAAGTCAACTGTCCACACACTCACTGGAAATTATAACTCAACTGCCCACGCACTAACAGGCAGCCACAAGTCAACTATCCACACACTCACAGTAAGTCACAAGTCGACTATTACACACTCACAGGAAGTCACAAGTCGACTATTACACACTCACAGGAAGTCACAGGTCAACTATCCACACACTCACAGAAAGTCACAAGTCAACTATTACACACTCACAGTATGTCTCAAGTCGACTATTAAACACCCAACAACAGCCATAAGTCAACTAGGTATATGCTAAAAGGCAGCCTAAAGTCAACTATTACACACTCTCAGGCAGCCACAAGTCAACTGTCCACACACTCACTGGAAATTATAACTCAACTGCCCACGCACTAACAGGCAGCCACAAGTCAACTATCCACACACTCACAGTAAGTCACAAGTCGACTATTACACACCCAACGGCCGCCACAATCAACTAGGTCTAAGCTAAAAGGCAGCCTAAAGTCGACTATTACACACTCACAGGCAGCCACGAGTCGACTGTCCACACACCCACAGGCAGCCACGAGTCAGCTAGGTCAACCAGGTCCTGCGCCAAAAGGCGGCCGCAGCCCGTCGCAGCCGGAGGGCGACTGCGCTCACCCTGTTGCGCAGGTTGTAGGTGAGCACGAGGTTGCGCGCGAACGAGTTGGCGAACGCCTGGTAGAAGTCCAGCACCTCGAGCAGCTTGTCGCGCTTGATGGTGTGCAGGTCGCAGTAGGTGAGCGCGCGCACGTTGGCCGCCGACTGGCCCACGGCGCTGTCCTTCCAGAACGAGTCGCCGAACACGTCTCCCTTGCCTGCCGGGGGGAGAGAGAGAGTCACTCGGCACTCACCCGCCACTCACGTGCATCCTCCGACCTCACCCGTGTGACCTGGGGCTGCAAATACACCCAGCACGCCAACACTTCACGTGGTAAACATGAACCATCAAAAGAATCCCAAGGAATGGGACAATTGATTGGTTTACTATTTTTTGACGTGACAACGTCTAATAAATCGATGAACGCCGGCTGCACGCACGTAAAAGGATGACTCATTGTCCCGTTACGCACATTGTCTTTTTTCGAGGCACATCAAACTTGAAAAACACTCCCATTCGTTTCCTACTTTTCCTATCATCGTCCTATCCTTAACAGAATAACACAGATTGGAAGAAGTTAAATAGCGAACACGTGTAAAAGTTATAGTTAAAATAATCTGTTCGTTAAAGTAATAAACATATTTGAATTAATGAGTGCAAATAAAAGTAAATATATCAATAATTATATTGTAGATTTCATTTCACTCCTTGGTATCCATACAAAATATTGATAATTCAATCAAAATGATTCATTTTTATTCATAAAAGAATGCAATCATTTCATCAATGTTTTGTTATGACGTCACGTTAAACTATCGTCCGTAAACTGACTTTACAGACAACCATTTTTTTTTTTTTTTTTTTTTTTTCATAATTTCAAGTTGTGATATTGCCAGCATCGGTAGAGAATGGAACCGAAGTTTTGCGAATTCGTTCGCTATCGGGCTAAACTTCGAAGCCTTATGTTTGCACTGCCAAAGTTTTGTACTTACATCGGCAGATTTATCTTTGATCGGCACTTCCTGATTCGCTTACTTCTCTTCTAGCTGCGCATGATTGGCTCACAGTCGTAGAGGAGCGTGTCTGAATAACTGAGGTCCAATCATGATCACAGATAGAGAATGTGGGCCAACGCATAAAAGGTACAAAGGTATACTTCACTGGATGTTAGACTGTCGGGAAATGAATCCTAAATTTATATCGGTCGCTAGTGATACGATATGTCTATCATCTAAGGATGACCCACAGTAATCATATTTATCCGTAAGAGAAGGCATTTCCCTATTTTGCTGTGCCATTCAGAAAGCGTTTGCTTCCGCACTGGATGGCTGTGATTGGTGTGCCAACAGTGGATGAGCACCTGAAATAAACCCAGCTCACCACTCAACACAGACGATGCTACAAAGTTTCAACATACGTCTGGTCTGAAAATCTATTCTCGAAAAGTACATGGCCTAACAAATCAGTCATGAATTAGCATTGAAAATCTTTTATGACCACAAATAGTTTATGATCCTTAGCTCATTGCCAACATGTTGTGACTTGGAGTCTCTAACATTGTACATGAAATGTTTGGAAGGTATATCAAGTGACTTAATATTACACCTCTTGACTACTGACTACATGTGCCTGACCCCCAAATGGCCATGCATACCAGTCTATCTGACGTGCCTGACCACAGACTGGATGTGTCTATCCACCAGTTACCGGATGTGCCTGGCCACTGAATAGACATGATGGGTCAACAACAGATAGTGGATAAAAATGAAACTACTATGGCAGCAATGCACTCTAGCAAATGATGTGTGTACTACGTGACTCTAGCGCTCCTTGTATCGATTACTGAAAACAAGATGGCGGCCATGATAGAATCGGCAGCTTTTTTGGCGGCTGTTGGATGAGGATTTTAACACTCTCTTAGAATTTTTCACCATATTTTACTAAATAAATATTTTTTTTTTACCAGAAATTACAAAATTTTGGATCGATCAAGGACCTAACCATGGACAGAAATCAATCGAATTTATCATTATTTCAATAAGCGAATTTTGTGATGTTTTTGGGGATTTATTACCGAATTTATAACTAATAATTACAGTTTTTCAAAAATTGTGGATTTCAAGATGGTGGATTTTGAGTCATCTAAAATTGACGCCAAGGCCTGATCATAAACCACAAGCGGTGGTAACGACCAATCATGGCCGAAGCTTTCCGATTGGTAAGCCACAACTGAGTAAGCCACCAAATCGTAGTCCCATAAGAAATAAATTATGCCAAAAGCCCCATTTATATACTACTTCAAAAGTTACTATAATTGTTAATGGTAGACAAAATAGGTATTTAAATGTTAACAACCCAGGTATTATCAATCTGGCAACAGTGGGAGCCATTTACTCTGTGCTGCAACCTAAGTGTGAGACCAACTGTATCTCAGTTCGTGGCTGAGTCTCCAAGCAGGCAGGCCTTTTATGCCTGGATCATAAACCACGCAAGAACGCAAGACATAAAATATGCAGCATCTATGTTTCAGAGTACCTGCTTATGAACCACGCAAGGCACGGCAACGCAACGCAAGCATTGTTCAACTTCCAGATTTCTTGCGTTTAGGCTTGCCTTTCCGACGGCCATATTTGAAAAGAAGTGTTCCGAAAACCTTTTTGAGAAGCAGACGTTATGCACGCAGACTCCCTCTGTGATCGTTTTGTCATATATATCACATTTACTAATATTAAACATTAACATGTTATTTTGCATTCACGATAAATAAAAATTGTCAAAAGAAATCTGTGAAAGATACTTTTTTTTTGTTTTACAATTTCATGTTCTAGGCTTGGTGTCGAGCCTTTTTTTTATTTGCATTGTTGGCACGCTGCGTTGTTACGGCATTTCCATCCCTTGCGTGGTTTCGTAAACCCCGGTCCAGCGGACGGACCGCCGGGCGCGACGTACCCAGGATGGCCACCACCTCGTCGTCCTGGATGACCTCCAAGGAGCCGGTGACGATGAAGCACAGGCTGTCGATGGACTCGCCCGTGTGGTAGAGCAAGTCCCCAGGAGCGCTGTGGCTCATGGTGAAGTGCATGGCCAGGGCGCGCAGGCAGCCGTCGCTGGCCAGCCGGAAGGCCGGGTGCTCGTTGAACACCTTGCGGTTCAGGTGCACGCAGATGTCCGCCTTCATGTCCTTGGGGCAGTAGTTCAGCACCTGCGCAGTCGTCGCCGCCGACCCACCCCACAGCGATCTCATTAATCACTTCTGGCGATCCACCACCCCGAAACGCAGCGGTCGCTTTGATCACGTCCGGTGATCACCGAACCCCTTCAGCGATCTCATTGTTTACTTCTGGTGATCGCCGACCCCCTTTAATGATCTCGTTGAACACTTCTGGTGTTCGTCGACCCCTCAGCGATCTAACCGATCACTTCTGGGGATTGCCGACCTCTTTTAACGATCTTACTGAACAATTCTGTTGATCGCCGACCACTCCGGAGCGATCTCATTGATCACTTCAGGTGATCGCCGACCCCCTCAGCGATCTCATTGATCACTTCTGGTGATTTCCGACCACCTCAGCGATCTCATTGAACACTTCTGGTAATCTCTTACCACCCCGGAGCGACCTGGTTGATCACTTCTGGTGATTGCCGACCCAAGTTAGCGATCTCATTAATCTTGTGGTAATCACTAAAACCCCGCAGCTATATCATTGAACACATCTGGCGATCCCCAACTACAGCGGAGTGATCGCATTGATCAATTCTGGTGATAACCTACCCACCTTAGCGATCACAATTATCACTTTTGTTAATCACTGACCTCACTCAGTTATCTCTTTGACAACTTCGGGTGATCACCTACCCCCATTAGTAAACTCATTGATCAATACCTAGTGATCCCTTGCCCCTCTCCTCAGCAATGTCAATGATCAATTCTGGTGATAACGTAACCCTCACAGTAATCTTATTGTTCACTTCTGGTGATCGCCGACCCCCACACGCATGGGCGTAGATCCCGGGGGGGCCAGGGGGGCCCGGGCCCCCCCTGGAATTAATGGGCCCCTCCTTGGGGGGGCCCACTTCGTGATTTTAAAGTTAATGGTGTACACAACATATATATATATATGAGATTATTATTTACAATGACGATAGACACTTCTACATGCTTTACATTCCTACCTTCGAGTTCCGTAGTTATTTTCCCTTACCCCTTTTGCGAAAGCCATGGTATGCAGTTTTCCAGTGAGAACTTTGAAACCCTTAATTCCTAGAAACCGTTAATTCCAAAGGACGAAGCTAGGATAGGGTTCCGTTAGCATTTCCTCCCCATTGTTACCCACACTACCTTGTCCTCTGAAACGACAGTATTATAGGTTTCAGGTAGTCTGTTTTTAAAGTGGTTTGGCTCTCGTGTGCGCCAGTCTTCTGCTTTCTTGGCAAACATCAACATGGATAAGTTCGTGACGCGGAAGAAACGGAAAACAGAATCTGATTCTCACCTGGTAAGCTTGATTGTTTTATAAGTAGTGACTATTATTTAGGTAATATATTTTATTTAAGTGATTGTGCAACGTTATTTTTTCCAGTAAATAAATAACTTAAAACTTTAACAGTAATTATAGCAGAATTTAGTTTATTTACGAACTGAAACTTATATACCATTTACTGGAATTTTTTAGCTCATCTCCATTCTGTAAGGCTAGCTGCTCTGTACGTTACATGTGAATATACAGGGAATATTTTTTTTTCCTCGTCAATATGGAATTTAAAAATCACTCCCCTTTTATTATCAAACGATAATTTTCACAATTCATGGCCGATAATCACTTTATAGCATTTGTTGTTTGATAACCGCAACACTGCAAGAGTAAACAGAAGTAAGAATGAGAAAGAAGTATTTAAACGTTACACATCCGTATTTAAGTTAATAAGGAAGCAAACGCGTCTCTTTAATAACTAATCAAGCGGCATATTTTAACTAAATAATTCACTGCCAAAATACTGATTATACTAAATATAAGCCGAGAAATGTATGTGGTTCAATTAGCTGTAGGATAAATTTCATAGTTCTATCGCCGAGATTTTTCATTTGTTATTTAATTTTTTTTTTCTTTTTTACCTGGTTGATGCCTTTACTAAATAAAGTAGTCTTTAAGGGTTTTAATATGATTCGATCGTTCATTTGATGTTGATCCGTTTATTAGCTTTGGCGCTTTGGATTTTTAGGGCGCATCAAAAACTGTGAACAAAGAATTTCAGGAACAGCATTTGAATCGCAGTAATTATGTGATGTGGCATAAAAAAAACCGACAAAGTGCGAGTCGAACTCGCGCAGGAAGGGTTCCGTACCATTATCTATAAAAACGGCAAAAAAAAAAAATCATGTCTGTTGTATGGGAGCCCCACTTAAATATTTATTTTATTCTGTATTTATTGTTATAGCGGCAACAGAAATACATTATTTGTGAAATTTTATTCTGTTTTCACGTTTGTTGTATGGGAGCCCCCCTTAAATATTTGTTTTATTTTAATTTAATAATTTATTTTTAAATTGAAATTAGAATAAAAACTTTTGGAAAATGGGGTGTTATCTATTTGCATTATATACACGTATATTATTTTTATAGATTTTTTTATGGATATTTTATGTATTTAGGTTAGCAAATTATTCAAACATGTTTGAGAGATCACTTATTATAGTAATTAATTAATAATTACTAAAACATGTTGCTCTGCTTTATTGTTAATATCACTTACGTAAAAATAAAGTGTATAACATACGAGCTTATCATCCAGAGAATACTTGTTTCGGTTGACCTCTACCGCAAAATTCTTTAACCACAGAATTCACGGCCCCCCCCCCCCCTGGAAATCCTACAGATTTGCGCCCATGCCCACACGTATCTTAATTGATCACAATTGGTGATCCCTGATCCCCCTCAGCGATCTCATTGAACAATTCTGGTGATATCCTATCGCCTCAGTGAACCTACTGATAAATTATTTTGATCACCGACCAACCCTCAGCTATCTCAATGATTACTTCTGGTAATCCCCGACATCTCAGTGTTCTCCTTGATCAATTTGGATGATCGCTGAACCCCCACAGTAAGATCACTTCTGGTGAACACCTACCCCGGAAGCGATTCCATTAATCACTGCTGGAGATCACCAAATACCCCCTCAGCAATCACAGAGATACACTGTATATCTTTTTCATTTAGTTGGAGTTCGGCCACACAAAAAGTCTACAGATTAAACTATGTTAAACGTAAAAATAAAATAAGGGTCTGGAATGGGACATACACCGTTAAGTTGATGCTTTCTTACATTCTGATTGATGTTTCCGACGTTATAATAAATATCTGAAATGTAAAAGCATATTTAAATAATTAGTTACATATGGCAGATATTCTAAAAGTTTTCTAAAGCGTTGCAGTATACCGTATTCTTTTCGCTAAAAATAAATTACGTGTAGCATGTTTGAAAAATTAAGTAATATTTATTCAACTCTGGATAATAAACCTTAATAATCTATAATTGTATAAATCATGCAAAAGAAGTACAATATTTTTCTACATATGAGACGTTTGAAACAAATTTTCAAATAAATAGCAAAATCACCGAAAAAAAGTTTTTAAAAACAAAATGAATTCTATATACACGAACGGCTTATTAAGTATATATATTTTACTATAAATAAAACTTTGATTTTACTATCTAAAAAATATATCTGACATGCACTCATAAATTAAAATACTTTCTACAAATATTTCCGTTTTTTTTTCTCTAATCAAATCTATCAGTATTTAATTATTCACTTAAGGTGCAAAGGTGTTTTAAACTGATGCAATAATGTGAACTAAATGCATATGCTAAATTTCTAGTTTATCTTAACATTCCGTAAGCAGAAAAATGTTGCAAGTACCAATTAGAGAGAGAATATTTATATTAAGCTGTTGGAATCTGCGTGAAGAAAGATTTGGTTTACTTTAATTAACAGCGACATAAATGATTTATGAAAAATTAACCTAATATATAGAATTTAAAAAAAAAGTATTTTAACTTCTTAAAGAATAACTATTTAACACAAAAAAACTTAAAATAAAGTTTTGAAAGTTAAAAAATATATAATAGAAAAAATAAGAATGTTATATTTAAACCAACTCGAGCCGTTTAAACAAAGGTTAAATTCCAATTGACATGATTCTAATATGTCAAAGTAATGTACACACTCAGATTCAACGTGGGACGACCTTTTAAATGACCGAAAAAGTCCACAAAAATACTGAAATTACTTAACATTGTCAGTTTGTGATCCATACTTACTTCCTCGTTTAACACGCCAAGTTTTGTTTGGATTGAATTTTAATACATTTATATTTGCCTGTCCAAAAAAGCAAACAATACCTTTCGGATAAGGTAAAAATGCTACTGTTAGGGCAAGACAACTACGTCAGAGCAGGAAAAGTCAGACACTAATTAGAAAAAAAAACTGCAAATCAGTGACATTTCACTGCAAACCATTTAAAAAAATTCGGTTTGGTGAACTGGGTCGGTAGTTCAACTGCTGATATGTTTGAGTTTCCCTCGCATTTTATTGGCGAATCAAGGACTCATTTTGTATTATAGTCGCCTCTAAGTAAAGGAGTAATGAAATTTTATTAACATTAACCACTGCCTCCTTAATGAACTTTGAATTTTATCCCCCCCTCTCATTTATCATGGTATATAATTTGTAAACATAATTATATTCCCTTATTAATCCCTACATAGTTTATATCGTAGATTTCCGTGGCCATATACAGCAATTGATTGTCTGCATGTTGAAGCCACGTCTGCAAGTTGTTCCTACGTTTCGGTTTTCCATGTTGCAGCCATCTTTAATGGCACAGTATTTTTTATATAGGGCCATTGGTCCCTGTAGATATCCCAAGATTGTAGGATGGTTTGGGCAATTGGTATGCATCTGCTTATTTGTTGCAGCAGTCTTGACCGAAGCTAATTTTAGGATGTTATTGTGCCAGAACACCAGAACCTTCAGTTGTCAGTCTCCCTTGAAGATGGCTGCAACGAGACACGCCTAAACGTTGGGCACGCAGTAAACTATATAGGTGTGGCCTCAACCCAGAAGCCAAAAAGTATTTAATAACTTTCTTATAGTTGTTCTTACTTCTGAGCTTACGTTCCTGAAATTTACGTCCTCACCAATCACAGAGAATGGCATAAAACTGGTTAATAATCTTAAACCTGATCTTTTAAAATGTGTTGCAATGTGTGAAAGTGATGGGATAAGAAACTACGGGCATAAGAACCTTCACAACTTTTATCGATCGCAACGGAATGCCTGACATAATGTTAAAACTACTTTAAGCTGATTAACAGTAGATTGAAACATGCAGGATTGGTGTTAATTTCCAGGTAATAATCCATATTCTTGTATGAAATTAGGTTGGAGAAAGTTTTGATTGATTGCTTCCCGACTACACCCCACTATCCAGAAATTTTCAAATTATTTTGTTGCTATCTAGTCATCTTCACAATATAAAATAACAAACGATTATAGTTTATTTATAGTTATATATAACTATATATAAACTATAATCATTGTGTAACAAAGCAGACTTGAAGTACTATGCATCTGCATCACGTCAATCATCACGTTCATGATTGGGGCTGCATTGCTCTCGACATGCCCTTGATTATCCTCAGAGCATTATGAACAAGGAGAAGTGGTTGTTATCCAATCGCGTGCCACCTGCCAAAGGATAATATCACCATTTCATGGACTAAAGAGCATTCTAAATTGGTTTGATTCAATGTAGACGCAAGTCGAGTCTAGCGTGTAGTGGATGAAATGAAGCCCCAAAACAACAATTCCTATACCAATGATCCAAAAGGAAAGACTGTTGAAAAAAAGGTTTGCTGTCCGTTCTTTTTTCAAATAATAACGAGAAAGTGAGAGGTCTGAAAATCTCTTCGCGAAAAACACGTGGCCCAGTGAAATCTCAAACTGGTTCGCAGTTGTTTTCAGCAGTGTTATTGTTTACAGCTGTGGGAGGGTGAAGATGCGTAGGCAGGACAGACGGAGGCGCGAGATTCTCCGGGAGAGTGAACTTGCCTGACCTGATTTACCTTGTCCGTGTCCAGCCCCTTGGTCATGGCCCAGGTGGACACGACGTAGTCCATGACGCGCTCCGACAGCGCCTTGGGCACCTCGTGCAGCTTCATGAACTCCCGCACGTTGTTCAGCATGTCGTGGTACTTGGCCGTGGCGGACGTCATCTGCTGGATGATGGTGGTCACGTGGCCGAAGATGGTGGCGTACAGCAGCGCTGAAGCACAACAGACTGCCTGTTTTTTTTGGGTCTTATTTTCCACCCGAAAATGTCCACTCGGCCGTTGCTGTATGGTCGGTCGAGACTAATAGTGCGTCATAAATTGTTGATCCCCACGACAGATGTTCGTCACACAGTATTTTTGTTTTGCCTGTGACTGCCATCGTACCAGTGTAGCCGCATGCGTTTGATTGTTACAAATCAGCTTTGTTTAAAGATATAAGTTGGTGAACAGTGGAAACGCGTTTGGTTAGGACATTGATTCGGGTGTCACTGTGAAGAGCTTGCATAGCACTACTAAAACCCAAAGTGAGACATTAAAAGTATTCACCGGAATGTAAGTTAAAATAGTTATTAAATTGAAAATAATAGAAAATAATTAAATATGTTGTCTCGTATGACCCACAAATATGCTCGGAATTATATAAAATGCTAGTCAGAGGAAAGCTCGCGTCGAAAGGCATCCAAAAATCCTTAAAAGTCCAGTGCCGAGCGAATGCGAGGAGTACGGCAGCATCAAAAAGGAAATATAAAAATAAAATTGCGCAAAGATATTACATAGCTGGCCCATCGGGCATACAGCGTGTGTTACTTTAGCTACCACAGACCTTTGCTACACGCGATATAATTGTGATTTACCTATTCTGTAACCATTGTATTAAAGATATAGAATGTTAAATTACACATTATTAAGAAGCACTTGTCATGATTTTATACCCGACGTTTTCACGAAAACATTTTGGGGACCCGTACTGCTCCTTTCTCAGATTTTGTATATTTATTTTGGCTTGCAAACTTTGCGATAGTTTTGATCACAGGCTTTTGAGGTCAGAGTCTCGAACTGACTCTTGGATTACGGGTAGAGGCCATGTTGGTGAAAATGATGAGGTTCCCCGAAGTTTCGATAAGCCTTGTTGCAGGGTGTTCTGGTACATCATATATAAAGGGCCCTTCGCACCCGTGCTATGATTGGTCCCTGTAGGCGGCCGTGATTGGACGACGATTTGGCTAATCAAGATGAACCTGCTTAGTAGATGCAGCATGACTGTGTCTGATTCTTGGATGGTGTCCATTCATGATAATGATGAAACAAATAATTAACAATATCATTCAATCTGTACTGTGTTGATTTTATTGGAATGTATTACTTATATCTATGGGCATAGTTACAAATATTTACAAATTGTTCTTGTTAAAAGGATATCGAATGTCCTGTTTCATTGTTGTGATGTGCTATGGCTGATATATTTCTGTTACATTTTATATCTATTAATTAAATGTTTTGACGATTCTGAGAGCATTATGAACAAGGAGAAGTATTTGTTATCCAATCGCTTGCAACCTGCCAAAGAATGATGTCTCCATGTTATAGACTAAGGAGCATTCTCTGCCAGTGTTGCCTAAATAGTATTTGTTGGAGGATCATGCCAAAACATTGAGAATGCCATCATTTATACAATTGTAGCCTCAACCTAGAATCCAAGTAGTTACATGTGAAGTTTATGGAAGTCACCCGTGAGCTTGCCTCAGGAAGACTGCCTTTGTGAGTGGCAATCGTTAACCTTTCCGAATCAACACCACAACTTCCAAAACTGATATGTTGTGGGATCTGGCGACGTCAAAATTAGGTCTTGTGGTCAACATTGTTTTACTCATCTCTGCTACCCGTATATTGCGCATGCAGCATCAACTGGAATGATAGAAAATATTTATTAATGGCTACAAACTACAAAATTAGCTTGTCTTATTAGAAACAAATAGGTTTTGAGGACTGCAATTTTTTTTCAATTTTCCACCTTGCTGTACATGTTGTGTGTTCTGGTGTTTGTAAACAATTTTTCCGGGTGAATACTTATATTTCGTCGGGTTACTTGAAAAAGTTGGTAATTTTTATGAGATGAAATTGTACTCGCCACAATGTTATGTCTGGGACATCCATGAAAAATATTCTTGGCACTGCCTGACTTTTCCTGGATGCAAAAACCACTCTATTGACCTTGGTTATTACACAATACAAGACTTCTGAAAATGTCCTTATCAACTTTTCCCAATCCACCGTATATTTTTTGAGGGAGAGCCACAGATTGTTTTGTCAACTTGCATAAAACGGGTACCACATTGACCAATGCCGTCCCCGAACAACAAGATGTCTACTCTCCCTGCAGCTACAACCACCCCCACCCACTTTAATGCTCATCTGCATAGCATTACATAAGAGTCTTCCATCAAGAATCCAGCTCTGTAGCACCCTCGGTAGCTCCTATAGCTTCAGTTTACAATAAAAATTAACGTCCATCGTGTATTATAGAAGCTAATAAATTGAAAGACTGCGAACAGTTTGGGCTTGACCTGTGGGACAAGAAAATTAGTGCTGCAGTCGAACTCACCTGCGATGATCATCATGCAGATGGTGAAGATCTTCTCGTTGTCCGTCTCGGCGGCCACGTTGCCGAAACCCACGCTCGTCATGCAAGTCATGGTGAAGTAGAGCGCCGTGACGTACATGGTTTTCCTGGACGGCCCGTTGATGAGCTCGGGCGGCGAGCTCGAGTCATTGGTCCAGATGTAGGAGTAAGGCGACTGCGTCACATTCGCCAACTTCCACAGCCAAGAATACTGAACTCCGTTGTCGGCGTCCGACCGCCCTATCGAGTACCAGATGCACGCGAGCCAATGCGCGACTAGCATGTAGAAGCACAGCAGCAGTATCAACATGGCGGCACCGTATTCGAGATAGCGGTCCAGCTTGCGCACGACCCTACCGAGCCGCAGCAGCCGGACCACTTTCAGCGCGCTGAACAGGCTCCCGATGCCCTGGAAACAACACCTGGCGGTGAGCCAGGCTCCGAACAACGAGGCGCCCGCCCTCCCTAAGTCCAATTGCCACCCCCCGCCCACTACAACGCCCGTCTGCACGGCGTTCCCTAAGGGTCTCCCAGCAAGAATCCAGCTCTGTAGCACCCTCGGCAATTTCTCTAGCTTCCGTTTACAATCAAAACTCACGTTCAGAAATTATTAAAAAAGCTAGTAAATTGAAAAACCAATTTATATTGATTTTAAAAAAGTTACCATAAAATAATTATTTGAGTCTGAATTTCTTCAAAATATTTATCTGCATAACTATACGTAATCAAAACATCGTCAATATGCATCAGGATGCAATACTAACACTGCATGCACTGGCGATACGCACTAGTTAAGTTTCTGGCAACAACGAGGTATGTACACTGAGATACGACAAGATCAGCGTGCAGAACGGCCCCAAGTTAAACACAGACGTTTCCAATCAAAATGTTTGCTGGCAACGACTCGCAGCCCAGGATGCAGAGATCTAGTGCGTGGGGAAAATTTTACAGAATTTCACAGAGAAAGCCAACGTATTCTATTTCTAAACACCAAGCATAACAGCTTTAAGAAGAGGACCTACTAGTAAGAGATGTAAATTACACATCTTAACATAAAGATCTTAAAAGTTTCACAATGCAGTTACTAATTTTAAAAACACCAATTAACTAGCACGGAAAGTATCCTATTTATGATTTCGTTTAAAGATACCAGATTTAATTTATTTCTGTGTAAGACACACAACTGAAATATATTTGCCAATAAAAGTAGTTCGTGATGATTTTTTTTATATAAATTGTTTTAAAATAATTTGTTAATGTGAAAAATGTAACATTAATCATTTTCGTACAAAATTCTTATGTTGTTTTAGATATTCTCGCTTCATTACTACACATTACTTAAATTTTGTTCAATGCAATTCAAATCGCGAAATGAGCCTTTATTAAATAACAGAGGATGTGTGTTTTACAGCTAGTCACGGTTTCATGCATTTAAGATATTTTTAACAGTTTAAAAGGTCAGCCTACATTACATTTAAATATGCAATTAATCTTAAATTAATCAAACCGTTAAAAAAATCATATCCTGAACTACAGAGTTTCTAAGATAATTAAATTTAAAAAAAATTTACTTTAGAGTTTGTAGATTAAGAAAAAATATAGATAACATTAATTACTGTAAACTTTTTTTTTTTTTTTTTTAAGTTCTCATTCAATTCTACAGTACAACATTTCACAACTCGCAACAATAAATTACAAACGTGATATTTTAACAGTTTCGTCACTCTATATTTTCCATCCTATAAAACAAGAACATATTTTTTCTTTGGTAACTGATCAGTCTGTGTAAGAAATGTTTTCAAAATGTTAATTAATTACTGTAAACTTTTTTTTTTTTTTTTAAGTTCTCATTCAATTCTACAGTACAACATTTCACAACTCGCAACAATAAATTACAAACGTGATATTTTAACAGTTTCGTCACTCTATATTTTCCATCCTATAAAACAAGAACATATTTTTTCTTTGGTAACTGATCAGTCTGTGTAAGAAATGTTTTCAAAATGTTTGAAATATATCTATAACATTATTCAAATACGGGAAGTTTAGACTGTTTTCAACTAATTGTTTATAGGAATGTGTAGAAGAAGTATATAATGTATACTGGATAGATATTCTTATGGAAGTGAACTGGAAATGCAGTTTTTTTTATTCCAAAATGACATATAGAACACAAGTGATGAATCGACCTAAACAATGTAAACTAATGAATTTTCAAGTACCCATGATCGGTACTGAAAATTACCCTTAACTAGACTCGTTTCGTAATAATATTCTATAAATCACTTCCATAACTAACGCCAGTGTTCCAGTTTATGATAGGGTCAACAATTTCATTTTTGCCACAAAATATTTTTATTAATCACCTCATATTTATTTTGCTTATCCCAAAGAAATATTTTGTTGCGATAAATATTTGGTTAGCACTATGGTTTTTTTATCTTGTAATGTACGAGAGACTATTATTTAAATCATATGTTATATATGACGCGGATTAAGCTTCAAAGAATTTTTCTTAGAACAGTTCTGTGAATTTTGCCAACAGATGATCTTCAACATCACAACGTAATATTATTTTAATAAATCAGAGGTTACTGATTATATGAAGCGTATTTGCGTCACGCATGATGCATTGGAAGTTAGAAAGCACTAATATTTAACCTGCCGGTTTTTGTGATAACATTCTGCATGCTTTATGTACGTAATATAAGAAAGTCGTGAATTCCGTATCAACGTAAAATATAAGTGCCCTTCGGAATTAAATTTATTTTGATTTAATTTTTAAAGGGACAGAAAAATAGAAAAATAATATTGTCATATAATGCTAGCAGCAAAAAAATTGTGTTTATTGATATATATTTTTTAATGGAGCTTGGTACACATTCATTTTTTACATAACTGACTGCTATTTTACTGATTCTTTTAAAGGTGATTGCTTATACATAAACGCTCATCAGAGTATATGATACGTATAGCTGACTATTTTCTGTATTAGATGTCTAACTCTCGGCTATGGAAATACCACATCTTGAACGGATGGGTTTGTGGCGTCTCTTAAAATAAATCGCTTGGATATGTTTTCCTAAGTTTAAATTTGCTAAAAAATGATAAATTATAAACTAAACTATTATTTGTGATCTGTAAACATATACACCAACTGTATTATATAATAGCATGAGTTTCGTAAAAAAAATTAAAAATAGATAATGAACATTTGAAATTAAAGTATAAGTTTTGGCGAAGCCTGTGCTTCTATGGCACGCCTTACGTACTTTTATTTCTTCCAAAGAATATTTTTTTTTTTAAATTTCACTACGCGTGTTTTTATTTGCTTTTGTATTAATCAATTTTAGGTGTGTGTATATAAAAACATGTATGTATGCATATATACATATATATTATCATAATTAACCTACAACAATATAAACTTCTCCTCAATGTAACTGATACTTAAATGGTGGTCGAGTGTTAGCGCCAGTTGCAAGTACTAATTTGTGTAAGAGGGAGAATTCAACCACAAACATATTCATGTACAGTTAATATTATTATTCATCGGACCAGGAGTATCCTGCTTTTTGCTTTTTAGTGAACTTATGTTACTTTCGGGTATTTTTAGTCAGTTATTTTTTTTAAGTGGTTTATTAAGTGATGCAGAAATGCAATTGGTCTGAGCCAGCAAAATCTAAACGCAACTAAAACTATTAATAACGGAAACTACTACCTGTATTTAAGATCTATAACACCAAGTTAATTTACTAAAATATTCTGGTTTTATTTATTCATCTACTTAAAACTAATGAATATTTAATAACCCCAAAGTATGACAGTATAAGCAAGGAAAGAATACTAAAAACGGGTAGAAAAATTGTTCTTTAGTACTATTTTCTCTGGTTAAACATATATTTATATATTAATTTGAAAATAAAATATAGATACTTTAAAAAAATTAAAAATAATTTCTTATTCCAGTTTTAGACCAGAAAAAATGGTTTTAATTATAGTTTAAATTAACCATTTGAACAGTATTTAATGAAAAGTAACTTCTATTTTATCCTATAATAAAAAAAACTTAAGAAGGAAATTAAAATTTCGACTGAGACATGAAGGGGCATTTAATATTTGTATCAGGTAACAACGTTTTTAAAAGATGAGCATGCCTGTTTACAAAGCACATTGCAGACGATAATAGTTTTATTGTGTATTCTCTGTGTGTAAATACTATACAGGATTAATTAAATATTTATAAACAAACTTGGCTGCAGGTTTGTCACGAAAAAAAGAATAATTTCAAATATATCTTACGGTGTAAAATGATTTCCAAAACTGGTATAAGCCTTTGAAGTTTGGGTTAAAAAAATTTAATCGGAAATAATAGAGAAGGGGTTTATGATGTAAATCTTTAGTGTCTGGGTGTTTTTAACTAAACAAAGTTCTGCAATCATCGCAAAACTCTTCGTAGTCGTAAAATTATTTTTTAAATAGTTTACAGACATGTCAGGAAAAAAAGTATTGACAATTACTGTGTTCAATAAAACATTATCCAGATGGTCGTTGTTTTGTTATAAATATTTGTTCTGCTGTTTCACCAAAAATAAAACCGTTTTCAGCTCTAACTTCAAAAGCATGTGCCAGTTTTTGGAAGCGCTTTAGACCATATAGAGGATAAAGATTTTAACTTATTTTTTTCATCAACTTTCATCCGAAGATTGTCAGTTGAATTCTGACATTTCATATTAATTTAATAAGAGTCAGATGGTGCTAATTGACTTGACCATAAAGGTAAGAATTTTTTAGTTTCTGACTTATACACTCTCCGTTTGTCAACATTAAGCCTAGTGATGTTTACGCATTTCTGTATCGGGGGATTGTATTGTGAAATTTTAATAGGATAAGTTTCCCTAATTTATTATTTCAATTTGATAATGTAAAAAATTTGTAAGTGATATGATTATTATTAATATTACTTCTACGTGTGGTTCAATGTACATAAATAATTTTATCAATTCAATTAATTTTTTAATTTAAGGGTTTTGTACAGTATATGTGGTTATACAGTTTTAAGCAAAACTTTTGCATATAGCTTTTTTCTCTTAAAACGGTTTATTTTTAAATATCATTCATAAACCCGATTAAAACATTTCTTTCCATAACCCCGAAAAACTTCAGCTCCGAAGATTGTCATATAATTAGGTTTTTTGAGAGTGGTCAATGATCTCCTAAAAACAATTATTTTAACATTTAATTAAAAATTGGATAATAGATAAATTATTCGATTCATGCTAAAGTTGAAATATAAATAAGTCCTTAAAATTATTATACAAAATAACAAACAATTTTAAACACAAAAAATATACATATGAATTAAAAATATAAGGTTGAATCAATAATTTCATTAAATCGTGGTTAAACATAAAATTTTGAAGTAAATGTAAAATAATGTCTGTACAGAATGTCATGTGCTAAACATAACAAGTTATATTCAAGAGCTTGTTTCATAATGTGAATAAATATAAACGTAATTATATGTTTAACAGTAAATTAAAAATAATAATGGGAGTAATTTTTTAAAATTTAATAATATTATTTTATTGTTTGAGGTATGATCTGTAAAGTATTTGTTATTTTTACAGAAAAATACATTTTTTTTCGCTACGATCCCTATTCCTTCTTTGCCAACACACAACGCTATAAAATTTATTTGGGAATTCAGAAAAAAAAGTATTAAAAAATCCTGTTGCATATGTTAACTGAAAAATGCTCGAAAAAGTGACGTGTTTTGCAAATCACACAGCCTCATGTTATGGTATATTCTGTGTTCACCGCGCCATGCAATGCTCGCCATGTTGATATTTTTTTTATTCATTGGCTCGCTGCGCATTTAAATGAGAGCTATATATATTTTTTTATATATCTGCTCCTCCACAACCGACGTATCGATTCCCAAATCGATTCCCGTATCGATTCCCAAATCGATTCCCAACCACGTGGACTGACCAAGTCAGAATTGTTGCTGTTTTCCGCTGTCAGCAGGGGCGGCCGGTTTACCTGTGTGAGTCACAAAACGAAAGAAAAACACCGTTAGTTACTGATCCCCATTCCACAACTAAAAAAAAAAATATCGTTATTACGTGAGCTACAAAATATTTCTACCGCAATTCATTGCAAGTCTCCAAGTGTTTAGAATTTAATTTTTTTTCACAACTTAAACAAAATACTACGTTTAAATAACACTAGTCGAGTTTCACAAACACCAAAATATATTTCACGTGTTGAGAATCTATGCTTAGGAATTTTTTTTCAATATTCATCCCGTAATTATTGATACCAACAATTCAAAAAATAAATATTTCAAATCTTTTTTCAGAACAAATAAGTTTGAATATTTCAATACAGCAAGACATTATGATTTAGATATGAAGGTTCTGGTAAAATCATGTGCGTT
Organism: Bacillus rossius redtenbacheri; assembly: GCF_032445375.1. Classification (NCBI taxonomy): domain Eukaryota; kingdom Metazoa; phylum Arthropoda; class Insecta; order Phasmatodea; family Bacillidae; genus Bacillus; species Bacillus rossius. Next base: position 16,538,602 of record NC_086340.1, on the reverse strand, counting down.
TAAAAGTAACCTTCCGTTTAGTTGTAAAGTTGAAGCAATTAACTGAATCTCACCACAAACAGTTACATGTCAAGCCCTATTGGTTTTGCATTCGGTCAATTATAAGTAAACATTTCTTAAGTAGAGATAAAGCATGCAAAAAATCTACTGGCTATTTTAAAAAAAAAAACTTCACGAGGAGTAAAAATATACTAAATTAGTTAGCACAAGTATATAGCTGTTGCTGGTAGCCAATTTAAAGCTCGTTATTTTTCTACTTGGCTGCTTATGAAGCCATTCAGGTACTATGTTATTTGTGAATAATGTAATATTAAGTAAAGCTTTTGCGTTACTTACAAAAAAAATCTTAGTTATGTAAATATTCTTTCCCGAGAGGTACGATAAAACTCGACCAAAGTTTAAAAACCAGTCTCTGATTATTGCCTATATTAATAACTTGAAATCGTGTTGCTAGAACCTAATCTGTGAAATGTACACATCAAACTTGAAACATGTCAACTAGGTCAACAGTGTGCTCTTACGTGGTCTCGTTGTGCACAAATAAGAGTTACTAACTACACCATCAACTGTGCACCATTCCATCAACACCATTGCTCACGGTACACAAAAACACATTAGAGAGGAAATTTTAATGAGGTCAATTCGCTTACATCTCTAACAAACAATATGTCAAACCGTATACTAGTTAGTATTCTGTATACTATTTTTGTGCGTACACAAATCCGACTTAAAAATATGTTAATAAATTAATACATTTCCGATAAAAAATATTCAAATTTTTGTTTAAACACTTGTCCTGTAGTTTTCTATAAGATAGATTTTTATTTTTGGAAATGCAAGAAAAGAGAAATCTGTGTTATCAACCTGCCCATAGTTAAATTATGAATCCGTGTGTTTAGATTTGTTTTTGTGTAATACCATTGTTGCTATAAATCTTGAAAATAAGGTAAATTTTTAAGGGAACTGTAATATTGTACAAAATATATATCCTTTTTGTCTCGCGTATTCTCCCTGTCCTAAGTGTTTAATTTAAAATATTTTTAGGGCTTTAATGGGGGAGTAAACTAAATTATTTTGTTTTCTTAAATTCGCGTTTTCTCTCATGATTTTAAATACATTTTTAAATACCGGGAAATTTATTTTAAATAATAGTTCATTTAAATGATTCAAGAAAAAAAATTTTAAGCAAATTCTTTACTATAACTTCTATAGAGCATGCAATTGTATTTTTTATTTTTGATTTATTATTCTTTTTTAGGAATATTATTCAATCAATAAAAATTAGGTTTTCTAGAAAGCCTACGAAACTGGTGTTTAAGGGGTTAAGAATAATCAAATTTTCTAAATTTCCCTAAACATTACATACAAGTGGTTTATTCAAATTTATATACCACACGATTTCATGTTCTTAATTCGTTTGGATTTGAAATATTAATTAGCATTTAAGGTTCTCAAAACCATGAAATAGCAATTATTTAAGTGGTACAAAAGTTTTTTTTATTGTTTTTCATTTAAAAAACTAACTTCCAAAAATACAATATCATAAATGCATATTAATTTAGGATTCCACGTCCTTAATTCTTAGCACAAGTCAGTGATTATACTAATTCAATATATAAATTACTTCTATTTTTGAATTTTGCTCTTTAGGTGTGTAAGTAGTATCAACGAATTTATAAATAGCAAACAAATAATTCTGAACTTTTACCATGGTACTGAAAGAAAGCAAAACACTTGGAGACTATTGTATACTAATGAATAATATTATGTGTCCGATACGATTTGAACTCAGAAATATTTGCTTGCCGGCGCCTCAAAAGAAACAAAAAGCTCATACACCTGCGTATGTCGTACACGTTTCTATTGTTGTCAAATGACGCGATAACTTATCTATCAGAAATATATAGATTTAACATAATCTTCCGTGAATTTATCGAATAAATTACGTAGCATTTAAGTTGATACATTTTTCTGTCACAAGTAGTGTAATTATTCTTATGCATACAGTAATTATTGAAAGTAGTTTATACTTGTTAGTTTCTACCTTATTAAAAGTTTTCAAAGTTTATACGCATAATACCAGGTAGGACCTACAACTTTAAATTCAAATGTTTACTAGCGTGTATACGAATTAGCATGTACAGTAGTTTTATAAAAAGCTCTTTGCAGCATGCTAAAAAATGCAAAACATTTCAGCCGTTAGAGTGCATAAGCTTTTTATTCGGCATTCACCAGCAAGAGCGAAACGTACTTAATATTCACAGCAGCTTAAATACCGTCATGCCATACCAAATGATCATGTAATTCTAGCAAAGGCTAAGCAATCCAAAAAGCATTAGCTATGTACAGCAGTGAATTTTGTGTGAAAAACACGTTATTAAAGTGCACACCAACAAAAATAAATTATTATAAGATTTGAAGAACCAAAACTGTTGGAAACATGTATTTTAGGATGAAATTTTTAAAATACTTTACGACATAAAGCAATAGGTATAATTATTTTTAAATGTTACTACCTGCTTTTTATGTTCCGCCTTTCAATGGAACAGAATGGGACCTTTCTGATCCAGCAAATTTGACACTCAACTAATAATTTAAAACTAAATACTAACCTAATCGTTATTTTTAAATACCGAGAACTCTAATGTACAATAAATTTCTATATTGTGCCATATGGTACCAAATGAAACCTGCTAAACAACAAACTGCAGTGTATCAATAACTTTAATGTAGTATTATATCAATTAATAACATTTATCTAATCAAATTTGCTGTATCAGATTAAATGACTGACCTTTTTATAATTAAAAAAACATTGATGTCACCTCCAACAATGTGTAAATTTTTTCGTTTATGAAATGAAGTTAAAATTAGCGAATTTTAAGTTTAATTACCAACATTACTGCATAAAACTGAAAGTTTCACTTGGAAAAACAATAACATTAAATTAAAGTTGGTACTCTTAGTCATTTTATATAGAGATTCACTTAAAATCATCATATAAACTATGAAGAATTTTTATAACATGGCAGGTCACACAGTTCATAAAAATATTACAACATATTTTATAAGATTTTTTTGACATTAATAATGTGTAACACCATAAAACTGCATACACTTTAGAATATGATCGTTCATTGTTGTTATTAATTGTATGAAAATATTTTAAAATATTAGCAGGAAATATCGTTTAAAATAAAAAATAAAAAATTCTGTTTATATGATGTTTTGTCATTCGAAAATTCACATACGATTGCCTTTTTATAACTAATTTAAGAAAAAATGAATTTTGTTAAATTATTCAAGCAATTAATTACAGTAAAATTATTTTTATGTTCATCATGATCTAGTGTATAACATGATAGTTTTGTTTTTCTTTTGAGAAGAAAATATTTGCAAATTATGTTTATTTTTAAAATGTGGAACAAGGAATAAAGATGATTTTTTACACAAAAGACTTAAACAAATTTATATATTGCAAAACCTTCTTTTGTAATTTAATTACATGAAACTTTAATTTTAATTCAAATAAAATAATAAAATTTTGGGTGTGGCATATTTAAAGTTATCTAATTAGTCCTCGTGTTAAATTTAAGATAAAACTTCTAGAAGTGGATAAAAATGCAGTTTATAATTAATATTTTCATTGCATAACCAAAACAGTGAATATTGAATGTAACAACTACAAAAAAAGCTGTGATTTTCACAAAAAAAAGTGAATTTTAACTATGTTGCACTTTATTTTTATATAAGCCTTGTTTTTGTACGTAAAGAAAAGGTGAATTTGCATTTTTTCACAAAGCGTGTGTGTTGTAAGAAAGTATATCATGCAGATAGACAGAAAGAGAGGCATTACAAAATAAGAATTTCCCATAGTCTGATAGGAATTCTGCAAATGACATGTGCATTAGTTATAGAAGTAAAAATGTCTTTGCAACTAAACTGAAGCTTGAAAGATACACCTCTAAAAGTAAAACTAACTATCGTAGTTTGTTCCTAAAATATATCATTCATAATATAGTACAATTCTCTATGAACGAAACCACTTGCATTTCAAAATTATTTACGCAAACTTACTAGAAAATTACTTCTCAAATTAGAATATGCAATATGCTTGACGTCTTTATTAATGCAGATGAAATAGGTACAAACAGTCAATCTATTTAAATTCTGGAAGATAAGTATAATAAGCTGTAAACTGATCAAGAAGTGGCTAATAATAATCTATTTGCAGGTGCAGATAATTTTATCCTAAAAAGAAATATTACAGCACACAAGTTCTGGCATAACAAACGTGCAGGTAGAAAGACGGCACAAATATTAAATGTCAGCAATATTACTGAGAAAAATCAGCACTAAACTGAAGACAGGTTAAATAGTGATAACTTCAACCGTATTAAGTTTATAATGTTGATGTCTGAGCAACATACATTTCAGAAGAAATACGTATTAACTTTTTTTCTCATTTTAAGTTTTAGTTAAATAATCATACAGACCATTTAGTCTAGGTGCTTTGAAACCCCACGAAGTTCTAAACGTTACAGACATTTAAAGAAATGTATAAAGATCGGCTCCAGATTTTAATTTACTTAAAAACTTAATGTTAATGTACAATTCAGCATAAATTCATGAAATTGCTTAAAATGTAATATCTGGATATTTCTTTAGCGCAAGTGTGTGTGTGTCGCACCTGTGTTTCCGTGCCATGTGCGTCTCTGCCTGAGGACGGGAGCAGATAGCAGTTCCCGAAACGTCGCTTGTTTCTGTTTAGGTAAAACTATTGTATTTGTTTGTTTTTTCGTTTTGTCATGTTTTTTGTCTCGCTTCAACTGTTGTGCTGAATTATTTTGGGTTTCAATATTTTTGTGTTGTCATCATTTGTGGGGATTTTTTCGTTCTCTTAGTACATTTTTCTTTGTTTTTTCTTTGTTTGCTGACCATATTCCTGTTTCGGAATATTTTGTGGTGTTCATATCCTTGTTGACAACAGCAATTGTTTGCTTAATTTTGTGTGTTTTTTGTATATTTTTTTGAGTATTTTTATTTTTATTTTTATTTATTTATTTTATTTATTAGTTTTTCTTCAACAGAAAAAGTTCTTAGCAATGGCGTATGTCCAAAAACTTACATCAAGTCATGCACTCCCATTGCACAAATCTTTTAAAGATAACGTGTGTGTGTGTGTGTGTATCAGTGCTGCGCTGCAAAAATAAGCTTCATGTTTATATCACAAACAAAAATGGATTTTACAAATCGGTAATTGAAGCAATTATTGAGTTGATAAATAATTTTGCTAACCAAAGCGAGTATATCACTGAGAGTTAATCTGTCAGAAATTATAAGCCTTATAAACGAAGTTTGGTCTGTTATGATAAAACTTTTTTTTTCAACGAGAATTTAATGCCCTCAGTACCACTACGAGTTTGGAGTAATATGTATTCTGTAACTGTTCAAAATAGGTATACTAATGATAATTATTTTATAGGCTTATACTTGTTGCCCGAACTTTATCTTGAAGACGCTTCTTTTAGCGCGCTATATTGATTTATTTTTTATTGATATTATTATTTTTAGAATTATCGTGTAAGCAATAAGTATTATTAAGCGAGAAACGAAATAATGTATCGTTAAGAAACGTAAAGATTTTATTTTTTTAAGGCCTTCGGAAATTTCAAAAGGAATTAATTTTGCTCCAAAAAAAATTGGAATCAATATTTTTATACTATTACAACGATTATTCATTTGAAATTTTAAGTCTGTAGATCTAATAGTTCCGCAGATCTCGTGATGAATAAGTCAGTGAACCTGTTTTACTCCTATATATGTATGATTTGCACTGCTTGCATTTAGTTATGTGATTTTACTTTGATATATATTTTTTTTGAAATGGATAAGTAATATAAAGGAATCAGTAACGTATAATTTTATGTTTTTAAGAGATTTCTCAGTAACAGAATGATTTTATTGAAACGCCAGTCTTCGATTCCAGATGCTCAGAGGAGGTATCTAGGTGTGCGTTATGCCAGCCCTTCGTGTCTTAATTACTGCCAAATCAACTTCTGAGCCTAACACTAAGAAGCCATCCCGAGGAAGTGACATCATTATTTCAGTAATATTTCCAATAGATAGAGAGAAAGATTTAAAGAAAAAGAAAAAAAGAAAGTACGCAGAGACAGCTGAAGGAAAGAGAAGCGATACGGAAGAGACAAATGCATTTTTTTTTCCGTAAGGGAGTGCACGAGACAAAGATGTAGCTTTTTCGCACTTACGTTCTCGTCGAAGATATCCGCCGATTCGACCTCGGCGTGCCCACAATCAACACCAGAGGCGGCGGGCGAGAGGCTACTTACATCTTCGTCGTGGTCGAACGCGTTGAACACGTCGTACGGTAGGCAGGAGAGCAGGTCGATAATGAACCACGACTTGAGGTAGTTCATGCGGATCACTTTGGGATCGGACACCACCTCGCCGCCGGGTCCCACGAACGTCGTGTGGAAGTTGAGCACGATGTCGATGAAGAAGATGACGTCGACGATGGAGTCGACCACCAGCAGCGACACGTCCTCGGACGTCTTGTTCTTGAAGGCGACGTTGTAGGGAACCATGATGGCCGTGTAGAAGGTGAGGCACAGGATCACCCAGTCCCAGATGGCCTTGAAGGCGCAGTAGTGCAAGAGGATGTGCGGCGGCGTCTTGGGCGCCTCCTGGCGGTACTGCGGCAGCACGTCCGAGTTCAGGCTCATCATCTGCAAGCACCACCAAAAATCTCCACGCATCCATAACACTCCATCCAACAAAAAATATCCATATTTTCTGAGTTCAGGCTCATCATCTGCAAGCATCAACAAAAATCTCCACACATCCATCAACACTCCATCCAACGAGAAACTCCACATATTCTGAGTTCAGGCTCATCATCTGCAAGCACCAACAAAAATCTCCACGCATCCATAAACACTCCGTCCGACAAGAAACTCCACGTCTTCTGAGTTCAGGCCCATCATCTGCAAGCACCGACACAGATCTCCACGCATCCATCACCACTCCATCCAACAAGAAACTCCATGTCTTCTGAGTTCAGGCTCATCATCTACAAGCACCGACAAACATCTTTCACGCATCCATCAACACTCCATCCAACAAGAAACTCCACATCTTATGAGTTCATGCTCATCATCTTCATGCACCAACAAAAATCTCCAAACCTCCATCACCACTCTATCCAACAAGAAACTCCACGTCTTCTGAGTTCATGCTCATCATCTCCAAGCACCGACAAAGATCACCACGCATCCATCACCACTCCTTCCAACAAGAAACTCCACGTCAGATGAGTTCAGGCTCATCATCTGCAAGCACCGACAAACATCTCCACGCATCCATCAACACTCCGTCCAACAAGAAACTCCATGTCTTCTGAGTTCAGGCTCATCATCTGCAAGCACCGACACAGATCTCCACGCATCCATCAACACTCCATCCAACAAGAAACTCCACATCTTCTGAGTTCAGGCTCATCATCTTCACGCACCAACAGAAATCTCCAAACCTCTATCACCACTCCATCCAACAAGAAACTCCATGTCTTCTGAGTTCAGGCTCATCATCTACAAGCACCGACAAACATCTTTCACGCATCCATCAACACTCCATCCAACAAGAAACTCCACATCTTCTGAGTTCAGGCCCATCATCTTCACGCACCAACAAAAATTTCCACGCATCCATCAACACTCCATCCAACAAGAAACTCCACGTCTTCTGAGATCAGGCTCATCATCTTCACGCACCAACAAAAATCTCCAAGCCTCCATCACCACTACATCCATACCGGGTCCATACCGGGTATTGATATTATCTTTGAAAGATTTGTGCAATGGGAGTGCATGACTTGATGTAAGCTTTTGGACATACGCCATTGCTAAGGGACATACACCATTGCTATTGCTTAGCAATGTCGTATGTCCAAAAGCTTACATCAAGTCATGCACTCCCATTGCACAAATATTTCAAAGATAATTTCATACATATTCTTGGACATGCTTCACTGCAGTTTTGCACTGTTTTTCATAGAAAAAAATTTCAAGCATGCAAAATTAATGAATAAAAATGAAAACTATAAACCCATAGAGAACAAGCCTAAAACAGCTATGTCAGAAAAGATAAACACAACCATGTACCTAAACATCAGCTGCGCCAGGTGAGGTGGTCGAACATACATAAACCCCCTCTCTTCTTCGGTGTCCGACATCAGTCAGTTCGTAGCTGATGACGGGAACATATGCCTGTCCCCGAAACGTCGCAACTGTTTTTTTTTTCAAATGAAACCTGCTGTGTTCGTCGGTGCTGTCGTCGTTGTGTTGTCCATAACATCTGATCATCTCCATCGTTGTGTTCGTACATATTTGCTGCGTTGACCAGAATTATTTTTTTTGTACGTCTGCATTTACCTTTATTGCTGAAACGTCTCGTAACTGTTGTTATTTTTTAATCATGACTAAATTCCTTCCACGAAATTCTTGTGCTATCGGGGCTTTCGACGTTGTGTTGTCCATTATACCTGTTTAGGCACAGCGTTGTGTTTATCTGTTGTTTTTTTGGCAATAGCTGATTTTGGGTCTTGTTCTCTGCGGGTTCGTGTTTTCATTTTTTTTTTAAATTCTTTATTTGCGTTCTTGAAAAGAAAATTCCCGTGACAAACAATGCGGAAAAAACTGCGACCGCGTACGTCCAAGAAGTTATCTTGAAAAAATAAATAAATAAAAATTTCCCCTCCCCCGTGTCGCATGTCACATGGAAAGCGACGCGTGTCACAGCGGCGCGCGGGCCACAAAGGCAGGCAGGTCTGCGTGATTGGCGGGCGGATCGCGGGGCCGGATTTAGGGGAGGGCAACCGGGGCGATAGCCCCGGGGCCTCCACAAACGGAGGGCCCCCACAAACGGACTCATACAAAAAGGACTATGGAAAAGACCAATCTCCGGAACTATTTTACTACCAAATTCTAGCAGATCAAAATTTCAGAGCTACATTTCCAAACCTTGAAATTGCATTGAGAATGTATTTGGTTTCGATGGTTTCAAATTGCACTGGAGAGCGCTCATTTTCAAAAATGAAAATTATAAAAAAATAGGCTCCGAACCACGATGGGACATAACCGTTTATCGAAGCTTTCTCTCCTGAGCACTGAAAGTGATTTACTCCGGGAATTGGCGATTCAGCGAAATCATCAACGATTTTTCGGCAAAAAAAGCTCGGAAGGTTCCGTTCATTAACATTAAAATTTAATTTCATATGATTCTTGTCTCCGATTATATTTATGTATTTTTTTTTAAATACTAAGAGAATATACTTGATTTCAAAATAAATTATCTATTTGAAAACTCGAATGAAAAAAAATTGTTCGTTTTATTTGGGAAATAATTTGGGGCCAGGGGGCCTCCGCTCCTCTGTTGCCCCGAGGCCTCCAGACCTCTGAATCCGGCCCTGGGCGGATGTCGCCTTCTGACTCACGTGCGCCAGGTGCGACTGCTTGGCGGTGTCCTTGATGTTGGGCAGGTGCGACGAGAACTGCGACACGAGCACGGAGCGGCTCCGGGTCACGGAGCGGGCCAGCTTCGCGAACTTGCTGAGCCCTGCGGGACGCCACACACACCGTCAACTAGAGGGGGCGACTGAATTGTTGCCCCTTGGAAGGGCAGCCCTTCAGGATTTTTCTGACAGTGGTTAGTTTGTAAAGTGACCTAACCTAAACTAACCTAATCTAACGTTACCTAACCTAACCTAACCTAACCTAACCTAACCTAACCTAACCTAACCTAAACCTAAACTACCCACTGTCGGAAAAATCCTGAAGGGCTGCCCATCCAAGAGGCAACAATTCAGACAACCTTTCAAAAACACCACTGTCAGAAAAATCCTGAAGGGCTGCCCATCCAAGAGGCAACAATTCAGACAACTTTTCAAAAACACCACTGTCAGAAAAATCCTGATGGGCTGCCCATCCAAGAAGCAACAATTCAGACCTTTCAAAAACACCACTGTCAGAAAAATCCTGATGGGCTGCCCATCCAAGGGGCAACAATTCAGACAACCATTCAAAAACACTACTGTAAGAAAAATCCTGATGGGCTGCCCTTCCAAGGGGCAAGTTTTCAGGGTTATTTAAACACTTAAAGAAACATGTTTTCAGAAATTGGATGGGCTGCCCTTCCAGTCGCTGTACAAACAAACCATTGCCAAAAAAATCCTGAAGGGCTGCCCATCCAACAGGCAACAATTCAGCTCCCCCAACTAGAGGTGTAAAAGTAACGAAAAAAAGCGTACCCGTATGTATTCGTTACCATAACAATTATTTACTCGTTACTATCGTATCGTTACGTTACTCGTTACTTCTGATACCGCATATAATGCTATGTTATGTTACAACAACGAATCTAGTCGTATTGCGTACGCGTACAGTATGACGTCGCGTAAATAACAATAATTCGAATATAAACAATTAACAATATTTGATAATTAACAGTTTTTGTTAACCAAGAAACAATTAAATCTCATTAGAGCGGCTTTATTATATTATATCTTTTAAGATGAGAACAAAAAATAACGTGAAAATACGCGATAATAAAAAACAAATCATACATATTTCTAATTTGTAAAAAATACTTGCTTACGTTGTTTCTGTTCCAATCTCAAACTTTGTCTACACACACAATACCTTTAATAAACAGTAAAAAAACTTGAACGACGAATTCTGTAACATACGTTTTTAACTTCATCGAATAAGCGCGCGCATGCGTAAAACGTACCAAAAATGCGAGTAACGAAATGCATTCGTGTGTAACGTTTCGTTGCTCGGTACTAGATGGCGCACCCGTTACTCAGTACCGAATACATACGGTTTGCTACAGCTCTACCGTCAACACGACCAAGGCTTTCACATCGACGGAAACCTTGAAGCAGCTTGGCTTCTGGGTTGCAGCCGCGTCCTTGGCAAAATGATTCACCGACGTTTTTCGGTCGACATTGCAGTAGCCATCATCAGGGAGCAGTTACCTACTAGAAGAGACCGGAAAAAATTCGCGAATTCATTTCGCAATAGGCTAAAATCCAAATCGTTATACCTCAGTGCTGCCTCTGCTATTGGTTCACAACTCACCTGGAGGACTCTGGGTCAATGAGAAACACCCAACCGAAGCTTTATCGAATCACAGGCTGCTACGCTGGGACGTCTCACAAGACAGCAGTCAATGAGTGGGTGGCATTTGACCGAGTGTACGTAGAACTATGGAGTTTATCCTAGAGGTCACTGAACCCACGAATTTTTCCGGTCCCTACCTACTAGTGGTGGGATGTTGGCTGCCCTGGATTCCACTCTCCCTCTCGACCACGGTCATGTACACAAGGTCTGGCAACTTCCTATCCTTCCCACTCTTTAGAAATCCTCAAAACATAGCTCCACGTCCAACACCAGACAGATCTCCCCTGATTGAAAAATACAGCCCAGCCAATCGGAAGAAAGGAGGGCTCTGATTGGCCCACAGCTGCAGCCAATCAGGAAGCACCTTCTCCTCAGGCCAGAGAGTATGTAAAGGCAGGATGACTTGTAAGAACCTCAGTAGGTAACCTGCTCCCTGATGATGACGACTGCTATGTCGACCGAATAGTCGGTGAACTATTCGCCAAGGACGCGGCTACAACCCAGAAGCCAAGCTACTTCAGACAATGGCCGCGAAAGCCTGCGAACATTATCAACAAAACCTTTTTCAAGCCTCAGCCTCATCTCGGTGTTTTTTGTTGTATTTTATTTTTTACTAGTTTCAGATATTCAAGAAGAAATATTTTGGAAATATACCCAAGAATCTAGCATTTTTTTATTGTTTATTTAAAAAAAAAACTTTCGTTAAAGCATTTTTAGCAATTAATTTTTACTAGTTGCAGATATTCAAGAAGAAATATTTTGGAAATATTACCATGAATCTAGCATTTTTTTTAGTTTATTTTTAAAAATATTCCTTTCGTTAAAGCATTTCTAGCAATTAATTTTTACTAGTTGCAGATATTTAAGAAGAAATATATTTTTTAATATACCCAAGAATCTAGCATTTTTTATTGTTTATTTTTTTAATCATTTAGTTAAAACATGTTCACACGTTTTGAAAACACACTAATAAGTTAATCAAAAAAAAGTCATTGAACGAAGGAGTGGTAAGTAATTTGTTTAATGTTAGCTTTTAACACAGCTTAATAAATGTTGGAAAAGAAATAGCTACACAAAATTTTGATGTTGCTGTCTCGAATCGGTTCTCAATATGCGAATAAGGCCGGTATTCCAAACCTTTCGGGTAAAGTATTATTGGGTTACAGCTGTGACCTAACTCATGGGCCGTATTCTGGAACGTGTCCGAACGGTATACCAGTGAGGGATCAGATCGGCCACCGTTTTAAAAAAAACGGCTCCCTACGCGAGGCTATAAAACTGTTTCCGACGCATTCTAGCGGACGTTTGGCGGTCATCGATACAATTGTTATGGCCAAAAATCCTAGAGATGGGTAGTACGAATTAAATGGAGTTATTCTAAATTTCTCAAGTATTATATTATATATTTTTTAAATCAGTGAAAGGTCTTCAATCCACCATCATACAGGTAATGTTCAGATTTTTTTTTAAAGGTGAATCCCGGCACAGTTGACCTTGACCATTATGTTTTGGCATTACCGCGCTGCGTGTGTTTTTGAGTTACTCCCCCGGGTTTTATCGTTAACGTCAGTTCAGTTGTCTTTTTTTTTTTTTTTTTTTTTTTAGTCAAGTGTTTTCCTTTATTCTACCGGGCTATGTTTCACGGGTAAATAATTTCGGCAACGAATATTTTTTTGAAGACGACTAGTGCTCATTTAAACAGGGTATGATTTTTTGTTTTTTGTTTTGGTATTTCTGTCGACACGTGTGGACGTTGGACAGTCCGGTGACTGGAGACCGTCGCCGGATTGAGAGACCTTCCGCCGTGAAGGGAAGCCTTCATTTCACAGACGAGAGAGCCACACCCGAAGTTCCACGAAGTTCATGCTCGCTTTTTTTTTCACCCGTACCACAACAGGTGTATTTATTTGGGATGTAGCTTACTCGTACGTCATTCACCGTTCTATCTCATTGTATAAACCGATGTGGCATTAAATTGGGTCGTTACCACAACGCCGAAATACCACAACGCCGAACGTACAATAACGCCGAATACCATAACGCCGAATTCCAAATTGACCACAACGCCGACGACCCGAAAACTGCTGTGTACCACAACGCCGAATGACCACAACGCCGAATGACCACAACGCCGAAAAATGTTGCTTCGGGAGTGCCACATGAGCAAACTGAAAACAACTTAATGAATTTATGTGTGTTTCTTAAAAGTACCTTAACGCCGGAATACCATAACGCCGAATCGGTAATTGACAATAACGCCGAATTAAAAGTTGACGATAACGCCGAAATCCAAATTGACCATAACGCCGAATCCATACTTGACCACAACGCCGAATCCGTATTTGACCACAGCGCCGAATCCGTATTTGACCACAGCGCCGAATCCCAAGCGTGTTGCCTACCAGCCAGGAACCTAAACGCAGTATTTGGAAACTTATTTTATTTATAACGAAAGCAGCAAAGTTTAGAATCTTATCTGTAGTTGTAAAGTGGCACAATTAATTAAAATAAATTATAATTGTCAGTTATTATATGAATTGTTAGCGAAAATTAGTAGCCCCGGATACTTGGTGATCGCAATAGTGATTTATAAAATCATTCCTCTCGATCTGTCTCCTCAGTTACTGCTTCGTTATCATTTCACTATAGCATTTAAACTCACTTCCATGTATCATTATTATCCCCCATGCCTAAGTTTCATTGTGCACTGTGGAGGTACAAATATAACTGAAGTAGCTATTCAAACGCTTGGAAAACATTTAAGTCTTGCAAGATGACTACATAAAATAATTATGCATTGTATTAAGGTGGTTTGGACGCAATAATAGTTGTAGTTTTATATTTGTACCAAACAATGTCAAACTTTTAAACATTGATTCCGGTTTTCAATGGTTTCCCGAAAGGCTAATACTGAAATGGCGCGGTTGAGATATTCGGGCGTTTTAGGGTCTTGAAAATTACATTTCATAAATTCCTTACATATCGCAGGGGTTTCTGAATTTTTTCATGTTAAGAATAAATCTTGTTCTAGCCGCAAATGCGTACTTAACTGCGATATAAATGTGTTTAACAAAATAAAAAAATAAGCATATTATACCTAAAAATTTTATCTTGCACCATTCGTATTTATGTTACAGATTTTACTAAAGTATAATTAGCGAACATATTTTGCTGTTTTTTTTCATTCCCAGGGGCTTTATCTTGAGCCTAGCATAGATATAATTTAGTGTGATTGCAATAAATAATAAATTAAATATTATTTACTTGGCTACTGTAAATTTTATGCACCTAATTATAAATTTATCTTATTAAAGCGTAGCAACGAATTTGTAAAATAGCATGTATGTAAACTGATAAAGCTAGAGTTAGGTCCCGTTCGTACGTTTACTGCGTTCAAGAAAGGTAATTGGTTTGTGCATGAGCTCAAGAACAAACTATTCTCTATACCGCGAGGGTAAACGTTGCTTCCGAAGAGCCCGCTAGAATGCGTGGAGTGCTCTGCTAGGAGGTGCTTGGAGCGGCCAGTGTGCTAAGGAAGGCGCGCTGTTGTCACTTACTCGTCTGTTCTTTTCCAAGTCAACGAAGAGCGCCGGAAAGTCCAGAACACAAAACGTGACAACTTCGTAGTCGACAGTGTGAATATTTATGTAAACTAAATATATGTATGTTCAGTTCGAAAGCGTAGGTCAGATATTCTATTGGGTTTGCCATAAATATACGTTGCCGTGATGCAGTAATTACTGTGCGTATAGTGAAAAATCGTTACGTTTTTCTAGTAAGGCCTGTTCTACAATGCAACGGTAACAGAACAGACGGGACCGAAAACGAAAACGGATCGTTGTTCCGTTCCGTCCGTATTTTTCTCTTTCTACAATTACACAGACCCGTAAGAAAAACAGCCAGTAAATAGCAAGCGTGACGTCACATAAAACTAAGAGTATCAAATTAATTACTTTCTAAATCCTTGTATTATATGTACGGTAGTATATCTGGAAATATAGAAATAGCCATTTGGAAAGGAATTCCGATATAATGGAAGGCATAACTATCCTCGCCTTACGTTTAAACATTTCCTTTTAAAGTTTTTCTCCATCTTGTCATATATATAGTAAATATTTTAACCATGAAAATCAGCAGTTCGTTAAAATTCGTCACGAAGAAAAACACGCAAAGAATACAAACACTTGTTTCCATTTTGTTTCTGTCAAATAAAAATATATTAATTTAACAAAAATAAATCAATTTTCAGTTGTAGGAATGAAAACACAAACGTAGCTTGAGAAAAGCAGTGAAAAAATAACGTGCTCATATTGGTCGAACGGAGCAACATAAACGGAAGAGCTCAGCATTGCTGAACTGGTCCATGCGGGTCCGTCTCCGTCTGCGTGCTCTTGTAGAAGCTCTGTTCCGTGGGATTCGTCTCCGTATCTGTGTCATTGTAGAATGGGCCTAAGATGTCTTAATAGTTCTGTTACAACAATGGGGTGAAGGAAACAATCGTACTGTCCCAAGAAGAAAACGTATGCTCAGAAGTCGAAACTTGAGAGTGCAGCTATCGTGCATAGTGATCCTGTAAAAGCAATAACGCTAAAATTTATTTTTATTTTATGGCCGTACTAATATAAATAAAATCCTGCCAGTCAGTCAGAAGTGATAAAGGCAAAGAATGTGTCGCAAAAGCATTACGGTCGTACAATTAGTATATCTAACTATTATTAAACATACGTTAGAAAATAGCGAATATGTTGCGGACATGTAGACATGTTATAGCTTTTTAGAAAATGTTTTAATGATAGCATTTTAACAGTGCAATATTTTTCAATGCATGTTATACATATTGTACTTACATTAAATAATATTTCCTTTAGTTTATTGTAAAATTCTTATGATGTTAATTTGATTAGGCTTTTATAAATTTACTTTAATTGGTGCATTTAATTCAGTTATAGTACTAACACCTGAAGAATATTTGGTGGTTCTGCAATTGACAAATCAGCCTCCATCCAAGGTAATCTGGGTTCGACTTGCGGTGGGGTGGACATCGGAATTTCCAACAAGAGATAGTGGCGTACATTGCCGGTGGTCGGTAGTTTTAATCGAGATACTCCCACGTCTGCCACCCTTATGATCCACCATTGTTAAATTCCCACCCCGTTTTATCTTTATTGGCGCTGATTATGTCGATTAAGTAGGTACTATAAACCTCACATTTACTAATGTATGCTTTAAAAATAAAGGACTTCATTGTTGTGTACTTCTATGCCATGTTTTTGTTAACATACAGCTCAGAATTATAAGAACAACTACTGAAAACTTCCTAGAATATCAGTGCAATGTGACTTACTTTCCAGTGTTAGAAAAACTGCCTCTGGACTGAATTTTAATTTGATTTATAACAACTAACCTTTAGCTATATTTATCTTATTTGTCTATATTTAATTTTTTTCAGGCAGTTTTAATAGGCCAGGCTATTGGTAAGCTGCTGTTTATTGGTGTCCGAAAACAAATACTGCTGTATAAGTGAGTAAGCAGCCAAGAACGGATTTAGATTTTTTTGGGCGGGGAGGGGGGGGGACCACGATTTGGACCTAGTATATCTATGTATAACTGTATAAGTCTTGTGCATATTTTACCCTTCTAGGAGTGAACTTGCACTCAAAAAGAGTTCGGTTTTCATCCCCGGTTCGGTCATATTAATTTCGGTTTTCCATTATTTCTCTATATCACTCCAGGCGCATAATGGGACGGTTCCTTAACAAATGCCATGCTTGATGATTCCTCCCAGCAGTCTCTGTCTGATGTGTAAGGTGTGTGCGCAATCATCTCGTCGCGGAGACGTAAAACTGTAGGAAATATTTAAATGCTATAGAGAAATAACTTTTTAGATTAGAAATAGAGTGCGAAAATTACTCATAATAAGCACAGCTTTAAATTTGAATTTATTAGATTAAATAACAGTGATTAGGCCTAAATTACAAAAAGGTAGAAGGTTAAAATGATGTGTGCTTTTAAAATTTGCAGTTAAATAGATACTAAACCAAATATTTGTCGGCAAAGGTATGAATGCATTTTGCTGTAATATTTCAAATTTTTATTACCTCTTGGAACAAAATGTTTTAAAATAGCGTGAGAAAAACAATCAATTGTGCGACATGAAGTCAAGCAAAATCTGAACTTACAATACAGCATGAATCGTAATTTAGTTTCTGTAGGTGTTGTATATTTAACATACTTACATGTAAATCACATATTTTATAAATATTCCGTGAAAGTTGAAAAAAAAATTTCCTCGAAGAACTGCCTTAAGTAAAAAAAAAAACAACTTAAAAATTGAATATGACTTGTCCCGAACCAAAATTAAAAATGACCACAACAATTAAGTATGTTGCTAATTGAAGTCAACCAAACACTAAAAAAAATTAGCTCAATTAAATTTATTTAACATAACCAAATACTTAAAACTAATTTACATTATTTTTATGTTGAAAATTAAACATAAAACTTTTGAAATCAATAATTTTGGTAAACTGCTTGAAATACTACAGTGACAACTAAGTCATTCAGCATAATGAGAGGAGTGCAAAAATAAGAATTTGAAGATATTTAAAAATATACAATGAAAATTTAAAAACAAAATTCTATTAAACATAGGTTAAAAAAAATATTTCAAAACATTGAATGTTGAAATATGTATCATTGTTTCCAATAAGGCACTATCATTTTTAAACAGTGGAAAAGGAATATTTGATGTAAACCATACACAAGTAAACATGGCTATAGCAAATATTGTAGTTCCTATTAAGATATTTGGCTATAGTTTCAGCCTTCGGAAAACTAAAAAAACAAATTCTAACAGCTAGATACATCGTAATTATTGCAACCAAACATTGCACAAACTTTCCCAGTCATTATAAATAACTCAAACAGGAGAAAACAAGGAAAAAACGTCCATTCAAAATTAGCAAAATAACATTGTCTCAAATGCGCTTACAACGTAGGTCCAGGCTAGGCCGCCAGAATGCGCTGCTGAATGTGTCGCCCGTTTTTTTGACGACTTTCCTATATTTTTCTTCTAAAATATTTGGTTGAACCATCCTCACACTACCATAAACCTGTTTAGGGACCTAAGTGTGGGGGAGGAGGTGGTACACGTCCCACATTGTAAACAAACAACGTCTACCATCAACTACTAAGTACTATAACTACTATTATAAACGTTCATTTAGTAGTGAGTCAACGATGTGTGGGATATTACAGACTATAGATGATAATACACACAGATTTACGCAATTACCGAATGCTGGTTGTGATCTGTCATACCACTGGCGCTAAACTACTAAATTCTTCCACCCTTGGTAACGTAAAAAAAAAATTGATTTTCATATTTGAATTATTATCACCTTGTAAACACCGCTCTTAAAGTGACAATAGATGGTTAATACCACTATGCAAGACTAATTTATATTCAAAGTCATCAACTACTGTCGCGTCATAAGCTTGGAACAGTTTACCGACATCAGATTAGTCATCCCATGGCTGAGGGGATGACACTGAAATTCCGCAAAATGTTTATTCAGATCTGTATAATTGTGGGTGTGAGTGTACATGAACGTAATAGAATTGTAATTTTTTATATTAGCACTAAGTCTGCCACTTAGGAGTGTTTTTGTGTATTTGTAACATTTATGTAATTGTATCGTTTGAGCATTGATTTTTAAATAACATATCAACAAAATGAAAGTGTATTTTAAATGTGTCCAGTGTAAGGAACGTTAGCATGCCCTCTGCGCTTTTAAAGACGTTCATAAATGAGATTGAATCACTGTAAAATCAGGTGTTGGAGTAGCGATATATATACACAAAATCATAAAAGTGACTGCCTTAGACTTTCTCATGCCAGGTAGGCATGAATACTTATCAGCAGAAGTACGCCATAAGCACAGGGATATTGCCGTTAGGGTCCTGTACAAGCCAAAAAATATATATGTATGTATATATGTACATACATATATATATATTCCATATACTAATTAAACTGAAGACTGTTCACGGTAAATTTAACACTTCTGAGCACCTGGTTACTTTTTTCTCTCGATCAATTTGTATCCTTTCACTACTCATTTATGCTAAATATTTATATTTTTCTATTCAAGATAGTCTGTTTTTTCAACCCAACAAAAATTATATGTTCGAAACCTCCACGAAATATAATCTTGGTTGTTATTCAAATATAAGTTATTTTCAAAGTGTCAACTTTACCGTGAACGGCCTACCTTGAAAATGAACTAACAGTTGTACGCAGGAATCCTAAATATTGCGCAACGATTTAAGGTGGCCGCCTGACAGCGGGTATTTTTTTAATGTTCGAGGCGTGGGAAGGGCAGGACAGCTAAGAGCGATACAGTCACGCGCATCAAGGTCCTAACGCCTATATCCGCCAGGCGGTCTTCTGACATGCAGCAACATTGTCGAAGACTCCCCTCTAAGGCAATTTCAGTGGGTATCCTATCATTTTATGACGAAATATTAAATATGAAGGTTTGTTGTACGTTCCTAAACCATTTTCAAGTCAGTGAAACTGTATTTTCAAACCTAAAATTGACTGTGAAAATAACCATTTTAGCCATTTTAAGTTTCCAAAAGAGGTTATTTATATAGAGGATTGTATAAGCAGGCAATGGTCTAGGAACACGTTTAACATATGTTAAGTGGTATTGGTAGCAAGTGCCGAGCACAAACGCGGTACACTTGTGTGATACGTGAACTGCTGAAGCTCTGCACAGTATTTATAGCGGCCGGTCTAAACGACCACCTTAAATAACTTCACGTAACTGGATATAATAACCCAAAGATAGCTATCATATGAATACCAGAAGAACCTCGTATTTTACAAAAAATTTCGAAAACGCAGCAATTATAAAAAAATAAAGAAATTATATTGTTATGGGTATATTTCAGCATATTGTCTATCGCACGTAATTTCATTCTGAATAATTTAATATTTTTTTTACTGATTGTATGCTCCTGTAACATGCATATTTAGTGTTTAACAAGCTGTTTTGACAAAAATATGCAAACTGTGCTTACAACTAATGTATACAGAATTAACGTTATTTATAATAAACATCAAACTGTGAATTTTTCACACTTGAACGCATTTAAGGGGCCCGCCTATTGCAACGCCCTTAAGTAGTTTCATTTGTATCCAGATAGTAAATTTTCTGAAATAGCACCCTAAACACCCCATTTTTGGCTATTTAGACGCGAAGTAAAGGTTTTTATATTGCGCCTGTTTTCTTGAAAGAAGTGTAGGTTTTTTCGTAGATAAACAGCATAAAGACACTTAACTAAATCTGTAAAAAAATTACTCTGACATGCTACAGTGCAGTTTAGGCACATGTAGGCGAGCTCCTTAGGGAAATGCCAGGTAGTTTTACAGTAGTTATAATTTTTTTAAAGAAAATATAGTAGGCTTATTGGTATTAAAGAATCTCTTATTATTTCTATACTATTATACAATTATGTATAGCCTATCTACATTATTTTATAACAATGAATCAAATAGTGTTTAAATTTATGCACCTAAAGAATTGTAAATATTGTTATGAAAATAGCCTAAAATGGTATAATACTTTTTTTGCAGACAAGTGGTGCTCTATTTGCAAAAAGCGTACATTTTAAATAAATACTTTATGTGTAAATTACGAACTACAAACTACTACACTTATTGAGACAAATGTTTAAGACGCTCGTCCACTCATAGGTTACTTGTGTGAATGAGACACTAAATCTATATACCGTCCTTATCCACGGTGCCTCCAACTCTGAGTCGCCCTTCACGTACAAGCAATTGAACGAGCATGCAGCGTTTTCATTGTGCAGCGTGTACCTACGGGACTTTAAGCGGTAACCATATCATTTTTGTTATAACTACGTAATTCTGAATCGAATAATATATTAGTAACACATCCGCACTGCAAGAGTGGAGGTTAGCTACAGCATTAGCCTCCCACAAAATCGATCCGGGTCCAATTTACTTCCAGATTTTCAACGAAAGTTGGCAATTTTTTTTCGGGATCTCGTGTTTATCCTGCCCATAATTCCCGGCGCTACTTCATATTTAATTTATTTCCTCAAATCAACTCTAAGGAGCTGACATTTCAAAGGCCGCCTACTCTTCTTGAAACCCTTGTAAAAACGTCGCATTTTCGAAATAAAAAACATTAAACCTGACCTTGAATTGTAAAAAAAAAATTATTATTTAAAAAATATATTTTATTTCGATCAATGTTCCATTTGCCCTATAAAAAATAAGAAAGTGTATAATTTTTAGCTTCACAGTTGCAAGAGAGTGCGCTTATCTTACGAATACAGCATTTCAATGCCTGGCAGGTAGGCAACACGTTATGGTTTCGGCGTTATGGTCATATTAGAATTTCGGCGTTATGGTCACATTGAGGTTTCGGCGTTATGGTCATATAATGGTTTCGGCCTTATGGTCATATAATGGTTTCGGCGTTATGGTCATATTGTAGATTCGTTGGTGGAATTCGGCGTTATGGTATTTCGGCGTTTTTGTACATTTAAATTCTCTTTCAGTATATTTAGTGACTTTCTTCTGAGTTTGTTTTTGTGGCAGTACTGCAATGAAATTTTTCGGCGTTAATGTATTTCGGCGTTGTGGTCATTCGGCGTTGTGGTACACAGCAGTTTTCGGGTCGTCGGCGTTGTGGTCAATTTGGAATTCGGCGTTATGGTATTCGGCGTTATTGTACGTTCGGCGTTGTGGTATTTCGGCGTTGTGGTGCGTCCCCCATTAAATTTTGCGGTCGATTAGGATAGGTAAGCAACATTATAAATACTTTAACACATTGTGGATGGTTGGTTATATCAGGTAAGTATGGCTACATTAAAAATACTGTAAAATCATTTTATGGTCCAGCGCTAGGAAACCGTTTACATGATTTCAAAGTATCTTTAATGTAGCTATCCTTACCAGATCAACCGTCCACAATGTTTTAAAGTATTTATAATGGTGCACCGCCATATTTATTTACAATGAACCAAAAAAAAAAAAAAACAACCGAAGATGCACGAACGGTAGGGACCGGAAAAATTCGCGGATTCAATTACCTCTAGGATAGCCTCCATTATCCTCTGCATTTCTCAAGTAAACACGCGTGTTCACTGGGTACCAAATTGTGAGGCGTCTCCACTGGGTAGCTTGTGATTCGACGCTTCTTTGGTCGACAGTCTCTCATTGGCCCAGAGAGCTCCAGTTAAACTGCGAGCCGACAGCAGAGAACCGGCGGAATCGTACACATGTTTGAATTTCAGCCTATCACGAAATTAATGCGCGAATTTTTTTCCGGTCTCTAACGATCGGGCGTTTGGCTGTCTCTAGTCTGTGTAAAAAGAAGGCTTCCCTTCCACCGGCGGTCGGTCGTCGGTGAAATGTTCAGAGGGGGGGGAGAGGGGTGGACCCACCGCCTTTGCTGTCGTCGGACTCGATGGGCTGCTTCAAGGCCGTGATGTCGCGGAAGGTGAGCAGGAACAGCACCACCAGGTCTCGCTCGTTCTTGATGGGCGCGATCTGCAGCAGCAGCCATAGCGGCGTCTCTGGAACAATCCCGAAGTACACGTTACCCCTCCCCCTCTCTTCCGTCCGCGAGGCCGAGCTACTGAACTTGTCATCCGCACAGAGATCAGAGAAAGTTACAGATGGAGCATGAGCTCTGAGCACTGCGGCCAGTTCGCTCACGTAAGAAGACGGCGGCCATTTGTTTACATGGCACATAGAAATGTGGTTCACTACATTCTCTTGTACACGATCTTTTTTCTCGAGTCAACAGTCTTTATTTGTTTGATATCCGTGCACTTTCCCACAACCATACATACATCACTTCTGAGAAAATGCGATTTTCTTCCTGTCACAATATGGCGGCGACCTGCTGCCCCCCTTACGTCCCATGGCTTCAGCAGAGATACCTATACAAACCGTTGTTTATGCTCCATCTGTAACTTTCTCTAATCTCTGTCATCCGCACGTCCAGCATCACGTGTTTGCTTTACTTTTATACGTATCGATGCTGCCAACTTACTATTAACACTTACAATTTGTTTTTAGAAAATTTATCTTGTAAAAGATTACCATTCTGAATCGACATCATGTGTTTATATATATATATGCTGCCAACTTACTATTAAGACTTACAAATATATATATATATATATATATATATATATATATACCCTATATTTAAAAAAAATATATCTTGTAAATGTTTACCATTCTGAAGATCATGGTCAAACAAACACTAAAATATTTAACTAAATACATCTTCAGGTTATACTTTATTAATCACTTTTATGTCTCAGATAATTTTTGTTACAACGAGTTCAAAACATTACACGGAAGCAGCTAAGGAACAACTTAACAAACTAAAAAAAAAAAAATCCCTTTCCGCACAGTCTACAGGGATAATTATATTTTGAAGTATATTTTTGTTCTGGAAATTTTTTTGAAACTTCTATAAACTCTTGGATCATTTTAAGAACTTAATGTAGTCTACATGACATCCTATATGATCGCATATATTCAAATATTTATATTCCATGCAGATAAAATATTTTGTATGTTTTTAACTTAATACATCCAGCATTGAAAGTCTTAACGAATTTTATATTATGCCTTCTAAGATAGTTATGAAATTGTTTTTGTTCTTCAAACACTATATTTCATCCCTTGTACTAATACGTGGTAGTATAATGATTATTTTATTTGAAAAAGGTTTAAGGCCATATTAAGATGGTTATTAATAAATTCGGACGAATTTTATACTAAGAAAGATTTAATTTTTTTTTAACTTCAAACTTTTTTTACGATGATAGTAAGTTTCATCAAAAATTGTTTCAGCGAAAGTTTTTAGATAAATTTTAGGTATTTTACAATAAATTATAATGAATTCGATAGTACAAATATTAAAAAATGGAATGACATTTTGTCTTTTTACCCTAATTATTTCCACCCCTTGCAGTAATGGTACGTATTATAAAAAAATTGTTTCAGAAAAAAAAAGAGGTAAAAAATTGTATGATTTAAAAAATATCCAATTTAATTCTATGTTGTGCCTACGAAGGAAGGCATGATATTTTTTTCTGTGCCCTAACTTTTGTTTTTTCAATCCCTTTTAGTTATTGTTGGTTGTCTCAAAAACTTACTTGTACTAAATAATTTGATAATACTCTAATGAGTTTTAATACGTCCAAACGGACGTGATATTTTCCATATTATGGGAGTTACGAAGATTTTTCTATTTTTCAAAAACCTTTCCCATTTCTACCCCTTTGGTCAGATATTTTCATTAACGAACTCGACCGAGATTTTTCACTACTTGATTATATGTATCAGTTTGTAATTGATTTGTGATAAATTGCTACAGTTATTGTGTATACACACACATATATAGTATATATACACACTTTTGAGTTGACTATAGTTTTGGGGTCTATGGACCATTGAACGTAAAACTAAAGAAATTATTTCCGTAAATGGCACCATGGTAACGTTTACACTAGGTAGTATTTCTTTGAAATTTACCTCAAAAAACATTTAAAATAAAGGCAATATCTTTTAGACATTTTAGGACAAATAACTAGAATAAGATAATATTTTACTCGTTTTTTTCTTCACAACTTGGAAATAATATCACAAATGGATTCTACTCCTTTGCAACTTAAATATTGAGTTTCAGTTTAAAATACATGCTATTGTTTTAGTTAGTAAATTAGTCTATATGTATATACCTAATTTTTATTCTTTTACTATTATTATTTTGCAAATGTTTGCAGGTAAAACAAATTTGGTTTAGCTAAGAGATTATTTTGTTTTAGGTAATTTACATATATAAACATAGATATATTAAGAACTCAATGTCATATATACTTGCTTTAAAATCAATTTCATTATAAGCAAATCAAGGGTAAAAGGTTCGATATTTATATATGCTGATTTATCGATATTATCAAGCTGATATTTTTTGACATTGATATCATTCAAAATCTATGACGAAAGATCGAAGCATTGATATGTGTAAAAATTTTGCTTACCCTGAACGGACGGTTAGTTTTTTATTCAATTGGTGCTCGATGACATAAAGTGTGTTTTTATTATAAGTGCACTTTATGTTTCATTATTTTTAATTTTTTATTTAGGATGGTGGTCAAGATCATGTCAGATTCTTACCGGTAGCATTTATGTGGGTTTTTAAGCAATTTAGTGGAATGTTAAAAATTTTTAAAATTATTTGGTGCGCAATGTTTTCTCAAAATTGGAAGGATTAAGCATTTATAGGGACTTTTGAAGGTCAAGGTCATCCAGATCCTTACTCGCACGCCTAACATCTTGGGTCCTTTTGGTGAGTCTTGGAGCCTTTCTAAGGGTTTTCTTGCAGGGAGACTAGATGGCGGAATTAGAAAGCCTCTTTGGGAATTTCTTCAAGCCATCGAATTTTTTATTTAATGAAAAGGGAAATAATAAGTTGTGTTTTTGTTTACCCAGTTGAGGCTCGAGTCGTTCTGATAGAACGAGATACGAACGTACTCCGAACTTGACTCGTATGTTCCAGCATTAAGAAATGAGTTTGTCCAAGTAACGTTTCAACTGCAGTGATCGTTCTAGACGAGCGTGGTGTGTTCCAGAGGTCAACAATAAAGAAAGGAAATAAATTTAAAAAAAAATTTATGGGTTATCAAATGGGTGCAACAAAAATAAAGATTGTAAGCTTTTTAGGACATCCGGTTTTTTTGTGGCACAGGAAATACTTTATTTTATTTTAGAAATAATTCCTTGGCAATCCGTAGCCCAAAATTTATTTTAAATATAAAAATACTTATATTTATAAGGAAAAGAATTAAACTAATATGGTTAAAGTGTAAATTAAAACAATATAGTTACTTCGTTTATAATAATAAATTTAAGTAGTTTTATATATGTTATAGTTCCGTATTTTAAAATGTATAACCATTTACTTATAGCTTAACACAACATTATTTGTCAACTAGTTGCAAAAATGTTATTTTTGAGTTAATATTAGATCTCATTAGAATAAACTTATATGTAACTAGAAGGTTTTAAATTACACTGAAGGCTTAATATAACTGGACCTTCAAAATTTTAGTGTGTTCGCTCTTTATTCGAAACACCTTAAATAAACTAAACGGAGTTCGTAAATCAATTAATGCTGGGGATAAGGGTAGAATAACGGACGCTTGCCTCGAAAATAGTCTACTATTGCTTCGAAACTTAAATGTGGCGTCTTTGTCTCCGGGTGAAATGCGGGGCACGGTAGCATTGTGGGGAGTTTATAGAAATTATTTGCGACTTGATTGTAACAAAATAACACATATTTAAAAAAAACTGCTTACAACCTGGGCGAAAATTTTAAAAATGTGTGTATGAAATTGCACTGAGGGATGTACAATTTTTAAAGCTTTTTTTTTTTTAATTGAAAAGAAAAATGTTATATGTTTATGATATGTACGAATTACAAAGTAGAAAAAAGTCAAAACTAAGATTTAAAAAAAAAACTTTAATAAATAAATGATAAGGAAAAAAATGTTTGGTTGCGAATTTGGAGACGTGGAACAGAGCTCTTAGAAGTAAACGATAAATGAAAAAGAGGAAAACCAGAAGGGTAATTAACAGCTTTCGTAGCTTTGGCACCATTAAAAACAGCAAACAAATAAATATTTACTCACTCTGAGAGACGAAATTGTATGGTTACAGACAATTTGAGAGTTCTAATACTCGTGCGCCTGCATTATGAAGTTCAAAAAAAAAAGTAACAAACTCTTCAAATTTACATGGCACACAATGCCCAGCGCTTGACATTTATTTTGCATCTTCCATTTAAATAATTCTCTTTCGAACTAAGCAGTCGGCGTTTAATCATATAGAGATCAATCAATGATATTTGGTTTTCGTATAGGGCGACATGTTATCGAAAATGTACTGTCATAGCTAACAAACAAAAAGGCAATAATGCGTATTGATTGATTGACGAAACACCAGACGTCAAAAGGAATTTTTTGTGTCTCTTCTGCATGTTATGATGGAAAATTTATAACATTAAATTTTAATAAAAAACAAAGACAATAAAGTGATGGCATAGCAATAAAAATGTACCTACAAAATTTTCTGTAAACTTTTTCTCTTTCTAATTTACGTTTGAGATAAACAGGCTGCATTTTACTCATTATACATATTTTGCTTGTTTTTTTTTTTCTCTGATTTTAACACGAACTTTCTTCCAGAAGTATCGCTTATTATATTTTTTGCTAAAGACTATACTACCGTGTTAATTAAAATTCTTAATATTTTATATACAAAGGCTTGTGGTTTTACATTTATGTATTGTATTTTAAAAACTGTTAATATTTGTGTAATTTTGTTTCTATATAACTAAACTGTGGTACAGTATTCGGAATAAATACACGAATTTACGTTTGTTATTTCAATATCTACCTTGTTAAATTACATATTTGTATGTATATGTGAATTCACACTCACACGACAATTATTAAATAAAACTAAGAAATATATTAATATCAGTACACTAGTTTTACACACACTCTTAAGTCATTTTCATAATTGTCAGAGTACATTTATAACTACCAAGAACTGCAAAAAGACTATAAATTGTATTTTGCAATTCATACTAACTTTAAAATTACATTATTTTACGAAAATGGTATTTCCATTTTCTTTTAAATATTATTAGTGTGTATGATGTGTTAAGACGCTAGAGACCATTAACTCAAACGTTTGGTAAATTTAATACTTTACTAGTGCACTCTGATTTTAAATAAATGGTGATAAAATCAACACATTGTAGAATTTTCGTAACGCAAAAAAAAAATATTAATGCAAAATTACAGGTATTTGAAATTTTTTACATTTACATGAAAAATACTATTAATCACTACAAAATATTGATCGCAGTAATACTGGGTTCTGAATTTTACCCGAGCATGTATGCTTTGTGTCGTCCCAGTACCTCCAATAGTTAAAGTTATTTGCAAACCGTTCCATGAATAGCTTTCCACGGCACACATTAATACGCATAATAAAACATAATGACATCCAATTATTGAATACTCAATTATTTTTTCCATGTTTTAAAATAATTAATGTCTGAATGAATAAATCAATTAATATTTCAAATATGCTACAAGTTTCGTAAGAAATGCTCAGTATTATCTTGAAAAACGTATTTCATATATGCAAAAATAACCATAGGCATGTGTTGTACAAAGTTACAATATCTTTATTGTAATATTATAAACTAATTTTTGGAAACTTGTTTCCAAAGGACTCTTTTATAAAAGTACAGAAAATATTTTTCTGTGCAATCGGCCCACGCCAGCAACTATGGAATACATAAAAAAATAATTGCTATTGTAATTTTACACTTTTGATAGTACTTTTTAAATGAGCACAAGTGTAAAAATACCGACATCAAGCTCAGGTGGGAAAACTACACTGACATCGGTGGGAAATCTGCTGCCACATACACTTTAAGCAAAAACTACACAACATTTTTTTTTTTACAGTATAATCTGCTGAGAATCTTCAGCAGGTGTTAAACTGTATCACTTATTACTCCGGATAACTTATAGTACTTCGCAATTATAAGATTACTCCTCATCTTAAACTTCTTTTTAAACGCTCGATTATGAAAATAGCATGCATGAAACCACAGTTTTTTGGCGCCAAATTTAAGTTTTTTCAGTATATGGTTTGCCAATTATTTTGTGATGACAGCAAAATGATTTTTAGTGAGAAATATTGTATTAATTATCTTTTTATTTTAAATGTTTATTTTTTCCGTTGAGACTACAGAACTATATTCTTACCTTTAGAAATTTTAATGTGTGTATACTTTGAAAAAATGAAATGTGAATGTCAAAAACGGCCAGTAAGAAAATACTTATTGTTAACTAATTTCGGTACATCAAACGTGTTAATTGATAGCTAAATATCTAATTCCATCGTAAACATTGGAAGCAAGCTCATTAAGATATATTTGGCTAATACCGCCGTGTACCTTCATAGTAGGTTTTCGTTTGGTTTTTTCTTTAATAGCCATGTTACTCTCGTTACAATGCCCATCACATATTTTTATTTATTTATTTTTAAATTATGGAAAATACTGACTCATGTTAAAAATTATGTAAAATAATAAGATTTCATCCTGGTGCAAGGCTGTCTCTTCAGAAGGCTGGTTGACCCTACACAGTTAACAATTTCACCTTCAAGTTACGAATAATGCTGGTTAAGAATTATCCAGGAATCTTTGCAAATTTGCTTATTTTGAACGTCAATCCAAAATATATACATATATTTTTACTATACCAACAAATTGTTCAAAAACAGGTTAAAAACACTTTTTGTCCACATGTATGTGTATATTTTCTTAGAACGAAACATGCAACTTGGAGTCAAAAGTACGGTGAAATTACGAAAAACTCATTGTTTTTTTTTTTCGAGTTAGATTATTCGCTGAAAAGTCCGCAAATTTATTACAATTTCTGTGAGTGCGGTCGGTAGGATTGCATCCAAAAGGAAGGGGAAAAGTGGGCGCTAAGGTCGACCCTGGCTCGCGCATCGCAAGAATCTTCGCCTCTACGCTCCAGCCACAGGACTGGCGTGTAGTCTTTTTAAGTCAGTGACGCGCCTCATTGGGACTTTAAGAGGTGATCCCATTCTACTTTCGATACTGTATAACCAGATCATCCTTGACTTAATACTCCCGCAAAACATTTTTGACGTGACAACGTCTAATAAATCGATGAACGCCGGCTGCACGCACGAAAAAGGATGACTCATTGTCCCGTTACGCATATTGTCCCGTTACGCTCATTGTACACTTGCGCCGCATCTACTTCTCTTCCACTCGATTGGAACAACCATCGATTTGACTTTTTAGAGGTACATTACATAAACTTGAAACACTCCTAATCGTTTCCTACTTTTCCTATCATCGTCCTGTCCTTAACTGAATAACATAGATTGGAAGAAGTTAAATAGCAAACATGTATAAAAGTTATAGTAAAAATAATATGTTCGTTAAAGTAATAAACATATTTGAATTAATGAGTGCAATTAAAAGGAAATTTATCAATTAAATTGTATGTTTCATTTCATTTTTTCTTTGTATCCATACAAAATAGTGATAATTCAATAAAAATGATTCAATTTTATTCATAAAAGTATGTAATAATTTCATCAATGTTTTGTTAGGACGTTGTCACGTTAAACTATCGTCCGTAAACGGACTTTACAGGCAACCAATTTTTTTCTCTTGTTATCACTTTGAAAAATACATTTCATTGACTTAAACTATGAAAATAGACTGCTTTAGAATAGCGCAACGTGTCATAAATGCTATCCGTAATCAAACACATCTTTAAGGCCGGGCTTCGCCTTTAATTGCGCCGAATCTCGTCGACTCGGCCATCTCTTACACTTCCGCCCCCCCCCCCCCCAAACACACACACACACCCAGTGTTACCTGACGACGATGATTCAACCCGTGACCTTGAAGTCGAGCCTTCATAATTTTTTTTAATGGAGCGTTGACAATGCATGCGATTTAGCGGTCATGCCTGGCTGCCACTGTAATACTTTGCCGCGTGTCTTCGACGCAACAGTCTTAATTCTTTTAACTCTAGACCATGTAGTGTTCTTCAAGTGTGTGATATTTAATTACCATTTCCACAAACAGGTAAGTTATGACAATAACATTTTTTCTTACAACAAAAAACTTATCTGTACAAGACTTACATGTTTTATTAAATTATCGCATTGACCAAACCGACTACCAAATTTAGTATTTTTTACAATGTAAGTGTGCCTAAATCTTATTTTATTTTTATACACGGCATACAGATTTGTCATCTCTGACATATACTACGTATACTGGAAGCTAAGAATGTGCACAATCGTACACAACTCGCAGCAACTGTATAATTTTTTTTTGTCTTTAAGGGTGAATGTTCCGTTCCCGGTCATTCCAAACGTTTATACTTGTCGACATTTTTGAGTGGCTGAACTTTCATAAAATAAAAAAATATATGTATACATCCCGTACTTTTATCATAGTTAGCAGGGCAAAGTGGCATTTTTATTTTAACGTTATTGTGCAGTATGAATAAGAAGGATAAAATTGAATATAAAGCTGGAATTTTCCTAGTTTTAAAGTCAATTCTACTAGTTTCTACGTGATATTATTTACTTTCTTTCAGAAAAAAATATATTTAATTTTACGCGGCCTTTTTAAACTGTCAGAAGTCTTGTGATTTTGAAAAGGATAAACAAAATTAAAAGTTTTTTTTTTTTAAGAATTTTTAAATCACACCACGCAGTGGCCACCAGCTTTGCCTTCGGACCCAAAAATTTTCACATATTTATTTTTAAAAAAATTTGTTACACATACTGCAGAAAAATTATGAAAATTCAACTTTTCCAGCTAATTACGTAAATAGTATGCACTATATATATATATATATATATATATATATATATATATATATTTTTTTTCATTTTGTTAAAGTGTGGTCACTCAATGCATCTACAAGTTCAACCGTGTTGGACGTAAAAATAAAAATGATAACCTGTAACAGGACATGCACCGCCTTTGAAGGCTTTTATTCCTTTTTTTCCGTAATTAATTTTTTTTATTGCCTTGCTTCCGAGTGCCCGCCCATTCTTGCTCGCGGAAGGATATTTGCATTACGGAAACTGATCGATACAAGGTTTGACTGCAGTACGGTGTGTGTCGCCCTCTTCGCGTGATATCATGCCATCGAAGGGCGACACCTTCTTTCTCCCCCCCCCCCTCCCCCCCCCCCCACCAACCCCAAATGGGGCGCTTATTAAACTACTCTCACCCTTTATAACCACGAGGTACCACCGCTGAACTTCGGGCTTCGGCGCTGCAGCTTTCACAGTCGTTCCGAGCATGTTTACGCAGCCCAATATCGAACTAATAGCAGACGGAGGTCTCTACGTTGGTCTGGAGATCGAGAACCAAAAACCAGTGATGGGCCAAAACTGTGCGATATTAGAATAATCGTTTTTTTTTTTAATCGATTCGTAAGAGATGTTCGTATTACTCGCTTTAAAACACCGTCGCTTTTATTTTTTCCATACGGCATTTGGTAGGAGTAATTTCATGAATGGAACGGAAGTCGAAAGGAACGGAAATTTGTGTGTAAGTCTCAGAAATATAGAAAATATGGTGGACTCGCGTGATTCAGTCATTTATATATATACATATATATATATATTAATTTCACGTACATCTAGGAATGTACTTAGCCTATTAGTGTGCCAACCTAAACTTTGCAATGGTATTTCCATCCTTTAATAAAAAGATGTTATAATTTATAGTCATAAACAGAAGTAATGACTACTTAAAAATTACGCATTACAAATTCAATAATATTTAGTTAACGTTGAAATAAAATGGTAGCGCAGCGTTCGTCATACTGTAGCGACACAAGAAGTTGTTAGCCGACATTTATTCGACGCCATGTAAAATAAAAGTATTCGTGATGAAATTTTTACTGTTAAATATTAAATGTTTAATCATATAAATAAGGTTGTTTGTTTGTAGGAGTATTTAACAGACTGATTTCTGTCGTTTAAGCAAAAAAGAAATATACATACATACACTAAGTGTTATAATGCGTGTTTAAAAAATTTTCAGTATAATTTTGTTTTAATGTATTTATTGTACTGCAACTTTAACTTTGAAAAATAATCGAAATATAATGCCGCGTTCGGTATGCTTTAGAGAACCAAAAAATGCTTGATAACTTTAATGCCGTGTTTGCTCCAACACAATTTTCGTAGCTAATAAAATATTGGTATTTTAAAGTTGCGATTGTACTCATCTTTTGACGTGACAAAGTCTAATAAATCGATGAACGCCGGCTGCACGCACGAATATGTGTCCCGTTACCCACATTGTCCCGTTACGCTGTGTCCTGTTACGCTCATTGTACGCTTGCGCCGCATCTATCTCTCTTCCACTCGATTGGAACAACCTTCGATTTGACTTTTTCGAGGCACATTAAACTTGAAACATTCGCTTCCTACTTTTCCTAACATCGTCCTATCCTTAACAGAATAACACAGATTGGAACAAGTTAAATAGCAAACATGTATAAAAGTTATAGTTAAAATAATCTGTTCGTTAAAATAATAAACATATTTGAATTAATGAGTGCACATAAAAGTAAATTTATCAATTAAATTGTAGATTTAATTTTACTCCTTCTTTGTATCCATACAAAATAGTGATAATTCAAAAAAATGATTCGATTTTATTCATAAAAGTATGCAATCATTTCATCAATGTTTTGTTATGACGTTGTCACGTTAAAATATCGTCCGTAAACCGACTTTACAGACAACCAATTTTTTTTCCTGCTTCGGTTAGGCCCAAAAGAGCCAAAATATTAGGGACCACGAAAAGTAAATCGTCCCAGGGTCCTACAAAGTCTAGGCCCACCAATTGCTGCATTTCCATCCCCACCCCCCCCCCCCCCCCAAATTCCCACCCCCTTACACCCTCCGCACAACTGCGCCACCTCGACATAACCTCGGCGATTCTGGTCACGTGATGCCTACTTGCGTGAGCTGCATGCATGTGTGTGGTGGCTATCGATCCCGCTTGCAACGTCCTTATCTCTGGGGCCGGTGCAATGAACAAGGTTCTCTTTCTCCGCCGGGCGCTGCTGTTGACGTGTTACATCTGGATTACAAACGAATCGCATTCAACATTTATGAATTTAAAAAAAAACTTATTAAGTACAGGAAGTCCCGAAATTCGTGGTGTACGTAAGTTAAGGATGTAAAGGAACACAACCAGACAAACACAAATCACCACACGACGTAAGGTCGGAAACCAACGGGCGAAGCGCTATGTTACGAAATATTGAGGAGAAAAAATTTGGTTGTCTGTAAAGTCGGTTAACGGACGATAGTTTAACGTGACAACGTATTAACAAAACATTGATGAAATGATTTCATACTTTTATGAATAAAATTGAATCATTTTTATTGAATTATCACTATTTTGTATGGATACAAAGGAGTGAAACGAAAACTACATTTTAATTGATAAATTTACTTTTATTTGCACTCATTAATTCAAAATGTTTATTACTTTAACGAAGAGATTATTTTAACTATAACTTTTATACATGTTTGCTGTTTAACTTCTTCCAATCTGTGTTATTATGTTAAGGATAGGACGATGATAGGAAAAGTAGGAAACGAATGGGAGTGTTTGAAGTTTAATGTGCCTCGAAAAAGTCAAATCGATGGTTGATGTTCCAATCGAGTGGAAGAGAGACAGATGCGGCGCAAGCGTACAATGAGCGTGACGGGACACAGCGTTACGGGACAATGTGCGTTACGGGACACTTTTTCGTGCGTGCAGCCGGCGTTCATCGATTTATTAGACGTTGTCACGTCAAAAAACTAAATATGTGAGAGAGTCTTTCAGTACTCTCCAGTGATGAGTAAACATTTAAATTCGGTAACGGGTATGTCTTAAACAAACTTATAACATGCGTCGCTTGCGTCGCGGCGTTTCTTGCGTAGGTTAGAAACCCGGTGTTAGAAAAACCACGTGACAATGCGTCGCGCTGTTAAACGCCGAGAAGCCTCAGATGTCCATCAAGCTCTGTCCCTGCCCGAAAACGCCCGAATATTAACCGTCGGCCAACCTTGGGATTTGTTTTATTTTTTTGCGCAGGAAAAAATGAATTCAAATATTAAAAGTGGTCGGTTAGGTTAGCAAAATTAAAAAAACAATATGGACGGTTAGTTAGGTTAGTATAGTTAAAATAAACAGACAAATATAAATATATATAAATAAACCCGAGGTTGGCCGAAGGTGAATATTCGGGCGTGTTCGGGCAGGTACAGAACTTGATGTACATCTTAGGGTTCCCGTTAACCGCCGAGCGTGATAAATATTAGCTTTTCAAGTACGTACTTTCTCCACCCGCCGATATAATACGCTGCCTGTATCGAAACGTTGATTGCCACCATCACGCGCAGATGGCAGCACGAAACAGATGTAAAGTTTCCACATTCGTTAGATGAATACAAATTATTACAACAGTATTAAGGGAGAGTTGTACTATTATAAAATTATTTTTTAACGCCAATGTGAAATTGCTGACATTAATTTTTAATAAACGTTGTTTAATTTATTTTAAGTAAAATAATTAGATATACGGCTGCCTAGTGTGAAATAATAATCAAATAGACTAAGCTATGTATTTAATAATATTATAGAAATAAAATTAATAAAATAGTTTCATATATTTGCTCACAGAAAAATTTGTATAAACTAGTGATCTGTAAAAAAACAGTAAAATAAAAAAATGTTTTCAAGTGATGAGGTTTGAACCACGTCAAAAATAACGACTTTAAATTTTCACCCGCGCGTTATACCACTGCATTTTCGGGAAAATCAGATTTGGGAAAGGAATACTGCGTATTATCAACAGTGGAATGCCAGTTTCCTTACGTTATTTTTTTTAACTTGAGATTACTTTTTTTTATGACTATTTTAAAGTAGCTTGGCTTCTGGGTTCTTCAGACATTGGCCGCGAAAGCCTAAGATCGTTATTATGACTATTTTGGTTTAACAAATATATATTCCAGGGTAGTTTCACTACCATAAAGTTTCATTTGGCCTACCAATATATTTATAGTATGGCCCATAATGTTCACGGAAGTGACTATAAACAGGTTAATGTTGCTACATGTTGGTCCGCCATATTTGCGATGAATTTCCTTTAATCTACTTCCGTTCCGTTTTAACGAAATTTCTCCTACCAAATGCCGTATACCGAGAGCTAAGATGTTTATACTTCGAAAATTCCCACATAGCAAAAAAATCGTAATTTATAAATTAAATCAAACCATGTGAGAAATAAAGTAGCTGCTCTAAAAATAGGTTTATTTATTACAAAATAACCTTTTTTTTATAACAGTGATATTATATAAACAACTTAGAAAATTATATGAGCCACTTCGCGAATTTTTTTTATTTATTAAATATAAAACTCTTTTACTGCACTAATTGGCATTAATAAGTTTTAGCATAGTTATAATTATCCTCACGGATGCAAAGTAAGTACACTGAAGGTCAAGAACAGAGAAAAAGTTTATATTACGACATTAAAATTGACAATGTCTTTTGACGTACATCCGCACCTGAACCATTTAATCAATGGTATGGTATTTTATTTGTAATGCCACGGTATTTTTGAATTCTAAGTATAAACATATAATTATCGACAGAGGCTCCTACATATGCCTGAATGTTTGTTCAGCCCCCAGTGAAGATAGATACAGGGCCATCTCCTGGATGTCCCTCTCCCTCACGATGCCGCTGTGAGGCGGGTGGACTAATAGCGCGGCGCACTGGCTCCCGCATCAAGACTTACCGCCGGAGATGCGAATATTGATGCAGAATGCGCCGCACTATTAGTCCATCCGCCTCACAGCGGCATTGTGAGGGAAATGGAGATACAGGTGCTGACCCTGTATCTCTGCTATTGAAATTAAAATTTTATTTATTAATTAATCATTTACAATTATTAATGGATCCCTGTAGATTTAAATAACTTAATGAAAATAATTTTGAAATGGGAATGATTAAGAAAAATTATAAAAAGAGGTAATTATTTTTAAAAGAGTACATAATATGCATGCGTGTGTGCGTGTGGTGTGTGTGTTATGTCTGTGTGTCAGATACCAGGTATATGCTTAGTGTACGATCCGTTTGGTCGTTAAAAATAATAAAATTGCGAAAGTTTTTGTTTAATGTTTTATTTTACTATATATCTACTTCACATTTTTTACATAATTTTTATTCCGTTCCAAACACTTTTCATAACACTCTACCAGTTTCTTTAACCCCTCTGCAAATTATGTTCGCCGCCTGGGAATGGAACGGACGCCTTGGACATAGGCATCACGGATTTCTGAACGCAATGAGTGAAGTCTAAGCACAGGCGCTTAGTAAACAGCTCGGGGGAAAAAAACGTTTAAGCAATCTCTGTACTTGAGTCGAAAAATGATGGCTGCCGTTTTTTTATTTGGACGAAAAGGGCTTCATAGTGGTTGATTTAATGAAACGTGAGTCAACAATTACAGAAAAATGTACAAAAAGTGATTGTCAACAGGTTTATTTTCCAGGCAGCGTAATTCTATGCAGAGCAGTTAAATAAACTGGTAGAGCGTTGCGAAAAGTGCTTGAAACTGAATGGCAACAATGTGATAATGTGATGTAGATATGTAGTTAACTAAGACTTCCAATAAAACCTTTTTTATATTTCTTTTTTTTTAATGACCGAACGGTACTTACTTTCTAAACACTCCTTGTATATATGTATATATATAATTATACGTTAGGTAACCGTTGAAGTATTTGACCCTTACTGCGCATTTCGTACGCTTACACTACCTACCTACAGTAACTGGAGAAACAAATACATATGCTTGGATAAATAAGGTGGAAAAAAAACAACTAAAAACGTAAAAAAAAATGCTTAGCAATGTACTTTTTTTGCTGACGTATTATAGCGACTACATTGTACAGGTTTTAAGTATCGGAGGCTTTTCATCTTAAGGAACATATACTTACGCAGATTGGTTTGTTGGTTTCTCCACAATGACGAGTCTATTTGTCCGCTGCGTACGCCTGCGCTGACCTGGCGGCCGTCAACACACAGTCTTTATAGTCAGCCTCAGCGCGTTTATAGACCTTCCGGAAAGCGCCCTCTAGCGTTTCATGGATTGAGTTCCAACGTACATTGATTGTGCTTGGGTTTGTTGAGTTCCATTTGCTCCTTAACGTAATGTACCGCATATTTTGAAACAGACTTTACATTTCTATGGTGTTCTTTTTGTTCATTTCTTCACGCATGTGTCCATGATAAAGTTTTTGTTTTTCTGTTGTGTTTACTAATTTTAATATTAAAATATAAACTGATTTTTTTACACATGAATTCCAGGCAGAGTAATTTTTCGCTCCATAAAAAAAACCTTTTATGTAAATTAAAAAGAAATAATTGAAACACTTTTTGACAGAGCCAGCCCAGTTCCTTTAAAAGTAATGCTTTTGTTTTTTACAAGAAAGACTAACTTCACAAACTTCACTGATTAGAAAGTATCGATGTTTCGCACTTTTCGACTCTTGATAAAAAAATTTACTCAAAAACGTGTTTTTAAAACTATGCAAAAGATTATTTCGGGAACATATAATCTTTAAGGTTTAATTTAATTTTAAAATGTATTTTGCCATCATTGTATTGAATAACTAAAAATTTATCTCACAAATTCCTAAAATCATATATTTTAACATAAATCACTGTAAATTTAACATCAATCACTTATTTAATTGCGTATGATTAAAATTTTCCTAGTATCATTTTAAATAACTTAAATATAAAAAAATTCCTTAAATAAAAAATTATGATTCCCTAATACCACTTCAGCGATCATTTAAGCACCACCACTGTAGTTTTCAAACAGTAGAGAATGTATCTATTTTTAACATCGGCTGCACATCCAAACTATAAAATAGAGGGTATAGAATAATTATTTGATTCCTAAGTATTGAAACGTTCGAAAAATTGCAATCAAACGAATATTACAACTTGAAAATGCAACAACCCCTAGATGGAAGTTTAATAGGCTACGACCGTTAAAATACCCACCAACCCCTTTCGCACAAAAACAAATAGCACATGTATGAGACACCGATACCAATAATAAATAGAAAAAAATTCCATCAAGAATTTAAAAAAAATTAGTGTTATTTATGAATGGCGGATGTTCGAGAATATTTCAATTCATTTAGTTAAATAAAAATCGGTCCTTAATTATTTTATAACGATTAAAATTAAAATAAAAAACCCTCGTGCGTGTGGAGCTTTTACAATAAAGCATTTTTTTTTTTTTAAATTCCGTGACGTACGTGCAGCCCTATGTGTCGCTCGTATCTGCTGGCAGGGCACCGGTGTGCTCACGCACGGCGGTTCTCTGACGTCAGCGCCCGAGGCTATCAGCTTCCACCATCTGCCGCGCGGCGCGCCGCAGTCGCCCGACACGAGCTTTTGTGTGTCGCGCGCGTGGCCTTAATTCCGAGACACAAACCCGGAAAAATATATATACATATTATTGCGTGGAATGAAATGATTACACAACCACTGCCTCGTTAGAGGCAGTTGACAACTCAAGAGTCGGTCACACAAAATCTGCACAGTCGTGAGGAATAAAAACAAAAGAGCGCGTGTGACTCAGTTACACGTGATAGAAGTGCAACTTATTTGGCAATTCAAACATTCGACTCGTAAGTACATCGTAAGGGGTAACACGGAAGCGAGAGGGAGAGAGAGAAAGAAAGAAGACACTTTTCTAAGAATAACACAACGCAAAGTTTTATGGATTTCATTTCTTTTCCAAGTATTTAAATCACTTAACTTTTTTTATTATTTGTTAGAAATGTTATTAAAATTAAAATAAATTAAACAAAACATGAATTAACAAAATTAATACTCACTTAAAAATAACTGCTCAGGTTCTGAATTAATTATTGATCAATCAATAATGATTAATTCACAGTAAATATTACTCACTGTTGAAATACTCACACCATAAGGAAAACTTTGCGTGTTACTGTTTCTTCAAACAATTATGCCATTCGGAACCCTTTACGATATACTCACGAGTCGAGGTTTGAATTGTCAAAAATGTTTCACTTCTATCGCGTGTACTGAATTACATGCGCCCTTTTTTTATATACATATACATATTTAATAAAAACTACTTAAGCGCAGTTTTCACCAGCAGTGGAGTATTTTTGCTTCTACGAGACTTAAAGTGATGACGCAATAATAAGGGACAAGAAAAAAAATCGTGGATTCATCTCGTGAGAGGCTAGAGTTGAAAAAAAAAAAGTTTACCTTTCTATCGCTTCAACGATGAGCCCTCAATTTATCTCGAGTACTCTGCCAATGGAAAAAAAGAGAACAAAAGCAGTCTCGAATTGCAAGCAGATCTTGGAAGTCTTTAGCTAATGAGCAGGTGGCATTTATCCGAGTTCTTATAGGATTGTGGAGTTTTTCCTAGAGGTCACTGAATCCGCGAAATTTTTTCAGTAACTATAAATTAGATAATTTATAGAGACTGGAAAAATTAGCGGTTTTTAATTACCTTCGGGATGGACTACGCAATCCTCTGTGTTATCGGGCAAATTACACCAGCTCATTAGTTACTGTAAGAGTTAAGTTGTGGTAAGATATGTGATCTGGGATTACTGCGATTCAACACTTCTCTTTCCGAAGGTTATTCATTAGCTCACTATTAGTCCTTAAGATTAACTGCGGCCCAATCACAGTAGCAGCATGTTTGGATTATTGTATATCGTTAGATGTCTCCTCAAATATATTGGTCCATTATTTGAAATATTTAAGCTACCTTACTACTCCGCGTAAAAAAAATTTCCCCTGGCCCTTAATAACTAAACACTGTTATTATCTTGTAAAATTAATTCACTCCGAAAATAATTTATGTAATACATTTAAGAAAATATTTTACAGAAAAAATCTACATACGATTTGTATCAGTTGGTACAGTTTATAAATTTTATTTTAAAGTATGAATTTCATTTAATTATTAAGTGTTTGAAAACCTTAAAATAGCTAATGCGCCCGTAATATCACGAATTTTAGCATTTTCCACCGTCTAAAATAAAATAAATACATAGGAAACGAAACTACAATAGGAAACGGCGATCGGTATGGGAGACAAATTCCTTGAAGAAGAGAGGGGGGCAGGAAATTCCACTGTCGCGTCGATTTGTTTTGTGCCAAGCCATTCAGGACGCGTTTGCTTCCTCACTGATTGGCTGCCTCACTGATTGGCTGAGACTCGTGCACCTGAAAGAAGCTCAAGTCCAATCACGAAACACAGATGATGCTGCGGTCCAGAAATCTCTTTCGCGGGCGGTTTTTGATGTGTAACATCTTACCTGTCGGCATAAGGCATTTGGTGGGAGTACTTTTGTGAATGCGACGGAATTCAACAAACAGAATTGGGTCGTTACCACAACGCCGAAATACCACAACGCCGAACGTACAATAACGCCGAATACCATAACGCCGAATGCCAAATTGACCGCAACGCCGACAGCTATAGAACTGACGTGTACCACAACGCCGAAATACAGTAACGCCGAAAAATGTACCACAACCTAACCTAACCTAGGCTAGCCTAACCTAGCCTAACCTAACCTAACCTAACCTTACCTTATCTTACCTAACCTAACCTAACCTTTGTGGCAGTCCTGCAATGACATTTTTCGGCGTTAATGTATTTCGGCGTTGTGGTAATTCGGCGTTGTGGTACACAGCAGTTTTCTAGCTGTCGGCGTTGTAGTCAATTTGGCATTCGGCCTTATGGTTTTCGGCGTTATTTTACGTTCGGCGTTGTGGTATTTCGGCGTTGTGGTGTGTCCCCAACAGAATTATGTGTAACAACCACGGTACTTCAGTCTGTGGCAGATGGCGCGAACCAAAGTTCAAAATCCAAAAGAGAAAAAAATTATAGTATTAACTGTTTAATTAATTTAAACAAGATTTGCAGTATTTAAATGAAATTACTTGTTGAGAAACCAGGTCCGAAGCCGGGGTTTGGTTCTTTTTTTCAAGTCTCTTTCGTTTTCATCGGGATCTGTTTAGTCGATGCAGTTTCTCCTGTAGTGAATTCTAGCGGTGGGTGCTGAAACTACGTGTGATTCGCGTCCAGAAACGCAGTTTTAAAACACAATTTGCGTATATTCATCACGCCCGGCATTATTTTTTAAGTATTCTAGGTTGACTTAAGTGTTTCCAGTTTCGTGTTGTAAGCTTATTTTGCAACAAATAATGACACGTGAACACTCACATCTCCGGCGAGTACAGAAAGACTCTGCGGAAGTTTGATTTCACGTTTCTGTTTGTTCGAGAAGCGGGCCTATGCGGCTGTACGTGAATTGGGTTGATAGGGAGGGGGGGTTAGCTGATTACTTGCTGGTGCGCTGTTACCCTCCCTCCTCTCCAACGTAGAGGTAGCGGTCCCTTGGATCCAAAGGGGGGGTCTTTCGGACACACGCTACAAAACCGCAGACCGGCCTAGCATCCCTGTTCTTGGCCGCCCGTTAATTAATTCGATTCTCCTCCTCCTCCCTTCTCCCTCCCCCACCACTCCCTTTCCTGCAGTGACCCGACGACACCACAGGAGGGGAAGCGGGGGGAAGGGGGCAGGTCGTGGTGACGTCAGTAACCCCTCCCCCCCCCTTCCTCGAACAAACACCGCGGTGACCCGGCCCCATGCGTCGCCCCAGGTGCTTCCGGTAGGAACACGCGCGGTCACGTGTCGTCGTACTTTTTAACGGTCACCCCGAGTTCCACGAATTTCTGGAAGACGTCCCTCGACGGAAGTTTTTTTTTTTTTTTTAATTATAACGACTTGCTCGCCGGTTCGTCGCTTCCGCGGTCGAAAGTCACCACCATCCAGACCTTTTTTTTTTTTTGACGTGACAACGTCTAATAAATCGATGAACGCCGGCTGCACGCACGAAAAAGTGTCCCACTACGGATGTCCCACTACGGATGTATCCTGTTTGCTCATTGTACGCATGCGTGGCATCTCTCTTCATGCTCATTGTACGCATGCGTGGCATCTCTCTTCCACTCGATTGGAACAACCATCGATTTGACTTTTCAATCATATTTTCGTCGTTTGAATTATTAATATTATGTAATTTAACGATCGTTCACCAATTTTCAGCACAATCGGTACGGTTATTTAAAAGTAATGTTGAAAATTCAAATACGTTTTGAACCAACAATGGTGTTTTACAGTTACACATAATAATTCAAATTACACCAGGGATCTTTTGCACAATGTTTTAAAAAATATTGTAACACATTATAAATAAGTTTTGTGTATTTGGGATGCGTATTTGTTATAAAATCGTGTTAATATTATTCCCCTACCGTGAACAAAATTTTTATAAACATATATATAACATCTGAAACTAAATTATTTTAGTATGGCCTCGTGGGCGTGTGGTTAGCGTACATTAGGCTTGAATTAAAGGTTGTCGCTTCGAAACCCGGCTGCTGCGACAAATGTTTTTGTACTTGTAAAAATAAATACGGCGCACGCAACATTTCAAAAGTAATAAATATATTTGAATTAATGAATGCAAATAAAAGTAAATTTATTAATTCAATTGCACATTTTATTTCACTCCTTTGTATCCATAAAAAATAGTGATAATTCAATAAAAATGATTCAATTTTATTCATAAAAGTATGCAGAGGTAGATTTCATCATGCAAAAGATAGAACAATTTTAAAAAAAAATTCTTCCTCAAAGAATATAATATTTTTAATGCCTAAATGGTTTGGTTGCAAAAACCTATTACGGCTCAGTCTCAGGCCGAATATGATATTTCCTTTTCTTCTGGATCAATCATTTCATCAATGTTTTGTTATGACGTTGTCACGTTAAACTATCGTCCGTAAACCGACTTTACAGACAACCAATTTTTTTTTAAGTGAAACTTCTAACGCAACTTCCAACAAGGTTGTGTTAAACGTTTAACGCTCCTGGGGAGGAGGAATAGAAAGAGACAGAGCGAGTGTGAATTCGTATTTCAAAGACACATAAACAGTGAGTGTGTGTCATTTCTCTATGACCACGAGATCTCGCCGCGTGAAAAATTCTCCTTGGGGCGAACCCGTCCGCTTAGTTAAATAAACAGCTTTTATCGTTGAATGATTTCATGATTTATTTTAGTTTGATTTGATACAATATGATTTCACTAAAAATCAATTTCTACCCCTTCCTATTCTCATTTCCACATTACGAAGTTTCACTTCTTCCGCGCGGAGGGACTCCAAGCACTTTTTTTTTTTTTTTTTTCAATTCC
The DNA here is from genome assembly GCF_032445375.1 of Bacillus rossius redtenbacheri. Classification (NCBI taxonomy): domain Eukaryota; kingdom Metazoa; phylum Arthropoda; class Insecta; order Phasmatodea; family Bacillidae; genus Bacillus; species Bacillus rossius. The sequence continues at coordinate 16,494,324 of NC_086340.1, read as the reverse complement.
TCTTCTTTCGAATAAGACACGTGTTAAGGCCCCCGCCTACCCGGGCACACACACGGTGCGCAGAGCTTAAGGAAAAAACCACGCGATTTGAAAACTACTCGAGATATCCGGGTTGGGGTCTGCTTACGAAAAGCACTTAAGGTGTGAGCTGGAGCCCGAAAAGTTACTTTCGATTTCGGATTAATTTTTTGAACTGTGTTTTTAGAAGATTTTAAATGGCAAAAAGGCGTGTTTTCGGAGTAATTTAGAAGTGAAACAACCGGTACAGATTCTTGAAAGCACTTGAGGGACGTGCATTACACGTTTATCTTCGTTTCTCCGCCATATCATGTTACGATCACTGCTCAGATTTCACAGTTGTCCTGTGCACTGGGAGAAGACTGCGCGCCAGTCCAGAGGAGACACCGCGCTAGAAGCACCAGCGAGCGTCGCGCTTATCATCCCGCCTCACTAACACATATACACAGCTGACCAGACGGCGCCCTAAAGACAGATTTAAACTCTTCTCTCTTTTTGTCGCATTTATGATGGAGTCTCACGCGTCATGTTTTATTATTATTATTATTATTTACTCGTAATTACTTATAACACAGGTCTGCGATAAAATGTTTTTTAAATAAATTTATCACAAACATGTAGATGTTGGTCTGTATATAGCAAATATAAACTTTGTTTTGACGTATCACGTCACATTCTTTTTGCATATAGATAAATATATAATAGTTCGTTAGATCGGTAAGTAGGTTTTTTTTTTTTTGCAAAATTGATTCCATGATCTATATTTCTATTCTATACTCTATGACCGACCATGTTATAGTCTATTGTTACTAACCTGCCTTTCCCCTGTGAGAAAAAGTATCAAAAAAAGTTTTATGTATTCTATCACTAATCATAGTGGTTTAAACTGCAAAAAAAAACGTGTAATAAAAGATTGTTTTATTAAATCTACTATGGCTCCTCGGAGTTGCAAAATAATCCAAATGTATTTTGCTATATTTGCGGACAATACACAATAGTTAAGCAAAGATTAAAATTAACAGACTTTGTAAAAAATTCTTATCATGCTTACTTCGGAATGAGGTTATGTTACCAAGAGAAACAGTGGGTTCCGCATACAGTACCTTGAAGTGTTAAGACAGTGGACAGTGTACTTACGGTAAATCAAAATCATTGTCATTCGGTATTCCTATGTTGTGACGGGAACAAAAAAATCATACAGATGATTGTTATTTTTGTTTGGCCAATGTAACAGGATATAATTCTAAAAACCGCGCCAAAATTGTGTATCCTGATGTTTTGTCTGTAACAAAGCCAGTTCCACATGGACCCGAATTACCCATACCAATTCCTACTAACACTAACAGCTTCGAAACGCCTTTATCACAAAACTCAGAACAAAGTGATCATCTGCAAAGCAGTGGTGAAATTTTTCACCCTACAAATGACCCTCGACCTTTAAAACAGCAAGAACAGAATGATTTGGTACGGGATCTTGGATTACCTAAGGACGCTGCAGAACTTCTCGGTTCTCGACTAAAAGAAAACAATTTATTGGATGCTGCAACTACATACATTTTACTGGTATCGAAGCAGAGAACAAGAATTTGTGGAGTATTTTAAGAAAGAGGATAATTTAGTATTTTGCTGTGATATTGGCGGTTTAATACAAAAATTCAATATCGAATACAATACACAAGAATGGCGACTCTTTATAGATTCTTCAAAAAGAAGCTTAAAGGCTGTCCTTTTGCTAATCGGCAATAAATTTGCATCGATACCTGTAGCTCATTCAGTTTATCTTAAAGAAACTTACGAAAACTTGAAAAATGTTTTGGAGAAAATTAAATACACCGAACACAAATTGTTAGTTTGCGGTGACTTAAAAATCATATGCATGCTTCTTGGTCAACAGATAGGCTACACAAAATCCCCCTGTTATATTATATTTGTCAATGGGACAGTAGAGCAAGAAATTTACAATGTAAAAAAGTGATTGGAAAATTAGAATGGAATTGAAAGTTGGAGTAAAAAAAGTCATCAATCCGAGCTTGATGGATCCCGAAAATATATTGCTTCCACCACTTCACATCAAACTTAGTTTGATCAAACAGTTCGTTAAGGCATTACCGCAAGATGGAAAGACATTCAAGTATCTTTGTTCATGTTTCCCTAGCTTATCTGATGCGAAGTTGAAAGAGGGAATATTTATGGTACCTGATATCAGGAAACTGATTAGGGATACAGAATTTCAAAAAGTGATGACAACCTTGGAACTAAATGCCTGGCATGGCTTTAAAAATGTCGTATCTAAGTTTCCAGGCAACACAAAAGATCCTGCGTATAAAAATATTGTCCAGAAAATTTTAAACGCCTATAAAAATTTAGGCTGTAATATGAGTCTGAAAATTCATTTTTTGAAGTCTCACATTCATTGTTTCCCAAAACATCTAGGCGACTAAAGTGAAGAACAAGGTGAACGGTTTCATCAGGACATAAAAGAGATGGAAAAAAATATCAAGGCCTTTGGGACGTTAATATTATGGTGGACTATTGCTGTATGATACACAGAGATGAAATAAAAAATCATAAACGAAAACCAACAAAACGGAGCTTTTTTTTTAAAATAAAACGTTATTATTAATTGTGTTCTTCATGTATACCTTAATGTTGTATTTTAATAGCTATATACTCAATAAAATTTTATAAAATATTCTAAAATGATTCTCATTCATTTTATTAAATATTTGTTTTGTTTTTTTTTTCGTATTCAAACACTATATATATATCATCTAAATCTCATAATTGTGACCTGGTATATATCATATGAATACAGTTTTATATTACTTTTGAGACAATTAAAACAAATATTAACCATTTAACAAAAAAAAATTTCATAAAAAATTTCGCAGACCTGTGTAATTAGTGGCTTTTTCTGTGAATTTAACACTAAACCTCCCGCGAGTTTGTAGTTCTGTCACAAATATCCTAAACAAATATTCACTAAGCGTAATAATAGTGAATGCAAGCGTGCAAGTGATAGTCATTATAAACACTTGCGCCCTTTTACACACCCATTACAAGAGACCTGAAAATTCGCGGATTCATTCGGTGATAGGCTAGAATTCAAACACATATACCTCTTAGATAATTTTGCTATTGGCTTACTGTTCATCTGGACGAATCTCAACCAGCTATAAACCCTCAACCAAAGAAAGATCGAATCACAGACAAACCAGCTGAGACGACTTACAAGTCAACAGCCAATGAACTTGCGTTATTTGCCCGAGTGTACAGGGGTATGTGCAGTCTATCCTGAAGGCCATCGAAACCGCGAATTTTGCAGGTCTCTACCCATTACATTAAAATTAGTGAAAAAATTTGTGAAAGAATATCAAATGCAAGAGAGTTAAGGTGAATAGTTTTACAGAAATAACCCTTTACTAATAGTAAAAAATATAACTGTATATAAAATATGTATACGTAGCGTGTTAAACCCCGCCATCTTGTATCCAAACAATTTTCTTCGCTATAACTTATATTTTTGTACAATTTATATCCTATTTATTTCCTCCTAAATAGCATAAAACTGAACTTCAGAGCCAAAACTTGCTTAGGTAAAAATATAAAAATTTGTTTTGGTTTGTTATTTGAAAATTATTTATAGAATGTTTTTTTTCTACCGAACCGATACACCATTAATTACTCAAAAAATATGTATTCCTAAAGCATTCAGTGACATTTATAAGAGACTGAGTCCACAGCTTTAGTTGAGGCAGTTACAATGTTACGTAGCTCTTGGAAAAAAAAATCCCCCTATTTGTATAAAAAATCAATCACAAGTCCTTTTTTGCAGAACTCACTCATGTTGTGGAGGTTGATGGAAAACACGTTTATCATTTTAAAAGACCGCAGTTCTTATTTCATTATGATAATTGATGCATTGATAGTTCACCTTAAGTCACTAACAAATATTTTTTTGAGGCAAACAAAACTTTTCCCCATTGTAGGTGCACACACCTTTCATAATATATCAATGTTTTTCCCTTTGCAATGCGGAGAATGTTTTTTTTTTATATATATTTACATTATCAAAAATATATGAATAGCGCCTGAAAATATTTTTTTTAATGTAAAACCTTATCTCGGTTTAAAGCTGTACCTTCGGGTAAGCAGAACCCTAAAGACTTATCGAGGAATAATATATGTGCTGCGAAGGACAGATGATAATACACCAAATGTCACACACCCAGCTAAGAAAAAAAATTAACGCAAGGTTTCGCTGATGGTACTTTGTTGGGCTCGAAAAATGCAAAAACATTTTGTTTACTTTGTATTTACATATATTTGAAAAAAAGTTCACAATATAAATTTAATTACAATATTTTTTTATAAAAATTGCTCGTAAATTATTCAATTATTTTTTGTTTATTGTTTTACATATTTTATATCTTTTTTATTATCTCATTTAATATACTTCTCAAGGCAACAATATACAAAAAAAGTCTTACATTTTAAAACTGATCTTCCCTATATAAATCACCACCACTTTGTAGCATATAAAAATATTATGGTAGGATATTAATGAGATAATACAGACAAGAAAGTGTAGAGATGTTATTTAAACGACTGGGGAACTTACTGTAATCCCAGCAAAGATCTCCTAAATAATTCAGGAGAAAATTCTTAGGTAATGTTTCTTTAAGTCACAGCGGACAAGGATATTTATACCATTAAATATTTTCTGTCTCGAACAGATTTTCAAAAATATTTTATAATACTTGGAACAAAATAAGAGCAATATACCGTCTGGTCTTTTAAATATTTAGTTTCCTACTTTTTATTTACATTTACCTAACAGTTCTTAAAACCACTTAACGGTAAAACGTTTTTTACTAACAACAAATAAATTTATTATTTTTTTCCCATCAAACAACACTTTAAGGGAAAAAAACATGTATGCATATGGATGAAGTAAACAAATACTACCGTTTTTTACTCTTTCGAGGAAACAAACGCTATAAAATTATCTTAATAAATGCATTTCGGTTCTCTAACAAAAAAAAACATTATTATATTTGTTCTTCTTTTTTAGATAAATATATGCACACATCTGGATAAAGTAAACCAATACCGCAGTTTCTTATTCTTTCAATGTTTCAATTACTTTAAATGTAAAACACAGGAAAAAAAATCTTAATACCTATTTCTGTCCCGGTTATCGCTTTGGATGGAGTAGCGAGAATTACATATCAATTGTTTTTTGTTTCGAACAGATTTTCCAAGTAAACTCGAAATTCGTGGCTTCGATCGTGGTTGACTCAAACATTCAGTCATCTACTGAGAAGACGCCAGTAGCTCGGTGGTGGGAGGGGGTGTGTTTGTCGTTACCTGCGTCAGCTGTCGAGATTAGGCGCTGGCGTCTCGCGTCGTACCTACCTCGTGGTGTGCCTGCGAAAAAAACAGAGAACAAAACACCGTCGAAATTCCACCTCACGGGCAGCACTACCAACATTCCACACACACACACACTTTAACAATACCTTTCATAATTCTGGAAACTTGCAAAACAGCTCGCTGTGGTCATAATGTGCATACACCGGATTTTTTGATTTTTTTTTTGTAAACGGAGCAGAAAATGTTTATGTGAACCAACAGACATTTGCAAGAAAAACATTTTGTACATTCACATGAAAAACAACCGTATAAAAACATTACGGTGATCGCAGTTCGTTCACTGAATTGCTTTCCCGCTGCTAACTGCCCACATTAATGAGCATGTTAAAAATTAAAGGCAGATTGTTGAATATTTGATTACAATTTCAGTGGTTTTAAAAAAAGACTATTCTTGTAAAAACATTGTCAAAATGTACAATTATGCGCCAATTTTTTTTTAAGCGCTACAATAAATATTCATTATTGTTGGGAAAAACAAATTTCGTACATGCATAAATAACTGTAGAAAAGTGTTGCAAATATTTACATTAGTTTTCTTATTTCATTAAGAATTATTTCTTGAAAACTGGTTTTCAAAGGAATCTTTTGTAAACATACAAAAATAAATTCTGTGTGCGCATTCTTTGCTAACGAGTTTCAAGACTTAATAAAATCGATTAGAGACAATAGCAATTAAACTTGATTGTAGTGAATGAATCATAGTAAACCTTTATTTTTAATACGCCAATGGCTACAGTCAGTTACTCTTAACACTGAAATGAGTCACAAGAACATACGTTTATATTAAAATGGCAATACGTACTTGTGCCTACGTTTTTTTTTTTTTTAGTAAATTTTGAATTTTCCTTTACTATTTAAAAGGTATCTAATCGGGATTAAGCAGGATAATCGTTTTTCTCGGAAAAAAAATTGATTATTTCTGATGTGGGCTACCTTATGACTCGGACTCTACCTCAGCTCTTTGTACGAATTTTTTTTTTTAAATTATCGAACTACATCATATGTTAACGTGTTAGGTACGGTGCAAGTTATTACCATAACATTTACGAAAGATGGAATTATGCATGATTTACTTTTTACAAACTTATTTTACGAATGTAGTGCCAAAAGTTCCCTTTGGTGGTTATTTTACTACTTCATTTTCTTGAGCTTAAAATGTGTTGGTTCCAACAAAATTTATTAGACACAGTGGTAATATTGTAAACTATTATACGTTAGAAGCTTAGTCTTGATTCTCTCTTTTTGATATCATTTATATTATGCTTCTGCTAATTTTTATTGTCCTATTTATTTGCTGTGGTTTATTTTTTCACCGTACCAATGATTGCATGGCGTGGTTATTTCCATTTTGAAACTAAGGAGATGTTCTTAAGCATCGTTTCTGTTAGATGCAGTAAGCCTGATGTTTAGTGTATTTTTATTCGTTTCAGAATAATCTTACCATTTAAATGTAACAATGGAACCTTTTTCAAGCTGATTTTAGCATGATTTAAACTTGGAATTGAGGCTCTCAATTTCAACTACCACCCAAACTGTTTATATTTTGATTGGACCTTAGCGGCTGCTGGATGTAAAATTTAGGCCAATTTCCTGGATTGGCCCTGTACATCTTCCTGCGCTTCTTGAATATTGCAGCCTGCAATCCACGTGGCTACAAGCTCAGCGAGTTATGAATAGCGGCAATATTTTATGGTTTAAGTTTTAGCTTTAAAAAAATTTAATGACATTTAGAGATATTGGTTGAATTTTTCGTAGTTTTTTAATTATAAAAATAGTTTATTTTTGAACGAAATAAATATTAAAATTTCTTTCATACTTATTTCACTAAAAAATAGAATTTTAATTCAATTTTTTTTTGTTTTATGAAAGTAAGTAAGATTTGCTCAAAAAAATCGGAAAACATAAGTGTTTTTCAATATTTCGGGTGCTTTGAATAATTTATCTAATTGTGTTTTAACTCTCTTAACTTCTGTCGTAAACTAACTACGTATGTTAACGTTTGTCTTGGCCGCTGCGTGTAGCAAGCCTTTACTCATGAGTTATGTTTACAACCGAGTTTATTAATTCACTCCCTCGTCTTATGCAAGTAATGTTATTTAATCAAGGTTGTGATTGTTTTGATAAACGAGCTGGTAAACGTTTGGAAAGTTTTAAATGTCTAACACAAAATATGTCCTAGTTTTTTTAATTTTTTTAATAAAGCACTTGTAACTTGTTTTGAATGATTCCAAACAAAATATACGTTCGGGGTGAAATATTGCAACACAACTTTACGGCTAATAATCAATATTATTTTTCAATCCAACCCATATTTAATGGCTTAAAATCTAAAACTTTTTATGGGCGTCAATATTGTTACGAACGTGAGCAAGGCCGCGACACGTGCAGGTGCAGAGCTGGCTGGCGGGTGCCGCAACATGATATGCGCCGCGCGCGCCTGGAAGATTACAAGGATTGTCGCTTTCCCCCCTCCTTCCCTCCACTCCCCGCGCGGCGCCCTGCCTTTGACACGTAGCTGACACCTGACAGCTGCGGAGTTACGCGAGTCGCCGACACGTGTTTAGAGATATTTCTGCCGTCCGGTCGGCGCGGAATGACGCGACTGGCCCCAGCCGCGCTCGTGAATTCTAGAAGGCGCCTGGGCTGATATATAAGCCGAGGACGCCGGCCTCAGAGAGAGTTCAGTCGGGCGTATTCCCGCGGCGGAGTTTCCGGGGCAATAGTGCCGCGGGTGCGGCAGAATGGTGAAGTCCTTGGACGAAGGTTCCAGGGCAGGGAGCGAGTCAGTTCAGTGAAGTCGGGAGTTTTCCCGCGGCGGAGTTTCCGGGCGATAGAGCGGCGAAGTCCCTGGACGAAGGTTCCAGTGCGAAGAGTTCAGTTCCGGGCGATAGTGTTGCGGGCGCGGCGGAGTTCCGAGCGAAGATCCGAGCGAGGCGTCGAGTGGGATCTCGGCGAAGGGGAAGTGCGACGGCGGCGGCGGAGTGCGGCGACGGAGTCCTGCAGCGGAGGTCCACGAGGGGTGCTGCGGCGAGAGTTGCGCCAGAGGTGCGGCCCAGCGAGGCGTGTGGAATGTGAGAAACGAGTGACTGGAGGAAGCAACATTATTTTTGAAGTGCAATTGATTATTTGCCATTTTAGAAGATTAATTTTAAGTGAAATTAGTAGTGGCCATCAATAAAACTGTAGTGTAATAAAATCTTTAATTGGGCTATCCTTTACGAACCCGCGGTAAATCGTAACAATATACTAAGCCTATTCGCACAATGATATTATAATATTCATTAGTCTCTGAAATTTATTTAAAATTATATATACATATATAAATAATCTTCCTAAAAAATATCCTTTTTTGAAACAAGTTAATTTGATAAATTTATAGACGCACAAAAATAAATTCAACCACTGCTTGCAAGTTTCCAAATAAACATTAATTTATTGAATTCTATACATTATTTATGCTCATTTCCTTCATTAAAAAGCATTTGTATGCAACAAATGAATCAATACCTACGTTATAATTATGTGTTAAATGCAATAGAAAAGTTAAAAAAAAAGCAATAATATTATCATGCAAAAAACTTCAAACAACCAGGAATATGTATATACAAGTGGATAGAAGGCTATGCATGCAAACTAGGACACTAGAATAATGAACGTGTTCTACTTACAGGCGTTCCAAACATGTGGTCTAGAAGTGTGGCATGGCGTCGAGAAAACAAGTGCATTAGCTTTCATGCCAAGAAGCAACAGTCCTGGAAACGTTAGTGAACAGAGCATTCATCCGGACAAGAAGAACGATTCAGTCAAAGAGAAGAAAGCAGAAGAGTAACTAAAGGTTATTAAAGGTCAAGAAGAAATATAACAAATACAAGTAAGGGGTTGTGTTTATATTTTTTTTATTTATGCTCCAAAAAAAATTATATATATAGAATGCATTTCCATGCAGATGATCTCAGCAATAAAAATCGCTCGTTAAATGAACAAATTTTCATACACTATAAATATAAAACTGTTATTACCATTGCAAATCAGTGGAATTTATAAAAATTGTGCTATTTTGATTATTTTTGAAGCAATTTTTTTACAGTTCAGTAGTGATGTTTCACTGATTTGAGGTTGTTTTAACAGATTCATTTTCGACCGTAACTTGTGAAATCATACGATAATGTAACTGCTCAGTGCTTAGCTGATATTGTACTTTTTATTAGAAGCTTTGCGGTTATGCCTAATGTGCACTTGCATTCAAGGACAGTGATTCTTTAAATTCGTTTTCAGCCCCCAAATGATTGCAGAATGATCGTGGTCAGTACATAAAACAAACATAGATTTTCTTAAACTCGGAAATGGTCGGTGAAATGTTTCTGATCATTTATGGACCTGGATACGGGTGCTACAAAGCACCAAAAAAAAATATTTTATGTAATAAGATAAAACATCAGGTCTTGTGATCTATACGTATGTATAATGTCAGTATGTCATTCGTTAAATATTTTGTAAATTTTTTGAAACGTTTAGTGTGGTTCCGCTAAAACGGTTCAATCCTGTTCGTCTAATAGTAGAGTTTCCAAAAACCTCAACCATTTTCCATCAATTACGAGGATATTTGTATGGCGTAATACAGTTTAGACAGAGGTAAAATAATTTTTGTACTTATTATTCTTAACAGATCACATGTTTCACTTCCCAGTTATAAAAGTATGATTAATTACTTTTAAAATACTAACATGAGGAATTTTTTTAGATCAGTCTTTTATAGTGTGTAGGCCTAATAATCTTTTTTGCCTAAAGTAAATGTTTGGAAAAAATGTATTCACAGTTTTGTCCAAAATTTGAAGACCATCGCTGAATTAAAAACTGATAAGGTTTTGTAAGGTTTTGGTTAAAATGCCTGGTGGTAACTATGTATTAAGTTATAAAAAATTTCAAAATTATTCAATTTATACATTATTAAAACTGTTGTCATTCCTAATTTTAGTAACGATTTGTTAAACAAAGCAAAATCAAGAATTCTAGAAAAGTCTTAACTATATGAGAAAATATTTTATTCGGTTGTACAATTTTTTTTAATCTAGAAAAAAAACTTTTCCAAGAATATTTTTTTAATTCGAAATAGTAAATGAAGTTACTTAAGCGAATATCTGAGAAATATTTATTGACAATTTAATTTCGGTTTTTATACAATTTTAAAAGTAGGTGTTAAAATCAGTTAACTAGTTTTTTATATATATTGCGGTTAAGAATCAGTTTAAAAAATAAATTTAAAAAAACAATTTTTTAATATTAAATTTACTTATGGTCAAACTCTTGACTCTTGGTAGGACCTTTATATAAAACTATTTATGCGAATACCCCAAAAAATAAAATTCTGGTAGATATGATTATATATTATTATTGTTAAAATTTACTTTTTATTATTCATGCACAGTGAAATAACATATTTTAGATTTTATTTTTACATCGAGATTATGATTTAAAAATTATGGGCTTATTTTATGACATCCTTAGGTACTATTAAATTGTTTAACCAAGCAAAACAAAACAATTTGATTTTAGTTGCAAATTATTTTAAGCGGGTACATAGCAATTTTTACGAGAATGTGATAGTGGAATGTTAAGCGAAATATTGGAACTCTATAATTTTGTACAATATTTTTATAGGCCTATTTAAATATATAGTTTGGTGAGTTTTGGGTTAGTTCAGTGTATACAAATATACAAAGCAGGGGTATTTTTATTGTAATACCAACTTTACTGACTTTTATTGCAAAGGTACAAATTTTTAATGAAATTCATATGTTCTTGGTTAGTGTATAAACCGAATGAATATTGAGTTTAAATTCAGAGGATTCGTATTTCTAGCCAAAAACCGTTGTCTCGTTTGCACAAGCAATGAGTATTTGTTTTTTTTAAGATAAAATACTCTTTGTAACTAGGAAATAACCGATCTTCAAATAAGAAGCAAAACTGCTCAAATATATTTCACTGAAAATTCAGATAAATCATGAGCTGTTTTTTGGCATACTGTATGCGCACGTGTTATTTCTGCACGTATAGTTTAAAGTAATTTATAACTCAATGCTAAACATTTCAGTAAATTTATTGACTTTTCTACAAAAAATACTTCTCAAATAAATGAGATGATGTATGAGTTGCTAAATTATTTTATTTTAGGACAAACGACATTGGATTCTAAGTTCTTTACGCCGTCAAAAACCGAGTACAAGGCCGATGCAATTAGAATTTTTTTCTGTTTATTTAATAACTTTCAATGAGGGTTTCATAAATACATACATATTATAATTACGAGCTTGGTTTTATGCATTAAACTCTAGTTCCCGTCACAGATTTATGTTGATACATGCACGTAAATTGACTAATATCAATGGATGATTTGAAAGCGGTACTCATTGTGAACCGTAAAGTAAAAATGTTTAACAGTCTGTCGATGGTGGAAGCGAATGTGCTGTAATTAAACTTCAGTGAGGTTATTACGACTGGCTGCCCTTATTGACAGAGGGTGGTTATGTAAGCGTGTAAGGAACGATTTAACATTTGTATGATTCTCTATCGTAAGTGGGTATTTTCCCACATATTTTGTTTCTAGAAATTAAATATTTTCTTTGTAAATTTAAATAAATTAATCCCGTTATAATCACGTTACCGATGGTGATTGATGTAATATTTCTCAACAATTCAGTTCATTTTATTTAACGGTTTCGAGAGACTTAAAATTTAAATTACATTTCAATCATATCATGAACTGAGAAAAAAAAAAACGTGTGTTATACAGTTATAAATTAACTGTTTGTATATAACGCTTGTTTTATAACTCCATTTTATAATATCTTAATAAATGAATAATAAGTTGGTTTGTCAAAACATTGGAAAAATCGTGTTTCTATGATTTTGAGAAAAACAAATTTCCATTGATTTATTAAAGTTATCCTAAGAGACTTCATACGAAAAATTTATTCTAAACTCTCTACTGTAGATAGAATTCATTCTAATATTAAAATTTAAAAAACTGTCTCAAATCTTTAAGATAAAAATGTAATGAACTAATACCCAGAGTAATTTTATGTTTATATTTTATAAGAATAATTTAAAACATGGAAAAAAATAAGCTGAAATGTATCCACAGTCGAAGAATTCGTTTTTTTAACACGTATAAATCAACGTCCTAAAGGACGTCATTTCAAACGATAAGGCGTGGAACAAAAGTGTTTACACGTTAGGTAGCTGAGATTATTAAATAGCTGGATGGAACAATAAAGATTAACAACACATTGAAACCGTCGCGTATAATCCACAGAGTGCATAAAGACGGTCAGAAACAGGATAACCCGACCCAATTTAACACAATAGCGTGAGCATGTTTTTTTAAATTAAAATGCTATTGTACGAAACTCGCAAGTTTTTTGTTTTCAACGGGGTTCGCGTTATCTGAATCCATTTTGGAAACGGGAACGTCTGCGTGGTTAAAAATAGGTCGGCGCGCTTCGGAAGGCCCTTTGCGGTTCCCTAAATCACAGTCCGTCCACCGCAAGCGTCGTACATAAACACACAAACAAAACTAACGCCTCTCTGTGACCATTGCAGAGCGAGTATCGTCCCTACGGACTGCGACGTACATGATGTCATTGTTCGCACCGCAGTCGCCAACGAGAGAGAGAGTGTGTGTGTGTGTGTGCTCTCGCAGCGACATCATTCGGAATTATCTGGAATGGCCTCTCGAAAGTACATACTTGGCGTTTTAACGGTAAACACAAAAACCTCACCCTAGAAATCATTTACGTATCCCTCTACCACCACGATCAGAAACTAAATATTTTCAAAGTCTCTTTGTTGGGGTTCGCGTCTCACACGTCATGTCGATTTTTTTTTACTTGACAACGTCTAATACATCGATGAACGCTGGCTGCACGCACGAGAAAGTGTCCCGTTACGCACATTGTCCTGTTACGCTGTGTTCCGTTAAGCTCGTTGTACGCTTGCTCCGCATCTATCTCTCTTCCACTGGATTGAAACAACCACCCATTTGACTTTTTCGAGGCACATTAAACTTGAAACACTCCCATTCGTTTCCTACTTTTCCTATCATCGTCCTATCCTTAACAGAATAACACAGATTGGAAGAAGTTAAATAGCAAACATGTATAAAAGTTATAGTTAAAATAATCTCTTCGTTAAAGTAATAAATATATTTGAATAATGAGTGCAAATAAAAGTAAATTTATCAATTAAATTGCAGATTTCATTTCACTCCTTCTTTGTATCCATACAAAATAATGATAATTCAATAAAAATGATTCAATTTTATTCATAAAAGTATGCAATCATTTCATCAATGTTTTGTTATGACATTTTCACGTTAAACTATCGTCCGTAAACCGACTTTACAGACAACCAATTTTTCTCCGTCATTTTTTTAAGGGTGATTTATTTAATTTTAACTTGATACCACCGTTACTTTTATGTTCTGCCGTAAATATTTTCAACATAAATTCTCGTGCAACTAATCACTTCTTACACCCGTGTAGAGACAAGTTTTCTTTGGAAATCAATTCACAAAAAAAAAATAGTTTTTAGTACTACAATAAAGTTTAATGTAACTTTTGTACAACAAATAGCAATGGTATTTTTTCACATACGAAATACGTGTTATTCGAGATAATACTGAATATTCATTCAAGCGTAATTATTTTTTAAGCAATGGAAAAGGTAGTCAAATATTCAATTATTTGACTTATTTGGCTTCAAATTGACTATTAATGTGCGCAGTTAATACAAATTTACACAAATCTGGTATCTTACATAAAATTGTTCTGTTTCGTTTGGAAATAAAATTACAGTGAATGTTATTTACATTATATGAAAATATTTGAGGTAGAACCAAAAAAAATGGCAAGGGAGTTATCGAGTTATCATTGTGTAACTAGCCCTTAAAAGAGATAATGACGGAAAAAAACGAAAGAACATGGTGTGTGATATTGATCCTTAAGAGGCCACTCCAGTATTTCAGGGGCACTACGCAACCCGCGTTAACCTCATAAGATTCAATGTTATTTTCATTTTGCTTATAACTAATTAACTAATATAGATTTCTAAATGATGCTTGCTTGATATGTAAGACAGCGATGCTCTTATCAAAGCCCCTTTCTTCAAAAACGTGCATAAATTACGGTTTTATACTAATCTTTACTAATATGCATAAGGATATTGTCTAGGTTTGAACCATAATTTATGCACGTTTTTGAAGAAAGGGGCTTTGATAAGAGCATCGTTGTCTTACGTATCAAGCAAGCATCATTTCGAAATCTATATTAGTTAATAAGTTATAAGCAAAATGAAAATAACATTGAATCTTATGAGGTTAACGCGGGTTGCGTAGTGCCCCTGAAACACTGGAGTGGCCTCTTAAGACCTTTTACTTTAATTTTTATCATTAGTGGTTTTAACTTCTTGTGTAGCTTTAACTGTGCGTTTTGTTGTAGAAAGCATTGCTGGAAATCAACTAGGTGTATTAACAAACATTAAAAGTTGGAACGAATATTGATTTATGCCATCAGTTTAGTACCTCATTTGCCACTATAAAATTCCATCCATGTTTTAAAATTATATAAATGTGTATTTTAAAGTAATGTAGGTTATACCGTGATATAACTCTGTAAATTAAATTCCCGTAACTGACAAACGTATAAAGACTGATTTACGTTCGAAACCAACTCTTAGGTACCTAACCTGTGATATGCATGTATATTAAAAAAAATTATCTCTCCTTGAAAACATTCCTTCCTATAGGAGGGAATAAAACATTCCTTATTAAATTAAATGCCAAATTGTCACATTCATATAAAATTAACGTTATTGTTTGAAGACGTGCTAGAATCCACACCACATCTCGTTTTAATTGCGGTCTCGGTGGATCATCGGTAGAGACCGGAAAATTTCGTGCATTCATTTCGTGGTAGACTAAAATTGAAATGCATATACGAGGCGTGTCCGGAAAGAAATTACCGTCATTTAAAAAAAATACTCATTAAGAAAAGGTTTTATTGAAAATTTTAGTTTACTACATATCTACATCACATCTTCACATAGTCGGTATTCAGTTCCAGACACATTTTCGCAACGCTCTGCCAGTTTATTTAACCGCTCTGCATAGAAGTTCGCCGCCTGGAAATTAAACCAGCTGATGATCGTACTTTCGTAAATTTTGTTGTAATTGTTGACTCACGTTTCATTAAATCACCCTAAATTAAGCCCTTTTCTTCCTAAAAAAAAAACCGGTAACTGTCATTTTTCGACACGAGTATAGAGATTGCTAACTTTTTCAGAAGATTTTTACTAAGCACCTTTGCTTAGGCTTCACGCATTGCGTATTCTAAGTCTGTGATGCCTATGCGTCCGTTCCATTTTCAGGCGGCTGGCGAACTTCTATGCAGAGGGGATAAATAAACTGGTAAAATGTTGCGAAAAATGCTTGGAACTGAATGGCAATTATTTGAAAATGTGATATAGATATTAAGTAAACTAAAAATTCTAATAAAACCTTTTTTTATGAGTTTTTTTTAATGAGCAAACGGTACTTACTTTCAGGACACGCCTCGTATCATTGTCCTGGGTCTGCTATTGGCTCAAAGTTTATGCGGAGCACTGTAAGTCAATGAGAAACAGAGAATTTTTGGTTCAGAGAGGTCTGATAAGTCACCAGCCAATGAACGGGTGGCATTTTTCTGTGCATGCAGAAGACTGTTTAGTCTATCATGGAGGTCATTGAACCCGCTGATTTCTACATTCCCTAAATATGTGACTAAAAAAAATTAATTATTTCTTTTCACTATGATAGAAATATGCATGAGACAAATTGAATGATCTGGAACAAATTTTTAAATTAATTTTTAATAAAATTCATAAAATTGTCAGACAATTACACTAACGACTGCATAGTTAGTTAGAAAAAGAATATAATTAATAGTGTCAGCTAATACAGTACTATAAATAAGCATACAAATGTGGCATATTTCCTATGCATTTTACTTTTACGTAAAATAATAAAGAATATATACCATAATTTTAAGGTAAATTTCCCATTTTATTGTAAAGCTTAGTAAAAAACTATAAGTTCTTGGAAAATCACAATTTTTTCTTATAAGTTTACTAACTTATCATTATTGGTACAAATTAGGGAGTTGGTATTGGAGTCCAAGGCCTCATATGGTGAGGAATTAAAACTTCAAATATTTTTAATGAATAATTTTCTTGGTGCTCTTAGAATTTTATCTGCAAGGAAAAACTTATTGTCCTATAGACGGTTCTTGCAATGAGTGAGATTTATTTAAGATGTTGTTTTGGACATACGCCACTGCTGATTGCACTGTATGTCATAAGAAACACCAATAACAGACTAATGAGATAGATATGCAAATAACAGAAATCAAGCCAAGATCAGGCGATGTACAAAAATTTTAGAATATTGTCAGCGCAGAAAATTCCGTGTAAAAACAAGTCAAAAAATTATGAAAGCACAGACGGAACAACGAGAATATCAAAATGAACTATAATTGAAGACAAAATACGACAACACAACGACAAGTAGAAGAACCCAACGATCATACTAATAAGATAAATGGACGACACAATGTCAACACAGAAAAACACACATGTGAATCCAGCGATGTGAAAAGAACAGGTATTTTGGACTCCACAATGACGACAGCAGAGACTAACCCAGGCTGATCAATCATGCCTGTGTCTGCGGACGGGAACAGATCTCAGTTCCTGAAACGTCTCAACTGTTGTCTTAGGAAGCATGCTGTGTTTCGTCTGTGCTGTCTTCGTTGTGATGTCCAGAATATCTGTTTTGTCACATCGCTGGGTTCGCCTATGCGTCTTTGTGTTATCTTTGCATTGTCCATTTGATCTGTTTGGTACCATAGGTGAGTTATTTTATTATTCGTTGTGTTATCTAAGGTTGATTATTGTCTTTTATTTACTGTTCTTATTGCAACTCGTAGTTGTCAACTCACTGTGTTCGTCTGTGCTGTGATATTTTTTTCTTCTAAATCCTTTCACGGAGTTCTCTGTAAGGTCCATGCATTTAACTTTTGGCATCGGCCGTTTTTGTCTTGTTTTCTGTCTGTTTGCTTCTTAGCTTTTTCGTCTGTTATTAAGGTATCTTATGACATACAGTGGAATCAGCAATATGGCGTATGTCCAAAACAACATCTTTAAATTAAGTTAAATCTTGATTTTAAATTAAATTAAAAGCAATCTATTATTTTTTTTTCATAATTTCATCTCCTCACAAGATTTTACGTCATAAATTTTATATCTCAAATCTTTCTTGCTAGACGATCTGCAAATTCAAGTTAGAAGTTAGAACACGCATAAAAAAACTCGACTGTAAAAACGCGGTGCAAACTGAGCAACGCACGAAAGAATTGACTTATTGTAATGTAAACGTACGTACATATAACGTGTACGTAATATTGAAATCAGTGTTGTTGAGAAAACAATGATAGTATTTCTGTCAATAGATTACTATTACTTTGTACATAAATGAGTTAAGAATACAGTGATTCACGATGAGCTACCAGCACTCACAGGGCTTATTCTTTACATCATTTAGAGCAAAATATGCCATATAACTGCGGGTACTCTTCCAAATATAAATGGAATAGTTCAACCAATTGGAATACCTTACAATGAGCTGCTTATTGCGTATAGAATTGGATGTCAATTGTTTACCAAAGAACTACACAAACACGTATAACGCATGTATCTACAGTAATAAAATAATACCCGTAAGCAACCACGTTCAAACAACACGTGTAGTAAATTAAGCATACAGCCATGTATGGAAGTAGGCGAAAACGTTATTGAATATTTTGTATTTTTTTTCAAACACGCAATTATGGTGTTCAATCGTAAACAGTACTATCTGATAATATATCACTGCAATTACTTTAGAATGGGATACATTTTTTTACTCGTGATTTTTAATCTAATGAATTACTCTGTAAATATTTGGAATACAAACGAAAAATAACATGAGAAATTAGGCTACAAATGAAGTAAGAGATAAGCCGTTCGAGTCGCGGTATGTAGTTACAGCAGCCTATATTGTTTAACCTTTATACATAAAATTATGTGACCTTTAAAAATATACATAAGTTTTCGGTAGATATTGTAAAAATTAAATCATACAAGCAGCGAACGTCACAAAAGTTTTTTTTTTTTTGGCTGCTTGTGTGATTTGTATTTTTATAGCAAAATCGTTCATTAGTGTTTTAAATTAGATTTTAAATAACTAAACCAAACATGCATGTATCATGAGATTTTGTGACATTGCAAATACGATTTTTTATTTAGCAACATTAGTATAGGTGAAAGTGACTTACCTAAACTGTTTTTATGTTTAACGCATTCAGCAAAAAATTATGGTTTACTGATGTACGACGATAACAGCTTTAACTTTAAATACTAAATTAATTAAAATTGGAAAAAGATACGTCTATAATTTTGATTCATAAAGATTATAAGAGAACAAAGTCATATTAATATTTACTTATTCTTTTTTTGTACAATTGTGTGCATAATTATGCAGCTTGCAGGCAAATTACATGCGCGTTATTTATCTTCGGTAAGCGTTTAGTGTTCCACGATGCATCTAATTTACAAACACTACTGGTTGTTAATGGGGTTAGCATATATAAACTACTATGCACTATCATAACCTCTCTCTGAAATATCTTAACTATGAATCAATGGGTTATTTAGCCTTTTACACTACTTCAAGCTCTAACTAGAAATTTATCTTATAATACTTTGTACAAGTAATTTTCTACTATCTCATTCCATCCGGAAAACATCTTCCTAAAAATACTAAATATTTACATTACTTGATAGATACTACATTATGCTTAATGCGCTTAAATTTTAAAATTTAAAAAAGAATTAAAACCATAATACATATTAGAGAGTACAATTTTAATTTATGGTTATACTACAAATATTAAATTCCCATAGAGGAAAAATCTATACAAACATCTACTGATAGATATGCAATGAAAGGAGGAAAAGTGTGTCAGAAGATTCAAAACTTTAAATAATAACATTATTAGAAATACCAAAAATAGGATCTTGTTCTCTACTACGTAACATGGGACGGAAAAAAGACACAAAAAATTCTTGTAAAGCGGATTTTTTTTTTCTTTCACATTCTTCTCTACAGAGATGGATGAATATATGCATTTTTTTAACTGAGAAAAAATATATCGAATTTTTAAGCAAAACATATAACTATGCAATAATACAATTTTTTAGTTACGGAAGTAGAGACTGAGAAATTCACGTATGCAAACAAAATAAGTGCCGAATCATAGAAAACACTTGTCAAGTCTCACGAGACCGTAGCCAATGAACAGATGTAATTCTTCCGCGTACGTAGAGGATTTTAGAGTCCATCCTAGACGTAACTGAAACCGCGAATGTTCCTACTTACAAAGCATCAAAACAAATGGCTGCAGTTGAAACAACATTGCCCCACATAGCTCAAAGCACGTCAGAAAACCCACAAACCATTTCCGTGACCTAATTGGTATAGTACTTAATTATCTGTTGATCCGATGCAGTATAACTAGAAGCATGCATATTTCTCGCAAAGATTCCGAGACTAGCTGAAAGTTAAATCACTGTAGCAATTACTGTGATTGGTGATAAGGATGAGTTTATTTCAGGTGCATGTCGATTGATAGAAAACCAATCACAGTTATAAATTGCCGAAGAAAACGCACCCTGAATGACTCGATTAAATAAGGCAAAAACCTCTCTCGCAGACGGCAGCCAATCACATGGAAGAGAAACCGCTAGTAAGGGTATACCTTGATGCAGTCTAATAGGCGTTCAGATTTTTCGCGAAAAATGCCTGCCCTAAGTACAACCATTCGCGAATCGTTGGAAAGCTATGAAAGGCATTTGCCACGAGTTCCGTTAGTCTTCAACGACTGGAACAATACAAAATGCGTGAAACTCGCAATGGACCGACACGAGTTCATCTCTATGATGCTCAGACGCGGTCAAGATACTTCGCAGAGAATAATGAAAGAAAAAAAAATTTCGCCGCTTCAAGAAACTGACTCGAATGAGCGAGTCAGAACACTGGCGACAGTCTAGGGTTGTGTTCCAAAACTTATTCTGCGAGCAAACCTTATGATTCAACATAAAGAAAAATAATTTTTCGTGGGGTTATCCCAGACCTGTAGAGCAATCGCTTCAAGAATTTTTCCGCAATGAAATATTGAATGTCACATCACGTAAGCAAAGGTATGTCTGTGAGCTACGAATGCAGTTTACTTGTACTTCGTCTCTATTCACTATGTACTACTTCAAATGCTGTTGCTTTACTGCGTGTTACTTTTCGAGTAATGTTGGAAAAATGCGCTTACTTGGGGATGCTCTGCAGTTACTTCACTCTGTGAGTGATGTTCTGGAACGCAGCCCGGACACGCGGACGTACAGGGGGGGAGGGGTGGAGAGGAGACGGTAGATAAAAAAAGGGACGGCATGGCATGAAGGTGTGAAGTTTTAAAAAAAAGGGTCACACTGAGAGAAAGGATTGTTTTCCTCAACAAAATATTTGTTTATATATGGCGAATTAAATATATTTGGGTAATTCTAAGAAATATTTTGTAGAAGGATAGATTCTGTTGACCCAACAAAATGATTTTGTCAACCGAAATGTATATTTAGTTAGATGTAACAAATTATTTTTGTTACTTACCGAGTTTGGTTGAACTAACGAAATATTTTGTTCCGCCAAGTAAAATATTTATTTCGCCATATACAAACAAGTATTTGTTTGATTCGAACAAACCTTTTTTTCTCTGTGCACGGTGGGTAGGGATTGGGCTTGGGGGGGGGGGGGGGGGGGGGAAGCGACGCCCCGGAAACTCACTGTTCTTCTTGTAGAGCAGGATCTCGAACTGGTCGTATATGTGCTTCTCGAGGCACTCGTCGATGCGCGCGATGGTCTCCTTGTCTGTCAGCTCGCCGTACATGAAGGCGCAGCGGCACGACTTCTGCATCACCTGCAACACGCGCGCGTGGTCCCGTCACTCGCTCGCCGTCCACCAGTATCACTGAAGGGACACCTGCATTTCGCGAGTACATTTCGTGTCAAGGTATTTCACAAAACAACTGTAGCTAAGAGTCTTGGCTAGAGACATGCCAAAATTCGCGGATTCATTTCGCGATAGGCTGTCATCAAAACAACTATACCTTCGTACCGCTTCTGCGACTGGCCGCGCGTTTCATCTGGGGAACTGTGAAGCCAATGGGGAAACACTAAACCAAGAAAGTGCCGAATTACGGACAGCCTAGTTGAGACGTCTCACGCGTCAGTGGCCAATGAACAGGTGTCATTTCCGCGAGTATTTAAAGGACTGTGGAGTCTATCCTAGAGGTCAATAAATCCGCGAATTTTGCAGGTCTCTAGTCATGGCAAATTGTGAGGGTGCAGCAGTACGGTGGCCACATTCTCATTGGCCCCGTCAAGAGCGGGACGACACCTCTCACCGACCTCAGCCAATAAACCACAGGAGAAAAGCTACAGTATTTTGTGAAATACCGTGACACGAAATGTATTCAGGAAATTCAGGTGTCCCTAATTATCAGGATATGGTGGTGATAATCAAGGTGATAATGGTGAGGATGATGATAATGAGAATGATGATATTGTTGCTGGTGATAATAATGATGATGATGAGGATAATGATGATGATAATATTGGTAATAATGATGATATTTATGATGGTGAGGATAATGATGATAATATTGGTAATAATGATGATAATAATACTGGTGATAATCCACATGTATATTAATAAACATAAATAAAAAACACTGTGGACACCAAAAAAACAATGTTTCTATTCATCACAAAAATGTATTCTTTGCTGAAACCAATATTTTTTTTTGGTGCAAAACTGATTTATTAGTGACAGAAATATATTTTCACTAACAGGGTTGAGACTGGAAATTTTTATGTTAGTTTAAAGTTTCTCAAAAATACTTTAATGGTAGTTTGTATGATCTAAACTAAGAAGGAGAGTATCCGATTTTGTAAAATTTTATTGGTTTTTCTATTTTTAATTCTGTCCACATTTATCACATATGTCTCTGTGTTTTACTATAGATGTACTGGCATTGATGTATTAAAATTAATACACCCATCAGGATGTTCAAAATGTATTTAATTTAGTTGAAAAGACTTTTCTTTATGTCGGAAAGAACAAAAATATTTTTGCTGTAAAGTATTTTCAATCCATCAACATTTTCTGTATTGCAGGTTAGGTTGTCGGTAGCAAGTCTTTGAGTAATATTTAAACTTTTTTTAGGACCATTTGAGTGTTTTGTGTGATTTTCTGTGTATTTTACTTTATAACCTGTAAAATGATATTTTTTTTTTAAATAGCGAGAGCTGTTATGAAATACGCACACACTTACACGCGGGTGCAGATCGCACGCTTTGGTATACAATAAATGGAAAGTTACTTCGTAAAAGTAAAATACTGAAGATAAAAAGGAAGAATACATCAGCGTTCCCTTGAAAACGACTCACGCACCTCAGCTCGGTTGTAGCCGGATATTTTGCAGAAAGACTCGTTGCAGTAGACGATAGGGAAGTCTACAATCTGGGCGTTCGCCAGCAAGAAGCTGCTGTCAGCTGTAATCAAGCAAAAAACATCACCGTATTATTTTTCGTTAGTCAAATCATTGTTTAGACATATTGAAAACATAAACCTCGTATTAAAATAAATAATTGTTCCATTATTACTAGAGATCTGTGAAATTCACGGATTCATTTCGTGATAAGATAGAGTCCAAATACTTTTGACATTATTTTGCTTCAGTGATTGGGCCACAGTTTATCTGAAGGACGCTGGGCCAATGAAAAATCTTTAACAGAAGAATTAGCGAATCACGATCATTCCAGTCAACAGGTGTTACGAGTCGGTAACCAATCAGCAGATGTAATTTGCACGAGTGCATAAAGGATCATGGAGTCTATCGTTTAGGGATTTGAAATCGCGAATTTTACAGGTCTCTAATTATTACAGACCGGAACAATTCTCAGATTCATTTCGCGATAGGCTATAAGCGAAACGTTTTCACCTTCATGCTTCTTCAGTTATTGTAACACAGTTTACATGAAAAACTCTGAGCCAATAGAAAACCCTTTACACCCGAATAACAATCACGATCAACCAATGAGCAGGTGAGCATTTGCCCGATTACATAGAATATTTTTGAATATATCCTAAAGTTAATTAAAACGGTGAATTTTTCTAGTTTATATTCATAAGAGTTTTTTTTTAGCCCATTGTAAAATATTTCTATACTATTTATGTTAAAAAGTATAGTATGTAAAATATTGGTAAAAATGTAATATATTTTATTATAATTTATATTAATATTATAAAAATTAATAAATATAAACTTTAGCTGTCATATTTAAAAAGGGCAGGTTCCAAATACACTGTACATAAAATGAATGTTATCAAAACAGATAACATTGTAATGTTATAAATAAAACAAAATCCCTTTCGGCACAGCCTATAGGTGTAGGTAGTTTTCGAAGTATATATTTCTCATGACAATGTTTCGGAAACTTCTATAAACACCTAGAATGCATCCGGCATTGAATGTGGTAAATAATTTCATATTATGCCTATTAAGGTAATTCTGCAATTATTTTTTACCTTTAAACAAAGGTTTATGGTAATATTAAGTTAGTTATTAAAAAATACGATAAATTTGAAATAAAAAATATTTTAATTTTTTTATTTCTAACCCTGTTTTCACGGTAATAGTTCGTTCATCAAAAATTGTTTCAGCCAAAGTTTATATATATATATATAAAGATTTTACAATAAATTACAATGGATATACAGATAAATATTTTAAAAAAGTAATGGCATTGTTTTTCTACCCTTGTTATTTTCACCCCTTTCCGTAATGATTTGAGATATAAAATTTAGTTAGACAACAGTTTTCAACAATAATTAAAGAGTTAAACAAAAATAAACATTGATTCGATAGAGTAAATAGTATGGAAGTTTAATTTATTTTCTTATTTCAACCCAGGTATTTTCAACTCCTTTAAGTAATGGTTTGTAATATCAGAAATTGTTTCGCGCAAAAGTTTTAGATAAAAATTATAATATTTACAAACTAAGTGAACGGATTTGATGGTATGCATACTAAAAGGATTATTATTTTATTTTTTGTATTCCAACCCCTATTTATCCATCCCCGTCAGTAATAGTTGGTTGTACCAAATATTATTTCAGACGAAAGTTGTGATAGTATTTATAAGGTTTACAAACAATTTGAACGTATCTGATAGTATGCTTACTAAGGAAAAATGATTTTTTTTTTGTCTTCCAATCATTGTTTAATCCACCCCTTGCAATAATGGCTAGTCGTAAAAAATATTTCAGACTAAAGTTATATGTAATAATTTATTTTTTACTATAAAACAGAACGGATTTAATAGTGTAAATAATAGGCAAATTTTGAATTTTTTTAATTTCTTCCCCTTAATTTTTTCATCCCCTGCAATAATGGTTCGTCTTATCAAAAATTATTTCCGACCAAAGTTTTAGATAAAAATTATAAGATTAACAACAATCTGAACGGATTTGATAGTGCACCTACTTAGGGAAATACGAATTATTATTTTTTTTAATTCTACCCCTCATTTTTGAACCTCTCGCTGCAATAGTTCGTCTTATTAAAAATTGTTTCAGACAAATGTTTTAAATAAAAATTATAAGATTAACACAATATGTGCCAATTCAATGTTGTGCCTATGAAGGGATTTATGATTTTTTTTGTCCTTCAAACCTTTTTTTTCAACCCCTTTGCAGCTATTGTTGGTCGTATTAAAAACGTGTTCAAACAAAAGATTTTGGTTTTACTCCAAAGAGTTATTTTTTCATTTTACAAATTCATTATGGAACTAAATAATAAGGTTCTTCAAACACAACGACAGTCTTTTCTTATCTAAATTTAATAATTGATATTTTGTTGTTTTGTACGGTTGTGTTGCAACTACCGTAAAACAATATGTATATTGTCAAACGAGACTTAAATCCATTTCTGAAAATTTTTAAATTTTTTGAAGCAATTTGAAATAATATGGGTGAAAACACATTGCCACTTGACATGTATTTTTTTGAAAATCTTATCATTGCCGTACGTTAAGAGAATTATTTTTCCCGTCCCTCAATTTCTCTCGCCCCTCCAAAAACTGGCTCTCTCTCTCTCTCTCTGGGCAAATGCAAGGATCTCCCGTTCGTAACTCGGGGCGTGGGAAAACATGTTTTTGACTCTGGAACAGCATTAAGGCGGCCCCAGTGCGGGCGACGCCCCGTTACTCTTTTTGTTCTTCTTCTTCTTCTTCTTTCCCCTCCCCCCTCCCCTCAACCCCCTCCACACTGGGACGTAGTTCGTTTTCCCGTCGCCAGGTGGTGCGGGCTGCCCTTCTGGCGGCGGCTACCAGCGCTCGCCTGGAGGACTGATGAAGCATTCCCGAACCCTTTCTCGCCTCTCGGTCCGTCCGTTCATACACCCCTCCTTCGCACAAACACGCTCTCTCTTTCTCTCTCTCTCTCTCTCTCGTCCACCTGGCGACCATCCTGCAGCATCTGTCCCGGGGAAATATAGCAAACCCCGCAACGCCGTCGACGCTGTACACACGTGAGACCTAGTTTTTTGAAGTAGTATTGGACCCGCCCGGTAGACAGCAGCTTTCATAATATACTATGCTAACACAGCTACTTTGATTTTCAGAAGGAATGCATAAACTAGGGGAAGCACCACAACGCCGAAATACACTAACGCCGAAAAATGTCATTGCAGGACTGCCACAAAGGTTAGGTTAGGTTAGACCAGGGACCGGAAAGTTACTTTTAAAAAGTAACTCAGTTACAGTTACAAATACTCCAATGGAAATGTAAACCTGTTACAACTACAAGTTACACTACTGAAAATAAACCAGTTACAGTTACAGTTCTGAGAAAAGTAACTGTAAGTTACTTTAACAGTTACTTTGTGAAAAACTAAAAATGTGATACGTAAAATTGTTATAATTAAAAGCTAATAAAACATATTGTGTTTAGTAAAGATATATGTTTATTTAAACTGAAATTTTTTTAATAGGTCTTAAACTACATTGAGTAGTTAGTTCACACTACAAAATTGTTCGCAGCACCACACAACAAGCACTTCACAATAAGGTTATTTTTATTACTCGACCGAACTTCGAAAAAATTAGAATATGAAGGCCACGGCAACGAAAATTCTGGACTGCTTTCTAGGCTTCTCGCTTCATTAGATTACGTCATTGCTTTCACGCATGTGCACAGGTAGGTTAATTAATTAAACAGCACAACAGTAAACCCGGATGTCGCAAATATTAAATAAATGACAATCAAAATACGAGCGCAGGCTAGCCAACAGCAGTTTTACAAGTACAAGCAATACCATCGCAAATAATATGCTTGTCGGGATTTTCGTTCTGGGATTGAAAAAATCAACAAATCGTTGTTCGTTCAATAAGAAATACATTTTAAAAATGTAACGCAAGAAGTAACAACAATTATCGTTACTTTAAGGCAGAAAAATGTAATTCAGTTACAGTTACGGTTACTGAAAACTTAATATATTGAGTTACCACGATCGTTACCATAAAAAGTAACTGTTACAAATAACGTCGTTACTAGTAGCGCGTTACTACCAGTCCCTGGGTTAGACTATGTTAGGTTAGACTAGGTTAGGTTGGGCTAGGCTAGGCTAGGATAGGCTAGGTTAAGTTAGGTTAGGTTAGGTTAGGTTATATTACGCTAGGTTAGGTTAGGTAAGGTTAGGTTAGGTAAGGTTAGGTTTGATTGTGGTATTTCGGCGTTAAGGTACATTTAAGAAACACGAATTCATTCAGTTGTTATTTCGGCGTTGTGGTACACAGCAGTTTTATAGCTGTCGGCGTTGTGGTCAATTTTGACATTCGGCGTTATGGTATTTCGGCGTTGTGGTAACGACCCCATAAACTATCTTCGGTCAAACAAACCAGTGAAAATTAATTCACTCTATATTTTGTTCACACCAGACATTAACTGGCTTGCCAAATGAAACTTTTATGATAGCAAAACTACGCTTGAGAATATTTGGTAAACTGAACAAATAGTCACGGTAAAAAAAGTAATCTTAAGTTTTAAAATTGTCTACGAAAAACTGGCATTACTATTATTGTATAATCCGTATTATCTTTGCAATATGTTAAAGGGCTCGGTTGCACCGTTGAGTATAAATAATACTTATAGAAGTCGCCAAGCCATAAGAATAATTTTGTCCACTTGTTGAAACTAGTAGGACTGCCCGACACGAGATGGCATTGTAGTCGCCTCGTCAAACTGGTGGCGCTGTTGTGCGGTGGGCAGGGAAAGTATAAATTCATTATTTATTCCATGATTATTTTTTTTTTGATTTAGAAATAAAGTTCGCTGGTTTAATGAATGTCCCTGGAGAAAACAGACCACGGAACAAGCTGCCCGCTTTCTCCTTGGGAAACTGAGGTCATGCAAAATTGGCTTGACCTTTTATGATTCACATTTCGCATTTATTGTATACCTACAACGGGAACACGTCAATCACTATTGTTGCTTGCGTCTTTCTATTTTGGGTGTTGCTGGTTATTTTTTTAATCCAACATTAGTTTAAAAGAGTTAAACTATAAGCTGGGCAATAATAACTTCAAAAGTTGAACACCGTTACAAATTTTATCATAAAATAAAACAGTCAAATCTTTTTACGTATCGGTCAAACGAAATATTAACATATTTTGTGGTTGAAGATCTCGTTACCTGGAATTCGAAAGAACAATGTTTGGCGTAACGAACAAACACAATCTGATATCAAACAACATATTAAAGTAATTTTTTACACAATTATGATTTTCTGTATAGGTCCTAGAGATGAAAAGGGCTACCTACCTGACTGGAAATTGGATTTTTTAAAGCTTCCTAACTTAAAAGGAATGTTGTGTTAGGTATTGGACGTTATAGCCAAACAAGAAAGAAAATGTATTTTGTATAACTATCTTATGGTTTCATTCAAATGAAAACAATACGGTGAATGATAAAATGTGTTTAAAGTCATGATTCAATGCTGATTTAACGTCACGAAAAATCTTGCGATTGCTAGACCGTGTTTTCATTAACTTCGTGATAGAAAAATACTATAATGCAAAATTTTTAGAGAGTTTCACAATACTGTTTTTCA
This sequence comes from Bacillus rossius redtenbacheri, assembly GCF_032445375.1. Classification (NCBI taxonomy): domain Eukaryota; kingdom Metazoa; phylum Arthropoda; class Insecta; order Phasmatodea; family Bacillidae; genus Bacillus; species Bacillus rossius. The sequence continues at coordinate 16,465,524 of NC_086340.1, read as the reverse complement.
CCAGGTTATAAGGTATGGAAATATATTTGGTAGAAATGCAAGATTTTCATTTTATTATAATAACCAAAGAATTTGATTGCATAAAATGGTTTTGTTTTTGGTTGTTTTAAACATGCTTTATGGTTATTTTTGATGTACCAGCATAAGTAATTTACGAAAATACAGCTTATCATATCTATTCTTATACTCGTGTGAATAATGCTCAAAAATTATTATTTAATTAAGTTTTTATATGCACTTAATAATTTTTGCTTTATATAATTTAATTTAATTCTTGATAAATATATTGTTGGAAGATTAAGAATGAATTACGATAAGCTCTGAAGCAACCAATTTTTTTCTTACATGCTATTCTGACAAAAATTCAGTCAAAACAGGTAACCGATATAGATAATGGCCATATGGATTTTAAATATTTGGGAAAAAATATAATAAAATAAATCATATCTAAATTAATTAAATGAAAACCGATTCAACGACTCCTCACAGTTGTGTAATTTGAATATGTGGTAAGGGAACTCACAAATAATTTCCCAATTTAAGATAACTTTTCTCACTATGGTGTGAAAATATTTTTCAAATATCTGACCAAACCAGTATATTTTCTTTTGATTAAGGTGAATTTGATTTATTGGAAATAACCAAATAACTTGAATCTAAAGTCATTTTTAATCAAATAGATCATCCATAAAATATTACGTGAATTTAAGAATATGGTGTGTAGTTATAAAGCCGCCACATGCGAGATCAGAAAACAGGCTATGTTTATTATATGTAATTTTAATTCTTCAAGCAGTAATATAACTGTAACCTACTTTATGTAGATCAATCCTAGTTTTCTTCGATGTAATTTATTATATTATTTTTCAAACCCAAACGGTCATTGATTACCAGTAGGCTACTTCAGAATTGTGATTAGAAAAAAAATAACGCCCAAACTGCCTCGGCCTTGAAAGTCGGCTTTCAAATTTTATTATAATGTGTTATTTTATTCCTGCAACAATTTGGAATTTGTAAAGACAATCACGATTTTGCCCCTTTCCTTTCTCTCTGCCATTGCATTTTCCAAGAATGAATAAAAGGGTTTTAAAAAGCTATAAGATATTATGCATAAGCCAACTGTATATATTTGTACAAATTTTCTCAATTATAATTCAATTTATATTATTTTTTTAAAAGAAAAGTGTTTGCAGTTTCCAGTGTAACGAAAAATGCAGCACTGTATCGTCGCTTTTACCAACGCTTGTCCGAGATTGAGGAGTGGGGCACTCAATATTACCCCTTCACCTCACCTTCATCGAGTGACTCGATATTAAGCCCCTTTCCCTTCTCCATTATCGAATTCCTCTTTCCTGAACGTTGTATTTTTGACGTGACAACGTCTAATAAATCGATGAACGCCGGCTGCACGCACGAAAAAGTGTCCTGTTACGCACATTGTCCCGTTACGCTGTGTCCCGTTACGCTCATTGTACGCTTGCGCAGCATCTATCTCTCTTACACTCGATTGGAACAACCATCGATTAGGCTTTTTCAAGGCACATTAAACTTGAAACTCTCCCATTCGTTTCCTACTTTTCCTATCATCGTTATATCCTTAACAGAATAACACAGAATGGAAGAAGTTAAACAGCAAACATGCATAAAAGTTATATTTAAATAATTTGTTCGTTAAAATAATAAACATATTTGGATTAATGAGTGCAATTTAAAGTAAATGTTTCTATTAAATTGTAGATTTCATTTCACTCCTTCTTTGTATCCATACAAAATAGTGATAATTCAATAAAAATGATTCAATTTTATTTATAAAAGTATACAATCATTTCATCAATGTTTTGTTATGACGTTGTCACGTTAAACTATCGTCCGTAAATCGACTTTACAGACAACCAATTTTTTTTTTTTTTTTGTTATATCCTGATGCGTCATTGGCTTAATTTACTCTACCGGATATCTCATTTCTGTACATCGAACCGTCTAGCCAACTCTCCTTCTCTACACCAACTAGCAAGGATATTTAAAACATTAAATGCTATTCTCCTTGCCATATGAATGCATTCTACGGACTTTCTTGCTGCCTAGACAGAGAAAGAAAGAGAGAGAGATTGTAGTAATTTCGCTGCTCACTGCAGAACAAGCAGTAAAGAAGTGTCATACGTGTCCTACGATATTTTTCTTAAAATTTTTTCTCTCGGCCGACAAACATTTTCAGGCTACAAACACTCTCAGGCTACAAACATTCTCAGGCTACAAACATTCGCAGGCAACAAAAACTCCCAGGCTTAAAACACTCTCAGGCCGTCACCCATCTTGCACATTTTCGTAGATATTGTGGTTTTTAATTTGTTATTTTAATTTAACGGTTAAAGTGTTATTAATTATTTTGTTATATCTTTTAAGTGTTATTTTAAGCATGAAGTTTCACTTCTAACACGCATGGCACAAAGTTTTTTTTGCTAATATAAAAATATAACCCGGTTAAGTTAGGTCTTTTTTTCCGGGAGGGAAGATTTTCACACTTTTAGGGTGTTTTTATATCCTGACAGCGAAGTTTCTGAGCGAGCCGCCAACTTCGGGAATCTTCGGGAATCTTCGGGACTGATCGGGAGACAATGAATCTTAGGCTTCCCTCGGCAGTGTAAACTTGAGATATGGTATAGACCTATTCTTGTCCTTCGACAATTTTACGATTTGCCACCAGAACTTTCGAACTAATATTTTGTAAAGTTTGATACGTGCGTTTGTTTGCGAATAGTGCCACAAACATTTATAGAAGAAGAAAATATAAAAAACACTTTCTTCTTTGAAACTCAAACAACGCTTTAAAAAACTTACTTGCTGAGTCCGGCATGGCACACTTATTTTGGCAGTTCGATTGGCAATTAAATCATCCAATGGTAGCTTTAAAAATGTTCTACTACACCACTTGGTGCTTAGATTGTAGACTAGCCATATTAACTGTATGATCAATACCATAAAACTCGATACTGTACACGCTCTATAAATCATAGAAACCGCTGGAAAAATTGTTTTGAAATCAACTTCTTAGAAAACTTGAAATAATTTTTGAACGTGATAATTATTAAGATAATGTGTATTTATTTCACTGGATTCGTTTAATTATTTAGGACTCCATATCCAGGAAATAGAGTTGTTAAATGCATATTGAAGATTAATGTGTTATTCCTGGCATGTTTAGAAAATGCGCGATATTAAATCTACATTAAAATATAATTGGGGTAAATCTTGAACTGAATCAAGTGTACAGCAAAGCCGTTAGTATCGTTTAATGCAAGGCTGTTAGCATCAAGTTCAAATAAATAAATATGAAATAACTTAATTTTCTAAAAACAAACTTATAAGTATGAGCGTGAAATCATTTTTCATTCTATAATGATTTTCGTGTAAAAGTAGGCACATTAAAAAATTATGAGCTCTATTTCTTATAAAAACATCATACAATGATAGCTGTGCAATTTTAATACATATTGAATCACTTCTCAGAATCCAATGCTCATCACACAATAAAAGTCTAAGGGGTACTGAATATTATGAATTGTTTAGACAATAATCTTTACACTATAGTAGTTCTCTGAAAAGTGAGACCTTGCAAGCAAAACAAAAAAAAACTACGTTGTTTAGCCAATGTTGTCATTGATTGAAAAAATAACATTAATTCCAGGGACATTGAAAAAAAACTTTTTATAATCTTAATCCAATCATTGTACGATATTGCACATTTATATCGAGTACAAATACTATCTGTATTTCCAAAATAAATACACTATCTTAGCACTAACCTGTTAAAAACTTAAATTTTCATCCACCAACATCACAAATAATCATATGTTTGGCTGTTCTAATATGTATACTGTCTCATGGTTAGCAATGTCTGCTATTCTTCTACTACCAGACGTAACATTTTCATCTAGCTGACGCGAGTGAGAATATCAAAATTGAAGCCGGGATCAATTAGTAAGTCTGACACTTCTATAATATATGTGTTATATTATAATATACTACAATATTTTACGGTACAATTTTTTTATATATATTTGTTATTTGTTTTTCCAATAAACCATTAGAGTTACATAAAAAATTTACTGCAACAAAGTAGGAAAAATTTTTATTCTTTAGAGTGGAGCCAGTCTTAAAATTTTTATAGAATAAACAGTTTCGCTAGAATCGTTGAAAAAAAGGTAAACAATACGTGTAACGGAACCAATACAATGGTCTCATTTTAAAACGAGAAAAAAAAATAAAAATCCATACTCATTCGTCGTTTTAATGACTTAAATAACATACATGCCAAATTTTCAAAAATCTAAAGAAAAAACGCGTTTTTTTTGTGACTGCGTAGCAAATTTTTAGTCGAACAGAAGAAATCCTAAACGGTTGTATTAAAACAAGACCAATAAACATGAAACAAAAATATTTCTCCTAGACATAAGCATATAATTTTTTTTATAATACAAAACGTATTTCACCAAAAATGTTAGAGCCATTGTAAGAATTAGTTTGGTAATCTTCAAGAATCAAGGCAAAAATAATTAGATATTTCTTGTTAAATTGTTTCACTGAGAAAAATTCATCCTCAAGATAACAGATTCTCTTCTTACGTTAATATATATATAAATATTTGTACCTATTGAACTTTCTTTGTTTAACTTTGCTTTCCAAACATAATTCATAATAACGAGTTATCTAATTCACTATAGACATTAATTCCATCTTTGTTATCATCAATTATAATCCTGATGCTGAGTACTTGCTTGTTGATAAACATGTCTGCGTATGTTTGAATAAGGCTAAACATTTTGTGACTAAAAATGTGAATTATACGTACAAATCATCAAATGTATATAATAGTTTGTTTTTTTCTATCCCAAACAATAATTGATCGTCTGCTTACGAGTGTGGGTATTCGGGTGAAGGGAAAAGGGACATCAAGAGTATTATTCATCGTCACTTTGACAGGAAAACATTATCTTCTTTTTTCCTCCCTCCCTCCCTCTTCGAGAAAAGTCATGGTTTCTCTACAGCAGCGTTTACCAAAATGAGTTCCGCGGAACCCTGGTGTTCCGTGGTAGGGTAACAGAGGTTCCCTGAGTCAGGACCAATGTCGTATAAAGCAGGCACAATTACTGTCGAATAACTTGCTTTAAAGGATTTGGGGTGTTCCGCCAAAAGAAAGGTCGATCATAGGATTACCTCTTAGAAAAAAAATGGGATGTGGCTGTGTCATGGACACGACCGTGTGTTGTACGTGAATACGTGTACGTAACAGGTAATATTTTCTATACACAATATAAACAACGCTATTTTATGTATGTTATGATCATGTTTGAACACTAAGAAGTCCTTCGGGTTTCCATGTCTTGTTTATGATAGCAACTATTTCCGTTCGTGTACTGGCACCGTCGTTGAACCGCTCGGCCGCATTCATTCTTTTATGTTCCCGGCACTGCTTCACTCGGTCATATGGTGTTTTATTGGTATCATTCGATTGCTTTAGGGGAGCCCTTTCCAACGGTATACGATCTCTGTATTTGGATTTGGCTTTTTGACGCGTATATATTTTTTCTTATATATTTTTTTAACACCATATATATTCACTGTAACTATTTTACACTAGTGTTTCATTAATGCGATCGATAGATTTTGCCGAGAGCTGACGACTGAAACTCAAACGAACGTCGTAGCTTCTCCGAGTCAAAACTTATACTAAATTGAATTCTCGAAACGCAGCAAAATGACCATCAAATGGCGGCGCTTCCCCCTCCACCGCGCGCGATGCGTCACAGTCCTCACTTAGCGAAAACAATTCTTTGATCCTTTAGCTATCCAGTGGTGTATTTAAATTTTGGATGGAGATTATAGATCCGTAGCTGCAACACCAAACTGTTTCCCCCCAGATTTTGTTGTCATTCGTTTTTTGTTTTAATTGACTCCCACTATGGAAGCAATTTTAAAGACGGGTTCATGTCAAAAGTTGGGAACCGCTGCTGTAGCTACAGGATGCCGGTCTGAGAAGAGACGAAAGGTCCGGTTTCTTCAGAAGCCTTTGCGGGGTATGGATGTTGTTGAGGAAGGGAAAAGGGGGGTTCGATCGACCGAGGGGGGGCGGGTGGGAGGGTGGTCGTTGAGTCGAGTGTTATCGAGCCCTGAGGGGTTTGGGGGAAGGGTATATCGACGTGACGCGCGGAGGCATCCCTGCGCCCGCCTATTTGGAGAGCCGGGGGCCCTCGAAGGAGGCCTTCTGGGTGTCCCGCGAGTGTCAACACCCAGCCTCTCCTTCGCCACCGCCCCCCTCCTGCCTTCCCAACCACGCCTCTTGCAGAAACTCCCGCGCTTCCCGAAGAAGTCAGGAGAACAGCGGGGCCCAGAGGCGTGTAGACCTCTTGGCGTCATCAGAGACGACGAGACGGTGATGAGGTGAGACTGGACTGATGGAATACTAATTGAGTGTATGGAGTACCTACTGGTGAAATGGACTTGATACTGACGACATGGACGTATGTAGTAGTGACGAAATAAACGGCGTACTGTTGATTTGTATGGAGAACTGATCGAATGTATGGATTACTTACGGAATGTATGGAGTATACTGACCGAATGGAATTTGGTACTGACTTGACGGCATGCATATAGAACTAAAGGAATGGATGGAGAGTACTGGCGGAATGGATGTGGTACTGACGGCAGGGACGTAGTACTAACGGAATAGATGGTGTACTGATGATATGTTTTGAGAACTGATGGAACGTATGGATTGCTTACGGAATGTATGGAGTACTGGCGGAATGGATGTGGTACTGACAACAGGGACGTAGTACTGACGGAATAGATGGTGTACTGATGATATGTTTGGAGAACTGATGGAACGTATGGATTGCTTACGGAATGTATGGAGTACTGGCGGAATGGATGTGGTACTGACGGCAGGGACGTAGTACTAACGGAATAGATGGTGTACTGATGATATGTTTGGAGAACTAATGGAACGTATGGATTGCTTACGGAATGTATGGAGTACTGGCGGAATGGATGTGGTACTGACGGCAGGGACGTAGTACTGACGGAATAGATGGTGTACTGATGATATGTTTGGAGAACTGATGGAACGTATGGATTGCTTACGGAATGTATGGAGTACTGGCGGAATGGATGTGGTACTGACGGCAGGGACGTAGTACTGACGGAATAGATGGTGTACTGATGATATGTTTGGAGAACTGATGGAACGTATGGATTGCTTACGGAATGTATGGAGTACTGGCGGAATGGATGTGGTACTGACGGCAGGGACGTAGTACTGACGGAATAGATGGCGTACTGATGATATGTTTGGAGAACTGATGGAACGTATGGATTGCTTACGGAATGTATGGAGTACTGGCGGAATGGATGTGGTACTGACGGCAGGGACGTAGTACTGACGGAATACATGGTGTACTGATGATATGTTTGGAGAACTGATGGAACGTTTGGATTGCTTACGGAATGTATGGAGTACTGGCGGAATGGATGTGGTACTGACGGCAGGGACGTAGTACTAACGGAATAGATGGTGTACTGATGATATGTTTGGAGAACTGATGGAACGTATGGATTGCTTACGGAATGTATGGAGTACTGGCGGAATGGATGTGGTACTGACGGCAGGGACGTAGTACTGACGGAATAGATGGTGTACTGATGATATGTTTGGAGAACTGATGGAACGTATGGATTGCTTACGGAATGTATGGAGTACTGGCGGAATGGATGTGGTACTGACTGCAGGGACGTAGTACTAACGGAATAGATGGTGTACTGATGATATGTTTGGAGAACTGATGGAACGTATGGATTGCTTACGGAATGTATGGAGTACTGGCGGAATGGATGCGGTACTGACGGCAGGGACGTAGTACTGACGGAATAGATGGTGTACTGATGATATGTTTGGAGAACTGATGGAACGTATGGATTGCTTACGGAATGTATGGAGTACTGGCGGAATGGATGCGGTACTGACGGCAGGGACGTAGTATTGACGGAATACATGGTGTACTGATGATATGTTTGGAGAACTGATGGAACGTATGGATTGCTTACGGAATGTATGGAGTACTGGCGGAATGGATGTGGTACTGACGGCAGGGACGTAGTACTGACGGAATAGATGGTGTACTGATGATATGTTTGGAGAACTGATGGAACGTATGGATTGCTTACGGAATGTATGGAGTACTGGCGGAATGGATGTGGTACTGACGGCAGGGACGTAGTACTGACGGAATAGATGGTGTACTGATGATATGTTTGGAGAACTGATGGAACGTATGGATTGCTTACGGAATGTATGGAGTACTGGCGGAATGGATGTGGTACTGACGGCAGGGACGTAGTACTGACGGAATAGATGGCGTACTGATGATATGTTTGGAGAACTGATGGAACGTATGGATTGCTTACGGAATGTATGGAGTACTGGCGGAATGGATGTGGTACTGACGGCAGGGACGTAGTACTGACGGAATAGATGGTGTACTGATGATATGTTTGGAGAACTGATGGAACGTATGGATTGCTTACGGAATGTATGGAGTACTGGCGGAATGGATGTGGTACTGACGGCAGGGACGTAGTACTGACGGAATAGATGGCGTACTGATGATATGTTTGGAGAACTGATGGAACGTATGGATTGCTTACGGAATGTATGGAGTACTGGCGGAATGGATGTGGTACTGACGGCAGGGACGTAGTACTGACGGAATAGATGGTGTACTGATGATATGTTTGGAGAACTGATGGAACGTATGGATTGCTTACGGAATGTATGGAGTACTGGCGGAATGGATGTGGTACTGACGGCAGGGACGTAGTACTGACGGAATAGATGGCGTACTGATGATATGTTTGGAGAACTGATGGAACGTATGGATTGCTTACGGAATGTATGGAGTACTGGCGGAATGGATGTGGTACTGACGGCAGGGACGTAGTACTGACGGAATAGATGGTGTACTGATGATATGTTTGGAGAACTGATGGAACGTATGGATTGCTTACGGAATGTATGGAGTACTGGCGGAATGGATGTGGTACTGACGGCAGGGACGTAGTACTGACGGAATAGATGGCGTACTGATGATATGTTTGGAGAACTGATGGAACGTATGGATTGCTTACGGAATGTATGGAGTACTGGCGGAATGGATGTGGTACTGACGGCAGGGACGTAGTACTGACGGAATACATGGTGTACTGATGATATGTTTGGAGAACTGATGGAACGTATGGATTGCTTACGGAATGTATGGAGTACTGGCGGAATGGATGTGGTACTGACGGCAGGGACGTAGTACTAACGGAATAGATGGTGTACTGATGATATGTTTGGAGAACTGATGGAACGTATGGATTGCTTACGGAATGTATGGAGTACTGGCGGAATGGATGTGGTACTGACGGCAGGGACGTAGTACTGACGGAATAGATGGTGTACTGATGATATGTTTGGAGAACTGATGGAACGTATGGATTGCTTACGGAATGTATGGAGTACTGGCGGAATGGATGTGGTACTGACGGCAGGGACGTAGTACTAATGGAATAGATGGTGTACTGATGATATGTTTGGAGAACTGATGGAACGTATGGATTGCTTACGGAATGTATGGAGTACTGGCGGAATGGATGCGGTACTGACGGCAGGGACGTAGTACTGACGGAATAGATGGTGTACTGATGATATGTTTGGAGAACTGATGGAACGTATGGATTGCTTACGGAATGTATGGAGTACTGGCGGAATGGATGCGGTACTGACGGCAGGGACGTAGTATTGACGGAATACATGGTGTACTGATGATATGTTTGGAGAACTGATGGAACGTATGGATTGCTTACGGAATGTATGGAGTACTGGCGGAATGGATGTGCTACTGACGGCAGGGACGTAGTACTGACGGAATAGATGGTGTACTGATGATATGTTTGGAGAACTGATGGAACGTATGGATTGCTTACGGAATGTATGGAGTACTGGCGGAATGGATGTGGTACTGACGGCAGGGACGTAGTACTGACGGAATAGATGGTGTACTGATGATATGTTTGGAGAACTGATGGAACGTATGGATTGCTTACGGAATGTATGGAGTACTGGCGGAATGGATGCGGTACTGACGGCAGGGACGTAGTACTGACGGAATAGATGGTGTACTGATGATATGTTTGGAGAACTGATGGAACGTATGGATTGCTTACGGAATGTATGGAGTACTGGCGGAATGGATGTGGTACTGACGGCAGGGACGTAGTACTGACGGAATAGATGGTGTACTGATGATATGTTTGGAGAACTGATGGAACGTATGGATTGCTTACGGAATGTATGGAGTACTGGCGGAATGGATGTGGTACTGACGGCAGGGACGTAGTACTGACGGAATAGATGGTGTACTGATGATATGTTTGGAGAACTGATGGAACGTATGGATTGCTTACGGAATGTATGGAGTACTGGCGAAATGGATGTGGTACTGACGGCAGGGACGTAGTACTGACGGAATAGATGGTGTACTGATGATATGTTTGGAGAACTGATGGAACGTATGGATTGCTTACGGAATGTATGGAGTACTGGCGGAATGGATGTGGTACTGACGGCAGGGACGTAGTACTGACGGAATAGATGGTGTACTGATGATATGTTTGGAGAACTGATGGAACGTATGGATTGCTTACGGAATGTATGGAGTACTGGCGAAATGGATGTGGTACTGACGGCAGGGACGTAGTACTAACGGAATAGATGGTGTACTGATGATATGTTTGGAGAACTGATGGAACGTATGGATTGCTTACGGAATGTATGGAGTACTGGCGGAATGGATGTGGTACTGACGGAAGGGTCGTAGTACTGACGGAATAGATGGTGTACTGATGATATGTTTGGAGAACTGATGGAACGTATGGATTGCTTACGGAATGTATGGAGTACTCTCGGAATGGATTGGTACTGACGGCAGGGACGTAGTACTAACGGAATAGATGGTGTACTGATGATATGTTTGGAGAACTGATGGAACGTATGGATTGCTTACGGAATGTATGGAGTACTGGCGGAATGGATGTGGTACTGACGGCAGGGACGTAGTACAAACGGAATAGATGGTGTACTGATGATATGTTTGGAGAACTGATGGAACGTATGGATTGCTTACGGAATGTATGGAGTACTGGCGGAATGGATGTGGTACTGACGGCAGGGACGTAGTACTGACGGAATAGATGGTGTACTGATGATATGTTTGGAGAACTGATGGAACGTTTGGATTGCTTACGGAATGTATGGAGTACTGGCGGAATGGATGTGGTACTGACGGAAGGGACGTAGTACTAACGGAATAGATGGTGTACTGATGATATGTTTGGAGAACTGATGGAACGTATGGATTGCTTACGGAATGTATGGAGTACTGGCGAAATGGATGTGGTACTGACGGCAAGGAACGTAGTACTGACGGAATGGATGGCGTACTGATGATATGTTTGGAGAACTGATGGAATGTATGGATTGCTTACGGAATGGATGGAGTACTGGCGCAATGGATGTGGTACTGACGGCATGGAAGTAGTACTGATGTAATAGATGGCGTGCTGATGATATGTTTGGAGAACTGATGGAATGTATGGATTACTTACGGAACGGATGGAGTACTGACGTAATAAATGGAGTATTGACGGAATTGTTGTAGTACTGACTCTATAGAGTTCATGCGTAATTAATGGGGTTGGGAGAAATGAGAAGCACCCCGGAGAAGCCTACATGGCCGGAGGTGGAACACACATTTTCTCAGTGACCGTAATAAAAGAACGTACGTAATAAAAAACTAAATTTAGAGACAGCGAGCCGAAACAGAATACAAAATGAAGGACAATGACATTTAAAAAACTACGTTACGGCGCAGCTGTTTACTCATGATAACGTTCTCCGTGTTTCGTTTCCCACCTGAGAAAAAATTCCTGGTTTAACCACTCAGGGAATCGAACCAGTATCGCCTTGGCCGGACTGTTGCATTGGCCGGGGGGGGGGGCGGGAGGGTGGAGGGCGCAGTAGATGGGCGGGAAAAGAGTGATGCGACTACTATCCACCCTCTGGCCACAGACGTTTCAGTTTCTAAGTTATTATTGTCCCAGATTTTGGAATATTTAAGTTATTTGGTTCGGTGTTGTGTGACAATTCCACGTTGTAATGTTTCGAAGTTGAGATTTTGTAAGTTGTTAATGGTTTTGACTTGGTTGTGTCTAAGTTTTAATCGTTCTAATTCATGACAATTGTATGTTAGGTGTTTTTTTTTTTTAATTTTTGGTTTTTCAGATATTCTAAAATATAGCCGTTTTAAAATGTGATTATTTTTAAGTAAATTGTGGATCCACTGGAAATGCTCCGCTGGTGAAGAAGAATGAATTTCACTTCTATGGGATGACCCCTACTGGCTTTTCTCAGCCACGTTTGGATACTGAGGTCTACGGATGTGCGGAATAAGAATCCTCGCAGTCAATAAACATTTGTACAGTAATATAGGTAAATGAAGAAAATAGAAGGGTCTGCCTATGATTTTTAAGTTATATTTAAATATGTCCTGTTAGCAAAGTAAAATCCAAAACAATCTAACGTTAAAACAGTAGTGGTATGGTTTTACTAAATTATTTAATTCAAAATATTCGGATGCTATTCTCTCGAAGTCCAACAATAATTTTAAGTAATTTCAAGTAATTCCAGGATTAAATAATTTATATTTTTTATTGTGATATCTAAAATGGTTTTGATAATATCACAATATTTATACACCAATTTTTAAAATGAGAGGTTGTCTGTACATTGATAAATAGCAAAATAAAAAATTGACGATAAATATGTAAGTTTAATCAAAAAAATTGGTTGTCTGTAAAGTCGGTTTACGGACGATAGTTTAACGTGACAACGTCATAACAAAACATTGATGAAATGATTGATCCAGAAGAAAATGAAATATCATATTTGGCCTGAGACTGAGCCGTAATAGGTTTTTGCAACCAAACCAATTAGGCATTAAAAATATTATATTCTTTGAGGAAGAGTTTTTTTTTAATTTTTCTATATTTTTTATGGTAAAATCTACCTCTGCATACTTTTATGAATAACATTGCATCATTATAATTGAATTATCACTATTTTGTATGGATACAAAGGAGTGAAATGAAATGTACAATTTTATAAATTTACTTTTATTTGCATTCATTAATTCAAATATATTTATTACTTTTGAAATGTTGCGTGCACCGTATTTATTTTTTCAAGTACAAAAAAAGTTCTACAGCTGCCGAAATTCTAACCGACAATCTTTGGATTGGAAGTCAGCGGTGCTGACCACCAGGCCACGAGGCCATACTTGAAACATACTTGTTTCAGATGGTATATACAATTAATAAAAATTTTGCTCACGGTAGGGGAATAATATTATTTCGTTTTTATAACACGGTTTTATAACAAACACGCATCCCAAATGCACCAAACTTATTTATAATGTCTTACAATATTTTTTAAAACATTGTGCAAAAGATCCCGGGTGTAATTTGAATTTTTATGTGTAACTGTACAACACCATTGTTGGTTCAAAACGTATTTGAATATTCAACATTACTTTTAAATAACCGTACTGATTGTGCTGAAAATCGGTGGACAATCGTTAAATTACGTAATATTAATAATTCAAACGACGAAAATATGATTGAAAAGTCAAATCGATGGTTGTTTCAATCGAGTGGAAGAGAGATGCCACGCATGCGTACAATGAGCAAACAGGACACATCCGTAGTGGGACATCCGTAGTGGGACACTTTTTCGTGCGTGCAGCCGGCGTTCATCGATTTTTAGACGTTGTCACGTCAAAAGATTCCATTCAATAACTTTAGTCATAATGAAATTTTAGGTGGCTTTTAAATAAGTTATTGTTTTTGTCACTTGGAAGGAATTAGGTGAATGGTGAGGTTTACGTGGCATGTTCCATTACACATTACATTGCTTGTGCTTTCTTCTGAACGCAAACCTAAAAATCTGTACTTAAGCTCTCACATAACTTTTAACTTAATTTGCATATTCATAAATAATAACTACTGCCCAATTATTTTTTCCTGAGTATCCTATGTGAATTATTCAGTTATGAGAACGAAATCTCAGGAACAGCAAGTCTTATTAAACTGCGATTAATTATAGAATATACCATACGACAACGCACACTGGGGAAATTAGTTGGGAAATTGGCCAATAGTGACGAATAGGAACAGAAAACGTTTTGCGAGAGAAATAAAAATGATCTGAACGGCCTTTATACTGCAACATGGTATGCGCGCGCCGGTTGTCTGCTAGAGGTGCCGTCACCTTATCTGCCTGGGCCTTTGCTTACACGCTGCATTACTCTGATCGTTGTGCGCCTGAAAGAAACCTTTTTTGACGTGACAACGTCTAATAAATCGATGATCGCCGGCTGCACGCACGAAAAAGTGTCCCGTTACGCACATTGTTCTGTTCCGCTGTGTCCCGTTACGCTCATTGTTCCGTTACGCTGTGTTCCGTTACGCTGTCGGCGAGTGCAGTAATAATATATTATGTTACAATTTATTAAAAAATTATGGTGAATCATATAATTGATGATAGATATTTGATTACATTTTATTTATATGAAAACTTGTTCATAATTATATTTAAACTTTATAGCTAAACGCCAGTTTTTAAAATTAATTACAAGTCATCTACACGTGAACTGTTTCGTCGACTGTTTATAAAGTGAAATGAAAAATTAATGTAGTTTTCATTGCTTATTACAACAACCATTTCGGCAATAAAGGTTCATTATTCTTGCATTTTAAATATCTGATTACTAGTATAATTTCAAGTATTTATTCTTTTATTATTAAAATAAAAATGATTCAATTTTATTCATAAAAGTATGCAATCATTTTATCAATGTTTTGTTATGACGTCACGTTACACTATCATCCGTAAACCGACTTTAGAGAACCAATTTTTTCAGCCACGAAACACAAGAAACTCTCAGCTGGTCTCGCAATATTTTTCGCAGAAAAATAAATAAATACATGCCCCTAGAAAGGAAACTGCCTCAGGGTTTGTTCGGGGGGGGGGGGGGGGGGATATTTCGGGAAAGCATTAAAAGAAAGAGAAAAAACTTGAGCGAGTCTTTTAGGACTGACCAAAGATTCTTAAACATAAGAACCTCGGTTTGTGGGCAAACTCAGGTGTTCTCAAGCTGCAAATACACTTGTAATACGAAACTCGGACACAAATATTTAACGTTGAATAATTTAAAAGAATTTCCGAGCGTGGTAAACATAACGAAATTTGTGTTTTTCGGCTACATTTCTGGACGCGAAACACACGTAGTTTCCATACCCACCGCTAGAATTCGTTGCTGGGGTAGCAAGTCGACCATCGAATCATCAAGATTTGCAGGGCAAAAAACCGGTAAGAGCAAAAAACGACTCGAAAAAAAAATACTTATAACCGGCTTTGGACCCGATATTCGAATGGTAATTTTATTGAAAATTGTTAAAATTCACTTAAGTTGATACTATAAATATTCCCTTGGGCTTTGTGAAGTTTGGTTCGTGACGTACGCCACAGATGGCAGCACCGCGGTCACAAATTTTCCTTTCCACGACTCCCACCAAATACCGCATACCACGATGTTACACATAAAAAATTTTTTATTGTCTGTAAAGTCGCTTTACGTACGATAGTTTAACGTGAAAACGTCATAACAAAACATTGATGAAATGATTGCATACTTTATGAATAAAATTGAATCATTTTTATTTTAATATTAAAAGAATAAATACTTGAAATTATACTAGTAATCCGATTTTTAAAATGCAAGAAAAATTAACCTTTATTGCCGAAATTATTGTTGTAATAAGCAATGAAAACCACATTAACTTTTCACTTCACTTTATAAACAGTCGAATGGAAGAGAGAAAGATGCGGCGCAAGCGTACAATGAGCGTAACGGGACACAGCGTAACGGAACAATGTGCGTAACGGGACACTTTTTCGTGCGTGCAACCGGGGTTTCTTCGATTTATTAGACGTTATCACGTCAAAAAATCATCCGGATGGTCGTATCAGTGTTCGAACCCTGGTCCAATTGGAGATCGAGTTCGAATTCTCGCCGCTGCGCCAGTTTGCCCCCGTTCCGAACGAACGTTACAGTAAAAAACAAAAAAAAAAAAAACAATAACGTCACCCGGGAAACCGAAATCGATATCCCGCGGCGGTCGAGAATCGGATCGCTCGCCGCGAACCGAGGTCGATCCATGTTCGGTCCCCAGTGGGGACACGAATCCAGGGAGTTTTCCCGCAAGTGCGTCAGACGGAACGGACGCTGCTTTTCCCGGATGGGTTTTCTCAGTGTGTCCAAACAATAAAAAGGGGGGGGGGGGGTTTGTCTGTAAAGTCGGTTTACGGACGATAATTTTACGTGATAACGTCATAAGAAAACATTGATGAAAAATTGCATACTTTTTTTAATTTTTAAATATTATTTACAGTTTTTTGCACATTAAATTTCAATAATTTGACTTGATGTAAGCTTTTGGACATACGCCATTGCTAAGCAATTTTTCTGTAGAAGAAAACTAAAAAATACCCAAAAGACAAAAAACACAAATTAAGCAAAAAATTGCTGTTGTCAACAGGATATAAACACCACATAATATTCCATAACAGGATTATGGTCAACAAACAAAGAAAAACAAATAAAAATGGTCTAAGAGAATGAAAAAATAAACCACAAATGATGAATGCACAATAGCAATGGCGTATGTCCAAAAGCTTACATCAAGTCATGCACTCCCATTGCACAAATCTTTCAAAAATAATATTAAATAATTTGTTTAAATATAATCACGAACAATTAGTTAAAAAGCCCGCCTTAACCTGTTTTATATTATATAAGATTTTTTCTCACGGTGGTTGGCCGGTTCTTCCACGCTCGGCTCAGGCGGAACGTGACAATGAGTCATGCTTTTTCGTGCTTGCAGCCGGCGTTCATCGATTTATAAGAAGTTATCACGTAAAAAAAACGGAATCGGGAAATGTCGAGCATCGTGTGAACTTGTAGCACCAGTTTATCGCCGGCAGGCAGCTTTTCTAAGCTGTCAGAAATTACAGTAAATTCGCGGAATTTTCAACGAATAATTCCAGTCAGATAAACGAAAAGGTGTTCGTTGTTTCAATTGACCGAATTCTCGTGGAGACTAATTCCGTATATTTACTCCCGAGTTGTGTGTTTCCTTCCAACAGAATACAAACACACACAAGTGAAGAAAAAAATATTATTATTCTCGATGTAGACTTGGCCAGTTTTTTTTGACGTGACGTCTAATAAATCGATGAACGCCGGCTGCACGCACGAAAAAGAGACCTGCTACGCACATTGTCCCGTTACGCTGTGTCCCGTTACGCTCATTGTACGCTTACGCCGCACCTATCTCTCTTCCACTCGATTGGAACAACCATCGATTTGACTTTTTCGAGGCACATTAAACTTGAAACACTCCCATTCGTTTCCTACTTTTCCTATCATCGTCCTATCCTTAACAGAATAACACAGATTGGAAGAAGTTAAATAGCAAACATGTATAAAAGTTATAGTTAAAATAATCTCTTCGTTAAAGTAATAAAAATATTTGAATTAATGAGTAAATTTATCAATTAAATTGTAGGTTTCATTTCACTCATTCTTTGTATCCAAACAAGATAGTGATAATTCAATAAAAATTATTCAATTTTATTCATAAAAGTATGCAATCATTTAATCAATGTTTTGTTATGACGTTGTAACGTTAAACTATCGTCCGTAAACCGACTTTACAGACAACCATTTTTTTTTCTTTCCCGAAGAAAAAGAATTCACTAGTTTAAATACGGCGTAGTTTTTTTACGAATAAACATTGGTCTGAAATTACGAAGCACTCGTCGTTTATTTGAATTGAACTCTCCGATGAAAAGACCGTAAATTGACTGTAATTGTTATTTCAGTATTGAGGTGAAATATTTTACTTTTTTTCTGTATTCGTATACATTGGTGCCGTCTGCCCACTTGGTCTAGTGGCTAACGAATAAGGTACCGGGTTCAATTCCCAGCAGAGGGAGGGGGTCTTGGGTTCAGAACTGGCCTTTAACCTGCGAAAGGAAAACGTAAACCATCGCAGAATCATCCAGCCTCTGAAAGCATAGGATCATCACTGCTATAACCCCTGAGGCGTTGCCTATGCCTTAAAAAACCCAAAACTGTTATTATATGTTTAATTAAGTATACGACAAAAAATGAAGTAGCTACATCAAAAAGAATATGCGAGCCTTTCAAACAATTTCGTAGTATTACTTTAGAAAACTTTGCTTCAAAATATTGGCTCTCATGCGAGGAAAATTCTCTATTCACTTTCCCTGAACTTGCAAGTATCGTTTTTATAACACTTGAAAATTCAAGTACATAAAAAAAATATGTGCGCCTTTCAAACAATTTCGTAGTATTACTTTAGGTAACTCTGCTTCTAAATATTGGCTCTCATGCGAGGAAAATTCTCTATTCACTTTCCCTGAACTTGCAATTATCGTTTTTATAACACTTAAAAATTCATTATCCCTGGCTGCTCTTAGGCCTATTCCGATTCATACCTTTCCTTCTTAACTCACATTATGTTAGGCTTCTTTCTTGTCTCTCTTCTTGGAAACACAATGTCGTTTAAAACTGTTTGTGGAAGCCATGCAGAACTTTCAACTTAGTTATTGTTATTAACTGGCTATTTGCGCAATTCACTGTGGAGGAAGGAAGCCTAAAATATCACCAGTGCAATTAAATATACAAGTATGTGATCTTTCATGCAGTGTCAGCGTTTAATATTTTAAAAATTTTTATCTTCACGTTTAATTTTTTTAGCCTCAAAAGGGTTTGTTTGTAATGAAAACTAGATACAAAATAGTTAAAATTTTATAAAGAAAGAGAGAGAATAACTCACCACTTTTCCTTGTAAAGAGAGTATGTTAATAATTTAATTGACAATGTTATAGTCTAACAATCATTTTTTTTTTTAATACGAGCCTACTAAAATCAATAGAAAAATCTTGCCAGCAAATCCTGGAATATTCTCAACTGTGTAAATGCTATTACATTGGAAACGTATTTATTTTCACTTTAACTTTAATAAATATACTATAAAATATCTGATAATTACTTTAAAGGACAAAGTATTAAAAACGTTACATAAATGCGCTAGCTAAAAATTAGATCTTAACAGGTTTCTCCAGTTGTTTTATCTTTCTTAATTTGCTTCAGCAAGCATGTAAACGAAAATATTATTTAGTCCAGGCTATATTTGGTTCTCTTGTATAGTACAAAATATATTTCAATTATTTTATATATATTTAAAAAATATTATTTTAAATTAAAATGCTAGAAACTAAGGAGTATAAAGAATTTACCCAACGATTACCATTTATCAACAGACTTAAGTATTATAATGGAAAAGTCATACTGAAACTACTTATAGGTTTTTATAGTGTTTTACATTTTAAAATAAAAGCAAGAAATACTAGCCTAATTATAGCATTGAAAACACTTCTAGAAAGTGTATATCAAAAACATTTATATAAATTTTATGTATGTTGATTCATAAAATAGGGAATGATTTAATTTATAATATGAGAAGATACATTTATGATGACAAATTTGCAGACCGTCATGAATGGCTCGTGTAAAATACGAGAAAACTGCCCAAAAATGCAACAAAAAAATCACTCATTCAGGATTAACGCTGCATGACGGAAGAAACCCGGAAACGCAAAACGCTGAAAAAAATAATAATAAAAAGCTTTTCCTCTGTACTTCTGGTTTTCGTTTAGCCTTACACTACGAGTATACTTTTAAAAAAGTGACATTTTGAGAAAGCATTAAGTACAACACAAGAAAATTTTGCATTTATATGAATGATCTAAATTATATTTCGTTGGAATCACTTCGAACATACGAATCACGCTTTATTGTTCCAAACTTTAAAGTTAATGTTTTAGACCTGTTTCAAACTTAAGAGAATAAATAATATTTACAAATCAAATATAATAATTATGTTAGTGATATTACAATGCTATCCAAATATTTATTAATATTAAAAAGGTATACTTTTATGCAAATAATTACCTCTAAAACTAAACATTTTGAAATTATAAGGCGATTATTACAGTCTGTAAAAAATTATTTTAAAAAAGGAAGCATATGTTTTTCGAAGATGTTTTGAAGACCGGGGTGCCTCTTCAAGAACAGCTGAAACCATCGGAGGTTGTAAGGAAGCTTAATACTTTAAGTTGTCCGTCTTCGTATTGCGTTGGTTTCCGATACATGATGTAACAAGGTCATCGTCCTAAATTTCGTATTCATCCAATGGGATGAAATTCAACAAGCATCTTCACAGCTCACGCCACTAGAATGTTTGCGCAAGCTACGGCCTTTCGAAGCTACCTCACGACAAGGTCAGGTTCCAGAAAAAACCTTTTTTCTGGCAATATTTTTTCGTATGAGTCTCGTGCATTGGATGTCTTTTTTGTTGTGTTCTTCGAACGGTTCTTACAATGTGGAAAATTGATTAAAGATGTTATTCTGGACGTGTGTCATTGCTGGTTGCACTGTGTGTCATTCGTAACCTCAATAATAGACAAAATAAAGATGAGTATACAAAAATAAAAGAACATGCAGACGCACAGAAAGCCAGCTAAAAATCGGCTGATGTGGAAAAAGTTGAAAACATAAACCGCACAGATGGACACAGTCAACTAAAAACGACAAGACAGTAGAAAAAAAATTGGATGTCTGTACAGTCGGTTTACGGACGATAGTTTAACGTGACAACGTCATAAAAAAAAAACATTGATGAAATGATTGCACACTTTTATGAATAAAAATTAATCATTTTTATTGAATTATCACTATTTTGTATGTATACAAAGAAGGAGTGAAATGAAATCTACAATTTAATTGATAAATTTACTTTTATTTGCACTCATTAATTCAAATACGTTTATTACTTTAACGAAGAGATTATTTTAACTATAACTTTTATACATGTTTGCTATTTAACTTCTTCCAATCTGTGTTATTCTGTTAAGGATAGGACTATGATAGGAAAAGTAGGAAACGAATGTGAGTGTTTCGACAATGAAGAGACGTTGTAGACAAAACGACGACGACGTAGGGACGTACAGACGAACCCAGTGATGTGACAGTACGTATATTCTTGACACCACACCGTCGATCGCAAGCTTTTCCAAGACGACAGTTGCGACGCGTCGGGGACTGAGATCTGTTTCCGTCCTCGGGCGCAAACAGGCTGAGGTTTCTTGTGACGTAACAGTGTGACCGGCCATGTGGTTATGACCAAAGTAACAATTTTTGATCACTTTTAGTGCCAAATAGGAGAAAGCTTTCCCGTTCTGCGAGCTGAAACACCACTTACCTGAGTCCGTGTCTTTGCCCAAACATCTTTGGATGTTGCTGGCAACACTAACAGGAGTAGCATCGCACGCAGTTGGCAGTACCTACTGCGAGACTCATTTTTTATTTTTTATTTTTTTAGCACTGATGTTGCGAAGCAGTTTAACTAACAAATAGTTCAAGAAATTGTTTGGGTTAATTTGTCCTCTAGCCAAAAGCTTATTGGATCCATGAATGCTTTAGTTCATAAAATTCATACAACCTATTGGAAATACGCTTATTTCCAATAACACATTGTGTTAAAGAAGACAGATATACTTAGATATTACTCTTCTTGCAATAAATTAATTGATGTCCCCCCCCCCACTTTTATGATATTATTTCTGTGAATCAATTTTGATAGGAAAAAGACTTACTTCAAGAAATAAATTTTCTAAAAATGTTTCCAAAGTAGAGAAATAAGAACATCGAAATCTGTGTGTGTCTGTAAGCCGAGCAGAAAAGGGATTTTTGTAATCATTATCCTCTCACCAAAACTTGTAACACGAATTTTGTCACATATTAGACAAATTTATGGGGCTGTTTTACAATCTAGGTGTCTTAAGTGCGAATTTTTTTTTGTAGAAAACTCTTTGAAATATATGTTCTTTTGTTTCTAAAGAAACTATGAACTTGTTTTGTTATTACGGGTTGGGCGTATTCGCCCAAACTCTATCTTGGTAAATTTTATTAATAAGGACTTTTTTTTTGCAACTATTCCACTTTGATATTTTACAAATATTTCCAATTTTTAAAATTTCTCCATCCCAATCACTTCGCTGTGAATTCAAGTGACTAAATTATTGTAGATTGGTTCCAGATATAGCCTACCTAGTCGAGTGTTAATATGGCGCATTATAAAGCTAGTCACGTTCGTAGCTGCTTAGCAATTCCAAGTTTCGTGTTCGTGCCAGAAACACAAAGAGGTATTTTATAAATATTATTATTTATTGTTTGTGTTTGCACATGCATATTTAAAATTATAATTCTAGAAATTTTTAGGTGATAAACTTATTTTCGTTTCCTGCATTTCCTTTTAAATTATTAAACTCTACGAAATACCACAAGTAGTTTAAGTGTTAATTTTATATTAAAATATTTACTGTTTGAATGAAAATTGTTAAGTAAAAATTTCTTATCTGTTTAGTTTTAAGCGATATAATTTATGCCTAGTTTCTTAAAAGCATTGAAATCTAATCAATATTATTATTGTGTAATATGGAACCAAATATGTTGTATCTTAAAAGATAGCTAAAATGACAGACTGTTAAGAAGTTTCGCCGTTAATGTACGAAGATAACTGGTAACAGTTTATCCAAATATCGTCTCGTAGACTTAGGGTAACTTTGTAGATTTAAGGATGCTGAGTCAACGACAACTCACAAAAAAAAATCCTATTAGTATAAACCAATGCACTCAAAAACCTACCTTTCAGACCTAAAACAAACACACTCCGATTCCTTATGAGTGTCTGTTTATGCCGTTTTTTTTTTTGCAAGGGAACGAGGAAAATTTTCGTTTTTTAGGCTCTTGCATGGAACGAGGTACGTGCAGTGGTAAGGCGCTGGAACCACTCTGCGGAGGATCCTAGATCGAATCCTTGCACGATTATTTTTTTTAAGTTTTCCGATGGTTTTCCAGGTAAATGCTTAGATGGTCCCTTGCAATTGGCTAGACCAATGAGATAGCCAACTGGAGGCCCGCTTAAAGAATTTTCCAACAAAGAAATATAATGTTTAGGGTACTGCCGTGTATTGAAAAAGACAGCTTATACACGGTGTATTAGCTGTCTTTTTCAATTTGTTTAGTTGTTTATCAGCAGACACCGTAATGTAGCCATGATATTTTCGCAGAAATATTTTTAGAAATTTTTTTTAAGTTTTAAATTCGTTATCTCTCGGTATGCGGCATTTGGTAGGAGTGTAAGTCGATGAACGTTAATGTGGATACAAAAGTTGGTGATCCCTCGTGCAGCAACATAGACCCGTATATAGTCGCTTTCGTAAACATCGGGGTACCTATATACCAAAACGTATTGGTGTCCCAAGTGAAACTTTATGATAGCGAAACTGCCTTGGAATTTATTTGATGTACTAAAATAGTCATAGTAAAATGTGATCTCGATTTTGAAAATACCAAAGAACCTGGCATTACAATTTGTATAATACATATTCTCCTGATAAATTCCCAATTTGCTTGATAGCACACAGGTATAACGCACGCTTTTTTAACCTCAAAGGACGTCACTGAAAATATTTTTTATACCTTTTGAATAACATAATATAATAATATTGTATAATAATAATGTTTAATCAGCTCAATGTGTTTGAAGTGTGTTTGTAGGAAGTATTTACAGACTGATTTAAGTCGTTTAGGCCAAAAAATATATACAAACATGTAGACCTACTTAGTGTTATAATATGTGTTTTAAAATGTTTCGAATTGATAATTTTTGTAACGCCAGTGAAGTATAACATCTAATGTTTGATAAAACTTTCTTGTATTAACTGTTTAGTGTATTTTTAAATATGGGCAGTCTGCACGTTAAAGTTTAGCGGGATATGGGGTAAACTATATAGAAATATTTCACTCATTCAGCCTGTAGAAATGTATTCGTAATAATGCAAAAAAATAAGGTGTTTGTATCAAATTATAAATAATTCCATCTTCAACCGCCACAAAATATTCAAATGAATAAAAATTTCAATGCCAGTGTTAAAATTATTTGGTTAGAATTATTTTAGTCGTCATTTGCAATTGGAATAATGAATGATTGAAAACAGGCCTTCGTGCCCAATAACTAATAGAAACGTTAATCGTATAAATAACCATAACAGCCATAACTGGTATTGGAAAATAACCATTTTGTTCATCCATAGCTGCTATCTGCGCGTGATGCTGGCAAGCAACGTTTACGATTCAGGCAGCGAATTCTAGCGGCGGACGTAGAAAACATGTGTGTGATTCGCATCCAGAAATTTTGGTATTTTAAAAATGAATATTTTATTAATCAGTTAATTCATCACGCTCGGCATTGTTTTAAAGAAAATTCTACGGAAAATTTCGTGTCCGAATTTCGTATTATAAGTTCGTTTGCAACATGAACAATAGAACACACACGAATTTGCTCGTTTCCAATTTTTAGATGTTTACACATCACTGGTGATAAATGAAATACATTTGTTAATACATGGTATTTAATAAATATTTTTTAATAGAACTTATTTTAGTTCCTTCATGACATGCACCGTGTTGCATTTATTGGTAACTCAATAGAATAACGAGACTTTTAAAAAAAATTCGTGTAAACTGTTTGAAATTGCAGTACATTTACGGACATTTCATTGTCGTTAATTTCGGATAACTGGAATTTTGTAGAAAATACGCGGTTTTTGGACTTCCGAATGCTGTTCATCAGTGTGAACAGGGTAAATGCACGCGTGGAAAAAAAAAATCATTTATTTAAGTAATCTTGAATGATTTGCATGAATACCAAGGTTATTCTAATGGATTTATTTTTAAGTAAGTGAACTTGTGCCCGTAAATGACAATAGTTTTACGAATATCCCTGGATAATTTTTAACAAGAGTTTATTTGTGAATGGAATGTGAAATTTTTAAACAGTGTAATAGATTTAATATTAATTAATACATGTCTGGCCCTTGCAATTGTTTCAAGAACTATAATTGGACCTCGAAAAACAAGAAGTCGGCCATTACTTTCGCTAGGGACATGGAAAGTTAGTTTCTTAATTCCACTGGTCTTAATTCCGGTGATTGTTCGTCACCCTTTTCTAATGTCCTTGCTGCATACGAAATTTAAGGCTTGGAAAGATAAGAAATAAAGTACAATTTTCTTGTAAAACTGCAATTTCATGTCTGTTTTGTTGTACAACTGCAATTTTCGAACGTGGCACCGAACTGAAAAGAACAAACAAACTTTGTCTGGCGAACGCTTTGCACTTCCACGCCGAAGAAGAGGCTCTCTGAAGCTTTTGCGGCAACATTGGTTATCACTTCCACTCCTGCGGCATTTCATTAAGGGGTCAACACGATCCTCCACCCCACCCCCCTTCCCCGCACCCACAAACCCCCCTGTCCCATCTGACCGCAGAGTTCCTTCACCCCCCCCCTCCTCCCGCCTTGGTCCCCCCGAAAACCCGGCGATGCGCAAGGCGCGACTTATGAACTTTAAAAGTCGTTAATATTCATTGTCGCTGACACGTCGAGGGGTGGGTGGGTTTGGTGAGGGGGGAAGGGGGGTAGGTACCTAATCAATACCGGAGCACTGCGGCGAGCGAACACTATGGGTCCACTCCTAGCTCTCCCCCCCCCCCCTCTGTCCACCGTACCTGGTCCTAGTCACTGGCCCGGGCGAAGACCCCCTCAGGGACTGGCCGAACCGACCGCCCGAAAAGCCCGCAACTTGGCACGCATTGTGGGGTGAGGCTGTTCATCAACTGGCCGCCCCTCGTTCGATATCACCATCCCACTCCAAGGCCTTTTTTTTTAAAGAAACCATTATAATTTTAATTTTCTCATTTCCACACGTCGCGAGAATAAAGACACCGCCTCGTCTTACATTTAACCACAGATTTAAAAATAAAAAATAAATAAAAATATTTTACTTTTAAAAAAATATATATCAAACAGAAAAAAACAAATAATTGATCACTTAAAAATTGACTAAACCAATAAAATAACTCACACTTAAACTACGTGAAAAGAGTATAGCTAATTAATTTTTTTTTTCAATGTGTGCTCTTCAATTTGGTCTGATTTCTTACAAAGAAAAGTAAAAAAAATATATAATATATAAAATAAATATATTTTATTAAAAGATAAACAAACAAAAAACTATTAACGTTACATCATTTAACCATAAATAATATTAAGCTAATTAACTTATCACATAATACGTATATAAATTCATATATGCTAACCATACACACATACTCGTAAATGAAGTAGTCGCTTGAAAAAAAAATAATAATTAGAATCATATTCACTACCCTTTTTAAGTTACGAGATAAAAATTTTCCGTTTATAAATTTAAACTGTATCATGATACTCAAACTTTTCAGAATAAAAGTCATTAATGCTAGCTACTTCATGATATAATAATTTAATTACAATATTTTCAATTGTCAAAATTCTATAAATTTTCATCCAATTTTGACACCAACAAAAATTTAAAAAAAATATATTGTTCTTATAGAAAGATGGACAGCTCAGTTTGGCTGTTTCAATTAAACCAAGTAAGCTTTAACACTATAAACATGCATTGTCGAGCTCCTTACTTGGACACAGGCTATAAATATTCTTGATCATGGAATATTAAATCCTTAAGTTGATGAATATATATATATACTATCACCTACAGTAGTTCTATATCAAACCATCAATATTTATATTATACTATACCTGTACCTTTACATAACTCGAACGTATCCCAAACACCACCAAAATCTTTAAGTGCTCTTATCATCTAAAGTATTTATTTTAGGGAAAAACTGAGAACTTGTGGTTTTTCCCCCCTATTTAGAAAACCAAACTATATTTCTGTTTAAAAGGATAGACTATTGATTGTTACAAGAAGTACTTATATTACTTTTGCACTGGAGTGGTACTGTTGTTTGTTGATAATCTTGAATGTACTTATAGCTTCTCTTTTGTTTTTGGTTACACTTAAGAGTAGTTATTTTAAAATCTTAAAATAGCTTTATTTTTGAAAGTATTTATTTTAGGAAAAAAACCGTATAAATGTTTCCCCTTTGTAATGCAAAACTATAATTCTGTTTAACAAGATTGTATTTTTTTAATCTCAAAATAACGCTAGCTTATCCCTACTTCCTGTAACACATTTCCGTTGTCTTCAGTCAAATTCACGAAATTACTCCCAACGAATGCCGTGTTCCTAGAGCTGAGACGTTACACATCCAAAATTTATTGAAAATTTTGAAACTCAATGCCACATACATCTCATAAGTAGACACAAGATTTTATGTTTTTATTTGTATCCCAATTTCGTTTATGAAACAGAATATTCGGTTTTATTGTTGTTATTTGTATAAAAGCTTATTTTAATGCTTACTCCACCAAAAGTAGTTAAATTTATATTTTAGAATAAGAATAATTTGTAATAAATTGTTATAAAACAGTATATTTTAGCATTCTCTGCAAAAACAAGTATATCAAAGATGATTTTAGTAACTTTTTGTTTCCAGTACTAGTCATTTATCACATTTATCATAATAAACCGTGTTGTGTATTCAAATTTGAGCATACATATCTACGACGCCTCTGACTGTAGGCACATTGCTATCCCAACGCATGCAAAATGCCCAGACCCATCTAAAGACTATTGGTTACAACTGAAATGATATTATTTTATGAACTATGACACTTAGTGTGATTATAAAATTAAAACTGTGACTTTCCACACTAAAATTCTTTTGTTGACAGTTTCGGTTGTGTGATTGTTTCCTGAAAAAACGTTTATCTGCACGGCCTTCCAGCCAATCAAGAACCGGGATACTAAATTTAAGTAACTTTGACGTGTCAACGTCTAATAAATCGATGAACGCCGGCTGCACGGACGAAAAAGTGTCCCGTTACGCACATTGTTCCGTTACGCTGAGTCCCGTTATGCTCATTGTTCCGTTACGCTGTGTCACGTTACGCTCATTGTACGCTTGCGCCGCACCGACAGAAGTGAAAACTAAAAATTTGTTTATAAATGTGTAATATGAAATAATTTCTACGTCAAATGTACGTAAGAAAATTAATCTGATTACTAGTATAATTTCAAGTATTTATTCTTTTATTATTAAAAGAAAGTAGCATCTGTCGGCGAGTGCAGTAATAATAGGTTATGTTAAATATTTGATGACAATTTATTTATATGAAAACTTGTTCATAATTATATTTAAACGAAAAGTTAATGTGGTTTTCATTGCTTATTATTAAAAAAAATTTCGGCAATAAAAGTTAATTATTCTTGCATTTTAAAAATCTGATTACTAGTATAATTTCAAGTATTAATTCTTTTATTATTAAAATAAAAATGATTCAATTTTATTCATAAAAGTATGCAATCATTTCATCAAGTTTTTGTTACGACGTTGTCACGTTAAACTATCGTCCGTAAACCGACTTTACAGACAACCAATTTTTTTAAGTGGACAATGTTAAAGGAACTTTGGGGCGTAAGTGATTTCGCCGACATTTCTATCAGATGAACTCGCGATCTTCTGACGGGCAGAGCGCGAACTGCGCGGAGCTGCGTGTCGTGTCCTTGACCGGGTCACGACTTGGCGTGACCCGCCGTCGTCGAGCGCCTTGCGCCGTTGTGCACACTGCCCTGCGGCCCGCGCCTAGCCCTCGTCTGTGCGGCAACCCGCAACACCGCGATGTCGCTCGGTTGCCGTACCCCCAGGCGCTTAGCTTCCTACTCGCCATGCTTGCGTGCAGAAGGTTTGCAAAAAAAAAATTGTTTGTCTGTAAAGTCTGTTTACGGACGATAGTTTAACGTGACAACGTCATAACAAAACATTGATGAAATTACTGCATCATTTTATGAATAAAATTGAATCATTTTTATTGAATTATCACTATTTTGTATGGATACAAAGAAGAAGTAAAATGAAATCCACAATTTAAATGATAAATTTACTTTTATTTGCACTATTTAATTCAAATATGTTTATTTCTTTAACTAGAGATTATTTTAAATATAACTTTTATACATGCTTGCTATTTAACTTCTTCCAATCTGTGTTATTCTGTTAAAGATAGGACGATGATAGGAAAAGTAGGAAACGAATGGGAGTGTTTCAAGTTTAATGTGTCTCGAAAAAGTCAAATCGATGGTTGTTCCAATTTAGTGGAAGAGAGATAGATGCGGCGCCAGCGTACAATGAGCGTAACGGGACAATCTACGTAACGGGACTAATTGCCTAACGGGACTCTTTTTCGTGCGTGCAGCCGGCGTTCATAGATTTATTAGACGTTGTCACGTCAAAAAAAAAATAATCTCCTTACGTTTCTTCTTTAAAGCGATAACATATTAGTAGGGATAATATGGTATGATGGATTGCAATAAAACTGAAATAACACTGAAAAGCATGTAAGAACACCGCATAATACCTAAATGCATGTAAAAAAACACCGCATAACACCGAATTGAATGTTATATCGCAAAATTAAGTAGCATTTAACCAAAAATTTATATTTACACTAGCTTCCCGACCCGGCTTCGCACGGCTATACTAATGGAAAAAATTAAGCCACATCTCCCATTTACAGTAATGGTAAATAAAAAAAATTCAGTGAAAATTTATTACAATGCTGTATAATGTACCGGAGAGAAAATGAATAGCACCGATGGTTTCCTGACTCGTGCACGCAACGTACAACTGATGTACCCGTACTTCGCTACGGCAGTCTACAGGCAGATCACTCTTGCGCCGCTCATTATACATGCCCCTCCTTGTGGGTACGCCACTGCCGCGCGATGCCCGTTGCCATGGAGACGCAGAAGGCATGAACAATGCAAAATCCTGTTCTCATGCAGATAAAGTACCCACTGTTGCCTGGTTTTAACCACCCATGAGATCTAATTTTCGAAAAATGTCATCCTGCGTAATATAATGAACATTACTGTGAAGTTTAAAGTCTGTAAAATATATATACTTGAAAAAAGGGGCAATTTTTGATATTTAAAGTACCCGAAAAATTTCAGCGGTGATGAGGACTGCACTAACAATAAAGTAGTCGTTGCCATAGAGACGAATGAAGCATCAACAAAGCAACAGCCGTTGCCATGGTGATTTCCTACCAAAAATTGGAAATTTTATTATGCCCCCGAAACTCCCCTTGAGATCGGATATCCGTTCTTAGTGAGCATATAAATCACAAAATGAGTAACTATGCTAAATTTCAAGTCAATCGGGTGTATAGTAGAGATCTCGTGATGAGTGAGTCAGTGAGTGGTATTTCGCTTAATAAACTTCTAGCGCCTGCGGCATTTTCAACACACACTTCGTACGTGTACTGCATGTTGTATCTAACCCCCTCCAATGCATTTGATTCTAAATTGGACTTTTAGTAAGGATCCCTAATTTTATTGATAATATAATATAGCCTATAGCCTTCCTCGATAAATGTACTATCCAACACTGAAAGAATTTTTCAAATCGGACCAGTGGGTCCTGAGAGTAGCGCGTTCAAACAAACAAAGAAACAAACTATTCAGCTTTATAATATTAGTATGGATTATAAAAAAGTAATCGTTTTATGTTTGAATGTCTAGGTATATCATTTCCGGACAAAAAAAATTGTAACAAAGAGCATGGATTGGAAAAATTAATATTATTTGTTTTATTGTAAATCTCTTATTGAATCTCTTTGAAACCACAAATGCTTTGCTAATTAATTTTTCTTGTTCTGAATTGTGCAAGTACTAGACTTACTTGTTGTTTATTGTCGAGAGTTATTCTTACTCAGAGTATGATCCGTCTAACACAAACTGGTATAAATGTGTGTGCTATGAAGGACAAGTGTAGTACAGGTATAATTATCAGGTATGCAGGGCAACAGAAGGCATATTAAATGAGAAACTGAAAACTTAAATCTGGGAAAAAGGTTTTATATAATACTTTCAGTGTAAAAATACACTGGATTCCACATTTTGTGTGGTTTTGTCTCCTAAATTAAACATTTGACATGTAAGTCTGTTTCTCAAAAGTTATCGATTCTGCATGTAAGTGAGAAATAACGTCAGTAGAAAAAGGGTACTGACTTAAGCACTTCTCACGGGAATATACAGATGGATATTAAACTGTATTTTACATATAACACACGTACGCACACACAAAAAATACCTCATTATAATTGTAAATAAGTAGGGGCATACATCTTTCGCAAAAAGATTTCGAGACTAGCTGAAAGTCAAAACAATGTAGCTCCGTCTGTTTTCCGTGATTGGGCGAGTTTCTTTTAGGTACATGTCGATTGTTACAACACCAATCACATGAAGTCAGTGCGGAATCAAACGCGACCTGAGTGGCTCGGTAAAACAAGGCGACGATTCTCTCGCAGACGGCCGCCAATCACAAGGAAGAAACCACTGGGCGGGTATACCTTGTTGTCGTCTAGTAGACGTATTTCGCGAAAAATGCTTGCCCCTATAAATAAGCTAATTTACTTCAGAACAGTCTAAACACTGGTGGTCTTAGTACAGCGTCACTTAATTCTTCTACGCCATTTTAAATAACTTTCGGCAATATGACTTTCGGTCAAGTGTCTGTCTGTTAACTGTTGCCAGAGTTTAAAAAAATTATTCATGTCTTACTTATTAGCTTTCGGTATACGGCATCTGGTAGGCGTAAACTCGTGAATGCGATGGAAGTAAAGTGTATCATGCTGCCATCTTTGGTGGATGGCGCAAATCAAAGTTCACAAAGCCAAAGGGAAACTTTAAAGTATTTCCTTTTTAATGGATTTTAACCAGACTGGCAGTTTTTTTTTCATAAAAATATTTTTTTAATTAGGTCTAAAACAGGTGTTTAATATTTTGACGTGACAACGTCTAATAAATCGATGAACTCTGGCTGCACGTACGAAAAACGATGATTCATTGTCCCGTTACATTCATTGTCCCGTTACGATCATTGTCCCGTTACGATCATTGTCCCGTTACGATCATTGTACGCTTGCGCTGCATTTATCTCTCTTCCACTCGATTGGAACAACCATCGATTTGACTTTTTCGAGACACATTAAACTTGAAACACTCCCATTCGTTTCCTACTTTTCCTATCATCGTCCTATCCTTAACAGAATAACACATACTGGAAGAAGTTAAATAGCAAACATGTATATAAGATATAGTTAAAATAATCTCTAGTTAAAGTAATAAACATATTTGAATTAATGAGTGCAAATAAAAGTAAATTTATGAATTAAATTGTAGATTTCATTTCACCCCTTCTTTGTATCCATACAAAATAGTGATAATTCAATAACAATGATTCAATTTTATTAATAGAAGTATGCAATCATTCATCAATGTTTTGTTATGACGTTGTCACGTTAAACTATCGTCCGTAAACTGACTTTACAGAGAACCAATTTTTTTCAAGTAATTTTCGCTTTTATGGGAGCCGTTTCATTATAAAGTTTAAAATTTTTTGTCGGCAAACGTAATGATTCGATAGTCCACGTAGCTGCTCCGGCAACAAATTTCCGCGCTGGTTACAGAAACTACGTGTAATTCGCGTTCAGAAATTTAGTTGGAAAAACAATTTGCGTAAATTTACGACGTTGGGCATTATTTTAAATAGTTTTAGGTTAAATTTCGTGTCCGGGTCTCTTATATGCAACATGAGAACACTTGAATTTTCCACTTGAATTTAGATGTTACACATTTCTGGCGGGTGTCGTACCACCCACACCTTCAATACTCCAACCTCATATCATCACCCCTCTTCGTTCCGAATTACCCCTTTCCAATCTCCTACATACCCATATGTCGAAAAGATATTGCGTCTTGATTTATTCATTTCTCCCGCAGCCAACCCCCGTGAATCAGTCAGTAACTAACAAATTGCATCTTGAATGTAAAAGTACGGTACAAAGAAATGTTTATGCTAGTGAAAATTGTAATGTGTTCATTTTCTTGCAACACATTCAGTCTCCCGCCGTTCCTAAAAACAGTGTCCTCAGTTGTCTTCGATAGTTATAAAAATAGTTGATATGTACACATTAATACATTACTGATTTTTTTAAGAAACAGATCTGCTAAAAAAAAACTTTTGTAACAGCAGTAATAACAATTTTTTCAAAACCAATAACAGTGTTCAAATTTGAGTAAAATTATAATTAAATTACTATGTGTATTGTATCGACACAGTTGTTTTAAAAGCAAACTGGAATTATTTACTAATTATGTAGTTCTTGAATATTGATAATTATTTAAATAATACTGAGATAAGGTTTTTGCATATCAAGTGCTAGTACAGTCACACTTTATCGCTGCAGAACGTTATGACACACGAGCACTTAATAAGCGTAGATGTACAAGTTAAATGGTTAATCTGTGTGATCGTTTCACTTGTTTGATCCATGTTATGTGCAAAAACCTGGGACATTTACCTCTCCTTTCCCCCGAATTCCCTCCGTCCATAAATACCAAGGCATGCTCGTGCTGTCGATATAATAAAACGAGCGATGTCATGTATGTGATCCTTTGTGGTCAAAATACACCATTCCAAACCGTTTTTGACGTGACAACGTCTAATAAATCGATGAATGCCGGCTGCACGCACGAAAAAGTGTCCCGTAACGCACATTGTACCGTTACTATGTGTCCCGTTACGCTCTTTGTACGCTTGCGCAGTTTTTATCTCTCTTCCACTCGATTGTAACAACCATCAATTTGACTTTTTCGGGGCACATTAAACTTGAAACACTCCCATTCTTTTCCCACTTTTCCTATCCTTAACAGAATAACACAGATTGGAAGAAATTAAATAAAAAAAGTGTATAAAATTTATAATTAAAATAATCTCTTCGTTAAAGTAATAAACATATTTGAATTAGTGAGTGTAAATAAAAGTAAATTTATCAATTAAATTGTAGATTTCATTTCACTCCTTTGTATCCATACAAAATAGTGACAATTCAATAAAAATGATTCAATTTTATTCATAAAAGTATGCAATCATTTCAAAATGTTTTGTTATGACGTTGTCACTTTAAACTATCGTCCGTAAACCGACTTTACAGACAACCAATTTTTTTTTATGATGTTCATTTTATCTTGATGCCACCTCGTATTTTGGCCTTACAACCCTTACATTTTTCCAGACACTATAATTATTTGTCTCTTGCAGTGTGACATTGTTTATATTGTCTTTGTAGCGGACACAATCATCTTATATAATTTGAAAAAGGGTATTAACTAGTACATGGTGGTGTCCAAGGGAAAAACGTGTACCAAAAAAAAACCTTCGTAATGAAAGTATTTTGGTGGAACATGTGGGTTGTTAGGTTCATGATATATATTTAAATATGTATGATTACATGCAACACTGACACTAGCATTTTTCTGGTTTGTTTTAATGATGATCACTTAATAAATGAGTGTAAATAGACAACAGTTACACCATAGCACTTTTGCACTATATCAATATTTAATTTTTTAATGGTTATCGATGTATTTCACTGAGTTATAGAATGGGGAGTGGCTTATAATAAAGGATAGACCAGTTTAAATAAATTTAATTAAGTAAAAAACTATGTAATGAAATTTCTGTTAAACAGGCGATTAAACAACAAGCTATAATTAGGTTTTCTAATGTGTAGTATGTTTTAGGATTTATTTGGAATAGCTCACCTTTCATGCATACACAAGACGAATGCTCATTAGCTATTTTCTTTAAGGTCTGAAAAATCAACATTCTGTATTTAACTACATAACATGAACTAGAACATGAACTTTGCCTGCTGAAATGTATTATTTTAGGATTTACACTTTTCTCTCACATAAAAAAATCTTGAATAGTTGTATAAATATTTGGCAACGGTTAAGAAAATATGGGAGAGATTCCTTTTCTAGCTTTAACAGCCTTCTTCACTCATCGCCAAACTAGATAAATATTTTATGAGGAACGTAATATTTACTTAAGTAGAGTTTGTTTTACGGTGCAGTACTTCCATTAGTCAGAGACAAGAATTTGTGGCGTATAACAATAACAAAAAAAACGCTGAATTCAACACCAAATGCTATATATATACATTTGAGGTGCATATTTTTAAATTTTATATGTAAAATTTAGAGTATAAACATATTTTCACGTTTTTATTTAGAAAACATAAACAATTATGTGATACGTAACAATTTTTTTTTAATTTTCTAGCAAATAATTTATTTTAATATACTGAAAATTAATATAATTTAAAAAGGTTGTGATTCAGAAACTTTATTGCAGTAGCAGTTATTAAATCAAAGCAGTCGAGATCTGCTGCCTTACAAATGTGGCTAAAAGCATACAGGGTTATGTCACAAGGAAATATATAAGGGAATTTAGCTTCAAACATTGCTTGGGTATCTTATTAAAATTGTCATTAGACAGTGAAAACGAATAAAATTTTAATCATATATTTTGTCAGTACCAGAAAGGAACTAAAACCAAGCCATCAATCAATTTTTTTTTCTTCTACTATAAATTTATTTAGCTTCACTAATTCGAGTTACGTGGTTTCTTGTTTTAATTCATAAAATATGATATACGTCACCATTTAAGTAATTTTGTTTATTTTTACACGATATTAGTAACCTGAATATGTACAATAAATATGAAACGTTTTGCAAAGAAATACTAATATTTTCCAGAAATAAATCGGTTTTAATATTACATCACTAGCTAACGTCTGGTATGCGTTGTAATTCCCCAATCAATTTTTTCTTGCAATTTGTTTGAAGTAGGTACACTTATATCTCTCTTTATATATATATATATATATATATATATATATCTGTGTGTATGTATCTCTACGCCTATATCTTTATTTTTAACTCGTGCCTTTTTCTCTTCTATACACCCATATTTATCTCTCTCTCTCTATGCCACTCTATAGAAATATATTTAATACATTTATCTCTCTCTATGTCACTCTATAGCAATGAAAATATTATAAATCTATGTTTTTAACTATTTATATTATTATATATATTTTAATCTGTCACAGATGTGACATAGGTACATAAAAACACGCGCGTTTTCGAATGCAAAATTGTGTCAAATTTTCAAAGCAATCGGTGATGAAATTTCGGAGATTTAAGATTTTGAACTAACATTTACATTTTTATTTATGTAGATTTCAAGCGTTGGTTCTGTCCATGGCATGTGAATTACAGGAATTACACGTTAATTGTCACTTCCCCCCTCAAATCTCCCTTTTCCCCGCCTACACACACACACACACACCAAGGGTCACGCCGTTTGCTGTCTTTTTTTCTTGCCTTCGCAAGCAAATACGTATGTTTTGTAGGCCGTCACAACCACGTGATAAGTCACTGTGAAGATAAATTGTATCAATTTAAGGTGATGAACCCCACTGAAGGTGATTATTTTCACATTGAACACTGTTGATCTTGTAGTAGAAATTTATGGTTATGCTCATACTAAAATCCAGTAACTGCCACTATAACTGTATTACCATCTGAAGTATCGTGATGAAGTATGATTTAGTAAAACTCTGCATATTTTTACTATGCATTTTTATTACTATTAGCCAAAGACTAGCCTATAATTTGTTTGATAACATTTCCATTCTTGGCTCGACACCTTGGGTAAATAGAGGGGTTGATTTTTGTGAGCTCTTAAAGGTTTTTTGGTATTCCATATTTTTAATTGTATTTACCCAAAGTTTGTCGGGGACTCACACCCCCTTCCATGTTGGACGGTTTTTGAGTGGCTTCACATTCACAAAATTAAATATATATTGCATACTTTTCGCATAATTAGCTGCCAAAGGTAAACATTAAGCTTTTTTGTGGCGGAAAAGTAAGCATAATTAAATTAATAACAGTTATGAAACGTAAATACACTAGTACTAGGTATTTCACTTCATTGATAGTTATTGCTATAAAAACCTTATATCTTGCACAAAATTATTTAAATAAATTAAAATAATAATTTTTTTAAGAAATTTATTGCTAGGAAATAAATCCAGTAAACTTTTTTTTTTTAAATGTGTCAATATTATATACTGACATAATATTTAATTTTAATTTTACTCAAATTTGAACAAGGTTATTTGTTTTGAAAATGTATTTACTGCATTTACTGGTTGATTAATAATATAGTTTTTTTTTTGACTAGACTTTTTACCTGTATGTAATACAAGAATTGTAATATCATGTATAAATGGTGAAATCTGGATGAAAGCAACGACAGCAAATTAATTAGAAACATCAATATTCTTGAAACGCAAAGCATGTTAATCTGCAGAATAAAATACATCACGTCAAATCAGTGACTTGCAACTGGGTCAAATAATCAAAGTGAACAATATTTAAAGTGATTATAATTAGTAGGGATAGTAGGCATCTCGCAAATGCCACTCAAATAAACAATCTTGTCTTCTGCATGACAATAATTATTATGGATTTTACATTCATGATTCATGTACAAGATGAAGAGGAAAGTAACAACTTAATATTTTAATTATTATAGTTGAAAATTAAGACCGTTTGTAAAGGATTCGAATAGGAACCGAGTACTCCATTTTTTTAAACAGTTTTTGGTCATAACATATTTATATCGTTTAATTACTTTTTTTCATTTGGCTTTGATGAATGATAGAACATAGTTTAGTGAGATAACTGTTCTGAATAGTGACAAGTTGCTACAAAACTGTTCTTCTGTGTTAATGACTACAACTATAACAAGACCTTCAATTGACACTTTGTTATGGTTTTTAAAGATCTTTTACTGAGTCATCTGTGCTTAAATATTTTTTTAAAAAATTAAACGTATATTGGAATTGTAATAAGGTAAATTAATTTGAAACCAATATGGTGGCGTCTTTCGGATCCTGTCTTTCCCGCTTAATATTATATTAAATAATATATGTGATAGTTTTACTTCGAAATAATTGTACAAAGAGAAAAGTGCTACTATATTATGTTAAACTAGCAGAACCATTTTATACTTTATGAAAGGTTGTCTCACATTAAAAATTATCTCGGCAAGTTAAGTTCAGTTAAGTTCAGTATGACGTGCACAAAAATAAATACTTTTTGACGTGACGTCTAACAAATCGATGAACGCCGGCTGCACGCACGAAAAAGTGTCCCGTTAGGCACATTTTCCCGTTACGCTGTGTCCCGTTACGCTGTGTCCCGTTACGCTCATTTTACGCTTGCGCCGCATCTATCTCTCTTCCACTCGATTGGAACAACCATCGATTTCACTATTTCGAGGCACATTAAACTTGAAACACTCCCATTCGTTTCCTACTTTTCCTATCATCGTCCTATCCTTAACAGAATAACACAGATTGGAAGAAGTTAAATAGCAAACATGTATAACAGTTATAAGTAGTTAAAATAATCTCTTCGTTAAAGTAATAAACATATTTGAATTGATGAGTGCAAATAAAAGTAAATTTATCAATTAAATTGTAGATTTCATTTCACCCCTTCTTTGTATCCATACTAAATAGTGATAATTCAATAAAAATGATTCAATTTTATTCATAAAAGTATGCAATCATTTCATCAAGGTTTTGTTATGACGTTGTCACGTTAAACTATCGTCGGTAAACCGACTTTACAGACAACCAATTTTTTTTAAATTAACGAATACTGTGCCACGTGTTGTTTATGTTTGTTTGTTTCTTTTTTCCTCATCCTTTCTCGCACGGATTGTCGGCAGAGGAAACGCGAGGAAGAAGGTCGATGACCCCACGAGAACACTGGAGGGTTAAAATTGTTCCGTTTTTCCAGGCCCCATTACGAAACCAGGCATCGATCCATCAGGGAGGTCGCAGTGACGTCACACACGAGCTTCGAGCCCACTGTCGATAAACTCAGACGAGAGTTGCTTCGCCGTCACCCGGCCAATTGCACTGAGCTCTCGTAAAAACCGTGGCCCAAGTTGTTGAAACTATTATAACTATTAAAATATTCAAGCTAATAGTGTGTGCACTGAATTAATTTATAAAAGAACCTATCCGACACAGCTATTAAAATTATTTACAAGTTCAAAATTTTATAATTGAGAATTTGTTTTTTTGTAACATCTTAGTTCTCGGTATACGGCATCTGGTTGGAGTAACTGTGAATGGAACGGAATTCGCATGGAACGGAAATGTTGTAACCACGGTGCTGCCATCTGTGGCGGACTGCGCGAACCAAAAATTACAAAACCAAAGGGAAACGTTTTAATGACTTTTAACACGGGCAGTATTTAAAAAAAAATATTCCTTATCGGAAATCAGGTCCAAAAACGGGGGTTTAGTAATTTTTTCAAGTATTTTTAGCTTTTAACGGAGCCGTTTATTTATATAGTTTAAAAAATTACAGATTTAAATCAAATGATTCAGTGGTTGACGTAGCTGCTTCTTCATCGAACTCTTGCGGTGGGTGCGTAAACTACGTGTGATTCGCGTTCAGAAATTTTGTTTTAAACACAAATTGCGTTTATTTATCACTCTCGGTATTATATTAAAGAATTCTACGTTAAATTTCATGTCCGAGTTTCGTATTATAAGTGTATTTTCAACACGATAATATATTAATTTGCCCGTTACTGAGGTAGGGTTTTAAACATATCTAACGAGTACTGAAGTCATATTTTAAGTAGATTTCGAAGAAATACTACCCATTGTAGCAATCACCATAGTCGATTCCCGGAAAGAATTTTATATAGTTTTTAATTTCATGGTCCATAGACCCCAAAATAATCGTCAGCTGAAATTTGTCTTCTATATATATCACATTTTTATGGATACGATAACTGTCATAATTTTGCCTGA
This sequence comes from Bacillus rossius redtenbacheri, assembly GCF_032445375.1. Lineage (NCBI taxonomy): Eukaryota > Metazoa > Arthropoda > Insecta > Phasmatodea > Bacillidae > Bacillus > Bacillus rossius. Next base: position 16,425,395 of record NC_086340.1, on the reverse strand, counting down.
ATAACTTCTAAACTGATACATAAAATATAGTAATAGAAAATCTCGGTCGAATTCGTTAATGGGTAATATCCAACCAATTTAGTAGAAATGGGAAAGGTTTTTTTGAAAAACAGAAAAACTAATCTATAGCTCCTATAATATGACAATTATCACAGTCATTTTAACATGTTGTAATTCGTCGGAGTAATACCAAAAACTTGTTTCTAAATAAATGTTTGATACGACCAGCTATAACTACAAGGCGTGTAAAAAATGGTTGGAGGACAAAAAAATTATTATCTCCCTTTGTAGGCACATAATCGAATTCGTTCGAATTGTTTGTAAATCTCGTAAATTTTATCTAAAACTTTTGTCTAAAATATTTTTTGATAAGACAAACCATTGTTGCAAGGGGTTAAAAAATACACGAATAAAATTTTTAAAAAATGTGTACCATGTACACTATTAAACCCGTTCAAATTTATTGTAAAGCCATAGATGATTATTATTATCTACAACTTAAGTCTGAGATAATTTTTTGATACGACCAACTATTAGTGTAAAGAGGAGGACAAAAACATTCATATCTCCCTTCGTAAGAACAGCATAGAATCCGTTTGGATTGTTTGTAAATCTTATAATTTTTATCTAAAACTTTATTCTGCAACAATTTTTATACAAAAAACCATTGCGGCTAAGGGTGAATAAAGAGGGGTTAAAATACAAAAATTAGTTCTTAAATACCCAAGTAATCACATAATCAAATCCGTTCACATTTTATTTAAAACTTTTGTCGGAAACAATTTTGAATAAGAGAAACCATTGCTGCAAGGGCTTGAATAACACAGGGGTAAAATAAAAAATAATAACAAAATTTCGAACCAAGTGCACTATTAAATCCGTTCTAATTGATTGTAAAATAAATAATTGTATACAACTTTCGTCTGAAATAACTTTTATACGACCTACCATTACTGCAAGGGGTGTTAAACAGGGGTTGCAATGATAAAAAAATTAATAACTCACTTAGTAGCCACACTATCAAATCTGTTCAAATTGTTTATAAATATTCTTAAAAATTATCTAAAACCTTTCAAATAATTTTTGATAGTACAAACCATTAATACAAGGGGATGAAATAACCCTGGGTTTGGAATAAGAAAATAAATCAAATTTCCCTACCACGCACACTATCTAATCCATTCTTATATTTGTGTAACTTTCTGAATATTGTCTAAAACTTTTGTTAAAATAAAATTTTACGTAACCAACCATTACCGCAAGGGTTGGAAAAAACAATGGTTGAAAGTAAAAAATATATATTCATTATTTTTTTTCAATAGATTAACCATCAAATCCGTTAAAATATATGGTATAAATCTTGAACTTCATCTAAAACTTTGGATGAAACAATTTTTGAAAGAAAAAAACGTATTATTATATAATATCATAAATTGTCTTAAACCTTGGACCAAAGCAAATTTTTGGACCACCACTTCTACCGCAAATTAGTGATTTATCTCGGTACCAAAATACTTTTTTTTATTCGTACTTCTGGTAAGTGTTCAGGGGTTCACGTTGAGTTTTTTGACGAGATAAGGTCTTATAAATCGATGAACGCCGGCTGCACGCACGAAAAAGCATGACTCATTATCACGTTCCGCCCGAGCCGAGCGTGCAAGAACCGGCCAACCACCGCACGAGAAAAAATCTTCTATAATATCAAACAGGTTAAGGCGGGCTTTTTAACTAATTGTTCATGAATATATATTTGAACAAATTATTTAAATTAAAATTTGCAAAAAAAAATGTAAAAAAAATATTTGAAAATTTAAAAAGTATGCGTTTTTTCATCAATGTTTTCTTATGACGTTATCACGTAAAATTATCGTCCGTAAACCGACTTCGCAGACAACCCCCTTTTTTTATTTCTCTTTTTCCAACGGGGTACTTATTATCGAAGCTTTAGACAGTCTGTCCACACGGGAAGCCTACAACTCACGTAGTTTCGGTTCCCTGCCACGTTCGTGCAACTTCGGATTTCTCTCAAAAATTGAAATTAAAAAAATTCGAAGGGTAAGGTTAGGTTAGGTCAGTCACAACATGCTTGTTTTCATTGGAAACTTCTGATTTAGCGGGCTGATGGTGGCGTTAATACCAAAACGCAAAACTTCGGAAATCTTCGGGAATTCTTGCAGGGAACCGAAACTACGTGAGTTGTAGGCTTCCCCTGTCCACACGCGGGATGTTCTACTGCGCTAGAGTCCGGGTGCTCTAACCTTCCCGTGCTCTGTTAGCAACGGGTCACGTCTACACCGCCTGGCCACACGGGAAGCCTTCTTTTCACAGACGAGAGAGCCACACCCGAAGTACATGCTCGCTTTTTTTCTTTCCGTTCCATCTCATTGTATCAACCGGTGCGGCATTAAATTTCGCGGTCGATTAGGATAGGTTAGCTACATTATAAATACTTTAAAACATTCTGGATGGTTGGTTATATAAGGTAAGTACAGCTACATTAAAAAAATACTGTAAAATCATTTTATGGTTGCTTAGCAAATAACTTTTTAATATGTATCTATCCAGGGCTAGGAAACCGTTTATAATGATTTCACAGTATCTTTAATGTAGCTATCCTAACCAAATCAACAGTCCGCAATGTTTTAAAGTATTTATAGTGTAGCTAACCTAACATTTTACGATGAACAAAAAAAATTACCCCGAAGATGCACGATCGTGCGTTTGGCTGTCTCGTCTGTGGAAGATAAGGCATCCACTGGCCGCATGTATCGCCTCCAGCGCCTTCGGGCACGGCCCATTTGACTCCCGGGCTGCGTTACGCAACACCAGAGCGGCCTGCGCTGCCAACCCACGCCAGCAACAACGCCAGGAGTTTCCCCCACCCTTCCTTCCAAAGGGCATCTCGCCAGCCTCCCAGTGACAGTGTCTGTGGTGCAGTGGCCTAGTGTGCTTCTACTGTTCTTCACCATCTACGTATTTCGGGAGTGCGTCCGCGGTGAATCATTCATCTTGCTGTTTCTACAATATTACGGGATTTAATCCCTCGCCAGCCTCATTTTATTTAATGTTGTAGTTTTATTAGTGTGTGTGTTTTTTTTGTTTGTTTGTTTCGCTACTGCCATATTCTTGAGGACTTCGAAGTTTGTTTTTACGCCACCGTGGATTAGCTTCTGGACATCCCCACCACGCATGCGGGTAAGTGATGAACCACCAACCTGACTCCACCTTTTAGTTCCGTAATAATTGTCATCGGTTTCTTTTCCTTATTGGTTGCTTATTATTATAGACCGGAAAAATTCGCGGGTTCATTTCGTGTTATCATAAAATTCAAATAATTATACCTTAGTGCTGCTTCTGCCATTGGTTCACTGTTAATCTGGAGGACTGGGGGCCAATTAGAGACTCTCACTCATTGAAGTGTCGAATCACAGGCTGCCCAGTCGAGACGACTCACACGTCAGCAGTCAATGAACAGGTGGCATTTGCCCGAATGTGTAGAGGATATTGGAGTCTATCCTGGAGGTCATTGAACCCGCGAATTTTTCCGGTCTCTGCTTATTATTTATCACTGCCCGTTCTTGTGTGTGCAGTGGTGTTTACCTGTCGGGGTACTTTTTCTAAAATTCCCTTTTTTTCTCCATCACCTGACTTCTCTGTTGGCATATTCCTCGGGTGATGCGCCTCTGTCAGGGACCGGAGCTGATCAGTGACTTTCCCTGATTAGTGATCAGCCCCTGAAAAACACTCCCCCCCCCTTTTCCCTTACACACACATAAACACGCCCGGCGCGCGGTATCCAGCTAAGTCCAATGGAACGTGAATTATCTAAGTACATCAGTTTAAATTTGGACAATGGAGTTTAAGTATAAATAAAGACACATTGAATAGATTAATGCATCAAAAACTCATCTGCCAAAAGGCATGTCAATTTGGATTTTATTAATAAAATAATATTTTTATAAAGTTATAAAATATTTAAAAGAGAATAAATCATGAATTTAACTCCATTGTAATAAGTAAAATTATCTAAACTTCTAATTACTTAAAATATTTTGTTACTGGCCAGTTTTCTTTTGCATTTAGCAGATTCTTTTTTTTTTTTTTTTTTTAAGTTCTGCTTAAACTTTGTTATCTGTTTGTGTTAACCTAACACTGTGTTTAAAATCTACCTATGAATCAGTAGATACGAGCTACAAATCAAACTTATTTTCTTTAATGTTCATTTCTCTCAGACATCCTGTTATGACTATATTAACCTTTCGATCCACTTAGATGCAGGTTGCAAATGAGCGTCTGCATACTTTTACTAAATTTAATTTTTTGTGTTATTTTCCTTCACATGCACGCTTTCCACTTTAACTGCTCACCTGATAGCGGGACACACATCTATACCTCCAGGGAAGCAGCATGACTCTCTTTATCAGTGCAAAGGATGAAAAATAGTGTTTGGAGGTCAAAAAATTAATAACTACTTTATTTGGCATAAAAAGGAAATTATTCGTAAGCTATAGAAAGTTAGATGCATTGAAATAAAAACATTCTTAATATTTTTACTGCAAGGAATACCAAAAATTGTTTAATCGATCATTTTGTAATATTGGAGGACATAAAGATGTTATGTACATTAGTTCTTAAAATGTTGCAGTAGTTTATAGAAGTTCCCAAACTATTTACAAAATAAATAGGTACCAATAAATATACTTACGCTTATAGGCTGTGCAAAAGGGATTATTTCTGATGAATTGTCTTTTTTTTTTGTATCACTCAAAGTCTAGCGAGAGAAAAAAATTCGATGAAACCTTTTTGTTTGTATTATTAAAGTGTTTTACTAGCTAATGTAGTAAAAAAATGGTGTTAAAATGGGTTTTCCAATAATAATCAGTAATACTTCCGAATCTAATAAAGCGTAAGTTAAAATATTACGTCTCGAGTAATGGTCTAACAATCCTGGTTAGAAAAGAATCACAATTGTTGTATTTTCAAAAGTGTTATTAAATATATAACCGTAAATAATCCGACGCAGATATTTTCAGATGAGCTTTATAATTAGAAAGAAAACTTTATAGAATGGGTACTGACGAAATTCTGATTTTTTTCTCTGTAATAAAATCGATAAAACCTTACAAAACTGATGTATTCTGCATACTTTGTTAAAGGGCAATAAAAAAACTTGTACTCGCCGCTTTTTAGGTTGGGTTTTTAGCACGATTTCTATCAGCTTAAAACAAATTATTTCTTGAATTTGAAATATGAATATACAATACCTTTAAATATTTATCGCCATAATTAGGATACTTTAGAGAACACATAATAATTTTCAAACCTCTCGCATAGTGCCACTAGCAAATTAATATTCGCTCGAAACACTCTTTAACCAACTTTGCACACACGTTTGGAAAATTAAATCGCTTTACTTCTTTCTAGTTTGGAACTAGAAGTTTTTTTATACCGAAAAATGTGGGTGGTGCATAGGTTAAGTTCAACACACCGAGCCATCTGAAAAAATCGTGTCCTGCCGATAACCGTCTCCATTATTAAAAAGGTTTGGCCAACGAACTATCGGAGACTTTTCCTGCAGAAAACTTTCACAAACGTCTCTTGCAAGGGGGTGGGGGGGAAAGTTATGTATATTTATATTCAAACTCTGCGTTTCGTCAACAGAAAGTTTTTTTGGATAGCTACATGGGAAGGGGTGGGGGGGGGGGGGACCAAACAGGTCAGGAGTATTTGGATATATACTCGGCAATGACCTCCGACAAGAAACAAAAATTTTCCAGTGTTCACTCGGTCCGATATCGCAAATCCCGCTCGGAAAATGGGAACCACGCTGTGACGTTCAGCTGGACAGGACGATCAATTGGCCGAGCGAGAACAATGCCTGCAGCCAGGGGTGTGACACACAAACGTGCTCCTGACCGGAGTCGATGTTGTGTGCTCATGGGATGGACTGCCGCTGATGCATTTCAGCCTTCGTTTGAATTCATTGTAATTTATTGTAAGAATTTCCAAATAACAGTAAATGACTCTCGACATCCAGGAACTGTTTGGTGAATTTGTATTAAAATAATTCCGATTGTGTCATGAGTAGAGACCTGTAAAATTCGCGGATTCATTTCGCGATAGGATAGAGTCCAAATACTTTTGACATTATTTTGCTTCGGTGATTGGGCCACAGTTTATCTGAAGGACTCTGGGCCAATGAAAAATCTTTAACAGAAGAATTAGCGAATCGCGATCATTCCAGTCAACAGGTGTTACGAGTCGTTAACCAATCAGCAGATGTAATTTGCACGAGTGCGTAGAGGATCATGGAGTCTATCCTTTAGGGATTTGAAATCGCGAATTTTACAGGTCTCTATAGTCATAAGTAATTTAGTACGATTCCAGGCGAGCAGTAAAAGTCAAACAAAAAAAGTTATAGTTCTTTGATATGTAATAATGCAAAAATATAGAATGGATATTTTCATTTTCACTCTGCACGATTCAATAGAAAAAAAATTTCAGTCAGATCTATGTTCCATCTAAATCTTTAAATGTATTTACATCTCGGCGATTTACGTTTTTAAGCTCGCGTCACACTCTTGGGATCCGTTCAAATTCAAATCGTTAACTTTTACTACCCGTGCATGAAACCAAAACAATGTCAAAATCCTTCACAGTTGCTGCATCTTACATCTGGATCATCCTTGGTGGTAGACACCAATGGTCTACCTAGATAATAAAAAAAATTCGCATAACAGAACATTGGCACTCTAAATTCACAGGCACGTACGCAAGGAAATATTAAATGAATGTGTCTGAGAGTGTGTGAGAGAATGACAGTATCATGTTAGTAGTATATATTGGACGGTCCGGAAACAGGGTCCAGGGCGAGGTGCGAGGTGCCAGTCAGCCATCTTGGATTGTGAAGTCACGGCGACCATATTGGACGAGCGTAACGGGACAGCGTAACGGGACAAGTAGGACATTGACCTTTGACCCTCAAAATTTGCCAAAATTGGGCAAAAATTGCCCAAAATTCCTCAAAAATCGCCAAAATTTACATTTCTGTGGAAAAAAATTCCGCCAAAAAATCTCAAAAAATTCCTCAATTCAAAAGTCGTTTTGCCCTAGAAAGAACCCAAATTCCTAAAAACGGCTTAAGCATCCATGTCTACAGCCTCCGGTAAGCCATTTCTAGGAATAAGGATATCATGACCGCCATCTTGGATTATGACGTCACCGTCGCAGTTTCCGTTACGGTCGCCATCTTGAAATCTTTATTTACTATCCGATTTTAAAGAAATTTTTTTTAAAAATCATAAAAAAATTAATTTAATAAAATTTTAATAATTTTTTTATAAAAAAACATACTTTAACGACACGGAGTTCAGAGTCCTCGGTTCGAACCCGACGAGTGCAAAAAATAATAATTAAAAATGGCGACAGGCTCCTTCCTCAATGGTGGATGCAGGCAGACTGACTCCCACCACTTTTTTTCAAAGCATATATATCGTCACCTAGTGTGACGTCACGTCCGCCATCTTGTCTACATTGCTGGAAGCCATCATCATCATTGTATCGTCGGCGAGAGTGCGCCGACGCCATGTTAGTTTAATTCTTACCCGCTAGAGTGCAGTAATAATTTATTATTACTAAGGTGCCCGCCATCTTGAAATTTGGGCGCCATCTTGGAAATCCGTAATTATATAGCTAGAAATTTGGGAAAAGTTCCAAAATTCATTAAATAAATCACTCATTAATTTAAATATTGATTCGATCGATTCCCGTCCTCGGTTCGATCCCTGGATGATGCAAAACAATTAATTTTATGTAAAAAATAATAATTTCAATAAACCATGTTCAACATTCGTAAAGAGACTCTAAATCCTATACGACCATCATACTATCAGACATCAAGACCACCATATTGGAAATGCATAATTTTAATGCTAGCGATTCGGGAAAAAGTTAAAAATTCATTAAATAAATTTGCAAACAATATACTGATTAATTAGGTCGACTAAGGCACTTGGTTCGATCCCTGGTCGATACAAATCAACTTTAATTTTAAAAAATACCACAAAAGCGACAGGTTTGATAAATAAAAACACCGCAATTCTTTTAAAAAAATTTACTACATAAATTCAATACACTACTACAAGTACAAAAAAACACTAACAAATTACTAAAGCCTTTTTGGATTCCTCGATTCAAACAGTCTTCTTATTGTACGGACTAAGCCTTTTACATGACTTTAAATGTCTATCCGATCCGTTCATCACCGCAGCCAGAGACGGACTGAAGTTCATATCACTTATATAGTCTCATTAGCCGGTACAACACATGAGTCAAATCAATAACCATGTTCTTTATACGTCTCGGAGCATTTTTTATAATGACGATGTAAGCTATCGAGACGTGAAATTAGTTTATTGCACTTATTGCACTGAAATTGTATTCTTTGAACATTATTAGAACAACCGCTTCTTTCATGTCTGCGAGCATTTGAGGTGATAGTAAATGATGCACCACAGTATTTGCACTGATGCGAAGTACGCTCTTCATTAATTGAAGTATTCAATGCTGATGAAACTTCAGCTGATGGTGGAACAGTACATATCGAAGTCTCCTCCAGTGTTGTCAGAGGCGTTGCCAACGGGATCTGCTCCAACATCGTCGGCGCTGACGTCATGGTTCCCGTAGTCGATGGTACATCCTCCATCGAGTTCGACGTTAAAGTCGCTAAAGATGCCATCGAGTTCGCAAGAACAGGTAATTACGCGACTTATGCACCAGAAGAAACAAACTAGGCGATCCTTACACCACCGACGTCAGTAACAAACTGAGCGTCCTGCTGTCTAGGACTCGTTTATATACATGAAGCGGTTGGAATAATACGCTAGTCAAATCAAGAACAATTTACTAAAATACTAGAGTCAAAACAACATTAAAAAAAATAGAAGCACCATCAACAAAAAAAAAAGGAAGCACATTTGGAAGCACCATCAAAAAAGGAAAAACAATAGGAAGCACCGACTACGAAAAGGCAGCACATTTGGAAGCACCGTCAACGAAAAGGCAGCACATTTGGAAGCACCGACAACGAAAAGGCAGCACATTTGGAAGCACCGACAACAAAAAGGCAGCACCGCCATCGAAATGGCAGCACATTTGGAAGCACCGACTACGAAAAGGCAGCACATTTGGAAGCACCGCCATCGAAAAGGCAGCACATTTGGAAGCACCGACTACGAAAAGGCAGCACATTTGGAAGCACCGTCAACGAAAAGGCAGCACATAAAATTAAATGTTTTGCATCATCCAGGGATCGAACCGAGGACGGGAATCTATATGTAAATTAATGAGTGATTTATTTAATGAATTTTAGAACTTTTCCCGAATTTCTAGCTAAATAATTACGGATTTCCAAGATGGCGCCCAAATTTCAAGATGGCGGGCACCTTAGTAATAATAAATTATTACTGCACTCTAGCGGGTAAGAATTAAACTAACATGGCGATACAATGATGATGATGGCTTCCAGCAATGTAGACAAGATGGCGGACGCGACGTCACACTAGGTGACGATATATATGCTTTGAAAAAAAGTGGTGGGAGTCAGTCTGCCTGCATACACCATTGAGGAAGGAGCCTGTCGCCATTTTTAATTATTATTTTTTGCACTCGTCGGGTTCGAACCGAGGACTCTGAACTCCATGTCGTAAAAGTATGTTTTTTATAAAAAAATTATTAAAATTTTATTAAATTAATTTTTTATGATTTTTAAAAAACATTTCTTTAAAATCGGATAATAAATAAAGATTTCAAGATGGCGACCATAACGGAAACTGCAACGGTGACGTCATAATCCAAGATGGCGGTCATGGTATCCTTATTCCTAGAAATGGCTTACCGGAGGCTGTAGACATGGATGCTTAAGCCGTTTTTAGGAATTTGGGTTCTTTCTAGGGCAAAACGACTTTTGAGGATTTTCGAAATCCTGATTTATGAATTGAGGAATTTTTTGAGATTTTTTGGCGGAATTTTTTTTTCACAGAAATGTAAATTTTGGCGATTTTTGAGGAATTTTGGGCAATTTTTGCCCAATTTTGCAAATTTTGAGGGTCAAAGGTCAATGTCCTACTTTTCCCGTTACGCTAGTCCAAGATAGCCGCCGTGACGTCACAATCCAAGATGGCTGACCGGCACCTCGCACCTCGCCCTGGACCCTGTTTCCGGACCGGCCAATATATACTACTCATTTTCATTATATTTTAATAATTTTTATATTCAAAAGAATATTTAATACGTTTTGGATTAGAATTTTAGATAAATATTAATATGTTTATTTTTAATGCATTATTTTATGTGGTTTAAGTTAGTACTAAACTTGGATGTTAAATTGTTAGATATTCATCAGTAATTGATGTATTTTGTAATTTGTTTAGTATGTAAGTTCATGTTTTATTCGTTGTTTAAGCCTCGTGGTAAAGTGTAAGGGAAGGCATACATGCCTTAACTGCGCTAAACAAAAGTGTAATTAATAAAAAAATATCTGTTAGTTTACCAAAACACCCCCCCCCCCACCCCCCCACGGGCTATCTTAGACAACCCTGTGATATTTAACTTATTTCTCTCAAATTTAAATTTCAAAAAGCGAAAAATTAAGTTTCAAATCAAACGAATCAGACCGCAAATCGATACGTAATTTCTCCATTTGGATTAGTGAACCTGTCTGATATTTTTTCAAAATATATTCAGTGGTTTTGCAGTTATTCCTGCGGTTTTATTTTCAACCGAAAGCGATTAAATTAGCCAGTAAATTACGGCAAAATCTTGTGATTTGTTAGTTGGTAGACTGTAGAAATTTTTCGCCTTTAATTTGCGAATGACACGGGCTACAAATTTCCCAGTGGAGCTTCGTCAATCATCAGGTCCTGAGTTTACAGGCTTTGGATATGATCTCATAATATTCACAAAGGATAATTAATAAAACGTTTTAGAATACTGTTAAGTATACAGATTACATGTATATCTTCCTTTCACTGGGACGTTTATATTGTTTTTAAAGGAACATAAGAATTGGAAGTAATTTTTTTTTCTGCAGGTATCTAGTTATCTAGGGTTAAGAAACACCCTTCGTTTATTTCATGGTTTCTTTTTGACGAAAAAATGTCTAACAGCTAATAAAAATTTTACTAAGCCAAATTTAGTAGGATCATTTGTTTGACTCTATAAAAAAATTTTAAGTAAAAAAAATCTTTTTTCCATAGATACAGCTATCTAGAATTACGAAACAGTCTTCTTTTATTTAAAATGCTCTTTTTTTAAAAAAAATTTCCTTTATTTTATGTTAATTTCTAACAGAGTTTAGGCATTTACTGAGTCAAGTTTTAGTCGATCGTTTAATCATGTTTTATATGATGATGATGATATACATGCGGTGGTTAAAGCAATCCGGCCTGAGGTTCTCCACCACAGAAATATTCTTCTGTGGTTCATTGAGACCTTCCGGATTACAGAGTGTGGAGGGACCATGAGAAAACCCGGTCCAGAACTGAGTAAGAATATCTTCCACGATTGAAGACAAAAAAAAATCCCCAATCTGGACAGACATTTTACCTGGGACATTTTTACCCACAAGGCTACGAGTCCTGATTGTCAGATATTATTTAGTTATACATATATATATGTGTGTATAAATGTATATGTATGTATATATGTATGTTTATATGTATGTATATACATATAACGTGAATTCTATGAAAGTCTTATGGTTTCTACAGAGGGTTATGGACAGTATCTTGGCGACACGAAAATAGGATACTTTGAAACGCCCACTACGGCCAAACTGTACACTCGAGGCTAATAAAAACTATACCATCGTAAAGCCCGCTCTGACGGCGACGGGAAACGATGGTGCCAACTCTCCCCCTCCCCCCCTCCACGACCCTGCAATGACGTCAACGCGCGGCAGAGAACGCTAAAATGTGTAGTAAACGCGGGTAGCGTTCAGTTTCAAGCGAGCTAGCAACGAAAGTACTTGATCGATTTCTTCCTAACAACTTTTATTCTTTAAGTTAGAGTGTAAACTACTTTTTGTTAAAAAAAATCTTCAATATTTTTTTTTACGCAAGCAGCAAGGAATAATTTTCAAACTAAAAGTGAAGAAATAGAAGAAGCAACATGTGACACCCCTTGCTAACCGTCCAACTAGACTTTCCCGATGAAGAGAGATGTCGGGTCTGTCCACATAAGAAAGAAAGAAGCCCAGGAAAATACGACGGAATCGACCGAAGTGACGAGCGCGCATCTCGGAATACGACGCCTCGAGCTGCAGCCATCTGCATCTGCCGAACCCAGCGATAACGCATCGAATATAGAATTCATGGATGTCAAGGGCTCTACCTACACGGGCACACACACGGTGTGCAGAGCTTCAGGAAAAAAAAACGCGATTTGAAAACTACTCAAAATATCCGAGTGGGGACTGCTTACGAAAATCATTTAAGAGTTCGCTGTGGGCAGAAAAGGACTTTTGATTTCGGATTAAGTTTTTGAACTGTATTTTTAGAGGAGTGGAAATGGCTAAAACGCATGTTTTCAGAGTAATTTTTGGGCTTAAAACAACCGGTACAGATTCTTGAAGGAACTTAAGGAATATGCATTACCCCTTTACCTTCATTTCTAGGCCGTATAATTTTAAGGTCACCGCTCAAATTTCACAGTTGTCCTGTGACGACGAGAAGACTGCGCGGCAGTTCAGAGCCTTGCGCTTAGAGGCGATACCGCGCTAGAAGCACCAGCGAGCGTCGCGCTTATCATCCCGCCTCACTAACACAGATACACCCCTGACGAGGCGGGCCCCTTAACAATCCAGAGTAATCAGAAAATCACAATATCGCACTTTACAACTTGAATCGAATTCACGGAAGAAGAAAAAAACATAGCAGTAGTTGCTTCCACCTACCCCAATTTCGGTGAATTTTTAACGCTGAGCTAAACATTCCAAATTTAAGGGACCTACCTATTCATGAGTGTAATTGTGTAAGTAAGGCAAGGCTGTGTACTGGTGCGTAGTCTTCTCGTGGTGCATAGGACACCTATGATATTTCAGATATTGCATCATATCTTGGCGGAATGAAGATTAAGTTGCAGTGAAAGTCTCTTGAGTGCTTTCAATAATCTCTACCAGATAATTCACGCCTTAAAATACAGTTCACTCTTCTAAAAATACAGTTTATAAACTAAATCCGGAAGCTAAACTACTCATGCTCCCTCGGCATGTTCTTAAATGGCAATATCTTGAGCAGTTTTACAAACATGTGGGTTTTTTTCCTTCTTCTGATACTCTGCGCAACGTGTGCATGTGTACCCCGGTAGGCGGGGCTATTTATAAATTGTTACTGGCAGTTTTACAGATAATTTTGTGACAAGTTTGGTTTATTTCTACTGTTTTTTTTTTCAAGACCATTTTAGATGTAAGAAATATTTTTTTAAAAAAATGTCGTAACAAGGTCTCGAAACCGAAAAACCCCATCACACCGAAAGCCTCCTTTCTCACACGTGCACTGCGAAGGTTGAACCTTACGAAACTTTTTTTTTCCGTGCTACGAACCATTCCAACGATTATCCAGCTTGCAAACTTTTTTTTGCAAGAATTTTTTTTTCTCACTCGTAGGCCCGCTCGTGCTTATCAATTGGAGATGCGGTGAGATCTGCAGTTAACGACTGCACGACAAGGTTACTGTTCCCCGCCCCAATCACCTCTTTCCCTCCACCTTCCCCTTGCCGCCTCTTTGACAATGGCGAACCTCTCCGGGCGAACCGCCCCGCCGGCAGATGCAGCGAGTATGGCGGGGTCGATACCAGCGCGCTCATCGGCCGTGTAATGGCGTTATAGGCTCGGGTATGACCAGGACGAAGAGGGAGGGGGCGAACAACGGACTAAATGATGTGCAACTCCCCCCACCCCTCTCCCCTTTCCTTCACCCTACACCTCTCCCCACACCGGCGCTATGCTGAGTCCTCAGTCTGTGGGAGGGGCTTAACTGGTCGCGCCGCTGATCCCAATGTCGCGCCGGTAGGAAGCCTTGCAAGTCAGGGCTGACCACCCTCCCCCTCCCTCTTCCCCTTCCCCTTCTCATGCCCCTCTCTACTACCCTCTCTCTCTCTCTTCCACCAACCATGCCACAGGCCCAACTTTATTAGGGGGGGGGGGAGGATGTCTGTTTGGGGGGACGGGGACGGAAGACTACCATACTGGAACACTACCATAATGACGGCATTCCGCCTGGCCTCTTCGAAAAAAGGCGGGAAAAGTACCATAACTGAAAACTACCATAATTTCAAAGGACGAGACGGAATTCTGCCATATTTCCTTATACACTCCATGAAAAAAGAGTACCGCAGCATTGCTGTTTGGGGTCCGCGTAACATGTCTTACCTGACAATGGCATCCAGTTCACAACTGTCGCTTGCGGAGCATCTGCGACACTTTTCCAACACTTGGAGCGGTGTTCCAAGACGTTCCGGCAAGGTGACGAACGAGCCGATGCCTCGGTGGGACACGACCGTAACCTGAACTCGCGAGACCGTATTCCGGAATGCGTCCGAAACCGAATCCCGCCAAAGTTTACAAAACAGCAAACCTTTTTAATAAACGCGAGACTAGAAACTGGTTTAAACGCATTCTATTGGACGTTTCGCATCCATCTATACAATTTTTATGGCAAAAATACTATAGATAGCAGCAACATCGCGCAACAATTGAACAGCCTTTCTAATTTTCGGAAGTACATACTTTCTTCTGTTGAAATTATTTCTTGTTATTACCATCAAAGTGTACAAAATGTAATCCAGGATAGTTTCGCCATCATAAAGTTTCACTTCGCACACCAACACGCTTGGTACATTCCCCGATGATCACAAAAGTGACTATATTCGAGTTAGTGGCGACAGACGCGAATCCGCCATCTGGAAGAAATCGACCAAAAAAGTGAGCTCTGCACATGCGCGGAATTTGGGTAACAGAACGGCAACGGATAGGACATCAAAATCCGTTCCCTTTGAACAAGAACTGGCAGTGTCCCTATCGTGCACTAGGAATATATTCAGGATACAGGTATGTATAGCATATTTATCACCTAAACTTCTATTTTTGTGTCTTGGAATACCGGCTTTGAAGTTGTTTACCAACCACTGTTGCAAGAACAACAGCAGCAGGTGGTACTACTTTTGAATAACTATCAAATAAAACACATGTTACACCATCGCGAACGTGGACTTAAAACAAACCTTTAAGGCACAAAATATATCTTAATAAATAAACTGAAATATTGAGTTAGGTAAGACAAAAAAAATGTTACACTGAGAAAAGAAATTGAATTTTATTGCCACCACAAAAATGTTTTGGCAATATAAGCCCTACAAATTGTGTTGTGATTAAACAAAGTAATTTGGTTTGGTCCACGATGTGGCTTATTAGTGACAGCAACATTTTGCAAAAGTGATATTATTTAATCCACAAAATATTTTGGTTTTCTTCACAAAATTTTTGTTAGAGTTTTTAATGCCAAAGAAATATTTGTGATGGCTGTGAAAATACTTTTATTATTATGAATAAAAACATTTAAAAACGTGTCAAACTTACTAAATATTCTGTTTAGAAAGAATAAAAAAATGTTCCAAAAGCTAATACATATTAAACACGTCATTAAAACTCAAATAATTGCCTTCGAACTTGAATTTCTACTTAAATAATTGCTTATACTTAAAGAAGAGTTTTATTACTTTAAAAATATTTTAATGAAATATTTGAAGTATAAAAGTTTTCATAGTAAACTTTGCTCTTTTCTATGATCATACGTTAAAAACATTGCGTACCTACACTGAGGATATGACGAACATTCAGCACCTTAAGAGAAGGCGCGCTGTTGTCATTGCAACTGTGAATGTGAATGTTAAGACTTGGCAGGCGATTAAATATCGTCTAGACATCACCAGGGCTGAAATGATGCACATACTGAAGTGTACTAAGCTAATTATAATAATTTAGTCTTTTATGGGTATTTTAAGACGTCACACGTGTATGTTTATAAAATACAACTTTTACAATAACACTTACAAATCTCAACAAATATTTTCGATGATTATAAATGATCATTCTACAGGAATTATGTTATCACTATAATTAGGTTGGTTTATCTGTTATGTTATTGTCTATCAATACAAAATAAATTTTAGCTGAAGTTCAATCAGCAGATTAAAAATAATTCACGTATTCTCTTTAAGAGGATACATACAAGGCGAGTGAAATTTAAAAGAGAAGAGAAGGTTTCAAGACAAAATCAGCTAATACCTAAATATTATTTATATTTACTTTCTTACAGAACAGCAACATCTTTCGTTTGGTTTTTCGCTCGTTAAAGGTCATGACCTGTTGTTTGTTGGCTGAAATTTTGTTGTTCTAGTGTATTTGTCGCTTGCTTCCAAAAATAAGCCCCTACATTTACCGCACAAAGAAACTTTTATCCCATAAATCACATTTTATGGATCGTATTATTTTTCAATTAGTGAAATAAAATACTGCTACGCACCTTTACAATCTTAGTCAATTTTCCTTTTTTTTCTACTTGAATAATATAGCTCTTGTTTTTCCATCACTTGGTTAACGCCCTGTAGGAAGAGGTAGAACCATTCAGGGTTGTGTTTTTAGAAGAGTTTACATTTCTGCCTTCTATTTGAATAGCGTTTGAGCTAAAATAATAGCGGTTGGTACAATTTCACTGCCCATTGACTACCTACCCATTTTATTATTCCACCTTCATTTTCCACGAGGGCTTGCCTTTACTGTACTCAACCACTCTCGCAAATTCCTTTCTTCTAATAAATTTAACTTCTCTTTTCGCAAGTTTGATGTCAAATTGTACGAAATAGGCTATATAATTATCTGAGGACAAATTTCCAAAAGAATAAAATTAAATTTTAAATCTTAAAAATTATAAAAAAATAAGGAATTACATCTGTGGAGACTTGGGTTTACTATCTGACATTTCTCAACCTAAAGTGTATTAGCACTATAAATTTTCTAATCCGAGCGCTAAATCAAGCCCAAGAAACAACTAACATTATAAACGGCTAATAGATTTACTGAGTAGTGCTAACCAAATCAAAAACAAAAATAAATAATTGAAACATGGTGTGACACTAAATTAAAAATAAAAAAATCTAAGCTGGATACAAATAAATAAAATTGGGGGGGGGGGGGGGGGAATAAATTGCCATCGTCAGTAGCCTCATAAATTGAACATTTCAAGAGTTAATTTGAGTTATTTATTTAAAAATGCAAAATATCGGCTGTGTTACATTAACTAAAAAATTTAATAAGCTGTTAAAATAGACACTAAATAAAAAACAATTTTGACGTTCACCTGCTAATGCGATTCCTTCAGTAATAAAAAACAGTTTCATACTTAATAACGCTAGCCTTTTTTTATCAACATTTGTTATATGAGTTAAATGATTGTTATTTATATCTATCAATCACGCTTACCAAAATATATATAGTACCTCGAAAAGTCATATCCCCCCCCCCCCCCCCAAGGAACCCATTTTCCCAAAGGTCATGATAGTTGCCCTACTTTGCATTTTGACGCAGCGTAAAATTCATGCATTATATTCTTCACCATTATCTCCAGGTACCTAACAAAATAAAGAATGTTTAGATGGCTGACCAATTCCGCTTGGTAATATCGACCCCAGTTGCTCCCGATTGAGACATTTTCGGATTGACAGATTTTGTAGACGGAATGGTTATGTGGTCTGAAATTACTGACAAAATATTTTAATAGATTCGTGAATTCTTTTTTTCGAATTATGTGTATTGTAAAATTCACAAAATTACGCAAGACCAATTAAAAACTGACTATATTTGTTTCTAAACCTTATAATAAAAGCTTTTTTATAAACCTTATAATAAAAGCTTTTTTTATTATTATTTTGAATTTTAAAATGTATTTGTGGAAGCATTTAGCAGCAAAACTAGGATAGTATTTTTTTAATTATTTCCTTTAAAAGACTTGTAGCAAAAAATAAAGTGAGAAAGTCTATTAGTCTACTCGCCAGTAACGTATACTACCATATAACGACGGTAACAAGCCAATTCATGTTTTTTTAAAACCAAACTACAAATACATTTATATAAAAAAAACCGTACACCAAATTTAACCAAGAATTCTTTAAATTAATGCCGAGCTTGATAAATGCAAGAAAATTATGTTTTTTTTTTCAACTAAATTTCTGGACGCGAATCACACGTAGTTTCCACGCCCGCCACTAGAATTCGCTGTCGGAGGAGCTACGTCGAGACTATCGAATTATTCGATTTGCAGACCCAAAATTTAAATATATATATATATATATTGAGGCGGAAAAAGAGTTGAAAAAATACTAAACACCGGCTTTGTACCTGGTGTTCGTCGAGGAAGTTCATTATAAATATGCTCGTCTTGTTAAAAATTTCATTAAACAGTTAATGATATAACATTTTTCTCTTTGTCTTTGTGAACATTTGGTTCACGTCATCCGCAACAGATGGCAGCACCGTGGTTGCTGCATTCACGGGATAACTCCCGCCAGATGCCGTGTACCGAGAGCTGAGATGCAGACGCGGGGGAGAAACTCTAATCGCCGAGACTTAAGACCTAGTTAATTTGAAGTAGTTCCGAGCCCACCCGCTAGAGTGTATCTTTCATAAAATATTACTGACATAGCTTCACTGATTGTGAGAAGTAATGTATGAGGCCCAAACAAACCAGTTAAACTTGATTCACTATATTTTGCTAACCAAGATTTTTTTTTGTGTAGCATTCCAGAAAATTTTCATCTCCTACTAATTTATATTGAACATGATTTTTATTACAAAACAACAGTTAGTATTTCTCGCACAGATTAAATCTCTGTTTAAATCAATTAGTATAGTATAGTAAATTAATATTGTAAACCTAGCACGTTGGGTTTAACCTGTCCACCTGATTTTTTTTTTTTTTTTTTGCTAGTAGTTGTGGGCCCACCCAACAGATGTCGCGCAAAACATGGTTTCAGTATCCACTGTAAGAGTTGCACTTCTATTGTCTCCCTCCTTGTTCTATGGATGCAGATACGGGGATTCTGGTTGGGAAGCCTAAGATGTACATCAAGTTCTGTCCCTGCCCGAACACGCCCGAACAATTCACCTTCGGCCAACCTCGGGTTCATTTATATACATTTATATTTCTCTGTTTATTTTAATGTAGCTATACTAACCTAACTAACCGTCCATAGTTTTTTTTTCAAGTGTTTTAATGTAGCTAACCTAACCGATCACTTTTAATATTTGAATTCATTTTTTTCTACGCAAAAATAAAACAAATCCCGAGGTTGGCCGAAGGTGAATATTCAGGCGTGTTCGGGCAGACCAGAACTTGATGGACATCTTAGGCTTGTCATTCTTTGGTTCAGGTGTGACGCGGGGCCCCACGTGACGTGGACCTGGGGAGGGGAGGGGAGGGTGGAGGGGGTGAAAGCACGCGCCCGGTGGTCAACTGGGGCAGTGGAACTCCCCCCCCCCCTCACCCACCGGCGACGAGGGCGTAGGCTCCCACGTGGTCCCTGCTCGCGGGCTATAAATAGCGACCGGCGTGATATTGACCTCGTCACTCCGTGGCTATATTCGGCCCTCTTACCCCCCCCCCCTCCTCCCCCTACCCATTCCCCTTTACGGAAGCAGGTTATGGGCCACCTGAGGTCGACGACCTCCTGTCCCTCTCCGCAAGAAACTCGAGAAACGCAAACAGAGCCGTCCGTGGGGGGAAGAATGGGGGAAAGGAGGGGGCAAGACATCGCAAAGGCGCAAAAGCAAATATATATATATATATATACATATATATATATATATATATATATATTGAACCTTGACGTTTTCGTACAAACTCGTATTACGTAATGTGCTGCAAGAATGCAGGGACACCGAAAAAAAAAAATAGCACGTGTGGACTAGTACAGTGATAGAAGTGAAACCTAATTTGGCAATTCAAAACCTCGACTCGTTAGTATACCGTAAAGGGTTGGTACAGCGGGAGGAGAGAGGACAATTTTCGCTGTTGAAATGCTCACAACGTAAAGAAAAGCATGTGCGTGTTACTGTTTCTTCAAACAATTCTGGCATTTGGAATATGCTAAATCTCTGAACGAAATGTGAAATTCGTAACAGGTAGCGCTAGCTATGCGGGAAATGCAGTAACTATCTCAACAGCGCTCTCTACGCTGCTGGTTGAACAAAGAAGAACGTGAGCGAGCTGGTATCAAATATAAAATTCAAGGCACTCACAGCTGACTGTATAGGATACCTATATCTATATTTGGAAATAAACGCATGCGTAAACTCTCTGTCTTATTATTTCGTTCATCTATTTTCTCTCTCGGTTCTATTTTTTTTGTCAGGGGACGAAACATCTTACAAAGAGAACGAAAGAGAGCCCAGCAACGTATATAGCATAGTGCTCTTTTTATATCTGTTTGGCCAAGTGTCTATTCTCTTTCCTATTCGCGTCAGAAGCGTTTCAAAACAATGTTTCACGAAAGCTTTGCACTAATATTCGGCCTTGAACTTTTACTCTCATCACGCTCAATGAAGTATCACTTCAGAAAAATAAGGGTGTGGATGGAACCAATGTAAACGCAAGAACGCAAGAACATAGTGTCATAGAGGGAAAGGTATTCGGGCTGGGGAAAAAAACGCAAGCGATATTTCGTAAACGGGTACCACTGGTTCCATTTTATTTTACAACTGACAAATTTGAGACAAGTCAAAAGACACGAACTAGAGGAGAACAGAGGAGTTCGTTCGTTCAATATGGACCACGCACTGGTTCTTGAGAAAAACTTAGAGAAGCATCAACCAACTTTTTGAAGAGCCTGGCGTCACTGTAAACCGAGCAAAAATTTTGAATAATGACATGTTTATGTACACGTTCACAATGTCCGCAAGAACGCAAGAAACATAGACGGGGCCGTTGAGAGGGAGCAAATGGGGGAATAAAATTTCTGTTGAAAGGTGAACAAGGGGCGGGGGGGGGGGGTTGATATATTCTTTATGCTTGGGTTTACCCTGATGTAAACTCCACTCATGAACATTATTATTTCGGATGTCCCCGCAAACATGGGGCATACCATTAGCTGGACAAAAGGCGGCTTCACGCTGTATTAACGACGTAATGCCCACGAAACGCATATCAGAGACAGCCGACTAGGATATTGCCTACTATAAGAAATTGTGTCAGAGAAATTATTAACAAAATGCAGTAATCTGCATTAACTTCATTAACCAAATACAGTTATCTGCGAGCTATGATGTTACACATCAAAAACCGTGAAATATATTATTAAAAGTGATTGTAAATAATGTAATTCTGGTTATGCTTTCCGTTTTAAAATTTAAGGGGAAAATATAATAATTCGTGACTTAAGTGGTGTGTATTTATAAAAAAAAAGGTGCAAAAAAGGTAAAAATAATAATAATACAGCAGAAAAAAAAATTCTACTTGAGGGGGGGGGGGCGAGGGGGACAGAAGAGAAAAGGCAGGAATTACCCCCACTCAAGCCGATTTGGTTAGCCCTAAGGGCTTCTGAAATTTATTGATAATGAAATGGAATGCCTGAGGCTCATGTCTCGGCCGGTAAGGGTCAGTGGAGGCGGTTGCTTTTCCGGCCGGCGTTTCCCGGTACTGGAACAAACATGGCGTGCAGGTGCGTTCCGAAAACGAGGCAGCAGAAAGGGAGAGAAGGAGGGATGGTGCTACCGGGTGGTTGCGTGGAGGGAGGGGAGGGGGGTTCGGAGAGTGAAAGGGATATATACACGCGCGGAGCGGGAAAGGGGGCAGGCACGAGATCATATCGAACAGGCTTGGGAACTGGGTTAAAAGCGACGGTGACGTCAGAGCGGCGCCGCCTTCCCCCTCCCCTCCACTACTTCCACCCCCCCCCTCTCCCGCTAAAGCCCAACGGTTATTCTTGGTGAAGCGTCGGTTGGCGGGGTTTTTCGAGGAGGAAAAGAAGGAGAAGAGGAATAAAGAAAGTATAAAAAAATTATGTGTGGGGAAGGGGGGTGGGAATAAAGTCCTTCCGGCAAGCGCCGCCGCAGGAAACTTTACTTCCGCCTTAATCCGCGGCGCAAACACGCCCAGCTGTAGTTCTAGGGGGGTGGGGGGAGCGGCAAAAAAAATAATAATTTTTTTTATGAGTTAACATCTTAGCTCTCTCGGCATACAGCATTTGGTGAGAGTAATTCCGTGAATGGAGCAGAAAACACAAGGCTGCCATCTGTGGCGGATAGTGCAAACCGAAGTTCAAAAAGCAAAAAAAAGAACCGTCTATCGACATTTAACAAGATGGGCAGTAATTTTAATAGAAATCCTTGTCGAAAAATCGAGTCCAAAGCCGAGATTTATAATTTTTTTTTGGTCACCGAGCCTTAAATTTGGTTCACAGCTTAAAATGTAAGTCGTAATACGTGTACGCAACAAATTGGAAGCTGGTGTTTTGGCGGTGATGTTTATAACACGATTATCGCGAACGCAGTGGTGTAGGAATTTTTTGTCCGTAAGTGTAGACGGGTGGGAAATCGCGAGATTTTTTATTTCATGTCAGCGTTGTTGAGCCTGTTATATTTATTGGGAAGTATGCATTGAGTTTATATATATAAAACATCGTTATTGAACTGAAAAAATGAGTAAATTGGACAATTATGAAAAAAATTACCAATCTAATCATCTACGTATTTTGTCCCTGCAGTCAACAATGGTTTCAAAAAACGTCCTGCTGTTGTCGGTATTGGTAAACAAACATAATTTGTTGCTCCGCAAGAGAAAGTTAGGAAATATGTACCAATGGCAGGTACTTCTGTTGACAATTGTTTCGTGTGGAAAAGAGATGTTGATTTGTGCAATTAACTTCACGAGTATAATTCATTTTTACGTGTATAAAATGATTGAAAATGTAAAAAAAGACGTATGGACTTAAGAGGTTCACTTTGTAAGTGTAACACTGTGACCGGAAATGTCAAAAGGACAATAGACTTGTGAGATAGAATTTATAGGTGTAATTTATGTTCGATTGAAGTGGTCTTTTGTTCTTTCATTTCATTCAGCTGGAGATCATGTTTCAACGTATTGCCTAAAAAAAAAAAAAATGGCAGAAGCGGATAAGAGGTATTATGAAAGGGAATGAATGAACTGCCCAAAGAGGAGCCAAAAAATGACAATGAACGGATGCAAGAGTACAGGGAGCGGAAAAGAGCATTTTTATTTGAGATAATACCCGCATTTTTACTATTCTCAATTATTATGGCTTGTTCAATACAAAAATACCAATAATTTATCTGTATCCATACCTAATAAGTAAGAAGTTTCACTTTTGTCGCGCGTGGACTTCACGCACACATTTTTTTCATGTGCACATATTTTTCAAGTTTATAATTTTATTAAAAAACTGTTTGTATTTTTGTCCTTTATGTATATAGTAATATATGTTTGCCAGAAAGTATTTTTTTTGGCAGATGTGTTGGTTTTTTTGTTGTTATGCCCTTTATAATGTTTATATTAAATTCTTCTTTCTTGGTGACTTATTTTCTTGCTGCTAAAATTATCAGTAAATAGTATATATGTACTTTATGTAAAAACATATTTATTAAAAATTAAATTTATTGTAATATTGTGCAAATGAAATTTTTTCTTTTATATACGAAATGGTAAAAATTATTTGAAAAATTATATATCATTATTAATTTATCATTTCATATATATATATAATAATTTTTATTTGTAAAATATAATTAAGATTGAATTTTAATCAATATTTCGTGTATATTAAAGTGTTTGTTGTATTTATAATTTTTCAATGGACACCTTAGGGGTCTTACAACCTCTTAGTAATTATATAGGTTAAGAATTAAATCCAAAACCTACTGGACTGGAGTTTGCATATCAAATACAAAAGTTTTAACACCTAGCAGGGGTTCATTGAATTTCATACAGCAGCACTTACCAAGGATATTTCAAGGCCCATCATGTAAGATAATCAGTGCGAGGGTGTTCTGACTGAAGACTTCTGTAGAGAGCATTGGTACATCAGCTAGTACAAAATATTTAGTGACATACGTTGTTACGAAAAATAAATTTAAAGACAGCTATAGTGATTAATTTGTAATAAAAATACCTCTTAATCATAGGTATTACCAGAAAACGCATTTACCATCATAATAAATGTTACCGAGCCTTAATTTGAATGATTAAGTGGGCTCATGCATTAAGTATTGAAGAGTCGTTGAGAAAAAAGTGGGAGAGATAAGGATGTAACAAACGATCAAGTAAACACTGTTGTTTACATTATTGCTATTCAGGGTGCGTTAATTGCCAGTCACGTGTCCATTCAGCACTGCAAACTTCCTGTACGACTAGTTCTCCCAGTGCTGAGACCTCGCAATGATCCGATTTCAGTGACTTTGTAAATTTCACTCCGTAACTAAAAACAAACAAAAAAAAATTGGAATGTAATTGAGAATAGAAAGAATTAAATAATAAGTATATAATTGTACAAGTATTTCATATTTAACGCAGCGAAAACGTCCTTATAGAAGTAGTTGTAGATATAATTCAACCAAGTTTAATATCTTGTTATTTTCTTTAGTTCAATGTGAAGCCTGCAGTATAATATCATGTATATGGACATTGTCCTATTTGTATTCCAAGGAAAAAAAATAAAATAATGCGTATGATTTAAAAAGCTACGTGTGTGTTTATTAAATATATCAGCAAAAAACTTCAACCGATCTTGCTCCTACACAAACTTAAAAAATTACATTCGCCATGCCTACCTACCTACAACATTTTATACACGTCCAGTCAACAGTTCGAAAAGTATCGTTGGACAAAGTCGCATACAAACATGCATACATACAAACGCCAATAACACTAGTTATTACGGATACCTCGCTTTGCTTGGTCAATACAGTTATGTCCATAAAATAATTCACCAGTTATAAATTTTAATTATAGTATCAACTGTAAATTTTGTAGAGTTTTGGTTCAAGGTAACAATTAAAGAATTACGCAAATAGTTTTATATTAGCGCATGCGCGAGAACTGCTTTTTTTTTTTTTTATCGCTGGCAGCGTCACCTACGGAAAATGGCGACTCCTGAGCGTAAAAAGTTTTGTGTTCTGCAATTTCCTAAGAGTGAATCTGTAATTTCAGTTCAACGTGCGTTTCATTTAAAGTTTAATTGTCGAAGTCCCTGACCGTTGGATTGGTCGTAATGGTCTCGACGACTGAGCTATTTTTCGCTGGCCTCCACGTTCACCTGACATAACGCCATGCGATTTTTTTTTCCTTTGGGACGTTGTAAAAGATCGTGTCTACGTTCCGCCGCTACCTAATGAGTTTCCAGAGTTCAGACACAGTATTGAAGAGACTATTGCTTCCATTACTCCGGATGTGTTAGCCAAAGTGTGGGAAGAATATTGGACTTTGGGTTGGATGTGTATCGTATAGCTAAAGGTGCAAATATTTAACATTGCTAGGAAAGCTAGGTTATTTTACCTTAAAAAAAAAATGTTTTTTTTTTGATTTGTTGTAAATAGTCTAAATTAATATGTTATAATACGCAATTGAAACTGGGGTACATATTCTTTGATAGACATCGTGTACATACGAATGTTCTCGAGATGTTTTGATCTTTATCTCCTGCAAAGGCTGCAACCAGCGTGACACCCAAGTCTCGCGGGGCAGTGGTTTTCTGCCATCCGGCGATTCAAAAACCACATTTTCAAAACACACTTATGTTGAACGATTGCGTTTCCGGATATTGATATAACGCAAAAAAAATAATAATAATAATTTCTTATCTTCTGCCACTATTACGATTTTAGGTATTGAATTACAAATGCCTTTTTTTTTAGAGAATAAAGGGGAAAAAACAGTGAAAACTTCACGTGCAGTAAAAATTCAATTTATATGCAAATTACAAGTTACTATCTAAGAGATCTTGCATATTTTTGGTTCTTTACTTTAGAAAGTTGACTAAAATACATTTTTACAAAGTTTTGTATTGCCGATTTACAGTGTTTTGTGTGTCATTTGTTAAGTTTAATACTTATTTGACACCGGTTGTTAATATTTTCGATTTTACCCTAATACTTTTGAGGATTTATAAAATTGAAACCTAAACGGAAATGTCGCTTTTATTGTACTGAAAATTAAGACACAATTACGGAAAATCTTAAGTGCTCATCTTGTTCTGTGTGTGAGTGATTATAATTTAAGGTTAATATGTAAGCAATTTAATAGTAGCAAAGCACCATAATAGTTTTTCAAGTAAGGAGAAAAACATAAATCGCACATATTGTGATATCTCTTTGTTTTATTTTTTCATGTTAATGTATAGGTCCGTTTTAATTTTCTTCGTAGTTCTTTATTCATTACATTTAGTTAACACTAAGGTGATTATAATAAAACACACAACAGAGTTCAGGAATGTTTGAGAAGGAATTGGACAGGTTTTAAAAATAAGGAAGCATCGAAACATATTTTTGAAGGAAAACAAATATGGAGAGTAGAAGTCAGTACGGTTGGACGTCTATTATAAATATGCTTCTCCGGGACATTATTTAAGTTTTTTATTGCAGCAAAACTCCTTGTTCAAGGATTCTATTGTGATTGGGCTTTAGAGTAAATACTCTGAAAACAATATTCATTTAAAAGAATAAGCGAATTGTCACAAACATATTTATGTACGAAGTGTGTGTGTGTTATATACTTATATATTTATGAACTAAGATTAGAATAAAAACATGAGTAAAGGCAATTTAAAAAATACTAATATACAGTATAAAAAAGGTTTTTTTATAACGTCTCCTTTCGAATTTTTTTTATGTATATCGAGTCACTATTCCAGCCACGTTATTAAATGAAATATGGTTTTAAAAAAAATATGTCTTGTATAGACCAACGGATGATCTAGTTGATTTTTCAAGTTCATGAACACATTTTTTTTTATCGCTCCTCAGTGGTCCCATTCATTTCCCCACAACGTTTAGTAATGATTTTTTTTTTCCCTGCTCAAAATATTGATACACGAGGAACATCGAATTTGTAGGCTGCAATGGATTATCTTTTAGATTATATTTCTCCAGCCATCGACTAGATACGTGGTATGTTCGCAGTACGTCAGCTTCGTCGGGTCCCGTAAATTGACTCGCGGGGAGAAGGTTTTTTTTTTTAACATCCTTCGTGGATGGGTGATGAAGGGGGAAGATAAAGGGGTGGCTGAGCCAAGCACTCTTTCCCCCGCTGCCGGAACAACCCTTAACGCGTGCGCACTGTAGGGTGGTGGAAGGGGGGTTGTTATCCCTGCTGACTCCGTGTTTGCCGAAAACTCCTACAGAGCGCACTGCATGCATGTATGTATGTACGTGCGTGTGGGGAGTGTGTATGTCTTCCGTAATCTGCCTGTGAGTAAACCACGGTGTGTGTGTGTGTATGTGTGTGGGAGAGAGAGAGAGAGAGAGAGAGAGAGAGAAATGAGCTGCACAAATTACCTGCACTTGCACAGAAAAAAAATCTGTACTTTCACAAAAGATTCGTTTGGAAACCAGCTGCCGAATGACATTGTATAGCTTTTTTTTTTTCCATATAGGCTATATGAAATAAGTTTTCCGAGATAATACTGAGTATTTCTTAACGAAAATGGGAGCACAGTTTTATATTTTAATTGACGTTTCGTTCAAACATTATTTTTAAACCGTGTTAAAGATAGTCGAATATTCAATAATTGGGTTTTTGTTTTATTTTATTGTGCCTATTATGTGTGCAGTTAATACTGGAAAGGTATTCAGGGACACACAACATAAATACTCGGGTGAGAATCCGAACCCAGTATTACTGTGAACACTAGTTCGTAGTGATCAGTTGTTTTCTTGTGAATATACAAATTTATAAATATATGTAATTGTAGTTCTGTTCCATTTACAAAAAAATACGGTGTGGCGATTTGCACGCACTCTGATAAAAAAAAAGTGGAAATATAAGAGAAATTATTGATACGTTTTTCGAATGATTCCTGCAATGAGAAAAGTTGATTTAAAACATTTAAGTGGACGCACACCATTACTGGATTGCACTGGATGTCACAGGATAATTTCGAGAGTGGACAACAAAGATGAATACATAAACAAAAGGAGAACAAGCTTAAATCAACAAATATCAAATGTTAAATGCCTAGAGAGAGAGAGAGCGCGCAAAAAATTCCGTAAAAGGAATGTGATCAGAAAAAAATTGGTCGTCTGTAAAGTCGATTTACGGACGATAGTTTAACGTGACAACGTCATAACAAACATTGATGAAATGAATGCATACTTTTATAAATAAAATTGAATCATTTTTATTTTAATAATAAAAGAATAAATACTTGAAATTATACTAGTCATCAGATTTTTAAAATGTAAGAATAATTGATCTTTATTGCCGAAATTGTTGTTGTAATAAGCAATGAAAACCACATTAACTTTTCACTTCACTTTATAAACAGTCGACGAAACAGTTCACGTGTAGATGTAAGTTGTGTGCTGCCGCTGTCTTTCTTCTCCTCGGACGCATAGGCCAATCGAGTGGAAGAGATATAGATGCGGCGCAAGCGTACAATGAGCGTAACAAGACACAGCGTAACGGAACAATGAGCGTAACGGGACACTTTTTCGTGCGTGCAGCCGGCGTTCATGGATTTTTAGACGTTGTCACATCAAAAAAATATATATATATAAATGAAAATAATTCTCAGCACAGACCAACACTTTGGATTGGCAATGACGAGACAGTAGTTAAAACAAGAACAGAGAAACAATAACTTATGGACAACACAGCGACCTACTGATGAACCCAGGGATGAAACTGAAACAGATATTCTGAACAACAGAACGACTATATCAAAGAGGAACGCAATGGGTTTGACAACGACGAGACATTTACAAAAACAACAGACAAACAACCTCCTTGCACAGCATAACGACAAACTAATGCACCCAACTATGACAGCATAACACACGTTCTAGACCACAAAGGACGACGACAAACATCTTGACGTCCAACAACGTGATCAGATGATGATGAAGAAGTAATGCGCTGTGGGAAACAGGAGTACCCCAAAAAAACTGGCACACGGAAACGTACGCCGTGTTTCCCGGAAAAATTTTCCCAACACTGAGGACTATTTCGCAATATAACATGTCTCAGCTGTAGACATTTCAAATATCAACAGTGAACTTGAAATGGCGGGTATGGAAATACTTGTCTTTGGTCCTAGCTTAGTATAGGTCAAATATTGTAGTCATCGAGAGCCACGTGCTGTAGTCGTTTGGAGCCAGTTGGAGTTGTGAGTAGCTGCGCGTATTCGAAATGCTATTTGAGTAGTCTGAATTTTTGTTCAAATTCTGAAGGTTCCATATTTCAGAGACTCTTGGTCCTACAGTAAGCTTAAGCGTACCGAGTATTTACCTGTGTGATTATCTGTTTGAATATTACAGAACTTGGATCGTCTGAGTTGGAGTCGAGCAATCTTACAACTCGAACGCTGTGGCATTTAGCACGCTAGAAATCTTCCGCGTCACTTATAACATTTGTGTTTTCATTTTTTACTCAAAAGCAGTTAATCATCATAATTTTTATATTTTTTAAGTTGTATGAATTTTTGTTCAGTTGGCGATTTATTTTTTTATAATTATTGACATTATCTTTGAAAGATTTGTGCAATGTGAGTTTTTCTCTGTTTGTTGACCGTATTCCTGTTTTGGAATATTATGTGGTGTTTATATCCTGTTCATAATAGCAATTTTTTGCTTAATTTGTGTTTTCGTCTTTTGGGTTTTTTGTAGTTTTCTTCTACAGACATACATGTGCTTAACAATGGCGTATGTCCAAAAGCTTTCATCAAGTCATTATTAGAGACCTGCAAAATTCGCGGATTCAATGACCTCCAGGATGGACTCTACTACAATCTACACACTCGGGCAAATGCCACCTGTTCATTGGCTGCTGACTTGTGAGTCGTCTCGATCGAGTGTCTGTGATTCGACACTTCTTTGAGTGAGGGTCTCTAATTGGCCCTCATTACTCCAGATTAACAGTGAACCAATTGCAGAAGCAGCGCTAAGGTATAATTAATTATTTGAATTGCATCATATCAAGAAATTAATCCGCGAATTTTGCAGGTCTCTAGTCATTATTATTGACATTTTGAAAATTTTGTTTGCCAATTTCATCGAAAGTGGCGTGTTTGTGACCAAACACAAGACTATTACAAATCCGCGCCTATGCCATTGCCCGGGACTCGAACCCAGAACCCGTCGCACTAACGGCCGGCGTGATTGTGCTACGGAGGTTGACTTGAACAACGATATGTGGTGTCTGCTTGCACGTTGTTTGCCCTGAAGTGGTGGTGTCACTCGTGACATTCAGTCCTGAACCTTGCCCGAGCCCGAGTGTGGGCAGTGAAGGTGTTTCGGCGATCAGACTCGCCTAGTGTGACCGCCGCACCGCCTGGGGTAAGCCGTCCCGCTGTGACGTCATGCGATAGCCCGGGGTATGCCAACCCGCACCGGTCGCTGAAATAGAGAAGCCTAAGGTGTACATCAAGTTCTGTCCCTGCCCGAACACGCCCGAATATTCACCTTCGGCCAACCTCGGGATTTGTTTTATTTTTGCGCAGGAAAAATGAATTCAAATATTAAAAGTGGTCGGCTAGGTTAGCTACATTAAAACACTTTAAAAAGCTACGGACGGTTAGTTAGGTTAGTATAGCAACATTAAAATAAACAGAGAAATGTAAATATATATATAAATGAACCCGAGGTTGGCCGAAGGTGAATATTCGGGCGTGTTCGGGCAGGGACAGAACTTGATGTACATCTTAGGCTTCCCGTATGTTAACCCGCACCGGTCGCTGAAATAGCCGGTGAAAACCACACATTCTTGGGCCTAGGCGGCCCTGGTGGACCCCCTATACGGAGATTGTCCAGCTAAATAATTTCTGTTTATATATAGTAAACCTTGTATCAGATTTCCCGGTACCGTTTCGGGTTCTGTGGTATATAAAAAAAATAAATAAAGTTGGTGACAAATAGCCGGAAAACCACACATTCGAGGCCCTCCGAGGTTCTGGTGCAGTCCCTACTGAGCTGTTCAGCTGGTCCGCTTTGTTATGTTTTGTTTCGATAAATGAACGATATGTCAAGTCTGATGTGTCACCACGGTGTCCTTTCTTTTTCTTTAATTCAATATTGTCTGTTCGGCCCTCACTTTGAGGACTGATCGTACACCGCAAAACAAAACAAAAAGGGGGGGGGGGGGGGGTTGTTGGTTAATTCGGTTTACGGACGATAATTTTACGTGATAACGTCATAAGAAAACATTGATGTAAAAATTGCATACTTTTTTTTTAATTTTCAGATATTATTTACAGTTTTTTTTTTGCAATTTTAATTTAAACAATTTGTTTTAAGTATAATCACGAACAATTAGTTAAAAAAAAAAGCTCACCTTAACCTGTTTTGATATCATAGAAGATATTCTCGCACGTTGGTTAGCCGGTTCTTTGCACGCTCAGCTCAGGCGGAACGTGACAATTTTTCGTGCGTGCAGCCGGCGTTCATCGATTCATAAGACGTTATCACGTCAAAAAAGAAAATTTTTTGATGTGGAACATGTTGGCTGTCGGTGTACGTGCATTTGGTGCCGGGCCTCAAGAGCGACCGTGGTGGTTCTGTGGCTGGACGATGGACGAGACCAGAGGCCGTGATGGGCGGTGGTTGCCTTCCGCAACGGCTGGAGACGTCACAACATCTCGGTGAGAAAGGAGGGAGAGGAGGGAGGTGGTCCGACGGGTGGTCCCAAGAGGCGCTGTGGAAGCTGTGGGAGATCGGGGCAGGCGCCAGAAGTGATGACAACTCCGGAGGGGCTAAGGGAGCATCCAACTTTCTGGGCAGCCGAGTGGGGATAGGGGGCCGAAGGTGGTACACATGCTGGGATGGGTTCCTCAGCCCCTGTATATAGCCTTTGAATATATATACTGTATAGAAGTCGCCAGCCCAGGTTAAAATTTCTAATACGGTTTTGAGGTAGTTGGTTAATTCACCGCCGCAATCGCCACCATCTCTAGGGCATCGACTTGTGGTGGTCCCTAGCGGACAAGTGTCGAACTCTTCAAACACCCCTTCCCCCTCCCCTTGAACGACCTTGAGCTGCAGTGAATGATGGTTGGGGGGGTGCGGGGAATGACAGCGGGCGACAGCGCTGCGCTCTAACGTGTAAATAACAACTAAGACGATACAGGGTTTTACGGCAGCGCACTGCAGCGGTGAAGTTCCCAAGCTGCTCATCATACACTTCTGAAAAACGTAGAGTAAATCCTATCCACTCGCGACTTCTATACAGTATATATATTCAAAGGTATAGCCAAAGCTCTAACGCCCTTCCTGATTGCGTATGCGGCGTGATCCGCATCCACGCCCGTGGGTTGCCCGGGGCGGCAGGGCAACTAGGCTAAGAGCGCCGGGTAATAAATTAAAAGGGGTGGGAAACCCCTGTGTCATGAAATCATGTGGAAGCTTGGAGTACACTCCGAGGGGTCCCCGCCCTGCTGACGAGTGGAAGTGCTGGTACTAGCCTGCTGAGCTAGTAGAGGTTGGTTAGGCCTCAGCTGGATCACGAGCAACTGGGCGACCGAGGGGGGTCCCAGGGATGTGAGAGGTATGGTTCCCTGACGGTTCTACTCAGATCCCACAGAGGGGGCTGGCTCTGTAGGAGGTCCGGGGGTGAACGGCGGAGCTGGGGGCGGGTCGGCGGGGCCAAAGTTGGGATGAGTCTCCTCAACCTCTCGACCTAGCCGGGCGCTCTCCAGTAACATGCCGCGATTGGAAATGGCGAATCTATTTCCCGGGTTCTCGGAACCCATGTTATGGGCACTGGCAACAGTGCCGGGCATGTAAAAGAACCTATCTTTTCTCCTGATCCAGGATTACACCCTAACGGGGTTCAGTTGCCTGGGGGGAGTTTTGATGTATTCATGAGGTGTGAACCTTATAAATTGTGGAAGCTGTCCGGGTAACCCGAGCGAGCGACAGAGGGGACGCACCACAACGCCAAAAACCATAACGCCGAATGCCAAATTGACTACAACGCCGACAGCTAGAAAACTGCTGTGTACCACAACGCCGAAATACATTAACGCCGAAAAATGTCATTGCAGGATTGCCACAAAGGTTAGGTTACGTAAAGGTTAGCACACAAATTCATTTGGTTGTTTTTCATTTTGCTCCTGTGCCACCCCACCCCCACCCCCCCCCCCCCCCCCTTCCGCGCAGCAACATTTTTTGGGCGTAACTGTATTTCGGCGTTGTGGCACACAGCAGTTTTCTAGCAGTTGGCGTTGCTGTCAATTTGGCATTTCGGCGTTATGGTATTCGGCGTTATTGTACGTTCGGCGTTGTGGTAACGACCTCAGCGACAGACAACTCGCGACGCGGCGGACGACTACAGAACGAGCTGACGAGGACGCGCGCTCTGGAGACCACAGCGCCGGGAGAGACCAGGGACGGAGGCTGGGACTGGCTGGTCCACTCGGCAGCGACGGCCTAGGACTTCAGGTCCACAGGGGGAAGAGAGAGGAAGAGAGGAAGAGAGACTCCGGACCAGGTGTGTAACATAAAGTTCACCGGCCTGAAACTGGCCTCCCCCAAAGTTCACGAGCTTGCAACTGCCGCGTTAATTTGTTGTTTCTCGAAGATACTTGGAAACGCGTTAAAACTATCCGGCGAGATGCGTGTTCGAACCGCACGGTCGACACGGGTCGATCTAAGTGGTGGAGTTCCACACGGTGAGTTAGTCGAAAATACAATGAGTCACCGTGCGGGTATTCAGAGAGTATTTAATAAGTTGGCAACTATTGTGACTCGTCAGACATTTTTGTGACGTTACGTCTAATAAATCGATGAACTCCGGCTGCACACACGAAAAAGTGTCCCTTTACACTGTGTCCCGTAACGCTCATTGTACGCTTGCGCCGCATCTATATCTCTTCCACTCGATTGGAACAACCATCGATTTGACTTTTTCGAGGCACATTCAACTTGAAACACTCCCATTCGTTTCCTACTTTTCCTATCATCGTCCTATCCTTAACAGAATAATACAGATTGGAAGAAGTTAAATAGCAAACATGTATAAAAGTTATAGTTAAAATAATCTCTTCGTTAAAGTAATAAACATATTTGAATTAATGAGTGTAAATAAAAGTAAATTTGTCAATTAAATTATAGATTTCATTTCACTCCTTCTTTGTATCCATACAAAATAGTGATAATTCAATAAAAATGATTCTATTTTATTCATAAAAGTATGCAATCATTTCGTCAATGTTTTGTTATGATGTTGTCACGTTAAACTATCGTCCGTAAACCGACTTTACAGACAACCAATTTTTTTTTTCAGGAACCAGGAGTCAGCGGCTTTCGCATGTTTTGTGATGTCTTTATCAAAAGGGGTGATCCCGTGTTTAGTTTGCGACAAGCCCGTGTACGCCAGAATGCAGTTCTGTGCTACCGAGAAGCGAGCTGCAAGCAGCCCCGTTCATGCAGGGCGCGAACCAAGCTTTGTTAAGTTTTGTTTCACTGAATGAATGATATGTCAGAACTCATTTGTCACCACTATGTCCTTTTTTATTCTTTAATTCGCTGTTGTTAGTTCGACATTGAACTTTGAGGGCTGATCATACAGAACAAAACAAAAATAAAATTATTGATGTGGAACATCTTAGCTGTCGGTATAGAGCATTTGGTGCCAGTATTTTTTCGTAAATGGGAGGGAAGTTGCGTGGAACGGAAATGTGTAACCATTGTGCAGCTAACTGTGGCGGATGGCGTGAAACAAAGTTCACAAAAGGAAACTTTAAAGTATTAACTGTTTTAGCGAATTTTAACAATGTGGGCAGTATTCAGATTAAAAATCCGGTCCTAAGCGGGATTTTAGTATTTTTTCAAGTCTTTTTCGCTTTTATAGGAGCTTGTTGTTATATAATTTAAAATTACGGTCAGATAATAAAACGATTCAGTAGGTAGTCGTGGTAGCTGCTCCATCAGCGAACTCTAGCCGCGGGTGCGGAAACAACGTATGGTTCACGTCAAGAAATGTAGTTATAAAACAGTTTGAGTATATTTATCACGCTCGGCATTGAACAACTCTCGGCATTGCCATTTTTTTTCTAAGGCCGGGGTTATAAACTACGAAGGTAACGCATATTATAAGTTTATTTGCAATATGAGAATACACGAAATTGCTTGTTACCGAAGTTATGTGTTTACACATCACTGGCTAATGTACATTCGCTGTATCGTTACATTAGCTGTATCCGAATATAGCTTAACAGATCCCTTAGCTAAGGGGTATCCACTAAAAATGCATCGCAGTCGACGCAGCCATCTTTGTGTTTCTTCCGAATCCTCACAATGGCTGCCGTTGCATCTCCCTACATGCGTCCACTAAATCTAGATTTCTATGGATGCTACACGCGCATCCACTAATACGTCCCTACATCCATTAGCTTCGGAATAAGGTTTTTTTTTTGTTTGTAAATAATATTAGTTGGGTTTTTTGGCCATAAGTTTTGTTTAAAAAATATATAAGCAAAAAGAAACAAATGAAAAGTTAAAACAAATTACCGAAAGGCTACCTTTAAAACTAAAGGCTTATTTAATGCTTATTTTAAGTATTCTTAATATTTTTCAAATTCATGACAAACTTTTTATTTTGAACGCTAACATTTATAACCACTACGCTACATAATTTTTTTTTATTTAATTGGTTGTTATTTACATTTTGCTGGATATTCGTACGTATCACGACTCGAAATGGCTACGTGCACTTCAGTACGACCAGTAGTCAACAGGTGGTGCTGTTTGTAAAAGTATTCGAATACTATCCATCCTTTGGAAATTAGTCCTTTATATTGCCGCTGCATTTGCTAAGGGATTTAGGGATTTTTTTTTTTTTTTTGTTTTCGTTTTCATAAATTCGTTTATTAATGAAAGAGGTTACATATGGCAGTGAAGCCCAGAAATACAACAATGTATACATGCACTTGCTGAAATACCAGACGGTCATTGTCTCTTCCTGCAGTCCATGACACGAATAAAATAAAAAAAAGGGATAATATAGCAGACATGAGAAACAATACACGACAACAATTACATAGTAGAATGGGGAAAAATAGTACAAAAAAAACCACAAAGAATGAATGGGTGTATGTGCTGTGTACGCATCCCTGTGCATTCGGATATACAGCTATTGTGTCACGAAACCTTTGCAAGGGCAGACGCTAGAAACGAAGGAGAGGTGGGGAAAGTGACAAAGGCTGTCGGCGTCCCGACGCCAGGGAAGTCTGGACGCCACGTGGTGAGCTGATGGGCGCCGCGGAAAATGAATATTCATGTCGCGGCTGGGGGCTGGAGCTACGAGCAACACCGTTACAAAACCGCACAGCCACGCGAGAAATTGTACGTGGAGTATGATTCACTCGAAGAGTTCCCGCAGCTCGGAACGACCCACCCATTCCTCGCGTCATTTGGAGCAGAATGTACCATTTTAATGTGGTCATATTCCCAGTACTATGCACTGCATAAAGATATTTTTTTGTAAATGTTACTGACATAATCATTTAAAATTACATATGTGTCCATCTGTACATCTACGTGAAAGCAACTGTAGGCTATCATTAAAAAAATATATGTGTGAGCGAGTCTCTCGGTACAACATCTAACCCATGTAACGAGTAAACTCATGTGTTCTCATGTTGCAAATAAACTTATAATACGAACTAGGACACTAAATTTTATGTAGTTTATTGTTAATAAGCCAAGCTTATTTAAGGGGAAAATTTAAAAAAAAATTCCCCTTATTAAATACCTAACTATCATTATGTTTAACAAAATGGTAATAACCTAACCTTGCCGAACCCAACCCAACCCGACACAACACAGGCTAGCTTAGGCTTATTTTTATTTCTTACTACGATTTTTCTCAAATCTGGAGCATTTGATGCGCTTCGGGTGGTTTCAGAACAGTTACGATGCAGTTCGTGCGCACGGTGTGGGCATTTTGGGTTAAAAGAACGAAAAGAAAAGATGGTGCATTTTATGCTGTTCGGCTAGTTTCGTCCGCACGGTGTAAGTAAGTGTGTTGTCGAAATTAGCTTTATTCTGATATTCAATTCCGTGCTCAATCTACTCAAACATACCACCATGGTCGGAAGAAAAAAAGATCGTTAAAAAATAGCAAAAATATATCAAGCACAGAAGTTTTTATGCAAACAATTAATAAATAAGTAAGAAATAAGTAATAAATGCATGCAGATTAATGTCAGAGTTAAAATGAAAAAATAAAATTAACTTGCAACAAAAATAGAATCAAGGCAGGAACTAAACAAGTCCTTATATAATGGTTTCTATAAACTTGAAGTACAAATGTTTGTGTCAGTCCTAGCGTGTACTGAAAGGGCGCGATCAAATCATGTTGTACAGTTTTAGATTAATATTCGTATGTAGCCTTAGTCTTAAAACTCTCTATTTCTTGTACATCTTTCAAAAATAAATCAAAATTGATTTTCCCCGCACCCTGAAATTGTTAATCACTTGAGAAACTTTTTATATTAATTGTATCACACTTAGTAAATAGGTATATCGTAAGAATATTTGTGACGAAACAACAAATGTGAGAGATGTATATGTTGATTTTACAGAAATGGCCCTTAGCAGAAAACGAAAATATCAACATGACGTGTGAGACAACACGTAAGGATGTTTGGTACTCACAAAGCATGGGGAGAAACTCTAATTGCCGAGACTGAGACATCGTTTTTTTTTAAATAGTTTTGAGCACAACACGCTATAAAGAACACTTCATATTATATTACTGAAATAGCTACATTGATTGTGAAAATTAGTGCATAAGCTATTTATTTATTATCATGCAAACAAACCACTTTATTGTGGTAGCCACGTATTTTGTTGTGTGGAAAACCAAAATGTTTTACGTCTTTTACTCCTTCATGTAGAACGTGTTTTTTTTTTTTTTTTAAATTACGATACAGCATTAATTGTTATTCACACAGTTAGTAATTAATTAAAATTATAAACCTAAAACTTTGCATTTTAACTTCTAGCCTGCGGTTTTTGCTAGTAGTTACGGGTTCGCCCAACAGATAGCGTCACATGTCACGCGAAACAGTAGTTTCAGTTTCCACTGTTAAGGGCGCAGTTACACGGGATTGTGAACTACTTCAGGTAAACATGTTCAACTTTTACGTTCGGTTACACACACAGTGTCTGAACATGTTTCATTCGAGCCCATTCCTCATTCAACCCAAACAGGTGTTAGAAAAGTAGTTCAGAATGACATATTTTCTACGTAAGTAGTATACGAATGTATTTTCTGCGCCCGGCGCCGGCGCGTGGATTGTGATTGTCTGTCCGCCATCTTGGATTGTGACGTCACGGCGGCCATCTTTGACTCAAAATTCATCAAAATTCCTCAAAATTGACTCAAAATGACTCAAAATTTCCCGTTTTCGATGGAAAATTTCCCGTTTTCGAGGGAAAAATTCCCGTTTCGAGGAAAAATTAGGATTTCGAAAAACCACAAATGTCTTTTGCCTTAGAAAGAACACAAATTCCTGATATAGGCTTAAGCATCCTTAAATACAGCCTCCGATAGGCCTCTTTTAGGATTATGACGTCACCGTTGCAATTTTCGTTACGCCCGCCATCTTGAAAATCCGCAATTATTATGTTAGAAAATCGGAAAATTTTTTAAAAATCATTAAAAAAATTATTTGATCGAATTAAATAAAAATCTTAAAAACCACTGTTGCAGTTATCGTTACGGTCGCCATCTTGAAATTTAGATGCCATCTTGGAAATCCGTAATTATTATGTTAGAAAATCGGGAAAATACCAAAATTCATCAAAAAATTAACTTAATAGAATTCTGATTGATTATATCGATTCCCGTCCTTGGTTCGAAACCGGTGAGGGCAAAAAATAAAAATAAAACATCAGATCCTTCCTCCACAGAAGCCACCTACAGACTGACCTACCAACACCAATAACAAGGTATTTACCATCAGCTGGTATGACGTCA
Source organism: Bacillus rossius redtenbacheri (assembly GCF_032445375.1). Taxonomy (NCBI): domain Eukaryota; kingdom Metazoa; phylum Arthropoda; class Insecta; order Phasmatodea; family Bacillidae; genus Bacillus; species Bacillus rossius. Next base: position 16,386,141 of record NC_086340.1, on the reverse strand, counting down.
TGTCCACCATCTTGTCTTCGTACGCAGAAGATCACCATCTTGTTGTAGTCTGCTAGTGTGTGCTGATACCATGTTAGTATAATTATCTGGTCACCATACCTTTGTCCTCAACTGTTGACATTGAACTTTGATCTTGACCTTGAACATCGACCTTGACCTTGAACTTCGACCTTGACCTTGAACCTTGACCTTTGCCTTGAACTTTGACTTTGACCTTGAAATTTGACCTTGACCTTGAAATGTGACCTTGACCTTGAACTTTGACCTTGACCTTGAAATATTACCTTGACCTTGAAATTTTACCATGACCTTGAAATTTGACCTTGACCTTGAAATTTGACTTTTTCCTTGAAATTTGACTTTCTCCTTGTCGACCATCATGGATCCGTCATTTTATTTAGTACATGCTACCAGGAGCTACCACCTGCTGGAGTACTCCATCTTGTATGTACTCGTATTATAGAGTACATTTCCATCTGGATAATTTTATTCTAACCCGCTACAGTGCAGTAATCATTTATTACCGAGGTGCCCCCGCCATCTTGAAATTCGGCCGCCATCTTGAAATCATGTAATAATGTAGCTAGAAAAGCGGGAAAAAATCCAAAATTCATCAAAAAAATCACTCATTAATTTAAATATTGATTCGATCCGCTCCAGTCCTTGGTTCGATACTCGATCGATGCAATAATGTTTAATTTTATGAAAAAATAATAATTTCAATAAACCATGTTCAACATTCTTAAGAGACTTTAAATCCTCTACTAGCATCATCCTATCCGACATCAAGACCAACATATTGGTAATTCATAATTTTAATGCTAGAGATTCGGGAAAAAGTTAAAAATTCATTAAATAAATTTGGAAACAATATACTGATTAATTAGGTCGACTAAGGTCCTTGGCACGATCCTGAACGAAGCTAAAACAACTTTAATTTTAAAAAAAAGTACCAGAAAAGTGCAAGGTTCGAGAAATAAAACACCACAAAGTCTTTTACAAATATAATATTTATTACACAATTTCTATCCTACTACAGGATCACTTGTGAAAGCCAGCAAACTTATAAACATTTAGCCCTGCATAGACGTGCAACGACTACTTCTTAGCTCTAACAGCTCCAAATGCTCCAAATGCTTGACAGCTCCAAATGGATCCAACAGCTCCAACAGCTTCAAATGCTCCAAACGGCCTCCAAATTTTTGACAGCTCCAAATGGCTCCAAATGCTCCAAACGGCCTCCAAATGCTCCAACAGCTCCATAAGCTTCAAATGCTCCAAACGGCTCCAACAGCTCCAAATGCTCCAAATGGCTCCAAAAGGCTCCAAATGCTCAAAAGGCTCCAATTGATCCAACAGCCTCCAAATTCTCCAACAGCATCCAAATGATTAAGATAGCTCCAAATGGCTCCAACAGCTCCAAGTGGCTCCAAATGCTCAAAATGCTCCAAAAGGCTCCAAATGCTACAACAGCCTCCAAATGCTCCAAATGCTCCCAATGCTCCAAATGACTCCAACCGTTCCAAAAGGCTCCAAATGCTTCAAAAGGATCCAAATGCTCCAACAGCTCCATCTTCAATTTGTTCCAACTGATTCCAATTACTTTTCTTATCGAACTTGACATGATTACTGACATGACTTTATTAGTATACATTTTGACTGGGAGTGGTAACGTTTTTTACACCTTTAAGTTATAAGTTTTATTTAGAAATCAGATTTCGATAAATGGTAGCTTCCATCTGGAAAGAAAATATATTAATTTATCTTCAAGTTTATACACATACATTTAATTTAAGCCATTATTGTATGTAGCCAGCTTCCCTCAGTTCTTTGAGTATGAAGGATATTTCTTTAATGTTCGAATAGTTTCCTGCACAAAGCGATCCATGTAGTAGTCGTAGCCTGTCAACCAATATGTTAGGATCTTCCCATGAGGTATAATCAATCTCTTCTGCTGCGTTCATCATCCTTGCATGTTTATAATAAATATTATTATCTCTGGTGTCTATCGTTTTAACACCAACCACAAGGACACTTTGTCATCTTGCCAGTGATTATCACAAGCTTGATCAGGATAATTTATTTTATTACGACGTTTCCTTCGTTTTGGTCTCAAGCCACCATCACAGTCTTCGCTCTTGCTTGCTTTTGGTGCTTCAGCACAGTACTCAATCATGTCATCCTTAGATGTGTCAGCACAGTCTTCGTTCATGTCAGCTTCTGATGTGTCACCACAGTCTTCAATCATGTCAGCATCACAAACTTGATCAGGATAATTTATTTTATTACGTCGTTTCCATCGTTTTGGTCTCAGACCACCATCACAGTCTTCGATATTGCATGTTTTAGGTGCTTCAGTACAGTACTCAATCATGTCAGCCTCAGATGTGTCACCACAATCTTCAATCATGCCCGCTTCAGATGATTCATCAAAGTCTTCGACCTTGTAAGCTTCAGATGGTTCTCCAACTTTCTCATTTTCATGGAGACGACTAGATATTGGAGTAAATATCTTTTCATTTCTAATGTGGTTACAACTTCCTGCGTTTGTTTTAAATTTTAAATTATTATCTTGATCCTGATCAGTAATTTTAGCATTAGCTTTTTCGCCTTCGTTCCTCTTCCGCGATGTTGTAGCCAGTCTTCGTTATCTTTATTCATCTTAATTGTACAGGTCTTGTAATGTCTATCCAAGTAATATCTTCTACCAAAGGATTTCTGACACTGACTGCAATGAAATGGTTTTTGACAAGGACCCAAATTACACTCGCTTCTTTCATGTCGTTTAGCATTCTTTCTCAAGGTAAACACCTTGCTACAGTATCTACAGTGATGACGTTTTGATACAGCAACAAATCCCGTTTCAGGATTCATATTAGTTACTGAGACTAATGCCAGATGCAAACTAAGAGTTTTAAATTAGATATATTACTTAAATAGAATTTTTTAATTATTTCATCAGCGAGAATTAATTTATCTCATTCAAAGGTACTTGTTGCAAGTAGTTCTGCTTTTCAACAACAGATGTCGCCACATGTTACTTGCAGGTAAATAATATTTAGTTCTTTTATGCGGGATGCGGGATGCTCACTAACGATCGCAAAAGAAGGATGGCTTCGCTAGACTCCAAGAAGAAGGAAGTTCGTCCATCCTGTCAGTGCTTCTTAGATTTCTCAGAGATTATTTGACTGAGTAATGATATTTTTTTTTAAATTTCCACCTGATAAAAATATTACAAGTGCTGATTTATTGGCAGAATTTCAATAATTAAATGCAACCTTGAATAAAAAATGACATGACTCATTAAGTAAAAAATTCTTCATGCAGAGATAAATTCCTCATCGGTAACCAGAAGCACTCGGAGAAAACCATCAGATGCCTAGTCAGGAATAATCAGAAGCACCCAGAGAAAACCACCATAATATTGTCAAGAATAATCAGAAGCACACGGAGAAATACACCATAATACTGTCAAGAATAAACGGGAGCACACGGAGAAATTCACCATAATATTGACAAGAATAATCAGGAGCACACGGAGAAAACCGCCACAAGTTTTCTTTCGTATCATAAAATTTCAGGAAAAAAAAATTAAAAAAAATTAATTAATAAAAAATTAAAAATAAAATAATAAAATACATAAATATATTCTGCTAGCTTGTGAACTTCTCATTGTTGAACAAACATAGAGTTCTAGTACAAGCCAGAATTTCATGTATTTTTTTTATTTTATTTTTTATTTATTTATTATTCAAGGTCAAATTTCAAGGTCAAGGACAAATTTCAAGGTCAAGGTCAAATTTCAAGGTCAAGGTCAAAGTTCAAGGTCAAGGTCGAAGTTCAAGGTAACTGTCAAAGTTCAATGTCAACAGTTGAGGACAAAGGTATGGTGACCAGATAATTATACTAACATGGTATCAGCACACACTAGCAGACTACAACAAGATGGTGATCTTCTGCGTACGAAGACAAGATGGCGGACATGACGTCATACCAGCTGATGGTAAATACCTTGTTATTGGTGTTGGTAGGTCAGTCTGTAGGTGGCTTCTGTGGAGGAAGGATCTGATGTTTTATTTTTATTTTTTGCCCTCACCGGTTTCGAACCAAGGACGGGAATCGATATAATCAATCAGAATTCTATTAAGTTAATTTTTTGATAAATTTTGGTATTTTTCCCGATTTTCTAACATAATAATTACGGATTTCCAAGATGGCGTCTAAATTTCAAGATGGCGACCGTAACGATAACTGCAACAGTGGTTTTTAAGATTTTTATTTAATTCGATCAAATAATTTTTTTAATAATTTTTAAAAATTTTCCCGATTTTCTAACATAAAAATTGCGGATTTTCAAGATGGCGGGGGTAACGAAAATTGCAACGGTAACATCATAATCCTAAAAGAGGCTTATCGGAGGCTGTAGTTAAGGATGCTTAAGCCTATATCAGGAATTTGTGTTCTTTCTAAGGCAAAAGACATTTGTGGTTTTTCGAAATCCTAATTTTTCCTCGAAACGGGAATTTTTCCCTCGAAAACGGGAAATTTTCCCTCGAAAACGGTAAATTTTGAGTCATTTTGAGTCAATTGTGAGGAATTTTGAGTCAAAGATGGCCGCTGTGACGTCACAATCCAAGATGGCGGACAGACAATCACAATCCACGCGCCGGCCCCGGGCGCAGAAAATACATTCGTAAACTACTTAAGTAATTCTCTGATTGGCTGTTGAGTGTTGAGAATAGCCCTATAAACAGTCATTTTGCAAACAAAAAGAAGAAGATTGAGAATTTTCCTGGCACAAGTTAGTGTAATATTTCACCGACTGCGACAAAGAAGTTGAAGAGTTGATTATTGTATTGGTTTAAAATTGATGCTGAAGGAAATAAATAGGATCCACAAACATTCATTTGATTACAGTAAACAATCGGTTTTGGAGTTGAACACACTTTATAACAACTGCCGTTAGTAAACAGGTTTTCTTAAACCTATTCACATGAAGTAGTTTGGCGTAGGGACATCGAAAGTAACCCAAGGAACGGAGAAAATATATAATTTTATCGGTCTGCCTACCCATTACCTAATGTACAGATTTTCAAACACCACAGTTTAAAAAAATAATAATTGTCTAAAGACTGTGAACGTTACCATGGTCATAACTGTAAACATTATCTGCGCGAATCATAATTTATGAGGTTTCCTGTAAATTCTATCTGCAATAGTCGTATTTTTTGTCGTACTATCGGGGTAAAATCAGGCGTTAAAAAAGATTTGTGCACTATGTACGCGCGTTATAGATTTTATTTCTTTTTTCATTTGAGACATTGAACTATTTTGAAATTTATTGTAACAAAATTTTTTTTTATAAATACTCAATATTCAATTTTAATATAGTAATATGTATAAAATATTTTTTTATTTAATAACTAAATCTATAAATACGCTAAATGTTAATTATAATTGATTCATTTTAATTATTTATTAAATTATAATATATTAATTTATAATTTATAAATCAAATAAATTATGCGTACGGGAACATAACATCGCTTATATAAATACGAGTACACTTGAATATACACTTGAAAAAGGTTATGAACACAATTTCTATGGCTAATATTCAGAAAACAAATAAATGCTTTTATATTATGGACTAGTATTCAATTTCAATCACTAAATTTCTGAACGCGACTCACATATAGTTCCACACCTCGCTAGAATTTGCTACCGGAGCAGCAATGTAGACTATCTAATCATTCTATTCACAGAGCTAAAGGCTAAAAAATAATGAAACGTCTACAATAAAAACTAAAAAGACATGGGAAAATACCCCTGTTTAGACCTGATTTTTGACATGGAATTTTATTAAAATAGTTACTAAAAATCTAATACTATATATGTAGTATCCGCAAACGTTAGATGACTAATATAGTATTAAGTATAAAAGAATTGTTGAATTGTTATAAAGTTTTATTACCTTTGCGAATTCATGTAAATTCATTTCCTAACAAACTTAATTAATTTAATATTAATTTAAGTAGAAATATAGGAAAAGGCCTATCTAGTATAAAAAATAATCAATTCAATGGACTGAACTATGTATTTAATAATATTATAGCAATACAATAAACAAATAAAATGTATACATATATATGTTTAAGCACAATTTGTATAATCAAGTAATCTATAATTTTAAAAAAGGTTTTTAAAACATCCACTCCCGAGGTTTTCATCACATTCCTTATCTGATACCCCGCCTTCTATACCACTGCTCTACGAAGCCTGACAGAAGATTGTAAGAAGAATATGTATCATGCAACTATAATGTAGCGCGTGACTGTGAAATTGTGGGAGGAGGGCGCGTCTCCAATCCTGGGTCCAGGGCCCCCACCCCTTTTTTTTTATTCGGTAATAAAAAATTTAAATTAATATTTTAATTATGTGGTTTAACTCTCTGGCCAGCTATATCTAGCGGTGCGCCATCTATCGTGTCGGTTTGAAGCACTGCGGGGTTGTTCGAGGAGTCGCCGCCCGCTGGGGAGAGGCGCTGGCGTCGCTGGGAGGTCCGTGACCCCGAGCGTCGCGGCGTCTGGGCGTCAGGACGGCCTGGCGCCTCTCCCATAGCACTAGGGGCTGCCGCGGGGCGGGAGGATGTTCGCCGTCGCAGCGCGAGGGGAGAGAGGAGGGTCTCTATTGTGGCCTACATCCAGCCTCCCAGCCAGCCAGTCGCACTCCGCTTCTCCCACGCACGGGAAAAAGGAGTTGGGTGGTAGGGGGGTGAAAAAAACGACGAAGGAGTTTGTCTCGACCTTCTCCCACCGCGCTCCTGAAATCGTAACTCAGCACAGCGCGGGTTCGAGAACACCACCCAGATCACACACGACACCTCAGGGTCACCGAACATCCTTTATCTACATCGCCGTTAAAACCTAATATATCTATTTTTCACAACTCCAGGTAGTCCGCGGCCTGTGACTCTACGCCCGGATATGGCACTCGGACATCGAGGTCCGTCAGTGGCTGTGACGACAGTGCAGTTGCAGCTTGCCCCTGCGGCGGTATAGCCTGATTGAGCAACAAATCTGAGCAAGTCTGAACACTGGTGGTCTCGGGCATGTGTCGTTTTGCCTAAAGGCGTTTTGCCTAATTTTAGGGAAAACGCCGTTTAGCAAAACTCCGTTAGGCAAAACGCCGTCAGGAAAATCACCGTTAGGAAAATCGCCGTTAGGCAAAACTCTGTTAGGCAAAACGCCGTTAGGCAAAACGCCGTTAGGGAAAACGCCGTTAGGGAAAACGCCGTTAGGCAAAACGCCGTTAGTAAAATCGCCGTTAGGCAAAACTCTGTAAGGCAAAACGCTTTTTCCTCTTTTAGGCAAAACGCTTTTTTCTCATTTAGGCAAAACGCCATTAGCCAATTCGACGTTAGGCAAAACGCCTTTAGGCGAAATGACTTTAGGCAAATCACCGTTACGAATTCATGTTTAGGCATACCGCCTGTAGGCAAATCGCCTGTTACTCGTGTTCTCCTCCGGCCTCTACACTAATGCACCTCTATTCCCTTGTCGCCTTCTTACATCTCTGGGGGTTTATTCTAAGTTTCCAGCGTTTTCTATCGGAACATTTCGATATCGATTCCGACATATAGCTCTTTGGCCGATCGGCAACACACGGTTCCGAACGATCGTAATCGAAAGGTACTGAAATTGCTATTCTAAACGCGGTATCGTTACGAGGCCTAACTATCTCGGCAAAGTTCGGGTTACGATTTCCCCCTCTACAATTTTTCTGGCAGCGAAGATGAGATTTGAAAACTGAAACATAACAACAAAAAACACTTCATATTTCTAACAAATTTATAAATAAAAACACAGAGTTTATACGGCAATATACTTTCCAGATGTTTCAATGTTGATAAAAGTATTTATAAAAATCTTAAGTAATTTTAAAAGTGCTCGAGCAAGCGAAAACATGTTTATTTCTTAAATTATTTTTACGGGATATTTGGTGTGAAATGTTTGGAGTTGTTTGCACGTGGTCGGTCATTGTATTATTGAAATAATGGCTGCTCGGCTATCTCGTGTGAGTGAGAGGCAAATTAAAATGTTGGTTTATTTTATGGAGGAGCACCCCGAATTCTTGCGGAGAAAATTTTAATCGAATTTCACGACTGCAACAAAATACACACGCTGAGTTATTTTTGAAACTTTTGATATCTGAAACAGGCGAATAAATTATGAATATGTATTTTGGAAGTTGGGTTATTTTTCAATTTACTTGTATAAAATCTTCGTTATAATATTGTTATTATAGAAAGACGTATTTACATTCCCACTTAGTTATTATGTATCTGGAGCACTACTTACATTACGTAATTATTGTAACTTAAAGCGGTAACTAGGTAAGGACTCATCCGAAAGAAGGCAAAACTAAAAAAAACGGAATGCATTTATTTTACTTATATAAGTCATATCAAATCATTCTATAAAACGGCATTGTGATATATATATATATATATATATATATATATATATATATATATATGGTTAGAAGTAGCTTCCATATGAAGAAATACTTTCGTGACTTTGGGGAGTATTCAAGTAGTTGGCCTAACAGTTACTAGATGGCAGGGATTGCGGAAGTGCGAGGCAGTAGCGCGCAGCGGCCGGTAGGACTACTGCAACACTTAATCGGAATTAAGTTTCGCGTCCATTACCGTTTCCTGAGTGGTAACAGTAATTACTGAAGATATTTGTACATGTATTATGGATCAATATTTTATACATAATAAATGTACAAATATCTTCAGTAATTACTGTTACCACTTGGGAAACGGTAATGGACGCGAAACTTAATTCCGATTAAGTGTTGTAGTAGTCCTATTCGCCGCAGCGCGCGCTACTGCCTCGCACACCCGCAAGCCCTGCTGCCCTCTCGTGACTGTTAGGTCAACTACTTGAATAGGACCCCAAAAACATACATATTCAATGCTACTGGGAAAAAATTTCCTTTTACAAAATATTAAACACAATTGACTCCTACGTAAAATATCGTAAATATAGATCACGCCCAAAAATGTACTATTTTCGACCATGTATAACTATTTGTGTACACATAAATCGTGCATCCGCCATGATTTCAACTGGCTGCTAATTCCCGATCGGCAAAGGCTTTTCGACAGCAATTGTATACTCGAAACATACCGATCGTTGGCTTCCGAGAATCGAAAGGTTCCGAGTTGATGAAAGTATCTTAGAATACCATATTGTAGAAAGCTTCCGATAATCGTGGAATCACGATCGTGAACTCTTTTCCGAGAAACTTAGAATAAACCCCCTGTTTTGTTTCCCGTTGTTTCGACACTAGTTCCGATTCCCCTTACCAGGGAGGGGGGAAATTTTTTCCCGTACTTTTACAAAGGATTCATATGGAAACCAGCAAGTTATAAGTTATAAAAAAATTTAATACCATCATCTGTAAGGTGTTTTACAGTGTTGGTTCGAAGTCATAATTAAAATATAGTTTTATATAAAGGCATGCAATAATACTGATCTTGTTTTCTCGCTTGCTGCGCGAAGGAATCGCTCTTTTCGAAATTAGCAGAGGGTGGACCAGTAAAAATTTTATTTGGCAACAGGACGGAGCCCCTTCCCATTGGATTCTCTTTGTACGAGAGTGGTTTAAAAGTCGAAGTCCCTGACCGTTGGATTGGTCGTAATGGTCGAGACGACAGAGCTCTTTTTCGCTGGTCTGCACGTTCACTTGACATAACGCCACGCGATATTTTCTTTTTACTTTGGAGCTTTAGAAAATATCGTGTCTACGTTCAGCCGCTACCTAATGATTTGCCGTAGTTGAGACGCAGAATTGAAGAGGCTATTTCTTCCGTTACTACGGACTTGTTAACCAAAGTTTGGGAAGAATTAGACTTTAGGTTGGATATATGCCGTATAACTAAAAGTGCATTTATTGAACATTTTTAAGAAAAACTAGGTTCGTTTACCTTCAATTTGATTTATGATTTGTTGTAAAAGTATAAATTAAACTGTTATGATATACAATGGAAATTGGGACAATCTTTTCATGTACACCGTGTAGTTTCAAAATAATTGTATATTTATATTGAAATGTATTCAAGCTTACATTTTCAAACCATGGGAAAGAAAAACTAATATTTAATAATTGCACTTTATTTTGTTTTATTATGCTTGCAAATGTGTGCAGTTAGTACTGGAACGGTATTCGGGCAACGGTTTACAAATAACTTTGACTATTGGAGGTACCAGGACAACACAACCCGTAAATGCCCGGGTGAGAATCAGAAACCAGTATTACTGCGAACACTATTTTGCAGTGATACAGTTATGTACAAGTATCTGTAATTTTACATGAATATTTATGCTCCACTTAACAAAAAAAAAATGTACTGCGCACAATGTCGAGAACGGCAGTAGGCCCCATAATTCAGCAGTTTCGTGAATATTTGGGGTGATATATCACATTTATTACCACCGGCTCAGGCCGTGAATATTCAGCCGTCTGGTGGCACATACTGTGTTCGCTGATAACAGGATATCATGTGATTCAAATAGAATAGGATATTGCGCGCAACCTCTGCTTTATACTAGAGCACAGTTCCGTTGTAACAGTAACACTCTAGATACGTTTTTTTATATTATTTTATCAAAATATTGCAAAAAGGTATCTTATGAGTTAAACAAATTTCAATCGTACTTTGAAATAAGAAGCATCTTTAGTAAAAAAATATATAGTTTCTAAACTTTTCTTAGGGCCTTAATAGTAGGTTCATATAATCATAAAATTATTGTACCAGGTTGTTATCGACTGAAATAGTTTTTTATTTTAGGTTGAAATTCCAATACTTCTAAAACAAAAAATTCTCACAATTAAAAATAATGAAAGAGTAATGAAATAGATATAAAATTTGTTTTAAAAATTTCTCCACGCAAATCATTCTATCGCTGGTACTTAAAATCGGTGTCCACTATATTTTAAATGCATTATACTGTAATTTTTTTGTAAATGGAACACAAACATTCATGTAAAATTACAGATATTTTTACATTTGTTCATTTCCATGAAAACTATATCACTACAAAACAGTGTTCGCAGTGTTCTTACCCGGGCATTTATGTTTTGTGTTGTTCCAGCACCTCTAGGTAATAGTTAAATTTATCTCTAAATCGTTTCCTGAAAATCTTTCCACAATAAACTGCGCACATTAATAAGCATAATAAAACAAAAGAAGGTCCTATTATTGAATATTAGATTATCTTTTCAGTGGTATGAAAAAAAAATATATGCTTGAATGAAACATCAATTAAATAATAAAATTTTGCGCCAAGTGTAGAGAACATTTTGACATTATTTTTTGAAACTGCAAAACATTTTTCTACAATCTCTTTATATTTTTAATCTGAGATTATTGAAACCGATGGGGGAAAAAACATTGGTTGCCTGTAAATTCGGTTTACGGACGATAGTTTAACGTGACAACGCAATAACAAAACATTGAAGAAATGATTGCATACTTTTATGAATAAAATTGAATCATTTTTATTGAATAATCAGTATTTTGTATGGATACAACGAAGGAGTGAAATGAAATCTACAATTTAATTGATAAATTTACTTTTATTTGCACTCATTAATTCAAATATGTTTATTACTTTAGCGAAGAGATTATTTTAACTATAACTGTTAATCTGTGTTATTCTGTTAAGGATAGGACGATGATAGTGAAAAGTAGGAAACGAATGGGAGTGTTTCAAGTTTAATGTGCCTCGAAAAAGTCAAATCGATGGTTCTTCCAATCGAGTGGAAGAGAGATAGATGCGGTGCAAGCGTACAATGTGCGTAACGGGACAATGTGCGTAACGGGACACTTTTTCGTGCTTGCAGCCGGAGTTCATCGATTTATTAGACGTTGTCACGTCAAAAAGTTTAATATTCCCTTTAATGTCGATGTGAGGGGTGTCGGTGCGTGGCGTTGGCGATCCTGAGAGGGTGAGTTGAGGTCGTTACGTCATCGCGCGAAGGGGAAAGGAGGGGGCCCGCGGTATTAACACCCGCAGGGGGTTCGACCGCGCCTGCCATAACTGCTCCCCCAGGATAGCCAACTGTCCAAAAATTGCTTCACGACTCCGCACGTCCACCAGTCATCTCACATAACTACAGTCCTGTAAAATTCGCGTATTCATTTCGCGATAGGATAGATTCCAAATACTTTTGAGATTATTTTGCTTCAGTGATTGGGCCACACAGTTTATCTGAAGGACTCCGGGCCAATGAAAAATCTTTAACAGAAGAATTAGCGAATCACGATCATTCCAGTCAACAGGTGTTACGAGTCGGTAACCAATCAGCAGATGTAATTTGCACGAGTGCATAGAGGATAATGGAGTCTATCCTTTAGGGATTTGAAATCGCGAATTTTTCCGGTCCCTACTTATATCATTTCACAAACCAGAAAACCACCAGTCCGTAAGAATACTTCATTGCAACAGTTTCCTTCAGCAAATGGTGAGTCTTTGTCTGGTATATGCCCCGGATACAAAGCTCAGCCGTATATCTGACACTGGCTCAGATCAATCGCTTAATGAAGCAACCTCCAAGCAGCCATTGCTGACTGACCAACAGGGATGTCATCATCGCCAGTGGCGGACCCCAGGGGCTGAGCACCCGAACTTGGCATCGAACCCCGAGGCCCGAGAATGCAGCCCCTAACCTCCTGTCTTGTGTCCGTAAACAAGTTTTGACGGGGATTGTGAAATAAAATGACTTTGGAAATTCGCCGCGACACTTGGTGACTACAAATGGCCAGAGTTAAATTTAATTTAACTTCGACGGAAATTACGTTAAACTCGTGTGTTGTCCAGCCCTCCTTGGTTTTTTTTTGGGGGGGGGGGAGGGGTGATTAAATATTTAGCTGAGCAGCTGGTCTTAACTGCTCAGGTTATCTTGTTGATGTATTTTATGACCCTGAAACGCTAGGTAATCGTCTGAGAAAAAAGGGGGGTTGTCTGTAAAGTCGGTTTACGGACGATAATTTTACGTGATAACGTCATAAGAAAACATTTTATTGAAAATTGCATACTTTTTAATTTTCAAATATTATTTACAGTTTTTGCAAATTTAATTTAAATAATTTGTTTAAATATAATCACGAACAATTAGTTTAAAAAGCCCGCCTTAACCAGTTTGATATTATAGAAGATTTTGTCGCACGGTGGTTGGCCGGTTCTTGCACTCTCGGTTCAGGCGGAACGTGACAATTTTTCGTGCGTGCAGCCGGCGTTCATCGATTTATAAGACCTTATCACGTCAAAAAAAGAACCAGAAGACACAAACAATGTGCTTGCGAGGCTGGGTGGAATGCAAGCTGGTAAATCGCTAACCATCGCATGCAACATTTTCCTAGTTTTCGTCTACCTGCGACTGATAGTTATCTAGCGTCTCCGTACGCGCCTTAAAAAGGGGGGGTGGCTGTGTAATACGTGTACGTATCAGGTAATATTTTCTATACAAAATATATAAAATAAGCTATATTTTTATATTTTAACACAATATTCTGTGCTTGTTGCGTAAAGGGGGTTAAGTCACAAATGGTTAATACATAGTGATTTGAATTCTTTATTTTTAAAATTTATAAGGAATATTAGAGACATTATATTAAAAAACAATGAGCTTCCAAAGTTCTAAAGCAGTTAATAAAGTTAAAAAAACTGACTTCAAGAAACCTGATAATTTTCAATTGCAATTTTCTCAAAACTATGATTTCGGACTTAACCCCTTTTATGCAACAAGCACAGATATATTCACTGTAACTACTGTAGTTTATACTAATGTTTTATACATGCAATCGATAGATTTTTGACGAGAGATGACGATTGAAACCCAAACGAACGTCGTAGCTTCTCCGAATCTAAAGTTATACTAAATCTAAATCTCGAAACCGCAGCCAAAATGACCTCAAAATGGCGGCGCTTCCCCCCTCCACCGCGTGCGGTGCGTCACAGTCCTCACTTAGTGTGACGAATTCTTTGATCCTTTAGCTGTCCAGAGGTGTAATTAAATTTTTGGATGAAGATGGTAGATGTGTAGCTGCAACACCGTACTATATCCCCCGATATTTGTTATCGTTTTTTTTTTGACGTGACAACGTCTAATAAACCGATGAAAGCCGGCTGCACGCACTAAAAAGTGTCCCATTACGCACATAGTACGCTTGCGCCGCATCTAGCTCTCTTCCACTCAACTGTTTATAAAGTTAAGTGAAAAGTTAATGTGGTTTTCATTGCTTATTACAACAACAATTTCGGCAATAAAGGTTAATTATTCTTGCATTTTCAAAATCTGATTACTAGTATAATTTGAAGTTATTATTAAAATAAAAATGATTCAATTTTATTCATAGAGTATGCAATATTTTCATCAATGTTTTGTTATGACGTTGTCACGTTAAACTATCGTCCGTAAACCAACTTTACAGACAGCCATATTTCTTTAATTGCCTTCCACCATGGAAGCAATTTTTAAAGACGTATTCACGTCAAATAAAATCCCGTTGACGTTCGATTACTTCAGAATACTCCATTGTGACGTACTTTCGATCGTGTAACTCATTCGTAGGTTCATAGATGGCAGCGTAGTCGGTGATTGTATGCCAGGTGCAGAGATGCAACGCTGAGTTTCCAGTCTTTCAGATACACGACAGTTGGTGCCAAGAGCCGTGGAGTAGCGACCACGCATCGAAGCAACATTACCATCGCGTTCCCCCGACGCGTGAAAGAGAGAAAATACTTAAGCGAGTCATCCTGCACAGTTGACAATCATAATTTTGTCATTTACACTGTAATATTGACCCACGTTTCGTTAAATGATCCTAAATGACGCTTTTTTTCTGTTGAAAAACGGCAGACATCATTTTTAGACTCTAGTACGTTTTTTCCCGGGTTGTTTACCAAGCGCCTGTACTCAGGCTACACGCATTACGTTCTCGACGTTCGTGATGCCTATGTCCCAGGCGTCCGTTCCATTCCCAGGCGGCGAACTTCTATGCCGAGCGTGACTGAATGTCGAATAATGTGAAAATGTGAAGTAGATATTGGTAAACTAAAACTGTCAATAAAAACTTTTTTCTCGTGATTTTATTATTTTTTTCTTAACGACCAAACGGTTCTTACTTAACGGACATCCTTCGTACACATAAGTACACGCCAAATTTTTTTTTCCTCTTTACCTTCAAAAACCTTTATCCAAAGTTCTGTGACGTGGGAAGGTACTTTCTGTTGGCACTAACCGCTCAGTCGTTGTCGTCGGGAAGATCGTTAATGCGAGCAGAGACGAAGTTCGCCTGTGCCAAAGCTTTTGTTCGGCACTATCGACCATTTGGCTCCTCTCAGTTTGAAGAGCGAACCTCCATCTCTGATGGAATCTCGATTATTCTCCAGAATGTCTTCCCGTCTGGCGCGCGTTCTTGCGGTTTTCCGAACACAGGCCTACGTCGCGGCGACGTACCGACGTAACAGTTCTCGTGTCGCTATGTGACTATTTTCCCCAATTTACGTTTCGTTACGCTCTTTACGACGTCATCGTCTCGACACACCCTATTTGTAGATGGCGGATCCAAGATGGCGGATCCAAGATGGCGGGTCCAAAATGGCCACCAGGGTCAAGGTCAAATGTCAAGGTCGCGGTCATCCAAGATGGCCGCCGTCACGTCACAAATCCAAGATGGCCGCCGTGACGTCAGAGCAATCGGCAGGCTCCACGGCTCACAGTGCCACAGCCAGCAGCCAGGGCTCGGACCGTCATTCACATACTACTTATTTTCTGTACAAAATATACGGAATAAAAAATAGACGAGAAAAAAATCTGTACGCCTATTAGACTGCAACAAGGTGTACGCGCAGCAGCGGATTAATTCTTGTGATTGGCGGCCGTCTGCGAGAAAAGTCGTTGCCGTATTTCACCGAGCCACTCAGCACGCATTTGCTTCCGCACTGAACTACCGTGATTGGTGTTGTAACACTGAACACGTACCTTGTAGAAACCCACCCAATCACGAAACACAGACGATGCTACAGTGTTTTAACATTCAGCTAGTCTCGGAATCTTTTCGCGAAATGTGCATGCTGTAAATAGGTTTCACTTTAGTAAACATTTTTTTATATATAAATTTAACATGTTTTTATGTTTTTAACGATTTGACAGTCACGCGGGCTCGATAGATGCGTACAGGTCATTAGGTATCCAATGGAACGCTGAAGATTCCATCTGGTGGAGAGGCATTGAATGTATGCTCTAAGCATGGCTTCCGAAAAAAAAATTGGTCAGTTAAATCATGTTATCGTGTAAACTGGTCTCAAACTCGACGGTTTCAAAGCAACGCGAGGTGATTTTGTTCGTGAACATCGTCATTCAGGGGGCGGCTCCAGCTCGGGGCGTTTTCATTTTACTTGTTTGTCTAGTTTTATGTTGAAAATAAGGACATAAATGGGGGAAAATTAAATTAAATTTTGAAGTGAAACTTTTTTGCTTACAATTTTCAAGCTTTACGAAAATTCCGATCGTATGAGGGAAATAGGTACGTGGTGGGGGAACCGGTAGTGGAGACTTCCATGCTTGCACAATCGCATACTTGCATACTAGAATACTTGCACACTCGAATACTTTCATACTTGTACCCTTGCACAGTTTTACACTTGCAAACTTGCAAACTTGCATACTTGCTTACTTCCACACATGCACACTTGCATTCTTGCCTATTTGCATACTTGCTTATTTCCACACCTGCACACTTCATACTTGCCTACTTGCATACTTGCTTTCTTACACACATGCACACTTGCATTCTTGCCTACTTGCATACTTGATTACATACACACTTGCACACTTGCATACTTTCCTACTAGCATACTTGCTTACTTCCACACTTGCACATTTGTATACTTGCCTACTTGCATACTTGCCTACTTCCACACTTGCACATTTGCATTCTTGCCTACTTGCATACTTGATTACATCCACACTTGCACACTTGCATACTTGCATACTTGCCTACTTGCTTACTTCCACACTTGCACACTTCCATACTTGCTTACTTCCACACATGCACACTTGCATTATTGCCTACTTGCATACTTGCTTACTTCCATACCTGCACACTTGAATACTTGCCTACTTGCCTACTTGCTTATTTCCACACCTGCACACTTGCATATTTGCCTACTTGCATACTTGCTTACTTCCACACTTGCACACTTGCATTCTTGCCTACTTGCATACTTGCTTACTTCCACTTTTGCACACTTGCATAATTGCCTACATGCATTATTGCTTACTTCCACATTTGCACACTTGAATACTTGCCTACTTGCATACTTGCTTACTTCCACACTTGCACACTTGCATTCTTGCATACTTTCATACTTGCTTACTTCCATACTTTCACACTTGCATTCTTGCCTACTTGCATTCTTGCTTACTTCCACACTTGCACACTTGCATACTTGCCTACTTGCATACTTGCTTATTTCCACACTTGCACACTTGCATACTTGCCTACTTGCATACTTGCACTCTTGTATACTTGCACACATGCATACTTGCATTTTTTGATCTGCGATTTCAGCCAAAGAGAATTGTGATTTCTATACCTAATGTCATAATAGGCAAGAAGTTTCACTTCTGTTGCGCGTAAACTCCGCGCACACGTTTTTATTTTTATTTTCCTTTAACTTAATTGCGTTGGTCGATACCTATTTCAATTGATGTTTTTTTAGGAGAAAAAAATTCAAAGATTTTACTGCACGTACAATAACTTATGGGTAGAGACCTGCAAAATTCGCGGATTCATTCGGTGATAGCCTAGAATTCAACACATATACCTCTTAGATAATTTTGCTATTGGCTTACTGTTCATCTGGACAAATTTTTCAACCAGTTATAACCTCTCAACCAAAGACGGATCGAATCACAGACAAACCAGCTGAGACGACTTACAAGTCGGCAGCCAATGAACTTGCGTTATTTGCCCGAGTCTACAGGGGTATGTGCAGTCTATCCTGAAGGCCATCGAAACCGTGAATTTTGCAGGTCTCTACTTATGGGGGGGGGGGGGGTTAGTAATGTTGTTTGAAAGAGTAGGTAAAGGGCCTCCGTGGAAGTAAATAGCACAGGGTCCTGCGAAGTTTAGCGCCACCGCACTGCTGACAGTCACAGCAAGTTGATTACAAACACCGTTAACAGAACAAGTGGCTGAATAATACTACGTAAACCATTGGTACCGCTTTTCCAGAACTACCGAATAAAACAATCCACACGAGACAGACTATACAGGTGAACCAACTGAAGTTGGCAATGAAAAAAAATAAAAAGGCGAAACACATAGAACTGAAAAGGCACGATCAGTCACCGAGCTGAAAGAAACAATGCCCACACTTCCAACAATGTTGGGTTGGTCCATTCCGTTATTCACCGAGCATAACTGAGTTTTTGAGCAGGACGTATTCATTACAAAGGACATATGAAAGGGAGAGGGTAGCACAGAATTTTGGTTCGTGATTCAACGAACCCTTTTTTTTTTATAATACGACAATAATGTGTAGGTATTTTCGTCATGTTGCGTCATTCCAGTGCTATTACGCGGTCGGCAGACATAAAAGACCGCGAAAATCCATTGGTATACAAAGAAAGTTCATGCGCTAGTGTCACGCGCTATTGGGCAAAGGGGTGGAAAATAAAAAATAAAAAAAATAAAAAAAGTAAAAAAAGAGGGATGTTCAGTTGCAGTCGACCGCAGTGCGTCCTGTGTGACGTCACGTCCGGCTGACGTAGCAAAGGATAAAAAAAAACAGGCCATCTCCCGCTGCTCCGTAAAAACGACGAAACGTTTCCTCTTTCTTTCCTGCGGGGAGGCTTGCGTTGCGAAGTTTTGGAAAATTACTTGCAGCCGGTCTACAAAATACGAAATCTCTTCCGCGATAAATGACTTTGAAGATGAGAAATGCTGCGTTTCGCTGATCTGACGCGCCGAGGCATAAAGATAAAGCGAATTTCGGTTCTCACGCTGCAACGAGGATCACAAAAACGTACATTGAAAGAAAAAAAAACTTATTCGTCAAAACAGAACCTACCAAGTTTTTTTTTTGTGACGACATAATAATATTTTAATCACAATAAATATTAGTGACTTGCTGTAGAACCTGGTTTCACACAAGTTGATAAATATTTTTAATAGAGAAATTATTCTATTAATAATTACCATAAGAAAACTTATATACAAGATGTATAAGTAGATGCAGGAAAAATTACCAGATTCATTTCGTAACAGGCTAATATTCAAATGCACATACCTGCTTTCGTTATTTGCTTACTTTTTTTTTATCTGGAGGGCTTTGAACCAATGAAAAATATTTAACCAAAGAAGAATTAAAATCACAGACAACCCAGATGAGTCGACTCACAAGTCAGCAACCAACGAACTGGCATTATTTGCCCGACTATACAGAGAACTGTGTAGTCTATGCTGAAGGTCATTGGACCCATTTATTTTTTTTCCAGTCCCTCCGTATAATACGTTCTTAATTGTTTACAGGAACTAGTTTTTGAAAGTTTTTTATATCGTGGAAAAATTTTAAAATATATGCTCAGTATAGATACTTATAGTATATTTACCTCGACATAAGGAAAAAATTGTAGGAAGCTTGTCATTACATGTTCGCAAGTTTGAAACAAACTTGATTCACTTTCACTAGTCTCCACAACGAAACCTCAACGCTACAAACCTTGAATGAAGTTTGTTTTCTCTGGATGATTTACCACGAAAGCCGGTAAGCATGAATTAATGCAAGGAGTTTTTATACGTCTCCATGACATGTCAAGTGACAAGCTCCCAATCAAAAATTCTACATTTGAACCGTAAATTTTGGGACATGCATCTTCCGGCGAGCTTGTGTCTTTTTATAAACGAATTAGTACCATCTTATTAGCTTTTCAAACAAAAAAAAAACACACAGCTTGAAGTACACTAACCGCCTTGCATTTTACGGCTTGACATGGCATATGACTTAGATTTTGCAACTCATTGATACATTTTTTTAATGATGTATTGATTACGAAAGTACACTGTAATCAAATTTATGTCACGTGTTCATCGGCACCTGCCCCATTTGGTCATCCCCCCCCCCCCCCCCCCCCCCCCCCCGTGACAAACTTGATTCTGCTAAAAGTTTCCCTAGGTGACTGCGATTCGCTTTTATTGCTTCATGGCGTTTCAAATAAGTTAATATCCAAATTTACAAGTATTCGCGTTGTAGACTGTCGCCAAACTATAACGCAAATCATGCAGTTTACTCACTACACAGGGAAAAAAAATTCGGTACTTTAACAAAAGATATTCCTTTCGAATTCAAGCTGCCAAGAAATAGTTTGTAATACTACAGGGAAAATATTGTAACTATGTACAATTCATGGCTTCGGTTATTTTTAATTATACGAAATAATTTTTTTAGAGATAATACTAAGTATTTTCTTAGGATATTCAACTGATGATTTTATATTTCAATTGATGTTTCATTCAAGCATAATTAGTTTTTAAAAAACCATGGGGAAAATAATTAATGCGCGCTATTAAAGGAAAGGTTTTACAAATAACTTCTAACTATTGTAGGTACTGGTACAACACGAAGCATAACTGCCCAGTATTCAGCGAAGGTGGTGTGTAAAATTTTTTTTTTTCATGCCATGTCATGCCGTAAGTTTTTATGAACTGCTGAGGTCTGCGTTTTGATGACGAGTGTGGGGTAGGGGGTGGTGGGAATCCGAACCCAGTATATTCAGCGGAGGGGGTGTGTAAAAAAAATTGTTTTTCCATGCCATGTCATGCCGTGTCATGTCTGGGGTCTGCGTTTTGATGACGAGTTGGGGGGGGGGGGGGGTAATACGAACCCAGTATATTCAGCGAAGGAGGGTGTGTAAAAAAAATTTTTTTTTCATGCCATGTCATGCCGTAATTTTCTGGGGTCTGCGTTTTGATGACGAGTGAAGGTGGGGGGTGGGAGAATCCGAACCCAGTATTCAGCGAAGGGGGTGTGTAATATTTTTTTTTCATGCCATGTCATGCCGTAAGTTTCTGGGGGTCTGCGTTTCGACGACGAGTGGGTTTGCGGGGTGAGAAGGTGTGGGAGGTGTCGACTCACGCTGCGAGCTGGAGCGCCGGATGATGTTCTCGAGGAAGGTGTTCTGCGGCGCCACCAGGCCACGACGTCCTCCAGGCATGCTGGCGCCACCGGGGGTCCTGGCCAGCTCCTCCCTGGGGCGCAACCGCTCACAGGCGACTCCACCCGACGGGCGCGCGCGTTTCCTTCTTCTTCCTTCTCTTCCTCCTTCTGTCTCGCCGTCGCCTGCTCGTCCCCTTCCCCGCGACGGAATTGGGTGTGTGGTGGGGGGAAGAGGTTGAGGGAAGACGTCTCGGGGGTCGAACACCCTCTCGCCTCAACACGGGTGGGGGTGGTGGGGGTGGGGGTGTAGGGGACCGCACCGGTTACGCCTCGCCGCCGCTAGCCGCAGTCCAGGTGCTGGTGGCGCGCGCCGCCGGGCGCGGACATCTCGCCGTCTTCTTCGTCTTCGTCGCCGTCGTCGTCGCCGCTACCTGGGGTCCTCCGACGCCGCAGTGGTCGCCCGGGCGCCCGCGGGCCTTGCTTGCCGTCACTTCATGGCGCGCCTCCGAGCGGTCTGCGAAACAAGAACAACCAGTGAGAGAGATGGTGATGACGTTGTTCGCAGGCTTTCCAAGGTCATTGGCTTCTGGGGTTGTAGCCGCGTCCTTGGCGAACAATTCACCGACGTTTTCGGCCGACGTTGCAGCCGCCGTCGTCATCAGGGAGCAGGTTACCTGCTTAGCCGCGTCCTTGGTGAACAATTCACCGACGTTTCGGTCGAAAAGTTGGTAACTGCTCCCTGATGATGGCGACTGCAATGTCGACCGAAAACGTCGGTGCGTTATTCGCCAAGGAAGCGGCTAAATATGTAACTGCTCACTGATGATGGCGACTGCAATATCGACCGAAACGTCGGTGAATTATTCGCCAAGGACGCGGCTACAACCCAGAAGCCAAGCTACAACAGAGAGATAGGTTACACCACGCACCCAAAGAACATCACCTTAGTTTAAAAAAAAAAAAATGTTTTGTTTTTCGCTCACTGCAAGTTTTTCATAAATATATTAATTTAATACTAGCCTCATGCTCGGCATTGCTATGCCTCTTTCGGTTTCTTTGTAATTTGTTTGAATTAAGGTACACACATACAAAAGCATTTTTGAGTATCTCTCTACGTATCTATGTTTCTATCTAGGTATATCTCGAACCATCTCCCTAGCTATATCTCTCTATATATCTTTAAA
Source organism: Bacillus rossius redtenbacheri (assembly GCF_032445375.1). NCBI lineage: Eukaryota > Metazoa > Arthropoda > Insecta > Phasmatodea > Bacillidae > Bacillus > Bacillus rossius. The sequence continues at coordinate 16,363,718 of NC_086340.1, read as the reverse complement.
AAACGGAAGGTATATATATATATATATCTCCTTTTCCTGTCACAGGTGTGACATAGGTATGTAAAAACACGCACGTATTCGCTTACAACGTTGTGTTAATATTTCAAAACCATCGGTGAAGAACTTTCAGATATTTAAGGTTTTGAACTGTCGAACATTAAAAATTTTTATTTTTATAGTTTAGATTCTAGAAGCACTAAGTATGTGTTAACCAGCTAAGGAAAATCAGAAAAGGAGGAATTTCTAGTGAGTGATCGCGATACAATTTGTTAAACAAAATTTATAATTATGGATGTTTTATTGAATTTTTATAAATTATTTTACCCACAAACCTCGAAACTGGGTCTTTTTTTAATGTGAGTAGTTTGTTTTAAACTTTTTTAAAATTATTAGCTCGTTGAAATTTTTTAAATCCAACAAACCTTGAACCTGTGCCTTTGGGAATGTAAGTCCAGTGTATCACAAGTTTTTTTTTTTAATTACTACCCAGTAATTATTCTTTCAAAATATCAGCAAACCTGTAGCCTGGAACTTTTGGAATGTATGGCCAGTCACTTTAATTTTATATTGGCTAGCTGGTAATTTTTCATACCAACAAACCTCAAACTTAAATATAATGGAATGTGCGCCCAGTATCTCACTTTTTTAAATTGGCTTGTTTTTAATTTTTTTTGACACTAACAAATTACAGAACTGGAATTTTTTTTTTTGGAATATGAGTCCAGTCTCTCCACATTTTTTTAATTATTTGATTTTTGATAAATTTTAACTTGATGATTTCAGTAATTGCGACAAGTGCTGTGACTTGTTAAGACAATTAGAAACATTACACCTATGTCCTACCTGGGTTTCGAACCCATATCCACTCGCATCGAATGCTGATTTGGATCCATCTACGCTACCGAAGTCAGGCTGAAATAATGTGGGGTAAAAATAAAATATATTTTGTAACTTCATATTTATCCTTTTTTTAATCCTTCAATACGTTCTTCTTAAACCAAAAAACAGTTTAGTATACTCTAAATACGCTGTTCTATTGCTAGGTGTTTTTCAATAAATATTTTTTATTAAGGTTGTTAGTTTATAGAGAATTTCTTTATAGTATTACAATAAAATTCAGTTTGTAACAAACAAAATTTTCAATTCTGTTATTTTAAAATGGAAATTCATCTCGCTTTTATACATACTAAACAGAGTATATCAGAATAATATAAACCCTTATCTTTAAGAGTTTTATGGTTTTAATTGTTTCTCTTTTAATATCAAATACTGTTCAAACATTCGTTAAGCAATCCGTTTTTATAGTGTAAAATTATTTCTTATTATTTTCATATTTAATATAAAATGTATTTCTATGGGCACTGACTCCATTCGCACTGGTTTATCTTTAAGTATATAATACCGATTAAATCAATGTCTCAGTTTTGAACGTTTATCGCTTATTTAGAATCAATAAACTACATTAAGTGGAAGACAGTTTAACGATACAAGGTAAAAAATGACAATAGCCATTTTTTCCATAAAACTATTGTGTAATACCCTGCGATAACGTTAGTTTCCGACTAACTTTAACACAAGACAAAAACTTTAACATAGGACCTAAAATAGTTTTAAAGAAAAATTTGTTCCTTCTATTATCCAAAGATAACTCAATTTATTGATTGACAACACATGTTTATCCACTATTTACTACAGTTTTTCTTAAAGCGTAAAAAAAATTATTTCAATTATTATTTTTAATATAAAATTTATGCTTTGTAAAAAAAATTCATACAGCTAAATAATAATATTCGCTGGAAAATGCGTCTCGTTTATTAAAATTTTGCAGGTTTTGCGCACAAAAATTAAAAGATTTTCCTATTACTCTTTGTATGATGTAAAACAGGGGAAATTACTAGAGTTCCCTTGTTTTAATTACTAGCTGGAAAGGAAGAAGAAAAGCACTGCCTCACAAACGGATAATTAAAACCGGTCCTTACCACTTAACCTGTGGATTATCTAATCAAAATAATTTATACCGTTAACTAAAGTTTGCTGCATTAAAAAAACAGGTAGATGAAAAGAAAGCTTTTTTTACTTCAAGGGACATCCCATATAATTAATTGGTTTGCTGTTAGCTTGCACAAACAATAGAAGTTAATTTGAATCATCATTTTGTACATACGTCATTGCTGGTTTGTTCTGTGTGTCATAAATAAAACCTGAAGAGCGGGCTGAAACATCAAGACTGAAGCTAACTGTGTTCGCCTGTGCTATCGTCGTTGTTTTTTCATGCCTGTTCAGTTCAATCGTTGGTTTTGCACGTGTCGCCGTATTGTCGGTTTAGTATCATCGTTGAGTTCCTCTGTGTGTCGCGGTGTTGCCCAAGGTTGTTGTTTGCCTGTATTTACGGTTTTTATTTCAACTGACTCGTCTTTGTCAACCCTCTGTGCTCGTCTGGTGCAGTGTTACTGTTCAAATTCCTTCCACGAAATTCTCTGTGTTGTCTTTACGTTTAACATTAGACGTCGGTTGATTTGCGCTTATTTACTGTGCTTTGTGTATTCGTGTTTGTTTGTTCTTTCCTAAAGTTTTTTTCTACAACATGCATAGAAAATTATAAATGGCTTTTTTTTTAAATAATTATTTTAATAAATCTTCACCGTTGAAATGATCGTTTAAAGACCGTATGGAGCTCTACTTGATGTGCGATCTTACCGTATCAATCTTCATTCAAGCTTGTATCAAGTTTTACTTTGATAATCATGACTTAGTTTCATTCGCAAGCTTGCGGTAATCTCTAATGAAGCTAGCCAAGTTAATTTTTCATGTCCACCTTCATACAAGCTTGGTCCACGCTGGGTGCAAGATTTGGTCAAGTTATTTCTTGCTTGATTCAAACTTGTCCCGGCACGCTTGCAGTAAATGCGTGGACACTAGTAAGCTTGATTCCGTGTTGTTTCAAGTTTGTGTGCTTGTTACTGACGCTTTCTATGTTTAGTTAAGCATCCAAATAGTACGTATGTAATAACATTTTGATCATTTTTGGTTAAATGACATTTTAGTAAAAATAAAATAAAACGTATTGTGAAAAAAATTAAATAATTGGTAGACGTAACATTGACCTAAAAAATGGACCTTATTTGTTATGATTCGTAGCTAACGATCATGACAAAAGGTATGATGAAACAACCTGTATTAGTATTGCAATTCCATGTATGGAGAAACTGAAGCCTGTCATGAAAATTTGTTGAAAATCAGCACAGGAAACCACGTTTTTCACTTGCAAAAATTATCCGTCAAATCTTTCTGCATTTTCTTTTGCGGATTAAAACTCAAAAGCACTTGATTTCAAGGTCATTTATGAAATTTTACCCAATATCCTAGACTGTGAAAATATACTTAGTATGGTAAAGAAATCGCAAAGGCACTTTTAACACTGTCGAATAGATGTGGTTATGAAAATGCGATTAAATAATTCTACAACTACCATTCTAAAAATTAATTTCATACTGTAGTTTGTTCTCTAAAAACATCCAGTCCACCTGAACGGTTCCATTTTTTTTCTTTCAATTTTGTTACAATTTTTTTTAGCCGATTTAAAGGAAATATACGTTTAATATGTGCAGAGCGCTAACACACTAGAATCTATTTCAACTGACGCTTATAAGTAATGTGAAAACTCTAACAGAAACTCAAAGGCATGTCTCAGAATATTATTCTTGTGTTATTGTTTTATTTTTCTGTCTGTCTGAATGGGTGTTCAATTTGTGGCAAGAACAGGGTGCGAAAGATAAATGAAGCAAAAACGCGCTTCCAAACGAGAGCAGTTTTATTTCGAGCAAAATAATTCTGCCACCATTCTGAGGAAACTGTTTTTGATAAACGGATATTTTTTTTTGTTTCGCTAACCTTTTCCTATTTTAAAAGTCACGCGCATAATTAATGTTCTTACTGTCATGCATAACTTTGACGGTATAAATTATAAGTGAGAATTCAACCAACAGACTTCTTCTGCAGGTTCATTGCAAAAATAAAAATAGGTTTCAAAAAATAATATACGTATTTTGTTCTAAATTTCTCCATAGGTTAGTACCTGTCAGACTTTGAAGTTTCAGCCAAACAACTATTTACTGCGTCTGGCTAGTGTTCAGTTTGATGAAGTTTCTAAAACCATTGTAAAACTCGTAATTGTCATATAATTATTTCATTGGAATAATTGTAGTACCTTTATTTTAAATAAATGTATATTTCTGACGTGTTTTTACTTCAAATTATTTCAAAGAAGTAATTTTACAACAGCAACAATTTTTGCGTTGATTGTTGGAATTTGTATCTATTAAACTTTATCCAGACGATCATGTTCAATATTAATTAGCTCTTGTGCCGTGTTCATTTATAAAACTGGAATTGTTGATATAAGTTAAATATTTTAATCATTGCTGAATATTTCTAATAGAATTTTAACTCTAATTCATTTTAACGTACGTTTTCACCGTAGAGTAGGTATTATAGATTGAACTGTTATCCTTTTTTGTAATTATTGTGCAAATGTATGCTCTTTTGTGTTGATAGCCTGTATAGAAAAATAAAGTATCACATAGTGGAGGCTCGTGTTACATCCTTAGCATTTATTGATTACACTTATATGACAGTTTCATAACGAATATTGAAAGTAATTTATTTCATAACTATCATGTCCGACATAAGCGAGAGAGAAATTTTTTGAAATGTTGTTACTTTTCAATCTTAAATTGGTAGCAGAAAAGGGCGAATCCTTCAGAATTGTCTCACTGACGTGAATCAATTCTTATTGCTGTCAATAGTCTTCTATAACCACATAAGTACATACCTCATCTATGTTGGCGGCAGTACTATAAATATGCATACCTACAAAAAGTGATATACATAAAGGAGATTCAGTGACTAATATATACATATGTGTATATATATATATATATATATATATATATATATATATATATATATTCAGAAATTAAACCTCGCAGGTTTAAACCATATGGCTACAGATGTTTTGCTGTCATTGTACCTGAGCAAACCGTCCGTGAATGTTTTTTTTTGCGTGGCAAGATCATAGTTGTTTATAAATGACGTAAGTTTTAAATTTTACACGCTTTATATTAGCTTCACCTGTATGTTTGTTTGTTTGTATGTTTGTAATCGACTCCTTTGGGTGCGATTTTGACCCACTTTAAACGGCCAGATTGCATTCAAACTTTGTAGATTTATCGAGGACCTATGACAATACACTAATTTGATAAGATTATTCCATTATTCAATTTGCAAAATAAGATTTTGGTCAATTTATATAATTAGCAGTTAAAGTTTTCTTGGTTTATTTGAATTTAGAGTCATTCCGAACCACTTTAATACCCCTCCCTTTCCTCCTTCCACTCTTTTCCTTCCATAATTTCGTTTCCAGGTATTTTAATCAGTCGCGAAATGTCACTACATCGAGGTTCTGGGAATACGCTCTCCATAATTCCCAGCGCAGAAGTCTGTACATTGTTCTCGGTACGTGCTGAAACAAGGTCACCAATTTTGCTTTTATGGGACGTAAATGTCTGTTGTTGAAAGTTCGCGACACAAACGAGAGGAGAAACAAACATACAAGCCCAAATAACATCACATGTACTGTATCTTGCACACATTTACCATGAACTAAAAACTCTTGTACGCATTCTGCTGAACTTATGGCTATAAAATCTTTCGGAATTGTTTCTTTGATCCTGAATTCAAGTATGAATATTTTGCTTTGTGTTATTTAAGCAAAAATATGTACACTTATAAACACAATAATTTAGGAATACACAACATTATAGAAATTATGTCTCATTCTCACCAACGATGTAACTATTTGTTATGTTGTAAACATAGACACGTGTACTGAACAACTACATTTTCAAATGCATTTAAATAATTGGAACTAGAATCAAATTTTTTTTAAATTGTCTGTTTGCCTGGTTGTCTGTTTTAATATACCCATTAAGATACGTTGGGTATTTATTAAACACATTTAATATGAAGAACATTTGTTACAATTTTTTGTGTTATTTAATACTTATCATAATAAAAAGTACAGGCTAAAGAAAAATTTAAAAAATTTAATAAACCAATAAGAAATTTAAAATTGTTAGCCTAGTTTTACTAAAGTAGCAGAATGAAATTAGGATTTATGTTAAGGTCTTAGCATTATATGCACACTTAATTTACTTTCACACTTAACAATCATTAAAAAAAATTTAATCTTCTACTCATTTCATTTGTGTGTCCATTGAACTAAAATTAATATGCATGCAGGATTGTATCACAAGATTACAAATGACTTCCTAATCACAATATCGGAAGATTGATCAGCTGTTTTAGAAAATATTTTATTAATATTATATTTTCTATATTATGTATAAGTTCACTTACTTGAGAATATAACGCAGGAATGTACGGTTTCTCGAGTTAACATCGTGCCACCTCATTGGTGATATCTGCAACAAAAAAATAATATTTTACTTAATAAAAAATATTTATTTTCAGAATGGCCATTACAGTTTCAACAGAATTAACATGCATACCATTGTAATGAAATTAAAATGTAAATAACTATTACAAATAAACCACGCGGCAGTGACACAATTCACTTGTAATAAAAATATAATATTTGGTCATTATTTTACCACTTTGACCATAAAATATATCTTTGCCAATTTTTTTTTATTTTGCATGCATATTCCTACAAATCTCTGAAAATGAATGTAGAAATTTGTTTACCAATAGTAGAGTCAATAAATAATTTGTTCGCATAAAACACTAATGCGTACGGAAAACTTGGAAAAAATATTTGTGCTAACTTTATACTTCAGCATTAGTATGCAGAAGATATCCACTTAATTTTTATTACCAACAATGAGTGTTTATTTGAGCTGTTGGTCGTGACTAAAAGTTTTTTTGTTACTTTGAATGAATAAGCGTTTCCTGTTCATTTTTTTACTTTGATATCTAAGCAAAATTTCCAACTATATGACTACATATTTATTTCTCCCTTAAAATCTATTCATATTACAACGTACAACTAAATTTGAATCTAACACACACTTTAGCCACTTCGATGCCGCAATATTCATTACAGGATTGCGGGTTGCATATTCTGACAGGCGTTTCGTGAACGCTTTACAAAGCCCTACGTATTACAACGGATTCTTTTCGACTTTATTAATTCATCCCGCTTCTATGTTCTCAAATTAATCATTCCAACCGTTGTTTATCTGTAAATTTTTGTTGTGTGGCTGAGCTCACAAACTGATGCTATTAAGTTACTTGCAGTAACGAAAGTAAATTTATTTTATATATTCCTATCTAGGCACCACAATAATTTCATATTTGTTAAACACAGTAATCCTCTGCATGTGATAAAAACAGGTTACAGCTAACCATTAAATTTAAAAATAATCTGAAAACCGTATCAAAATTCACCAGAATTGCTTAGTTAATTCATATAAACTTTTATTTTTAAAACAATTACCAATAATGCCTTGTTTTCATATTATAACTACCCGATTAGGATTGAATTTTCTTTATACCAAAGGCTTTGATTACAAAAAATACCAATACACAAAAATTGGTCAACTTAATTATTACAATGACACAAAATAAAACTTAAATTACACTCAAAAATCAAAAGGCAATATCAATTATATAATAGCATTGTGAGCATAAGCGATTAAATCTTATGTTTTGGATCTGTAAAGATATTCCTGAATTTAATACCAATAAAACTATTGTTTAAGTTTTACTTACAAAACTTGCATTAGCTTGGATGCTTACTTGCTAACAGCACGAATGAGGCCGTAAACATTTTGCAGATATATTTGACGTGAAGTTAACCTCCAAAAGTTTGCATATTTTTGTGACGTTTTCAATTGGGTTACATTTGTATTGACATGCCCAAAACTTAAGTCTAAACCAATGACAAACCAACATAAACTGAGAGATCCAATAATACTCAGGAATTTTGAGACCATACTGTCTAGGCTAAAGACCTGCAAAACTCGTGTTATTTTTTGGTGCCAGGCTAGAATCCACAAACTTGTGGTTAGATTCATGGCATTAGTTGGGAGATTCAAACATTTGCATAAAATTTATTCTTGCATGTTCGGGATTAAGTTTCGTGTTGTATCTCCAACTCCATGCCGCGGAATGCAACGACACTCGGTCGTAAATACAGCCTTCCTGTGAAAACTTCAGGCGCTTCATAACTTTCAAAACAATTGCGCTCATAAACCATACATTTAATGAAACCATCGTAAATCATCAAAAAAGGAAAAGAAATAAAATGTTTGCACAGAATGTGGTTTAATTTAGCCTTAGCAAATTTTAAATTGGAAAAATAATTATGTTTAAAAAAAATGTTTTTTTTTGTCAAATGCTTTGTTGAGTCAATGTAAAGAGAGATGGGACAAGATATATATCACGCTGTAAGTTGTACTTCAAAGAATTTTTAAGTCGCCTTCTTTTAACATGTTCTTCTGTGTGTTTCCGAGCTAATTTTAAAATTCAAAGTATTGGGTCGTTATAATTCAAGGTCATAGAGGAGGAGAAAAAAATAATCCACAGATGAACGTTTCGTTCCTGCTGTCAGCTGTTGGCCTTGAGCCTCGGTGGACGTCACTTTCCCAGTGGCCTCGTAATGTCGGCTCCACTCTTCCGAACCCATTAGCATCACTCGGAGCTTCGGGGGAAAGGCGCCAAGCTTAACGCAGTTACGCCCGACAGAAAGTGGGGACTTTCTTCTCCCCCTCCCCCAACCTCTCCCACACCGTAATAAATGTGTATTGAAAATTTCATTACCCCCGGACACGGAGACCAAGAACTTTTATCGACCAATTATCACACTAAAAAAAAAGGGATTGATTATGTATAGGCGTGTTGATTCTAGCCTGAAGTGAAATGAATCCGTGAAATAATTTAGTCCTACTTATTCCATTACTAAAAACACAAAAAAAAAATATTTAAAAAATGCTTTTATCCAATATTAATCAAAAGTGATATACAAATGATAGGAAGTAACATGAGGCGAAGACGCAACTACCTAACTTTATTTCGTTGCTACTTTCAAGTGTGTATTTCAAGTAAAATATGTTTTTTGGGGAGGGGGAAGCTTTAAATATCACATAGAATTATGAATTAAAATGCTACTGAAACCAAAAAAAAAATTAAAAATTTTTTTTTGTCAGATTTTTCTGTTTTCATTATATATATATATATATATATATAAAATTCTCGTGTCACAGTTTTCGTTGCCATACTCCTCCGAAACGGCTTGACCGATTTTGATGAAATTTTTTGTGCTTATCCGGTATCTATGAGAATCGGCCAACATCTATTTTTCATCCCCCTAAATGTTAGGGGTAGTCCACCCCTAAATTTTTTTTTATTTCCAGTTTTTGGAAGGAAATCACCATGGCAACGGCTGTTGCTTTGTTCATGCTTCATTCGTCTCTATGGCAACGGCTATTTCATTGTTAGTGCAGTCCTCATCACCGTTGAAATTTTGCAAGTACTTTAAATATCAAAAATTGCCCTTTTTTTTCAAGTATATATATTTTACAGACTTGAAACTTCACAGTAATGTTCCTTATGTTACGCAGGATGACATTTTCCGAAAATTAGATCCCATAGCATAGGTGGTTAAAACCAGGCAACAGTGGGTACTTTGTCTGCATGAGAACAGTATTTTGCATTGTTCATGCCTTCTGCGTCTCCATGGCAACAGGCATCGCGCGGCAGTGGCGTACCCACAACGAGGGGCATATATTATGAGCGGCGCAAGAGTGATCTGCCTGTAGACTGCCGTAGCGAAGTACGGGTACATCAGTTTTATGTTGCGTGCACGAGTCGGGAAACCATCGGTACATTATACAGCATTGTAATAAATTTTCACGGAATTTTTTATTATTTACCATTACTGTAAATGGGAGATGTGGCATAATTCTTTTTCCATTAGTATAGCCGTGCGAAGCCGGGTCGGGCAGTTAGTATATATATATATATATATATATATATATATATATTTATTTATTTATTTATTTATTTATTTATTTATTTATTTATTTATTTATATTTATGTGTGTGTGTGTACCAGGCAGCAGATAAACTTAAAGTTAGATTTCAATTACTTAAACTCTAATAAGGACCTCCAATTTTACATTGATTAATTTATTTAACTCTTAGTTATTTTCTTAACTACGATAAAAATTTTAAAATAAGATTTATTTATTCGGCCTTTTCATTGCTGGGCGGAAAAAAGTTTTAAATTTTAATTGTCAATATTTGTAAGTGCATACGGTCACTACGATAAACACTTTAAACTGTGCTAGTATCTGTACTCCGTTGAAAATAAATGTCAAGTCACAGGCGTTTTAAGTTAAAAATCAAGTAAACAGAACTTACTTCACACTGCTAAAAAAAAATATAGTTTCTCATTGCTCCTGGAAACTGGAGCATTGTTGTATAAACTATGTCAAATTCTAAACTACGAAATATTTAATTGTAAACACGATAAATATTGACGAGGAAAGGAAGGAGAGTATCTTAGATATGTGCTTAAATGTTGTTTTTTATAAAAAAAATTAAGCGCTTGAGATTATTTTTGTGTTATAATTAGACACTAGGAAAGTTTTCGTGTCCTTTTGGTCGCAAGGTAGACTGACAAAATGTAAACTTTGCATTTATTTGAAGGTTGGATTACAACTGTTTGGATACTCCCCACTAATGACATTCAAGACGTATGCTCAAGCTATTTTCGAGTAACGTATGAATTAGTTTTCTGTTTATCTGACATCATTGTACATTTAGTTAACATTCAAGTTAGTTTTCTATCATCTTACCTACTTTATCATCTATTCTGTTTTTTTTTGTGTGTGTTTTATTGTTTTTATACGTAATGTTAATGAATATCATATTTTAATGTAATTAAGTGTATGAAATGGTGAATCGCCTTAAACGTCGCCACCAATAAGTAAATAAAATTACAAGCTATAAGGCGTGGCAATTCACTACATATATATATATATACATATATATATATATATATATATATGGAGGATATATATATATGGAGGATATATATATATATATGGAGGTTATCTTGTACATACTAATATAGGTTCATACACAAAAATGAAACAATTAAATGTATCGCCCTGGTCACCAAATCATTTAGACCATTCCAACATACATATAATAGGCCTATCTCTTATGCTGCCAGTATTCTGAAAATTCCCAATAATCTTTTTGGTTTTACACCAGCCTCACAGTCAGTATCCTCATCATCTTCTCAGCTATCATCAGCATAGCTGTGATCATGATCAACATACTCATCCAGATTACTGTAATGTTTCGTAATCTTTGACATCGAAGCTTCTTCTTTGTCTTGAAGCATAATTTATGAGTGTCCAAAGTACGAAGGCTTTTCTAAATTCTTCCGACGAACTTAAACTGCCGTTTCATCGCGACAAAGTATGTTGGGGGGGGGGGGGGGGGATAAACGACATATGGTCTAAAGTGTTTCCCAAGGCTGGTGCACGTTTTGGAAGTTAGGTTGAACGAAAGTTTCATTGTAAATAATTGAGAAATTGGCATCGTGATTATGTTCAATTGAATAAAAAAAAAATTACAGCCAAACTCGAATTTTTTTCTCAGTCGCAAAATACTTTCACTGGATTCATTGAGGGTGGTGTATGCACGGTATGCCCTACAGTGGGCAAAGTTCGTGGTGGTTGTAGAAAATATATTCGATTGATGATTTTAGCACATTTTAGAAGACGAAAACCAGATGGCGGCCTCCAGCAGACGTAAACAATATGGCGGACATGACGTCATACTATCTGGAGATATACCTTGGCGCAAGCGCGCCCATACCTATGGGCAGGGTGGGTCCGTAGCTCCCCTAGCTTTCAGGCTAAAGAAAAAAATAGGTGTTCTTGAGCATTTTGGGCAAATTTTGAGTCCTTCAAGGCCATTTTTGGCCATTTTTTTGTTATTTGTGATGGTTTTTCCCCCTCCCTCTACAAATTCTGCCCCCCCCCTTTACAAACTTTCATATGGGCGCCCTTGCCTTGGCGTATGTGGTGGGAGGTCAGTCTGCTTGCCGCTTCCACGAAGCAACATTTTCCAGACGTTCCGTTTGTTATTTACGTTAAAAGTTGTTGCTCCTCTCGCAACTTCAAAATACGTGCAGCACGCCAGCCTTGGGCGTGCACTTCATGCCGTAAATTTTATGGATATACGTCGCGTTGCTAACCAAATGGTTTAGTATAGCGAAAAAAAAATAATTTTGTTTGAATTGATGAAGATTAAGCAAAACACGCGGTTTTGCTGGGGAAGAGTTATGATTTGTTTAGCTGAACTAAATGTTCGTTTTAAAGTGTTGACCCAACCAAATTATTGGTCGGTACAAAAAAAAATAATTTTGAAAAAATAATTTATTTATGCCAACTGTTATCGTTTGTTTGGCGCTTCCAACGTTTAGTATGATCAAATAAGTATTTGGTAGAATCAAACAAATTTTGTTTGAATGAAACAACCAGCGTGCAAACAAATTTATTTGGTTCCTAGAACCAACCGTTTTTCTCAGTGTGTTTTCAACTTTGTTCTGTTGCGGCGAACCAGGCAGCCAAAGTTCGGGCACGCGCTGTGTGGCGGCGTCGACCCGAGAGGTGGACCGGAAGTCACGCCCGGCACCCGGATCACTCGGACGTGAGCCGCCTCGCATTAGCGGGAGACTTCACTTCTCCGCTAGAGTTCGCCGCCCCTCGCGGTGCGAGGCGATGTCCCTGTGACGGAAAAGCCCCGCCTCCCGAAGGCGACAGATCTCACCCCTGCTGAAGTCTCTCATCGGGTCGTTACCACAACGCCGAAATACCACAACGCCGAACGTACAATAACGCCGAATGCCAAGTTGACCACAACGCCGACAGCTAGAAAGCTGCTGTGTACCACAACGCCGGAATACAGTAACGCCGAAAAATGTTGCTGCGGGGAGGGGGGCCACAGGAGCAAAATGAAAAACAACTGAATGAATTTGTGTACCTAACCTAACCTAGGCTAGCCTAACCTAACCTAACCTAACCTAACCTAACCTAACCTAACCTGACCTTACCTAACCTAACCTATGTGGCAGTCCTGCAATGACATTTTTCGGCGTTAATGTATTTCGGCGTTGTGGTAATTCGGCGTTGTGGTACACAGCAGTTTTCTAGCTGTCGGCGTTATAGTCAATTTGGCATTCGGCGTTATGGTTTTCGGCGTTATTGTACGTTCGGCGTTGTGGTATTTCGGCGTTGTGGTGCGTCCCCTCTCTCATCTCTCTAATTGTTGTTCCGACCCCGCCATCACTCGGGACACGACAAAACTACGAGGTGTGATAAAATAAAATTTAAAAAAATATATTGTGAGTTAATTTTTTTAACAACTACTATAATAATATTTTTACTTCCCTTTTTTACACTTTGTTAACAGTATTCACTTAACTAACCAGGAAAATTTAGTACTCACGTAAGCAAGCTTGTATGTGAGTGCATATAGTCACTTCAAATTACATTCGGTATTTTGACGATTGTAAACATTTATAAATGAACTAGCCGAACCCACCCGCTTCGCTGGACGGGAAATAAGGTAACTGCATTGAAGGCAAATAATTAAGTAATGACTGTTATACGCAAGACCCCATTAAAATTCGTATAGTAGTTGTGTAGAACACCACGTACAAACAGACAGACAAACAGTAAAAGAACTACTGTTTTATTATAGTAAGATAGATAGATTATTCTTACATGTTCGCATCCATGCAGTATATGAAAAATCAGCATGCATAGCCCTATACCTATAACTAAACGTAGCTGCTGCCCACGACTTTTTCCGCATGGAATTTTGTATTATCTTGCACCATTTAGAAATTTAAACATTATAACATAACGGTTGATACAGTTGTAGTAGTTTTCTTATGTTCACAAATGATAATTTTTCTCACCTCTATTTCAGTCTTTGCAATAAAAATATGTTACTAACTAAATTTTGGGTAAATATGTTTCTACTTTCAAATGTAATTTCGGGAAGACACTTCATAAATTTTCTTTGTAAACCACATTTACTGTTTTCCCGTCTTGAGTTATAATGTAAAGATTGTCAGCATTACTGACCCGCGAGCAAGCCACATACATCTGGCAGTGGGAAAAACAATCAGACCTTAAGTATACACCAGCTGCCTTAAGGCTCTGACCCTGAGACTTATTTATTGTCATCGCGAAACAAACTGCTATTGGAAACTGTGTGCGCTTGAACCCGAACGGGAAGTTATTCGGGATTATCGGTATGCGTGGTATGAAAACAGTTTCACCTGAGCCACATCCAGTAAGAATCTCAGCTTCGATTATATTTCGTTGTAGAGCAGTTACTTTAAGTCTGGTTTCATTGCACAATTTTGGGGGAGTAAGGTTCCTATGAAGCATTATTGGAACACCGACTTTGAGAACAATTTTGTGAACAGGAAGACCACTTGCAGTGAGAGAACTCAAAAACTCAACTGGATAATTAGTGGCGTCGTCCTGAATAAGGACGCTGTTAAACGATGTGTAAACCACTGCAGCCCCATTCAATTCGTTTAAAAATTTTTCATTGATTGCAACAGCTTGGTCATTTCTTGGAGTGAGTATGGCACGTTCACACAACCACGTATGTTCTTGATGTTGTATGTTTGAAAGATCCCCGAATACCGAACGTATGAGATCGTCTTCCGAAGATACGACTCTGCCAAGTATTTCTGGAAGCGTCACCTGACCGTGTTGCTCAGGGAGGGCACCTTCTACAACTTTTAATAGAACACCGGAAAATTCTTGCGCATGAGAACTACCACCCAGCTGTGCTCTCATGTTAATTGTTAATTGCAGTTTTTTTATTTGAGGCCAGAGGTAAGAATTCTTCAGTGAATCTTTGATTTCATCGGCTCTAGTCGCTCGACTTACAACTGGTATAGTTTGCCGAAAATCTCCTGAAAAGAGTAGTGTGACATTCCCCATTGGCCTTTCATCGCGCCTAATGTCCCGTAGTGTCCTGTCCACAACTTCAACTGCTTTTTTATTCGCCATCGTGCATTCATCCCAAACGATTAGAGAGCAATCTTGTAACACTTTCGCCATATCACAATTTCTTGTTATCGAACATGATGTTGATTCATTAGTGTCTTTATGAGAGCAGATTTTCATGAAATAAATCATTCAACGATAAAAGCTGTTTATTTATTTAAATTAAGCGGACGGGTTCGCCCCAAGGAGAAAATTGACGCGGCGAGACCTCGTGGACATAGAGAAATGACACACACTCACTATTTATGTGTCTATGAAACATTATTTTTTTCTGCAATTTAAATTGTAATATACAAAAATGGTTTGAAAATTGAAACAAATATGGCGACACTACAAACTGTCAGGATCTTTATTTTTTTCTTACTCTCTACTTAGTTCCTTACAATAGAAAACTTAATGGCTTCTTATATTGATTATATTGTATGTCATAAAATTAAGATTTCTTTTCTTTTCTTGAGCCGATTTTGATGAAATAAATCTTATATTTCTTTCTCTGCTACGCTCAAGTTAACTTGAAAACCCCATTAAAATTCGTATAGTAGTTTTGTAGAACACCGCGTACAAACAGACAGACAGACAGAAAAAAAAAACTACTGTTTTATTATAGTATAGATAATAACTGAGAAATAAATATATAAAATATAACCTAAGAAACCTTACATTATGTTTATAAAGATGAAAGTTAAAAAGAGCAATTTATTAAAATTCAATATAATGTATAAACAAAAAAAAACGTTTAAATTATAACATTGTTGCGTGAATAAATGAAAATATAATTCAATAAAAATAAATATTTAAAGTAAAGTGCAAGTACAAAGTTATAACAATATATAAAACTTACTTAAATACTAAAGCCATCTCTTCATCAGTTAAATAATCTAGGCAAATATTAACATATTTTTTTATGTGAAAATAATTTTTAGTTTTTTAGTTTTCCAGGAAGAATAATAACAATTTTTTAACAAATAATTCTAAAGATCTCTGAGATATTGTTTTATGAAATAGAGGGATTGGTAAATTTATGTTCTGTTTAAAATTTACAAATCCCTCTCTTTTATAAAATAATATCTCAGAGACCTTTAGAATTTTGCTTCCAAAAATTGTTGTTATTCTTCCTGGAAAACTAAAAATTATTTATTAACTGCCGACGCTACATAAATTTTAAGTACATAATAATCCCAACGGCCTGATCAGTGGAGATAGTCGGTGTTAGGTTTGAACAAGTTGTGATCTGTCAGTTGGCTTCCAGAGCCGGAAGAGTGAAGTCGTGTTTACCGCGTCTGTCGCGCGTCGTGGAAAGAGGCCCGGAAATTTATCGGGTAGAATTCAAGGTCATAGGTGTGTTCAACCACTGTTTCCTAAGGAGCAGAAAAATTCGCGGTTTCATTTCGCGTTAGGCTAGAATTCAAACAAGTACATTTATGTACCGCTACCAAGATTGGACCACATTTTATCTGGAGAAGTGTAAACCATTGAGAAAACCCTAACCCTATGAAGTGCCGAATTACAGACGACCGAGTTGAAAAGACTCATCAATCAGCTGCCAATGGACGGGTGACATTTGCACGAGTATTCAGATGACTGTGGAGTCTATCCTGGAGGTCATTGAACCCGCGAATTTTTCCTGTCCCTACTGTTTGCTTTCCCGTTGGTTGATTTCTTTACCCTTGTTAATCGGCACTTCCCGGCACTTAGTTCTCTCCCGGCTGGGCATCTTTTTGGCTCACGGTCGTAGAGGGGCGTGTCCAAATAACTGAAGGTCCAATCATGAACACAGTGCGAGAGTTTGAAGTTTTTTTCCATTCTAGCTTGCGACTAGATGAATGCGCGAAATCTCCGTAGCTCCCATCTTTAGAGACCTGAAAAATTCGCGGGTTCATTTCGTGTTATGCTAAAATTCAAATAATTTTACCTTAGTGCTGCTTTGCCATTGGTTCACTGTTAATCTGGAGGACTGAGGGCCAATTAGAGACCCTCACTCATATAAGTGTCGAATCACAGGGCAGCCAGTCGTGACGACTCACAAGTCAGCAGCTAATGAACAGTTGGCATTTGCCCGAGTGTGTAGAGAATATTGGAGTCTATCCTGGAGGTCATTGAACCCGCGAATATTTCCTGTCTCTACCCATCGTGGATCTCGAACAACGCGTTACCATAAAATTTAAAAAATTTCGTTTGTGAAACGGAGGCCAGAAAAACGGGTCGTGCTGAAAGGAAAAAGTTTTTGACTCCATTTCCGACACTGAGAAGGGCCATGACGGAGCAACTGAAGACCCTTCCGGAAATGCTTCCAATCATGGAGTCAACATTGGGAATGGGTGGGCATCGCCAGCCAAGGAGAGTATTTTGATGCAGATCAGTCAAAATTTTATGTAAGCTCATTACTAGAGACCTGCAAAATTTGCGGATTCATTCGGTGATAGGCTAGAATTCAAACACATATACCTCTTGGATAATTTTTCTATTGGATTACTGTTCATCTGGACGAATCTCAACCAATTATAAACCCTCAACCGAAGAAGGATCGAATCACAGACAAACCAGCTGAGACGACTTACAAGTCGGCAGCCAATGAACTTGCGTTATTTGCCCGAGTGTACAGGGGTATGTGCAGTCTATCCTGAAGGCCATCGAAACCGCGAATTTTGCAGGTCTCTA
Organism: Bacillus rossius redtenbacheri; assembly: GCF_032445375.1. Classification (NCBI taxonomy): domain Eukaryota; kingdom Metazoa; phylum Arthropoda; class Insecta; order Phasmatodea; family Bacillidae; genus Bacillus; species Bacillus rossius. Next base: position 16,345,926 of record NC_086340.1, on the reverse strand, counting down.
CATTACTTTCTTCGTAATAAAATTATTCACCGTATTTTTTTTTACGACACCTCGTATTTATTTTTAACTGCTAAAGCGAGGTCAAAAGGGTCGGATGAAACACGACGACGCAGGTCAGGGTTTTTGGGGTCGGGTTTATTAACTAAGCAATAGTCGTAAGGTAATAACTTGGCAACAAAGCAACACGTAACCAATGCAAGAAAGAGAACTACGGTCGTTTATAAAGCCCAAAAGTTGCAAGACATCACCAAACTTACAACTTATAAACTGTAAAACAGCAGAATACCATTTTCATTCTGAGATTCCCTTGACGATTAAAGTTCATAATGAAAACATTTTAAATTTTCAGTTATCGTATTTATAAATAAAGCTCGGATAAATATCGTGTTTAATTCAAATACAGTTTATCTCTAGGACTCTCAGCCAAAAAAAAAAAATAATACACTGAACAGAAGAAGTATCGAATCGCAAGCGTTCCAGTAAACAGGTATCGCAAGTCGGTAGCAAATTAGTAGCTTCTTATAGGATTGTGGAGTCCATACTAGCGGTGTCTGAGCTCACGAATTTTTTCCAGTTCATATTTATGAGTGTTTATTTTCTTTCACTGTGAAGAAGTTTAACAACTGTAAAACGGATGTTTATAATAAAAATACATCGTGGACTTCTATTCACGTAACGTTGGCGTCTTTAAAGGTTTTCTGAACAATCTGTATCAAATATGGAAGTTCAATACTGCAAGACGAAACTCAAGAAGTTGAAAGTTGGCCGTTGATTGAGTGGCTTTTTATTTTACGTATTCCGTAATTTTTTAACGGGCATTTGAAACAGTTGTTGTTGAACATTTTGCGTCTTGCGTATTTTTTCCCCCGTAGTTTATTCACCCAAACTAAAATTGGAGTAGACCGTAGTTACCTATTAAAAAAAACGTTTATTTTTCTAAACTTCAGAAATGATTCCGAAGCCTTTCGGGAGTTTTTTTATGCTAAAATTTTTTTTCGAATAGTTTCCTGGCAAGAATCGAACTCGCGTCCTCGTAAAAAAAAATACCGCTGCTCTTCTGCCAGGCCGCGGACGACAATCGCGAAATCGGAAAACCATCAGACAGAAGCGACTGCGCCGATGGTCGAACCGCTTTCGATTAATGCACGGCCAATTCAACGAAAAAAAAAAAAATCGTGCTCTTGGGAGCGTATTTTCCTAGCTTGTGCGTTTTCTGAAATACATTTTTTTTCCTCCAAGCTTTTTTCCTGAACTAAAGTTTCTTATGTTTGCATCCTATAATTTCTAGTTGTAAGGTGGATTAACTAATTGGTAGAGACCTGCAAAATTTTCGGTTTCGATGGCCTTCATGATAGACTTCACATACCCCTGTACACTCGGGCAAATAACGCAAGTTCATTGGCTGCCGACTTGTAAGTCGTCTCAGCTGGTTTGTCTGTGATTCGATCCTTCTTTGGTTGAGGGTTTATAACTGGTTGAGATTCGTCCAGATGAACATTAAGCCAATAGCATAATTATCTAAGAGGTATATGTGTTTTAATTCTAGCCTATCACCGAATGAATCCTCGAATTCTGCAGGTCACTACTAATTGGCTAACTGGAGTCTAAGCCACGACCACATTATAAAATTTGTTTTGTAAAATTCTTAAATTGCAGATATCTGTAAATTTGTACATTTACACGAGAACACGTACACTAATTGAAAACAATTCAAAACAAATGTAAATTTCCTTAAGTCACAATTCTAAATATTTAACTACTACTAAAAAAGTTCAAAATCAAATTGGTACAGCATGAAGTGAACTTAACGTTCTCAGTTATTTTTAACAATTTTTTTGACGTGACGTATACTTAATCGATGAACGCCGGCTGCACGCATGAAAAAGTGTCCCGTTACGCACATTGTTCCGTTATGATGTGTCCCGTTACGCTCATTGTACGCTTGCGCCGCATCTATCTCTCTTCCACTCGATTGGCCTATGCGTCCGAGGAGAAGAAAGACAGCGGCAGCACACAACTTACATCTACACGTGAACTGTTTCGTCGACTGTTTATAAAGTGAAGTGAAAAGTTAATGTGGTTTTCATTGCTTATTACAACAACAATTTTGGCAATAAAGTTTAATTATTCTTGCATTTTAAAAATCTGATTACTAGTATAATTTCAAGTAATTATTTATTATTTTATTATTAAAATAAAAATGGTTCAATTTTATTCATAAAAGTATGCAATCATTTCATCAATGTTTTGTTATGACGTCACGTTAAAATATCGTCCGTAAACCGACTTTACAGAGAACCAATTTTTCTTCTTTGTTTTTCTTTATGCGGTGAGTTTTGAATAAACAGGTGCGATGTAGAATTTTACACAATTAAAAAAATTCCCCTTTAATGTAAAATAAATAAATAAATAAATAACTCTGGTTACATATACCTAAACCAGCCGTCTTCTTGAATTTCAGGATGTGTTCGTAATTTAAAGTGAAACCAAGCTTGCCTTCTTTGAATGCGAACCCCGCAAGAATATTCTTGGAGCACTTTTATCAGAGCCAGAACAGTTTCGCAAAATAATTTCTAGACCACTCGGTAGCATTATCTTTGTTTCGTGGGGGCTGGAATTATGAGTGTCCTTTTACTCCCTGCAAACCAATCATAGCCGTTCAGTTCGAAAGCGAACTGGACGGTCCGGTCAAATGGGGCAACGGATTACCTTTCATACGGCCGCCAATTACAAGGAATCAATCTCTAGCCAGGAATTCCTTATTGCAGTCTAATGAACGGTCAGATTAGTTTGCAAAAAATAATATGCACGCCGGTAACTAATATGAATTCAAATCCCTTCGAGTCTGTGAGGGGGGTGGGGAATACAATGTGTAGAGACCTGCAAAATTCGCGGTTTCGATGGCCTTCAAGATAGACTGCACATACCCCTGTACACTCGGGCAAATAACGCAAGTTCATTGGCTGCCGACTTGTAAGTCGTCTCAGCTGGTTTGTCTGTGATTCGATTATTCTTTGTTTGTGGGTTTATAACTGGTTGAAATTCGTCCAGATGAACAGTAAGCCAATATCAAAATTATCTAAGAGGTATATGTGTTTGAATTCTAGCCTATCACCGAATGAATCCGCGAATTTTGCAGGTCTCTAGTTATTACGATTAACGTTGGTTACAAATTATCTAGGGATCCTCGTAAATTTACGTGAACTAAGATCCGGGAAAATTATTTTGGTGTACAGGCTAAACATTAAAAGATTTTTTTTCTAAACTCCTGAAAATAAAATAACACTCTAATTTCTTCTATGAGTGCGTTTAACTTAAGAAATAGAACTCAGAAATCGAAATACGGCGTAGCTCCTACGAAGATTCAGTTACATAAAATTATGAAGAACTTTTCGTTTGTTTGAGTGTCCTGAAACAGTGGCCATGATTAAGGGCAGGCATGATTTCGCGAAAAAAATCTGAACGCGTACTAGACTGCAACACGGTATACCCGCAGCAGCGGATTGGATTAATCCTTGTGTTTGGCGGCCGTCTGCAAGAAAAGCGTTGCCGTATTTCACCCAGCCAATCAGCACGCATTTGCTTCCCCTCTGAACTATCGTGATTGGTGTTGTAACACTGAATCATTTACCTTCATAGAAACTCACCCAATCACGAAACACAGACGATGCTACAGTGTTTTAACTTTCAGCTAGTCTCGAAATCTTTTCGCGAAATGTGCATGCTGCATCATTCCAATACATTTTTCTACACTAACTACATTCAGGCCTGGTGCAACAGTATTATCGAAAGAGGTAGAAACCAGGCCCCAGGTTTCTCTTCATCAATTTCAGTTTAATAGTGCGTAAATGGTAAATTTGGGCCGATGGAGTACAAAAACTACAATTTTTATGGGGGGGGGGGGGAGCAACAAACCAAAAATCTGGCCCGGGCCGCAAAATTTCTGTGGGTGGCCCTGACTGCGATAGCAATCATTCATTTGCAATGGACGGCCATTTTCAAGGGAAATTATTGCTGGAAACCGGAAAAATTCGCGGTTTCAGTTCGCGAGACAGGCAATCATCCAAATGCGTTTAACCTTCTGCTGCTTCAGTATTGGAACCCGATTAAGTTGAAGGACTCTGAACCAATGGATAATTCTCAACGAAAAAAGTATCTAATCACAAGCCTCCCAGATAGCAATTCTCATAAGTCAGTATCCAATTGATGTGGTGTAATTTTCCTGGGGACATGTGGGATCGTGGTGTCTATCCTAGAGGTAATTGAAACAGTGGATTTTTTTTGTCCCTACTAATGGCCATATCTGGTTGGGCCTTTCAAGATCATTTTTTCCCCCGCACTGGATGGCTGTGATTGGTGCGCTGACAGTAGACATGCACCTGAAATAAACCAGGCCAACCACGAAACACAGACAATTCTTCAACATTTTAACACACAGCTGGTCTGAAAATTGTTTCGCTGGGAAAAAAAAGTAGCTCCAGCACTTTGCCACTTTATATAGAGCAGCAAGGAATAATTTTGTTGTCAACACAAAATATTTAGTAGTGTCTAAAATCATAAAAGTTTTGGTTGCGGCCATTTTTTTTTCAGTTATATTTTTGCGGTAATAATTCAACAAAAAATTCTACACCCCGCCCCCTCCCCAACGCACCTTTTATTCACGAGTGTTTCTACGGCTCTTCTGTGTCTTGGAGGGTCATTGCAAAAACATGACTCGTCCAGGTACGCTGAATTAGCATCTGCAAGAGAATTTAAAAATAAAGTGACGCAGAAGAAAGATGGTAGCACCATCGTCACCTGTATGTTTAATTTCATCTTTTTCCGATTTCGAAGTAATGTAGGAACACGCCAGTGTCGAAATGGTTCCATGGTCGTTACTTTACGGGATCTAGCGGCCACCCGATTTCTACGGAATTGATTTTGACGTGACAACGTCTAATAAATAGAGACCCGAAAAATTCGCGGGTTCAATGACCTCCAGGATAGACTCCAATATCCTCTACACACTCGGGCGAATGCCAACTGTTCATTGGCTGCTGACTTGTGAGTCGTCTCGACCGAGTGTCTGTGATTCGACACTTCTATGAGTGAGGGTCTCTAATTGGCCCTCATTACTCCAGATTAACAGTGAACCAATTGCAGAAGCAGCGCTAAAATATAGTTATTTGAATTGTATCATATCACGAAATGAATCAGCGAATTTTGCTGGTCTCTACAAATTAGTTTATGCGAAGATTGAGTTGTCTGAAACGAAGAATAACTCTTCGTTTATTTGAAGATAAATCATTAAAATACCGTAAAATGACCAAAATATCTAATATTGCAGACAATTATTTTTCTGCGTCCACCACAATAGTTTTTATTACAAATAACTTCCGCTATTTATTAGTTAAATTTGCTGAAAATTATTCAATGTTTCATATTTTTTACACTGTTAGCAATCCAGTATAGTTATCCACGTTTGAAAGCAATTTAAAAAAACTCCTTGTCAATTTCAGCATTATTTAAATATCATCAGGGACTTTTAAATATTCGCGGTTTCAACATCATCTAGGATAGACTTCGTGATCCTCTTTGTATTCGGGAAAATTGCACCAGATCATAGGCTACTGACTCGTGACACCTGTTATTCATTGGTTCAGAGTCAACTGTGGTCCAATCACTGAAGCAGCAAAAAGTTAAAAGCATTTGGATTCTAGCCTATTGCGAAAAGAAACTTAGGTCTCTCATTTGATATGTCGAAATATAGTGGCAAAAATATTTTTAGCATCATTTACGAAGGGAAAAATCACAAATAAAATCGAGAAATGCCAATACAGAGTATGTCAGAATTCCACCGACAAAACAAGGCGTTAGTTTCATCGCGAAAAAAATCAAGTTAGAAACATTTATACGACGTTATGGTTTAAGTCCGGAGAAATTTGCGATTTCGTTTCGTGATAAGCTAGAAATAAAAAACCTTAAAATTTGTGCGGCTTCTGAAATTGGGCCACATTTTATCGCAATGATTCTGGGCCGAAGTAAAACACCGAACAAAAGCATTATCGGATCGCAAGCATCCCGGTAAACGTATCAAACGAGTCAGTAGAAAATGAGCAAGTGGCATTTTTCCGAGCTCTCATATTATTTTGGATTGTAGCCTAGAAAAAGCTGATCTCGCTAATTTTTTTCCCAGTCCCTGCTTATGGTCTAAAGTGTTTCTCAAGGCACGTTTACGAACATTTGCATTCTAGCCTATCATTAAATAATTACTGGAGACCGGAAAAATTCGCGATTTCAATGACCTGTAGGATATACTCCATGATCCTCTATGCACGCGGGAAAATTACATTTGCTCATTGGCTACTGACTCGTGACACCTGTTAACTGGGAAGCTAGTGATTCGATACTTCTTTTGGTTAAGGTTCTTAATTGGCCAAGTGTCATTCAGATAAACTGTGGCCCAATCACTGATGCAGTAAAAAGGCAAACGTTTTTTTAATTCTAGTCTAAAACGAAATGAATCCGCGAATTTTTCCGGTCTCTAATAATTACGCTATAATTTGTAGGTGTTTTAGTATTTATTACCTAGAAATTTCGCGGTTTCTTTTGGTTGCACGTTGACTCCAAAAATGTATATCTCTGAACTGCGCTGATGGCTTGTTCACAGTTGTTTGGACGCTAACAGTGGTGTGACCGAAACACATTAACCCACTCAAAAGGAGGGGATATTCTGCAGTAACAAAACAGCCAGAAGGAAACAAATTTGGGTAGATTGTACATATGTAGTACTGTGAATTTTATCCTAGCGCTTAATGAATCTGTGAAATTTTCGGTTCAATAATAATTACAAAGCTAATTCAGTTGTCTTTCTCTGTTTTTTTTTTCCTTTCACTTGCTGAAGACCACAAATATTTGCGTATTCATTTCACAATAGACTGAAATTTAAAAACTTATACTGTGGTGATGTGTTTGATTATTGGCCCACAGTTAATGCGGAGTACTGTGGGTCAGTGAAAAAACCCTCAACGCCAGAGAGGTGTTCAATCAGAGACTAACCAGAGGAGAAGTCTCACAGGTCATTAGTAGAGACCTGCAAAATTCGCGGATTCAATGACCTCCAGGATAGACTCTACTACACTCTACACACTCGGGCAAATGCCACCTGTTCATTGGCTGCTGACTTGTGAGTCGTCTCGACTGAGTGTCTGTGATTCGACACTTCTTTGAGTGAGGGTCTCTAATTGGCCCTCATTACTCCAGATTAACAGTGAACCAATTGCAGAAGCAGCGCTAAGGTATAATTATTTGAATTGTAGCATATCACGAAATGAATCCGCGAATTTTGCAGGTCTCTAGTCATTAGTTGAGACACGGAAATTTCGCGTATTCATTTAGTCGCAAGTTAGAATGCAAACATTCACACTCTCGCACTGTGTTCATGATTGGACCGCAGTTATTTGGACACGCCCCTTCGAGACCGTGAGCCAACGACGCCTAGCCGGGAGAGAAGTAGGCGAATCGGTCAGTGCCGATTAACAAGGATAAACATGCCCTCGCTAAGAAATAAACCGATGGGAAAGTAAACATGGGTCGAGCACACCTATAACCTTTAATTCTATCCTGAGGCCAGAGGAATCCGCGAAATTTCCGGGACTCTAGTCATTAGTAGAGACCTGTAAAATTCGAGATTTCAAATCCCTAAAGGATAGACTCCATGATCCTCTATGCACTCGTGCAAATTACATCTGCTGATTGGTTACGGACTCGTAACACCTGTTGACTGGAATGATCGTGATTTGCTAATTCTTCTGTTAAAGATTTTTCATTGGCCCAGAGTCCTTCAGATAAACTGTGGCCCAATAACTGAAGCAAAATAATGTCAAAATTATTTGGACTCTATCCTATCGCGAAATGAATCCGCAAATTTTACAGATCTCTACAAATGACTGTCGAGACCTGTTTACTGGGATGCTTGCCATTTGATACCACTTGTTCAGTGTTTTTTTTTTCATTGGCTCAGAGGCCTTGAGATAAATTGAGGCCCGATCGCAGAAGCCGTTTAAAGGTCAACGTTTTCTTCTTCAATTCCAGCCTATAACGGAAATGAAACCGCGAATTTTTCTGTTCCCTAGTTATGGCTAGGGCCCGTGTACTTTTCGCGGAATAACATGATCGCTCATGAGACTGCAGTAAGGTATGCCCGCGCTAGCGATTTTTTTCCTTGCAGTTGGCAGCCGTCTGCAAGAGAAGCCATCGGCGTATTGGACTGGAACATTCAAAACGCGTTTGCTCTCGCACTGGATGGCTGTGATCGGTGTGCTGACAAGTAGACATGTTCCTGAAACAAACCCGGCCAACCACCTAACACAGACAACGTTACAGTGTTTTGACTCACAGCTGGACTGGAAATCTTTTTCGCGAAAAGTACATGGCCCTAGTTATGGCGAGTTGTGGACGTGCCACGGAATAGCCCCGTCAGATGCGGGAAAATAACTTCTCACTGAACTCAGCCCAAAAAAAAACTGCAAGGAAAAGCTATAGTGTTTTGGGAAATACCTTCTCACGAAATTTATTCGCGAAACACAGGTTTTCCCATCAATGAACTCCTGACTGGACTCCTAAGTCCTTCTGCATACCAGGTCAAACCTCGCATGTTCAATGGCTAGATACCTGTAAAATTCGCGATTTCAAATCCCTAAAGGATAGACTCCATGATCCTCTATGCACTCGTGCAAATTACATCTGCTGATTGGTTACCGACTCGTAACACCTGTTGACTGGAATGATCGTGATTCGCTAATTCTTCTGTTAAAGATTTTTCATTGGCCCAGAGCCCTTCAGGTAAACTGTGGCCCAATCACTGAAGCAAAATAATGACAAAAGTATTTGGACTCTATCCTATCGCGAAATGAATCCGCGAATTTTACAGGTCTCTATCAATGGCTGATGGACTTGTGAGACGTCTCAACTGTTTAGTCTCTGATTCGACACCTTTCTGACGTCGGAGCGTTTTCCACCCGGCCGACAGTACCCCGCGTTAACTGTGGACCCAAAACAACGCTCAATGGTATGAGCATTTAAATTTCAGCCTGTCGCGAAATTATTCCCGGTCATTGGAACACGCGAAATTTCCCAGTCCCTGTTCATAGCGAACATCTTAAGCCCGGCAGGAATTTCTCTTCCCTGTTCCCCAGCTGTATATTCTCTCTGCGTGGGTGGCCTAGCGTGCTCGTGACGGTAATTGGTGGGACTTAAAAGAGTGAAAAAATGGTGGTATTTGGAGGGAAGGGGCGGGGGGGTTTAGAAGTTGTAACGACATCAGCAGCGGGCAGTTACAAATGAGGAGGCCTGCCCCTGTGCACGAAATTTCGGGGAGTGTTCGGTGCATGCCAGGAAGCTATGTCGCGGCCCTTGCCTTGACCGAGGTCATTGTTCCCTCCCCTCCCCCCCCCCGTTAACCCTTTCCAACCTTCCTCACAGCAACAACCGTTGTTATCGGGTTGCCCACCCCCCTCCCCATCCTTAACCCCCCCCCCCCCCCACCCCCGTCAAAAAAGGCGGGCGGCCCTTTGCGGGGGGGTCGCTGATATTCAAATGTCTCTGCAGTCCCCGCGACAGTTGTTGCTGGTGCCGGGGCAAGTCTGCATTGCCTTCCTGACCCCCGACAGCACCCGTCATTCCTCCTTGCCGTGTGACCCCTTCGCTCGGAGCACGTTTGACCTCTCTGGCCTTGACCTACATTTCCCCCTCCCTTCCCTTTTCACTTCACCTAAGCGTGTGCAAGTCAACTACCTCCCTCACCCCCTCTACATCGCGCATTTCTCCTTCACCCGGTCTTTGTGGCCTCCCGTTGACACCTCAATAAATCAAGCGGTGAGGAAGACGCTTGCGTGCGGTTTTAACAGAAGAGTAAAAAAAAATTAAAAGGGTTCTTGAAAAAAAAATTTAAAGGGGAAAATATCGTGTCCAAATTTATAATTGTTGGTAGCAATATTATCAATCACACTGTAATATTTTTTTTTGTAAGTTGAATAGAAATATTCATGTAAAATTACTGGAATTTGTAAAAAAATTTGTACTTTTACATGAAAACAGCTGTATCCCTACAAAATAGTGTTCCTGCCTCCAAAAGTTAAACAAAATAAAGTCAAATTGTTGAATATTCCATTTTTCTTTCCCATGGTTTTTAAAAAAAAATTAATGCTTGAATGAAGCATCAACTAAAATCATCTCGAAAAACGTATTTCATATACTTATGCGAAAATAATCTTAGTCATGTGTTGTACAAAGTTACAATATATTTCTTGCAGTATTACAAACCAATTCTTTGGCAACTTGTTTCCAAAGGAATCTTTTCTTTGTAGGGACCGGAAATTTTTGTGAATTCTTTTGGTTAGAAGGGAGACTTCAAAAACCTTATAACTATGAATTGCTTTGATGATTGGCTTCACAAATATTTTGACACTCCCATCTACGACTTTGCGCCATTGACCACCAGCTAGCAGTAGAGTGGCCGAATCACCCCGACAGACTCAAAATAAGCTGAGGTTCTACTTAAGAAATCAGCTAATAATAGTTTTAAAAAATGTGAGGTACAGAATAGATATAACTGTTAAACTTAATCAATCCGCGAAATTTCCGGGCCTTATGGAGCATTGAGAGAACTTCACTGATAAAGTCTTCACAATAAATACCATTATCCTTTTTACCAAAGTAAAATACAGGTTATGTTGTGGCCATGCGGCCATTTTTGCTGCTATTTATTTTTTTGGCTGTCAACTTCACGCAAGTTTATTACCCGTTAACTCTTTCTTTAATAGATTTATTGGATTTTTGTTTTCTGAAAATTTATTTAAATCCATTATTTTATATTTTTGGTTTATTGCAAGTTTTACTTTTAAGTTGTATATTTTATTATTATCTTTGAAAGATTTGTGCAATGGGAGTGCATGACTTGATGTAAGCTTTTGGACATACGCCATTGCTAATCACATGTATGTCTGTAGAAGAAAACTAAAAAATACCCAAAAGACAAAAACACAAACTAAGCAAAACAATTGCTGTTGTCAACAGGATATAAACACCAAATAATATTCCATAACAGGAATATGGTCAACATACAAAGAAAAACAAAGAAAAATGGACTAAGATAACGAAAAAAAAAAAACACCACAAATGATGACAGCACAAAAAATATTGAACATATTTTACGTTTGTGAGTTAGTTTGGTTCGTGCGACCGCCGCTTGAAGCGTCGAGGTGAGTGACGTCACGCGCGACGGTGCTGCTTGTAGTCGGCCGGCGCGGACTGAGACGTGACACGAGAGAGAGAGAGAGAGAGAGAGAGAGAGAGAGAGAGAGAGAGAGACTGGCCGTGGCGCATAGCGGACGCAAGGCGTGGGCCGCCGACTCCCGAGGACTTCAACTTCTCGGGCGGCGCACTGCATATATAAGCAGCGGGAAGTCTTCTTTTCACAGACGAGAGAGCCAAACGCCAAATCGTGCATCTTTGGTTTTTTTTTTTTTTTTTTTTTTTTTTGACAACTCATGATAACTAGAGACATGCAAAATTCGCGGATTCATTTCGCGATAGGCTAGCATCAAAACAACTATACCTTCGTACCGCTTCTGCGATTGGCCCACATTTTATCCGGGGAACTGTGAGCCAATTGGGAAACACTAAACCAAGAAAGTGCCGAATTACGGACAGCCTAGTTGAGACGTCTCACGCGTCAGTAGCCAATGAACAGGTGTCATTTCCGCGAGTATTTAAAGGACTGTGGAGTCTATCCTAGAGGTCAATGAATCCGCGAATTTTGCAGGTCTCTAATGATAACTAATGGTTAGAGACCTGCGAAATTCGCGGTTTCGATGGCCTTCAGGATAGACTGCACATACCCCTGTACACTCGGGCGAATAACGCAAGTTCATTGGCTGCCGACTTGTAAGTCGTCTCAGCTGGTTTGTCTGTGATTCGATCCTTCTTTGGTTGAGGATTTATAACTGGTTGAGATTCGTCCAGATGAACAGTAAGCCAATAGCAAAATTATCTAAGAGGTATATGTGTTTGAATTCTAGCCTATCACCGAATGAATCCGCGAATTTGGCAGGTCTCTACGTAATTGTCATTTAGGTTAGATTAGCTACATTATAAATACTTTAAAACATTGTGGACGGTTAATTTGGTTAGGATAGCTACATAAAAGATACTGTGAAATCATGTAAACGTTTTCCTAGCCCTGGATAGCTACATATTAAAAAGTTATTTGCTAAGCAACCTTCGGGGAACTTCGGGTGTGGCTCTCTCGTCTGTGAAATGAAGGCTTCCCATGTAGCACCGCGGAACCCCGGTCGCGTGAAGCAAGGCAGAGGGAACATCTGAAAAATCATCTGGGCCAGCAAGACCCAATGCTGGATTGCGACGTTCCCCAGCCAGGGCAAGCGCGAGTGAAATTTTAACTTTGCCGTCTGCTTTGATCGTTTTCTCGCTTGCAGCGCGGAAGAATGTCTTTTTTTTCCCCAATCAGTAGAGGGTGAACCTGTTAACTTTATTTGGCAACAGAACGGAGTCCCTCCCCATTGGATTTTCTTTGTACGAGAGTGGTTTGAAAGTCGAATTCCCTGACCGTTGGATTGGTCGTAATGGTCGAGACGACGGAACTCTTTTTCGCTGGCCTCCACGTTCACCTGACATAAGACCATGCGGTTTTTTTTCTTTAGGGCTTTATGAAAAATCGTGTCTACGTTCCGCCGCTACCTAATGATTTGCCAGAGTTGAGACACAGAATTGAAGAGGCTATAGCTTCTTTTACTCCGGACTTGTTGACCAAAGTGTGGAAAGAATTTGATTTTGGGCCGTATAATTTAGAGGTGCGCATATTGAATATTTGTAAGAAAAAACAAGGTTAGTTTACCTTCAATTTAATGTATGATTTATTGTAAATAGTCTGAATTTAACGGTTATAATATTACATTGAAACTGGAACATTCTTTTATGGACATCTTGTAGATATTCAGGAATGTTTCTTTACTAACACGGGTATCCTTTAAATACCACTCTCTTGTTTGTGTTTAATTCAGGCATTGATTCCGTGTCACCCTTCCTTGTTCACCCTGGCTTATTGTTATCATCAGTACAGTGTCTCAGACTTAGGAAGATAATGGCTCCGAGAGCTTGACAAATGTTAAGTAATGTTCCCAAACGTTTTGTGTCATGTCACTACATCTCTATTATTTTAATGAAATAATTTTTCTATGGCGACAAAATTCGCGGTAGTTGTAGAGCTAAATTAAATGTAACATAATTCAGACGTTCTGTGTTATATATGAAATACTTTCCCTATTATTTTCAATACAAACATTCAGTTCCAACTTCAATGACTTATACCAACCTTGGGTTTCACTTCAGACCATAAATCGTAAGAAGTTTTCTACTTGATTTGTCGTGATGTACCAGCAGATATACATGTCTATCTGTCTGTTCGCATGCTTCTTATAAACTATGCGTTATTTATAATCATTTAGAGAATTTATTCCGGAACGTTTGTGTGTAGGTATAATACATTCATATCAAATTTAAAGTTAGCGAAATCTCGATGTGTTTTAGTCAAGTCGTAAAAATACGCTTTTTAAGGGCGCTTACGTGGCTTACGCTGACTTATACATCAAATTAATGTACAAAATAATTGTATTACCTAAAGTTTATCTTGTGGCCACATTTTTACGCAAAATTTCCGTGTCCCTAACTGTAACATTCAACTAACGCATAGAAAATACTTACGAGCCAGTTCTACATTGTGCGTTTAAAGTCTTTGCTTACTCATCACGTGGTAGATTTAAAAATGAACCTCCAACAAACACTATAAGGTTTCTCAGCTTACATTTACCGATATCTAAATCGGCGTTTATCCAAGCAATGGTTGGGGTAAATTTCTCAACAATGCAATGAAGTATTACGTCTCGTGATTGGCCACTGACTATATAGATATTATGTAAACAGTTGGCAGCATATTATAAATATTAACATAATTTTTTTAATTTAATTGTTATAAATGTTTGTCCGACTCCATCACTGGAGAATCCAAAAGTTAAATACATTTGGCAGTAACCTGTACTATATTTTTTTATAGTAAACACATAAACGTCTATAAGTACAGACCGGAAAAATTCGCGAATTCATTTCGCGATAGGCTAAAATACAAATCGTCATACCTCAGTGCTGCCTCTGCTATTGGTTGACAACTCACCTGGATGACTCTGGTCCAATGAGAAACACCCAACCAAAGCTTTATGTGAACCATTTCTTAGCTAAACACAGATTCCAATACTGGTTAAATATTGAGAAACGGTCAGGAAATATTTCGCTGGCTAAAGATTCATTCTAAATTTGTCATGTAGCGAGAAAAAAAATAGCATTTAAACGCGCTTTGTGGAGATAACAATCAGTTTGCAACAATAACAATTTTTTTAACTCGCAACATTCTGTTACCAAACAAGTAAAATACAATTTTAAACCAAAGCTTTATTTACCATAGAAAATGGTGTGTAACAAATTTTATATATGTATGGTTTGAATATGAAACAATGTCAATTTACGATACTGCAAAAATAGTTTCGATTTAAATTTATACTGACAGTAAAATCTAGCTTATGTTTTCATTGAAATAGTGCGACCATTTTCTTAGGGTTGGTGATAGTTGAAACTGCTATGAAATGTAGCTTATCTAGCAATCCAAATTTTTTTAACCACAGGTGTAAAAAAAACCTAATAGATAAATCACTGAAAAACAAAATTTTATGAGCATTAATCACGTTTTAAAACAGTCAATTTATATTTATTATTGCTTAATTCAAACAAAAAAATAGCCAAGTTATTATTTTATTTGCCACAAGAAAATTATTTTACAGTGTACTTTCTTCCCTTAGGAGGTGTCACGGGGAACTCATCTGCCGAACCTGAAATCAGGAATGATGTGAACCAGAAGTGAAAGGGGAGGGGGAGGGGAATGAAGAATGGGAGAAAGAGGGAGAGACGATGATAAGAGGGTTTTCGTCTCCCGATCCTAAGCCCTTACGTCACCGCGTCTCCTTGCAGCCTGGACCGCGCGTTTCTGAGTGTTGCACGTGTTGTTTTGTATGTTTGTTTTTTTTTTCTTTCTTAGATGTGGGGGGAGGGAAGCAGTGGCGTTCCTTAAACTTTGCAGGGCCCTCGTATTACTGAGAAGGGCCCTACCACGGTGGTCGATGGAGGAGGGGTACGTAATAAACTTCCCTAGGGAAATTCCACGTGTAATAAAAATCTTTAAAACCACATTTTCAAGCCAATCTGGAACTTGAATTTCGTCGACGGTTTTATTCTAATTTATTTAAAGAAGTGTTGGTATTATTTCCCAGTGCGCAATTAGGTTGCGGTCGATTTTTTTTTAATTCCAACGATGAAATTAGAGTGCAATAGCTTTTTTTATGAAAAGTTTTTCTCTGGGATTAAATCATATAAATGGAGTGTGGCTGTGTCATGGACACGGCCGTGTGTTGTACGTGAATACGTGTACGTAACAGGTAATATTTTTTATACAAAATATAAAATAAGTTTTTTTTTATTTTAACACGATATATATTCACCGTAACTATTTTACACTAATGTTTTACATGTGCACTCGATAGATTTTGACGAGAGCTGACGATTGAAACTTGAAACGAACGTCGTAGCTTCTCCGAGTCAAAAGTTACACTAAATGGAAATCTCGAAACTCAATGAAATTACCTCAAAATGGCGGCGCTTCCCCATCCACCGCGCGCGATGCGTCACAGTCCTCACTTAGCGTGAAGAAATCTTTGATCCTTTGGCTAACTAGAGGGGTGATTAAATTTTTGGATGGAGATGATAGATAAGTAGCTGCAACACCAAACTGTATCCCCCGGTTTTTGTTATCATTCGTTTTTTTGACGTGACGTCTAATAAATCGATGAACGCCGGCTGCACGCACGAAAAATGATGACTCATTGTCCCGTTACGCTCATTGTCCCGTTACGCTTTTTCCCGTTACGCTCATTGTACGCTTGCGCCGCATCTATTTCTCTTCCACTCGATTGGAACAACCATCGATTTGACTTTTTCGAGGCACATTAAACTTGAAACACTCCCATTCGTTTCCTACTTTTCCTATCATCGTCCTATCCTTAACAGAATAGCACAGATTGGAAGAAGTTAAATACCAAACATGAATAAAAGTTATAGTTAAAATAATCTGTTCGTTAAAGTAATAAACATATTTGAATGAATGAGTGCAAAAAAAAAGTAAATTTATAAATTTAATTGTAGATTTCATTTCACTCATTCTTTGTATACATACAAAATAGTAGTTGGAAATAGGGGGTTCAAGCACAGGCGGAGGAGCCAGGAGCCCGCCATCTTGGATGACGTCATCGGCGGCCATCTTGGATGACGTCATCGGCGGCCATCTTGGATGACGTCATCATGACCTTTGACCTTGACCTTTGACCTTGCTAATCTATGCCAATCTATGCTAATCTATGCCAATCTATGCTAATCTATGCTAATCCATATGCTAATCTATGCTAATCTGTATGCTAATCCATACTAATCCATATGTTAATCCATGCTAATCCATATGCTAATCCATGCTAATCCATATGTTAATCCATGCTAATCCATCCGCCATTTTATATTTCTAGAAATTTCCACCAACTTCGAATCGTGACGTCACCGTTGCACTTTTCGTCACGGCCGCCATCTTGGATTTGAATTTTTTTTTTCGAACTTCAACTTTTCGAAATTCGATGTAATCATCAGCCGCCATCTTGTTTCGTCTGCTGGTGGCCGCCATATTGTTTTCGTCTGCTGGTGGCCGCCATCTTGTTTCGTCTGCTGGAGGCAGCCATCTTGCGACGTCATATAGTTCTGTTGGTCGCCACCAGATAGCAGCAGGGATTATTTTATTTTTTTTCTTTAACTAAAATAATTTCAGTGCCGAGGCTGGGATTCGATCCATGGGACGTGAAAACGTCCAGGATGTCGTGGTTACGAGGCGGACACCTTGACCACTAGACCACGAGACCAATTGGGATATGGTGGAATAAATAATCTATATATGCCACGTACTGACGTCAAGTTTTATGATAAAAGGGGGGAGGGTGTCTTTGCCTTCCCAAATGCATGAAATTCAAATTATTATTATACCATCGCCATCTTTAATTCCAGCACAGACTACCAGATGGCGCCAAATTCAAATATTAGTTAGGGAGTCGGCAGGCAGGTATCGCATGCCGCCATCTTGGTTCTCAAGTTGGCTGGTAGATGTCGCTAGTTCGCGCGCCAAATTCAAAAATTAGTTGCCAGAGACACCGCCATCTTGGTTCTCAAGTTGGCTGGTAGATGTCGCTAGTATCGCGCGCCAAATTCAAAAATTAGTTGCCAGAGGCGCCGCCATCTTGGTTCTCAAGTTGACTGGTAGATGTCGCTAGTATCGTGCGCCAAATTCAAAAATTAGTTGCCAGAGGCGCCGCCATCTTGGTTCTCAAGTTGGTTGGTAGATGGCGCCACCGTCGCCATATTTTAGTTAATATAATCGATACCAGATGACGCCACCATCGCCATCTTTAGTTCCTAGTGTTGCTACCAGAGTGTGCCACCGTCGCCATCTTTAATTCTTAAAGTTACTACCGGATGGCGCCAAGGTCTAGACAAGTCGGGATAAGTTTGGAACCTGCAGCCATATTATTATTAATTAATAATGTATGTTTATTAAATATGATAGAGTATTTATAAAATATTGGTGTTGTGTAGAGTCTCTCTCTCTTCTTCTCGTAGTGGCGGAAGACATCTCGAAGGTAGTGTTACAATTTATGTATTAAAGCAATCACTCTAGCTGAGGAGGTTAATAACTTATAGTTACAACTTTTTTAAAAATACTCTGAATTTAAAACAATTTTTAATAAGAGGGACCATTAAACGGTTTGAAATTAAAGCAAACAACTTAAATGTTAAACACATATTTATTTAAATCTTATTACAAACAGCAAGGGATAAGAAAAAACACTGATTTAAAAGAATTAAATAATGAGTAATAAAAGTACATAATATTCACACACTGCACATCATAGTGACAAAGTCAACATAACCTATTTACATAAACCAGAGACCCAATACATAAATTTTATCATAACTACAAGTTACATAGAGTAAAAACATACTCTGAAATACATAATGAAAAGAAAAATTAATATAAATAACATTATACTTTGCTCAATAGTTCCAGAAGTAATGAACGCACTGCTACACGAGCAATTTCAACAGTTCTTTCATCACTAGTGTTTTCTGTGGAACATACTTAAATGGTGTCTTCACTGATCGGACCTAGATGACTGAGATCTCGGGTTCGACTCTTGCGAGATGTAGGAAGGCGAAGCCGACGCCGGCGTTTAGGCTGGACTGCTACTGATGTAGTAGGTGCTGGCGATGTAGCACCCATCTGGGTACAGGGAGTTTATGTCTGGACTGACGAAGTCTGATCACATGCAGATGCTGCCAGTGACTGAATAGTTGAGGCACTGAATGTTGCAGAGAAATAATGTCATTTTTGCCAGTACTCACGATAACTGATGTGTGAAGCTGTGCTAGCAGGTAAGATCGAAGACTGTGATGGCGGTCTGAGACCAAAACGATGGAAACGACGTAATAAAATAAATTATCCTGATCAAGTTTGTGGTGCTGACATGATTGAAGACTGTGGTGACACATCAGAAGCTGGCGTGAACGAAGACTGTGCTGACACATCTAAGGCTGACATGATTGAGTATTGTGCTGAAGCACCAAAAGCATGCAAGAGTGAAGACTGTGATGGTGGTTTGAGACCAAAACGATGGAAACGTCGTAATAAAATAAATTATCCTGATCAAGCTTGTGATAATCACTGGCACGATGACGAAAGTGACCTTGAGGTTGGTGTTAAAACGATAGACACCAGAGATAATATTTATTATAAACATGCAAGGATGATGAACGCAGCAGAAGAGTTTGATTATACCTCATGGGAAGATCCTAACATATTGGTTGACAGGCTACGACTACTACATGGATCGCTTTGTGCAGGAAACTATTCGAACATTAAAGAAATATCCTTCATACTCAAAGAACTGAGGGAAGCTGGCTACATACAATAATGGCTTAAATTAAATGTATGTGTATAAACTTGAAGATAAATCAATATATTTTTTTCCAAATGGTATCTACCATTTATCGAAATCTGATTTCTAAATAAAACTTATAACTTAAAGGTGCAAAATACGTTACCACTGCCAGTCAAAATGTATACTAATAAAGACATGTTAGTAATCATGCCAAGTTCGATAAGAAAAGTAATTGGAATCAGTTGGAACCAATTGAAGATGGAGCTCTTGGAACAATTGGAGCCTTTTGAAGCATTTGGAGCCTTTTGGAGCTGTTGGAGCCATTTGGAAGCATTTGGAGCATTTGGAGCCGTTTGGAGCATTTGGAGCCATTTGGAGCTGTCAAGCATTTGGAGCCTTTTTTTGGAGCTGTTGGAGCATTTGAATGCCGTTTGGAGCATTTGGAGCCTTTTGGAGACATTTGGAGCGTTTGGAGCCATTTGGAGCCATTTGGAGGCATTTGGAGCATTTGGAGCCGTTTGGAGCATTTGGAGCCATTTGGAGCTGTCAAGCATTTGGAGCCTTTTTTTGGAGCTGTTGGAGCATTTGAAGGCTGTTTGGAGCATTTGGAGCCATTTGGAGCTAAGAAGTAGTCGTTGCACGTCTATGCAGGGCTAAATGTTTATAAGATTGCTGGCTTTCGCAAGTGATTCTGTAGTAGGATAGAAATTGAGTAATAAATATTATGTTTGTAAAAGACTTTGAGGTGTTTTTGGTTGGATCTTTTGTCGAAACTTATAAGTGTATATAATTCCACAGTGCATTCTACCACGAAAATGAAGCCTAAAGATGTAAAGGATGATCGTCTACTTGGGACTGTATTCACCAACACGAAGAAGAAAGATACACGTAAGCATAAAGCTAATGTTGGTGACATTGTGAGAATCTCCAAGCAGAAAGGTGTCTTTGAGAAAGGTTTCACGGCAAATTGGAGTTCTGAACTTTTCCGTGTGACACACGTTCGTGAATCGGAACCCAGGACCTACTACCTCGAAGACTTGGACCACAAGCCTATTCGTGGTGGCTTCTATGCTGAAGAGATCCAGCCTACGATGTATCCGGACACATATTTGGTGGAGAAAGCTCTCAAACGAAGAAACGGCCGGTCTTTTGTGAAATGGTGGGGTTTCCCGTCTCAATTTAATTCGTGGGTAGCAGATACAGAAATCGAGAAGCGCTAAAGGTGAATAACACCTCACTTACATTTTTTTTTTTCAAGTACTTCGGAATGATTAATGTTTATACATACATTACAACATTTAAAGTACGATTATCGCACAGGAATTATCTCATGTCATTTATGTAGTTGGGTAGTCTAAATATATTTGGTTATTCAATTGTTCTAGCTCCTGTAGCATACGCCTGTTTTGTCTGCTGCGGGAGTGACGTCTGTGCTTGGGAAGAGGCTTTCACAGCAGCGCGTGTTCGGGCAGGAGGAAACACACAGAGCCACTCAGGGTGTTTGTGCCGTCAACCATAGGCTACATCATGTTTTTGGAATGTGTTGTGCAGGATATTTCGAGCGAGTTCTGGAGTCACCGTAACTGCCACCCAGTGGTGTGGGGGGCTCTGACGACATCTCCATGCTAACGTGGTAGTCTGCTTCTAACCACGCTCCTATCATCATGGCTTCCACCAGTGTTTACGCGGAGAGTGTTTGCGATTATAATTTAAACAGTGTTACGATGGACGATGTTCGGGAATTTGTAATGGAGGTAGTACGTCGGTACATAGGTATGGACTTTAATAATATACATTACCACCTTACATCCTCCACCCTCAACATTCTCGCTGAGTTCCCTGAGGAAGAGGAATTTATTACCTATTTATATCAGGCTGTTATGACCTGCATCGAGGCCGCAAAGAAAGCGCAAGAGGCGAACGAAGATGTGGATGAAGGAACGGATAGTGGCTTGGGGGATAGTGATGAAGACGAATTATAAATTTGTGTGTACTACGACACCAAAGGTTGTTACAACCAGTCTGACATTCAGCATCCTAGAGACAACATCAGCACTGCAGCCTTGCAGTCATACCTGTAGAACTAGCATCAGCCTTGCAGAGCTAGCACAGCTTCACACATCAGTTATCGTGAGTACTGGCAAAAATGACATTATTTCTCTGCAACATTCAGTGCCTCAACTATTCAGTCACTGGCAGCATCTGCATGTGGTCAGACTTCGTCAGTCCAGACATAAACTCCCTGTACCCAGATGGGTGCTACATCGCCAGCACCTACTACATCAGTAGCAGTCCAGCCTAAACGCCGGCGTCGGCTTCGCCTTCCTACATCTCGCAAGAGTCGAACCCGAGATCTCAGTCATCTAGGTCCGATCAGTGAAGACACCATTTAAGTATGTTCCACAGAAAACACTAGTGATGAAAGAACTGTTGAAATTGCTCGTGTAGCAGTGCGTTCATTACTTCTGGAACTATTGAGCAAAGTATAATGTTATTTATATTAATTTTTCTCTTCATTATGTATTTCAGAGTATGTTTTTACTCTATGTAACTTGTAGTTATGATAAAATTTATGTATTGGGTCTCTGGTTTATGTAAATAGGTTATGTTGACTTTGTCACTATGATGTGCAGTGTGTGAATATTATGTACTTTTATTACTCATTATTTAATTCTTTTAAATCAGTGTTTTTTCTTATCCCTTGCTGTTTGTAATAAGATTTAAATAAATATGTGTTTAACATTTAAGTTGTTTGCTTTAATTTCAAACCGTTTAATGGTCCCTCTTATTAAAAATTGTTTTAAATTCAGAGTATTTTTAAAAAAGTTGTAACTATAAGTTATTAACCTCCTCAGCTAGAGTGATTGCTTTAATACATAAATTGTAACACTACCTTCGAGATGTCTTCCGCCACTACGAGAAGAAGAGAGAGAGACTCTACACAACACCAATATTTTATAAATACTCTATCATATTTAATAAACATACATTATTAATTAATAATAATATGGCTGCAGGTTCCAAACTTATCCCGACTTGTCTAGACCTTGGCGCCATCCGGTAGTAACTTTAAGAATTAAAGATGGCGACGGTGGCACACTCTGGTAGCAACACTAGGAACTAAAGATGGCGATGGTGGCGTCATCTGGTATCGATTATATTAACTAAAATATGGCGACGGTGGCGCCATCTACCAACCAACTTGAGAACCAAGATGGCGGCGCCTCTGGCAACTAATTTTTGAATTTGGCGCACGATACTAGCGACATCTACCAGTCAACTTGAGAACCAAGATGGCGGCGCCTCTGGCAACTAATTTTTGAATTTGGCGCGCGATACTAGCGACATCTACCAGCCAACTTGAGAACCAAGATGGCGGTGTCTCTGGCAACTAATTTTTGAATTTGGCGCGCGAACTAGCGACATCTACCAGCCAACTTGAGAACCAAGATGGCGGCATGCGATACCTGCCTGCCGACTCCCTAACTAATATTTGAATTTGGCGCCATCTGGTAGTCTGTGCTGGAATTAAAGATGGCGATGGTATAATAATAATTTGAATTTCATGCATTTGGGAAGGCAAAGACACCCTCCCCCCTTTTATCATAAAACTTGACGTCAGTACGTGGCATATATAGATTATTTATTCCACCATATCCCAATTGGTCTCGTGGTCTAGTGGTCAAGGTGTCCGCCTCGTAACCACGACATCCTGGACGTTTTCACGTCCCATGGATCGAATCCCAGCCTCGGCACTGAAATTATTTTAGTTAAAGAAAAAAAATAAAATAATCCCTGCTGCTATCTGGTGGCGACCAACAGAACTATATGACGTCGCAAGATGGCTGCCTCCAGCAGACGAAACAAGATGGCGGCCACCAGCAGACGAAAACAATATGGCGGCCACCAGCAGACGAAACAAGATGGCGGCTGATGATTACATCGAATTTCGAAAAGTTGAAGTTCGAAAAAAAAAATTCAAATCCAAGATGGCGGCCGTGACGAAAAGTGCAACGGTGACGTCACGATTCGAAGTTGGTGGAAATTTCTAGAAATATAAAATGGCGGATGGATTAGCATGGATTAACATATGGATTAGCATGGATTAGCATATGGATTAGCATGGATTAACATATGGATTAGTATGGATTAGCATACAGATTAGCATAGATTAGCATATGGATTAGCATAGATTGGCATAGATTGGCATAGATTAGCATAGATTGGCATAGATTAGCAAGGTCAAAGGTCAAGGTCAAAGGTCATGATGACGTCATCCAAGATGGCCGCCGATGACGTCATCCAAGATGGCCGCCGATGACGTCATCCAAGATGGCGGGCTCCTGGTTCCTCCGCCTGTGCTTGAACCCCCTATTTCCAACTACTCAAAATAGTGATAATTCAATAAAAATGATTCAATTTTATTCATAAAATTATGCAATCATTTCATTAGGGTTTTGTTATGACGTTGTCACGTTAAACTATCGTCCGTAAACCGACTTTACAAGACAACCAATTTTTTTTTTTTAATTTCCTCCCGCTGTGGAAGCAATTTTAAAGACGTTTTCACGTCAAAAAAAAACCTCGATTGAATGAGTGTGGGCATTGGCCTGGCGTCTGTTTTTATCGTAGCGAACGTCCACGCGCGGTGTGGCTGTTGCTGTCTTGGGGGCGTA
Source organism: Bacillus rossius redtenbacheri (assembly GCF_032445375.1). Lineage (NCBI taxonomy): Eukaryota > Metazoa > Arthropoda > Insecta > Phasmatodea > Bacillidae > Bacillus > Bacillus rossius. Next base: position 16,322,120 of record NC_086340.1, on the reverse strand, counting down.
ATGAGCGCGTGAAGAGAGAGAGAGAGAGAGAGAGAGAGAGAGAGAGAGAGAGAGAGAGAGAGAGAGAGAGGCGGCTGCTGGCACCTGGCAAAGGGTGGACTGCTCTCCCTTTCGCGTAGCGCACCTGTTGTTCTGCTCCGGAGTTAATAACTAATGAGGCGAGAGGCTAGTTTGGAGCGAAGAAGAAGATGTGCAGCGGGGTGGTAAGACACTGAGACAAACCCCCCTCCATCCACCCTCTGAAGTTATCTCCTAGTTGCTCCAACCCCCAAACCCTGTAACAAACAGCATCCTCCACCACTCCTCCCAAATATGCGCCTTTGAGGGTAGATTGGGAGTCGGCTTACAGATCCATTTTTTTTTACATTCCAGAGCAAGTAATATTACGACAGAGCTGTCAAGGTATTACTCCCTCCCTTTGATCAGGAAGGTGTTAGAGCCTCAGCCATGACCAGGCTACGGCAACCCAGGATAGTCATCAACTTAGCCCCCTGCTTAACTCGGCTAACCAGACAGTTGGCTGTGTCCTTAGCCCTCAGACTTTGTCAGCACTGCTGGCGCACTATACCGATCTCCCACGTCACACTGGGACCACTCGAAACACCCGGTGAAAGAAATTGTTCTGTACTTCCACAAAAGACTAGCTGCAGTGCCCGGCGTTGCCCGGGGCAGAACATAGCGTGATGTATTGTCCCTAAGTTAAAGCAAGATGGATAGCTAGGGACAGGAAAAATTCGCGTGTTCAATGACCTCCAGGATAGACTCCACAGTCCTCTATACATACTCGTGCAAATGTCACTCGTCCATTGGCTGCTGATTGGTGAGACTTCTCAACTCGGTCGTCTGTAATTCAGCACTTCATAGGGTTAGGGTTTCTCAATGGTTCACACTTCTCCAGATAAAATGTAGTCCACTCTTGGTAGCGATACATAGATGTACTTGTTTGGATTATAGCCTAACGCGAAATGAAACCGCGAAATTTTTCCGGTCCTTATGGATAGCGCCATACGACAGTGTGGTGGACATGGAGAAATGACACACAATTGCTGTTTGTACGTCTACGACCTATGATTTTCTGTTTACCCATGGCGATCGGTTGAACGGTCTGCTTCCATTCGTCTTTCTCTGGTGAGCTGACATGCGCCTTTCATTGCATACGTAGGTGACTAAACGACTATTAATTGTTTAACCGAAAACTAATTGAAAGCGAACGTGGCGATTTCTAAAAAAAAAAAAAAAAAAAAAAAAAAAAAAAAAAAAAAAAAAAAAAAAAAAAAAAAAATTCACTTCTGTATAAAAAAATATTATCTGTTATTTAAACCCACATATGCAAAATTCCGCAGTCTCTCCTTACGCGTAAGAAATACTTGCGGATTTTTTTTCCCCAACACATATACTATTCTTGTCTATGCTACCTTCTAAAATAAAACTTTTTATTCTAAGTATTTATTTTATTGACTTACTTATGTGGCGAAGTTAAGGCGTGTATTCCACATAAACACGTTAATGTTTTACAAATGGCATGTAAATTGATAGTTAAAAAATGCACAAAACCCAGTTAACCTAAATAAAAACACAAAATAAAATGCAAAGTAACATTAAAATACGATAGATACAATCTAAATTAACAAATTACTATCTAATATTTAAAAAAGTAAGATATTAAAACATGTAGGATCTAAAAGTGATTTAGCATTGCCTACAATATATTAAAAACGAAATACCATCGTCTCTACTGTCTTCGTAATTATAAGTAGTTGACCACTAAGCCACTTCCTCCCGCAATACATCAAATTCATTACATTAATAGCAAAGCATCAAAGCCATTTACGTCAGAAGCAACCCATAGCTCGCAAAAATCAGTCAAGTCTGCCTCCCCAATACTTGCCCCAACCGTACACAAAAACACAGCTATGTTTTTGATCGATGTTTTTTTTTGTTCCTGGGGAAAGGAGGATGTTTATGCCTAAAAAGTTGGCATAACGTTTACATATGTATCTCTTTGTTTAGAGACCGCTCTGGATGAACACTGGACCAGGGGGGGGGGCCGCAGTAAATGAATGGGCGAAATGTAGCCACTAAGAAAAATAATGAGGTTGAGAAATTCCAACATCAAAAATTAATTTTTAAACATAAAGAAATCATAAAAGTTTCTTAATCATATTGAATTAATTAAATAAAAAATAATTTTGCAACTAGTCTTAGTTCAAAATTTGTGGTATGGTGTATTAATGGAGTGGCGTATTGAGTATATTTGCAAAATATTATACGTAGGAAAAATTGTTGACAGTGTTGAATTATCTTGGTAGCACTGAAATAAGCATGGCTGCCATATTCACTTGTGTATTTTTTGCAACTGAAATTGAAGCTGAGATTTTCAATATGTTTACTTTGCGGCTATGCAGTTTATTTATGTTTTTAAACAAACTATAAAGCAATTTAACATTGTGTTTTGGTTGTTCCGTATTGGAAAATAAGGTACGAACTAAGAAAAAAATCGAGGTAGCCAACATTTTCTTTCGAAAAGTTGACGATTTTAAGGCTGTCGGGTTGCTTATGAATACCGCACAGTTCGCTGATTTCCAAGTATAAAATAAGAGTGTTAGTTGTAGCATCGAGTTGCGGCTCTTTTATCTTGCTTGCTCTGTGCTCGTGACTTCGACTTGGCTACGCACGCGTTCGTGCAAGTCCGGACTGGCGCCCGGAAAGAAACAGCGCCGCTCTACTCTGTCCAACTCTTCATCCAGACCATCCTCTGTCTCCTGTAAATTCCTACACGTAATGCATGCCAATTTGCATCCCGCATGAATGTGCCCAGGGTTTTCCCTGTGTCTATGCAGGTTTTACCTGGGCCCACCCTATCTCTAGTTATAGTCTAGATTTAAGAGTGAGGGGAGTTAGTCATGGCAACAATCGCTGCCATGGCTGGTCAATCCCCTCCTAGCACAAGATGCATGCGACCCTCTCCCTGCATGGCTAATCCCAGCATGACTAGGCGTATAGGCTTCGGCCTGAGACGCACCTAGGTCCCTCCCTAACCCGGACCCCTCCAAAATACACTTAGTTTTAGTTAGGTTGGGAATAAAAATATAAATAAAACAGCGCCGCTTAAGGTACGCGCGACTCCAGCGATGGGAATGGAGCAACCCGCGCGGTGTTGCCATGTTGACGACACGCCCTTCCACACGCTGCACGCCAGGCCCAAGGTCACCACGGTCTGGGGGGTTTGAAGTCCAAAAACAAGGGTATACGAAGGGGGTAACGTAAGGAAAAAGGGGGGCGGGAAGGACGTTGCGGTGTTGGTAAAAGAGGGGGAAAACACTCACCCACTCCCCTCGCCCCTACACCGTGGGCCAGCTGATCGATATAGCTAGGTTCAGCGCGCCTGGCAGAGCGTTGGCCCCTCTCTCACAATCGCCCGTACAGCGTTGCCATTTCGACGTGGTAGTTCCCGAGTGAGCATCCAAGAGCGGAGGATCAAACACACATAAGGCTGGGTTCCCAATTTAAAAAAAAAAGGGGGGGTTGTCTGTAAAGTCGGTTTACGGACGATAATTTTACGTGATAACTAGGGGCAGGCATTTTTCGCGAAAAAAAAAAAAAAAATTGAACGCCCATTAGACTGCAACGAGGTATACCCGCACCAGCGGTTTCTTCCATGTGATTGGCGGCCGTCTGCGAGAGAAGTCGTTGCTTTGTTTGACCGAGCCACTCAGGACGCGTTTGCTTCCGTATTGGATTACTGTGATTGGTGGAAGTGACATTAATTATGTACCTGAAAGAAACTCACCCAATCACGAAACACAGACGATGCTACAGTGTTTTGACTTGCAGCCACTCTTGGAATATTTTCGCGAAATATGCATGGCTCTAGTGATAACGTCATAAGAAAACATTGATGAAAAATTGCATGTTTTTTTTTAATTTTCAAATATTATTTACAGTTTTTTTTTTCAAATTTATTTTAAATAATTTGTTTAAATATAATCACGAATAATTGGTTTAAAAAGCCCGCCTTAATCTGTTTGATATTATAGAAGATTTTCTCGCACGGTGGTTGGCCGGTTCTCGCACGCTCGCCTCAGGTGGAACGTGACAATGAGTCATGCTTTTTCGTGCGTGCAGCCGGCGTTCATCGATTTATAAGACGTTATCACGTCAAAAAAAACATAAGCAGGCCATTTGTACGACTGTGTACGCGACCGGTGCGAAATCGGTTCGCAATTGAAATCTAACTGTTCATTTCAAACAACGAAAATCTGGGCGATGTATCCGACATCTGTTGGCGGTGTAAGCAAGAAACTATATCAACTACCAAATGATTATCCCGTGACATCTGACCAGCAATTTGTGAGCACAGTTTTCCAACATATAAATAAGGGTTATATAAAATCTTTAGTTAATCATTCTAACCACGACACTTCATTTTTATTTGCAATTTTTTGTTAGTGATATATAAGTAATAGCATGAATTAATTTTTAAAGCAGGAATCACAACTGAGCATTGTAATATCTCGACGGTTTCTTGCCACAATATGATTTATAAATATAAACAGTTTTCTAGTCCCGCCGAAATGGCTTCCTACTCCACTCTCATCGGCTGTTGCTCCATGCGTCCGTAACAAAAATAAAATATATATTCATTTTCCTTCGGTATGCACGACAGTCCTGTGCGCTGTTGTGAATCAGAAGGTTCGAAAACATGGCGGTCAAATCTTGTGCGCATAAAACTTTCCGTTGATATAAATATCTGGCTTATTTCAATAAAATATTTATTTTTTTCTGGCTTTCAAAATTTTGCTTTAAATACAGGCATTATGTTACAGCTAAATTAACTATCTTTATTTTATTACTAGAGACCTGTAAAATTCGCGGATTCATTTCGCGATAGGATAGAGTCAAAATACTTTTGACATTATTTTGCTTCAGTGATTGGGCCACAGTTTATCTGAAGGACTCTGGGCCAATGAAAAATCTTTAACTGAAGAATTAGCGAATCACGATCATTCCAGTCAACAGGTGTTACGAGTTGGTAACCAATCAGCAGATGTAATTTGCACGAGTGCGTAGAGGATCATGGAGTCTATCCATTAGGGATTTAAAATCGCAAATTTTACAGGTCTCTATTACTGAGGGTTTTTTTCCCTCTCTATTCTAATGACAGTGCACACTTGTTTTTCCTGTCTGTATAAATTTAAAATGCACACAGCTTAAATTTCCACCAACATGTTAATTAATTGACCTGATTATCTCTTATAAATAGACGTACGGTAATTTCGTGGACTCGTTTGGTCGCGAGCTATAATGCAAAACTTCGCATTCTCTCACTATGTTCCTGATTGGACCGCAGTTATTAAGATACGCCCCTTTACTACCGTGAGCTGACGATGTCTAGATACCGGAAAATATTCGCGGTTTCATTTTGTGACGGGCCTTGAATCCAAATGCGTTTAATTTTTTGCGACTTCCGCTTTGGACCACAGGTTATCTGAAGGACCCTGATCCAACGAATAAACCTCAACGAAAGACATATCGAATCACACGACTCCCAAGTAACAGGTCTAACAATCTGGTAGCCAGTGAGCAGGTGTAATTTTCTCGAGTACGTACAGGATCGTGAAGTCTATCCTAGAGGTGTTTGAAACAGCGAATTCTTCCAGTCCCTGCCGATCCGCATGGACTGAAAAATTTCGCGGTTTAAACTACCTCTAGAATAGATTCCACAATACTCTGTGCACTCGGGCTAATTACACCTGCTCATCGGCTAATCACTCGTGAGACCTATTAACTAGGAGGCTTGTGATTCGAAAGATTTTTGTTTGAGGGTTATTAACTGGCTCAGAGTCCTTCAGGTAAACTGTGGTCCAATACTGAAGCAGCAAAAAATTCAAACAAAATTGGATTCTAGCCTATTGCGAAATGAAACCGCGAATTTTTCAGATCTCTGCGGATCGGTAGGAACAGGAAAAATTGGCAAATTGGCGTATTCATTTCGTTACAATGTTATAATTGAAGAACGTTGACCTTTATACCGCTTCTTTGATTGGCCCTCAATTTGTTTCAAGGGTTCTGGGCCAATGTAAAACACTGAACAAAAGCAGTATCCTAGTAAGCACGTCCCGCAAGCCACACTAAACTCATTAGTAGAGACCGGAAAAATTCGCGGATTCATTTCGTGATAGACTAGAATCCAAAAACGTTTGCCTTTTTACTGCATCAGTGATTGGGCCACAGTTTATCTTAATGAAATTTGACCAATTAAGAACCTTAAACAAAAGAAGTATCGAATCACTAGCTTCCCAGTTAACTGGTGTCACGTGTCAGTAGCCAATGAGCAAATGTAATTTTCCCGCGTGCATAGAGGATCATGGAGTATATCCTACGGGTCATTGAACTCGCGAATTTTTCCGGTCTCTACTCATTAGTAAATGAGCAGTGGTGTTTGTCCGATATCTTACAGCAGTCCCATCTTTAAAGTCGTTCATTGAATCCGCGAAATTTTTCCAGTCTCTCCGGGATATGATGTAAGTTGCAGAAACACATAGCAGTTTTTTTTTGGCGTGCGAGAGAGCCTGTTGTGTTCACCCATGCTGTCGTCGTTGTGTGTGTCCAAGGTTTAGTTTTTTGTCTGAATGCACTGTTCTTGTTGCAAATGTCAGATCGTTGCCAACCCAATGTGGGCTGTTATATATATATATATATATATATATATATATATATATATATATATACATTTATATACACATATATACATATATCTTTATATATATATATTTCTTGTGTGCGTGTGTATGTCACTGAACTCCTCCTAGACGGCTGGACCGATTTTGATGAAATTTTTTGTGAGTTCACGGGGATTCGAGGATGGTTTAGATTCACAATTGGATATTTTATCTCGATTCTGAGTTAAGAAAAAACTAAAAAAAAAACACTCTTTAAAAGCAAAAAAACCAAGCATTGTTGATAATTAGCCTCCATGGCAACGGGCTTTTGCATTGTTGTTGCCTTCTGCGTGAACATGGGAAAGGTTTTTGGTAACGGCAGTGGCGTGCCCAAGAGGAGGGGTATGTATAATGAGAAGATACAAAATGTCCAGCGTAGAAATACTTACCGCCATATCCATATCTCACAAAAAGTACATTTGGGCAGGACAATGTCTGTCGGGTCCGCTAGAAATATATATATATATGTAGAAAGATATATAGAGAGATAGAGATATAAATAGAAAGATAGAGAGAGTTTTAGAGATATACATAGAGAGATAGAGAATTAGAGAGATAAAGAGAGATTCTTAGTATACGTTTAAAAAATTAAAAAATTAAGGCATTGCAACGCATGCCGGGCATTATCTAGTATATGTATATATCCTCACACACACCTGACTTTCTACGCACGTGATATTATATTTCACATCAGCTATTGTTTGCAAAAAAAAAACGAATACTCAAAAATATATTGTCACTACTATACCTCTTAAATTCAATATACCTATATATATATATATATATATATATATATATATATATAAAATTCCCGCTGAATGTTCTGTGGGAAGATATTGTGGTCTGCTGGCCGTTTCAACGTAAGTTTTAATATTTGTTGTGCGTGCCTCTCTGTGGTAGAATTCCCAAACAATAAAGTTCTCAAAATCGCTTACTTATCACTTGCTTTTGGTCCAGCGAGTATGGTTGTTGAAGACTGGATAGCACGCAAACAGCGCGTAAATAGCACAGTTTTTGCAAAGAAGACGAAGCTATACTTGCACATAAAATACAGCTGTTTGCCATATTCAGAATATTAATTTTGTCCACTTCATTTAATTCCATTGAAATTTTTTAAGTTTTAAACGTTTTAATTTGCTTGGCTATTTTTAAGTAGAGCAGCTGTTTACCTAAATTGGAGCCTTAAATTTTGTAGTTTTTTTTTGGTTTTAACGACTTTGATTAACAAATAATGGTCTCCCGAATCAAATACCTCATCAAAATTATTTTCAATTTTTATCTTATTTTCACTGACGTGCTGGTGTTCATTTACCTCGAACACTAACAAGAGCTCAGACCATATCAACGTTATAAGTTGCTACAAAAAAATTAACTCACCGTATTGTTATCACATCTCTAGAGACTGGAAAAATTCGTGAGTTCAGTGACCTCCAGGATAGACTCCATGATCCTCTGCCTACTTGGACAAACGGCGCCTGTTCATTGGGTGCTGAATTTTGAGGCGTCTCAAGTGGGTAACTTGTGATTGGATACTTTTTTTATTGATTGTCTCTAATTGGCCAAGAGTCCTACATACTAACAGTGAACCAATAGCAGAAGCAGCACAACGGTATAAATATTTGAATTTTAACATATCACAAAATGAACCCGCGAATTTTTCCGGTCTCTACACATCTCGTATATAGTATTGTTTATTTTTCGTGAAAATAATCCGTGACCAGCTGAGAGTTAAAAAAAAAACGTAGCGTCGCATGTTTCGTGATTGAGCGAGTTTCTTTCAGGTTCATGTCTGCTGACAGCATGCAAATCGTAGGAACTCATTGCGGAAGCAAACACGACCTGAATTGCTTCCCTTGCAGACGGCCACCGATTACAAAGGAGCAATCATCAGCGCAGGCATAGCTTACCGTCCGATGGGCGTTCAGAAAATACATTCCCCTACGTACAGGATATGAACTTCGACTACGTGGCGTGATAAAATAAAAGGTGAAATTTTTTTTTAGGGCAGCAGCAGCTGACAATGTATCGATTGAAGTATTAAGCTCGATGGATTGATCAGTTGAGGTATTCAGTCAAGCTTGAACAAGTTGCAACCTGTCAGTCGGCTTCCAGAGCCGGAATAAGTTGAGGTCGTGTTTACCGCGTCTGTCGCGCGTCGTGGATGGACACCCGGAAATTTCGCAGTTTCGTCTGACCTCCGGCTCGTCAAAGGTGTGCTCAACCAAAGTTTCCTTTCCCCATTTGTAGAGACTTGTAAAATTCGCGATTTCAAAATCCCTAAAGGATAGACTCTATGATCCTCTACGCACTCGTGCAAATTACATCCGCTGATTGGTTACCGACTCGTAACACCTGTTGACTGGAATGATCGTGATTCGCTAATTCTTCCGTTAAAGAGTTTTCATTGGCCCAGACTCCTTCAGATAAACTGTGGCCCAATCACTGAAGCAAAATAATGTCAAAAGTATTTGGACTATATCCTATCGCGAAATGAATCCGCAAATTTTACAGGTCTCTACCCATTTGTTGATTTCTTAGAGAGAAAATTTTTATCATTGTTAATTGGCGCTACATGATTCGATTACTTCTCTCCTGGCTGGGCATTGTGGAGGATTGTGTCCAGATAACTGCGGTCCAATCATGAACACAGTGCGAGAGTTTGAATGTTTTCATTCTAGCTTACGACCAAACGAATGCGCGATAGCTCCGTAGCTCCTATCATGGATTTCGAAAGAAAAAAAACAGCGTTACTATTAAATTTAGTTTTTGAAACGGAGGCCAGAAAGATGGGAAACGTTTTGACCCCATTTCCGACATTGAGAGGACCACGACGGAGCAGCTGTAGGACTTTCCGAGAAACCTTCCAGAAATTCTTCCAGTCATGGAACCAGCATTGGGAAGGTGCGCGTCGCTAGCCAAGGAGAGTACCTTGTTGGTAGAGACCGGAAAAATTCACGAATTCATTTCGCGATAGGCTAATATACAAATAGTTATACCTCAGTGCTGCCTCTGCTATTGGTTCACAACTCACCTGGATGACTCTGGGCCAATGAGAAACGCCCAACCAAAGCTACATCGAATCACAGGCTGCTACGTTGGGACGTCTCACATTACAGCAGCCAACGAGTGGGTGACATTTGACCGAGTGTACGTAGAACTATGGAGTTCATCCTACAGGTTATTGAACCCGCGAATTTTTCCGGTCCCTGCTTGGTAATAAAATGATACATCATGTTTTTTTAACACACCTCGTGCCTAATTTGAAGGACATTACCGAAACTATTCCCACAGTTCTTTGTGAACTAAGAATTTTTTTTTAATGTTGGTAACGTGTGACCGAGTGAATCGTGCGGGACGGAAGCAGAGGCACATCCGGGGCTGGACGAGGGAACGACTCTATGCGCGGGCGCGCGTTGTAAACCGGACAGTTTCCCTTCGCAAGTATTCGTCCGCGAGGGCGTAAGTGCTCACTGTAAACCCGGCTTAGCGGCTCCGCGGAGATGCGGCAGTAAAAACATCCAAGCACAGTGCTCTGCGCGCACGCCATTGGGGTGGCTGGAGTAGCCACTCGAAATGACTGTCGTTCCAGCCCGGATTATTTTTTTTTATTATTATTACTAACCGAGTATACAGTTGCAAAAAAATTGCTCGTGTCTCTTGATTTTGGGACGGGAAGACAAAAATATACACGAGTTATTTACGTGACAACGTCTAATAAATCGATGAACGCCTGCTGCACGCACGAAAAAGTTTCCCGTAACGCACATTGTCCCGTTACGCCGTGTCCCGTTACGCTCATTGTACGCTTGCGCCGCACTTCCGCTCGATTGGAACAACCATCGATTTGAATTTTTCGAGGCACATTAAACTTGAAACACTCCCATTCGTTTCCTACTTTTCCTATCCTTAACAGAATAACACAGATTGGAAGATGTTAAATAGCAAACATGTATAAAAGTTATAGTTAAAATAATCTCTTCCTTAAAGTAATAATCATATTTAAATTAATGAGTGCAAATAAAAGTAAATTTATCAATTAAATTGTAGATTTCATTTCACTCCTTTTTATCCATACAAAATAGTGATAATTCAATAAAAATGATTCAATTTTATTCATAAAAGTATGCAATCATTTCATCAATGTTTTGTTATGACGTTGTTACGTTAAACTATCGTCCGTAAACCGACTTTACAGACGATTTTTTTTTACGATAGAAAAATCTTTCAAAAGCATCATCCCGAGTCTTCTTTCAGAAAGAAAAAAAATCAATTAAATCATTTAAGCTAGTCGTAGACACCGGAAAAATTTCGCGGAATCATTTCGAGACAGAAAATGAATTCAAACTCGTGCACATTCGTGCTGTTTCAGTGATTGGACCCCACAGTTTGCCTGAAGGGCTCCTGAGCCAATGAATTACCCGTCAACGAAAGACGTCTCGGATCAATAAGTAGAGACCGGGAAAATTCGCGGATTCATTCGGCGATAAGCTAGAAGTCAAATACATATACCTTTTATATGATTTTGCTATTGGCTTACTGTTCATCTGGACGAATCTCAACCATTTATAAACCTCCAACCAAAGAAGGATCGAATCACAGACAAACCAGCTGAGACGACTTACAAGTCGGCAGCCAATGAACTTGCGTTATTTGCCCGAGTGTACAGTGGTATGTGCAGTCTATCCTGAAGGCCATTTAAACCGCGAATTTTTCCGGTCTCTATCAATAAGCATCCCAGTTAACAGTTCTGACGAGCCGGTAGCCAATCAGCGGGTGTGACACACACGAGGATCGTGGAGTCTATGATGGAGGTCACGGAAACCGGGAGTTATTCCAGTCCCTAGAGATTCCTAGACATCGAAGTCATTAAAGAACGATATTGAATAATATGAGATGCTCAAGTAGCAGTGATGGGAGGACCCCGAGGATAAAATAACCTACTGGCGCAAGCAATAAACGCCATGTTTCATACTTGCGACCCCCACTGTGTTCTAACCGGGAATCGCTATTTAAAAATAAATTGCATTTTTACGTTTCCTAGTTCACTGTAAACTGCAAAAAAATATTTTGTTAACGTTTTAAACATGCAATTGTATTTAAATAACCTTTATACTGAATTCTTCATAAATCCAACATATATATATTTATATATGTATAATTTTTTAGACAAAAGTTATATGTATAAAAAAATTAATTTTCTTTTATGGATAGCTAGAGGCATGCATATTTTGTGAAAAGATTCCGAGACTAGCTGAAAGTTAAAACACTGTAGCATCGTCTGTGTTTCGTGATTGGGTGTGTTTCATTCAGGTACATGTTGATTGTTACAACACCGATCACAGTAAATCAGTGCGGAAGCAAACGCGTCCGAAGTGGCTCATTAAAATAAGGTAACGACTTTTCTTGCAGACGGCCGCCAATCACATGGAAGAAACAGCTGGTGCGGGTATACCTTGTTGCAGTTTAATAGGCGTTGAGATATATATTTTTTCGCGAAAAATGCCTGCTCCTGTGGATAAATTATCATAACATTTCAATGTCTACATTGGCCTGAATATCAAGTTTGGAAACTTACCAATTTTTTTTGACGTGATAATGTCTTATAAATCGATGAACGCCGGCTGTACGCACGAAACATTGTCACGTTCCGCCTGAGCCGAGCGTACAAGAACCGGCCAACCACCGTGCGAGAAAAATCTTCTATAATATCAAAACAGGTTAAGGCGGGCTTTTTGACTAATTGTTCGTGATTATATTCAAACAAATTATTTAAATTAAATTTTGCAAAAAAACTGTAAATAATATTTGAAAATTAAAAAGTAAGCAATTTTTCATCAATGTTTTCTTATGACGTTATCACGTAAAACTATCCGGTGCGCATCATTTGACCTAAAAGTCATATCTCCTAAACGTCACTTGACATAAAATTTAAAATAATCCTTCAGTCATTTGACCTAAAAGTTATATCTCCTAAACATCACTTGACCTAAAAGTCACTTGGCCTAAAAGTTAGTTGCCCTATAAGTCATTTGACCTAAAAGGCATTTGTCCTAAAAGTCATATCTCCTAAACGTCACTTGGCCTAAAAGTCACTTGGCCTAAAAGTCAGTTGCCCTAAAAGTCATTCGACCTAACAGGCATTCAGCCGAAATTCATTTTAGGTCGAATGACTTTAGGGCAAGTGGAGTGTACTCAAATTATCGTCCGTAAACCGACTTTCCAGACAACCCCCATTTTTTTACAGTGTAACGCTGAACTACTTCGTCTATTCCGAGAACAACCCACGTTTCAGATAAACGTGTTTGAATCGATTGTGTCAGCAGGTGCTCGTACCTGGGAACTGTTTTATGTCCTGGCCGTTCTCTTTGCCCGAAACAGTGCATGGATAGTGGGACTCTGGTTGCAAAGGCGCGTGGCACAGTGAAGTGTGCCATAATAAAGTTATCATCTCTGAAGATTGGCGTCCCAGTTTTGCTGATGAGTAGCGTTAATGTAAACCGAGATTGTGCAATCTATGGGACCTTAAAATCAAAATTTCCCGTTTCTCATGTGTATGTCCTGGCAGATTTGAAACTCAGTGATGTTCCTTATGTTATGAATGTGTTTAGCCCGGGCAACGCCGAGTAGCTACATACACCAGAAAATTCTATCAATAAATATGAGCTAAGCATGGCTATAAACACACACAACATTACAAACGCTATTATAATTGTATTAAAATTTCATAAAATTATATATTAAATGTTTCTTCCAATACTATCTTGATCTTTCAACTACCTTCTAAAATTATTATCTTGATATTCTACGGTTTCACTGGTACTTCATTTTTCATGCCAATTATCTTCGGTTTTTATTATTCAACTGCGTTGACCTAGATGGTATTTCTTCCTCCCTTTATTTTGGTCTACAAGCCACCGATTGACTGGCCCGCAGTCGTAGACGGGAATTTCCAAACAATGTGATCCAATCTACCTCGCGACCAAAAGTGTCCGATAGATTTCCGATTGCCTTTTTATTTGTGTACACGTGTCCTAGTACCAAAAAAAAATGGTTGAGTGTACTTATGAACGCGCGTTAGAAGGTATACTTTCTTAGCGTAATAAAAAATCTAACTTTAATTTTGCCTGAAAATAATTAATAGAAATAAAATAATAAAAGGACCGGAGTGATATATATATAAGGTAGGTGAAGAATCAATTCAATCAAAAAAATTAAATAAAATTTCGGCATTTTATATTTATATAAACACTTGTAAGAAATTATTTTTTTATTTAGTAAAATAATCTAGATAAAATTAGTTAATAACGAAAATTAATATTTTTTTAATTTCATTTATTTTTTAAATATTATTGTAACAATTCATCATTTATATCGAAAATAAATTATACATACGGTAACATAGCCTCGCTTACATAAATACACTTTAAAATAGGTTAATAAGCACAATTTCTATCACTAATATTCACAATAAAAGGTTTCATTTAATTATATGGATCCGTATTAAACATCAATCATATACGTTTAAGATTTAAAAGCACACACACATATATATGTATGTGTGTGAGTAGCCTTTTTTTATCCTGTGGAAATTTCGTATCGTGGTGCACGCGCAAGTAAAAATATTCACTGTCGTCATTTTTTTTCCATAACGCCCCATAAAGAAGTATAACCTCAAAACTAACTCAAATTTCGCGGGTCTCCAGATGCCGAACCTCTGCTAGTGCAGCGACCGTCCGTAACTCAGCGCCACCGAAGACAAGGGAGGGGGGGGCGATTGTGGGGTTGCCTATCAGAGACGCTGTGATAACCCCATGAGTAATTAAGCACCGGTGCGCGCACGCAGCGCGCTCTATCGCCTTCCGTGTCGTATCAGGGGATGATCAACCACGTCGTTTAATTGATCACATCCTCTCCCACACAGAACAACAAAAAAAAATACTTTTACCAAAAAAATTCATTGGTAGGGACCGGAAAAATTTTCTGGTTCAATGACCTCTAGGATGAACTCCATAGTTCTACGTACACTCGGTCAAATGCCACCCACTCATTGGCTGTGCTGTCTTGTGAGACGTTCCAGCATAGCAGCCTGTGATTCGATAAAGCTTTGGTCAGGTGTTTCTCATTGGCCCAGAGTCATCCAGGTGAGTTGTGAACCAATAGCAGAAGCAGCACTGAGGTATAACGATTTGTATTTTAGCCTATCGCGAAATGAATTCGCGAATTTTTCCGGTCTGTACTCATTGGCTACTGACTCGTTAGACCTGTTAACTGGGTTGTATGTGGTTTATAGAAACCAAAAAAAAATCGCGTTTTCTTTTCACATTACGCTAGAATCAAAATTCCGTTAATATTTTTGCTGATTCTGTGATTGTACCACTGTCTGTCTATAGGACTCTGAGTTAATTTAATAACCTTCAACAAAAGAAGACACTTCGAATCACAAGCACTCCAGTCAACAGTTGTCACGAGGCAGTAGCCAATGAGCTTGTGTGATATTCCCGAATACATAGAGGGGTGTGGAATCTATCCTAGAAGTGAATGTTTCTAGTCCCCAGTAATTCAATACTTTTTTGTTGACGGTTTATCTCTAGCTCAAAGTTATTTATATTAATTGTGGTCCAATAACCGAAACAGCAAATAAGTAAATAAGTTTGGATTCTAGCCTATCACTAGGGACTGAAAAAATTCGCGGATTCATTGAACTCTTAAGACAGACTACACGATCCTCTATGTGCTCGGAAAAATTACACCAGCACATTCATTGGTTACTGACTTGTGATACCTATTATCTGGGAGGCTTGTGATTCTGTACTTATTTCGTTGAGGGTTATTCATTGGCTCAGAGAAAACTGTGGTCCAGTCATGAATCAGCAAAAAGTTAAACACATTTGAATTCTAGCCTATCACGAAATGAATCCGGGAGTTTTTTCCTGTCTCTAGTTATCTAACCTCTAAATTCCGCGGATTATTTTTGTCGCAAATTTGACTGCAAACACGTATACCTTGACATCACTTTGATGATTGGATCACAATCGTTTGAACACCTCCCTCTACGACCGTGGGCCAGTAGACTACCAGCTAACAGTAGAGTGGCCGAATCACATGGACCCACTTCAAAGAAGGGGCGGTTATACAGTAATAAATCAAGAAATAGGAAAGCATTTGTGAATAGAGTATATATCGGACTGTTAATTCTAGCCTGATTCCAAATGAATCAGAAAAATTTCAGAGTCTATGATTTAAAAACTGCTGAAACCAAAATGATGTCTTTCATTTTATACTTTCCCCCCTTAATTATGTATAATTGTATACACTACTTGTTGTGTATATATATTTATGTTAAATATGATTTGAAGTAAATATTTATCAAACTTTTTTACTATTGTTTCTTCAGCGGCTAAATATTTCGCAACAGGACTTGCAGTTACTGAGAGCTAATGGACCCCAAACAAAACTGTTAATGCTGCGTAGAAGGTTTGGCTTTGATGGAAGGCTAAACTGTTAAACTGTAAACCATCACTGTTTACCAAACATGTTCCCCTCGCAGCAGCCACCTTTATTCACATACTCACAATCGATTCTTCGCAAACCAACTGATTTGTCACCAGCATATAATTTTTTTAAACACAATGTGTCTACGACTTATAATAGGACCATCGTTTTCAATAGTTAAATCTACTATCTTTAACAACTGTCGTAAAGAAATCCTTAAAGGTATTCGATCATAGCCTATTAAAAATATTACCTAAAATATGCATGAAATCTTTAGTATTTGAGGCAAGAACTATATCTTCAGAGACTCCTAATTCATTAACAGTGACAATTATGAAAAATGATGTGCATACACATATACAAGATGAGTCTTAATTTGAACGACAGAATTTTAAAGCATGCTCATCTCAAAATTTTATGGTGAAAAAGTTATGTCCCATCGTATTAATAGGAATAACGAAGAATATATAAGCTGTTTAACTATGAACATGAATATATATATTATAAGTATGAGTGTAATGTTCTTATTTACACATAACTGTCCACTCAAATTTTTTTTATTTTATCACTAATATAATTTATTTCACTACTTATTTCAAATGTACAGAAATACTTCTAAAAAAACCTTTTGGTATCCGTAGTTTTGGAATGTTCCTGACACACTATTCCCTGTTTGTGAACCATTAATATCTAAATAATGATGAGACAATATGAAATTAACTTTCATAGTTTTTAGCCACACGTTTTCTATAATATATTTTAATATTTATTATTAGGTTTATTCATATGCAAGGTTTTTTAAGATTACTGAAATCCTGTTATTTAATTGTTAATTATTATACGTATTTATTATTGTTGCAAACATTTTATGATTTTTTTTTAAATGTATTATTTGTACTTTAACAAAATCCCTTTTATATTTACTTTAAAACGAGCATTAGAGTATTGCAATTATATATGAGCTTATTTATTATGTTTCTAAAACTAGGTTATGTGTAGAATTCAGTTATCAACTTTTAAGTTTTTAATTTAAAATAGCAAATATATTTTGTAATCACTCATAAAATTTCCTTCATCATTTGTCTTGAGATAAAACTATGTGAGGTGAATGAGTGAATTAAATTTATGTCTACCGTAGGATGCAAATGCAGTCATTGGGCACATGACTACTGTGTGTGTTCTATGGGAAACACACAATAGTGAGAATGATCAATACATCTACGGACAGAGCGACCAGCAATGTTTGATACTAATTTTCTTCACTGCACTTAAACACTCCCAGAGAATAATACCACGGTAAAATACCATCGGAAAAATAAATTGTTGTTGTTGTTTAACATAAGTCTTGAAGTATCTTACAAAAAAGGAGGTTTCATCATTGGAACTGTCTAAATCATTACATAGAAATCTCACGTTAAGATTAAGCTTATGGTGTTTCTTGTTTTTGTTTTCATATTACATACATCTTAATTAGAACACATCAACGTCTTAATTTTATTTGCAAAAACAAAAAATTTACGTATTTTTACCATAAATGGCAGCCAAGATTTTTAATTGTGGGCAATATTATTTGACTGTCAGATTATCACGGATAGAAAATCGTCACGATTACATAGTTTTATTCGTATTAACTTCAGTCGTGGTTAAATTTAAGAGAATTAATTTACTATACTCAGGTATTCGAATTTAATTACATGTTTAATATGCTGATATTTAAACTCTTAGAAAATACTATGTTATATATGTGAACTTATAATTAATGCATTCCCTTAAATAACAGTAGCACACTAACCAGTTCTTTGTCAAATATTTTAGATAAAATATTAAAAACAGCTCTTCTGAAATGTTATTATCTATGAACTGCAATGTTGTATAAAGCTAATAATCAAAATGTTATTTTCTAATAGAAAACTTTCAATATAATTGCACTAATGATTCAAATTGCGTGATAATTCAAACGTGGGCACGAAAAAAAAGCAATGGCAAGCAGTGTCTCTGAAAATCTTTGTTTATAAATTAATCGTTTATTTAGATATTGTATAATCTGACCACATTTATTTTCCACTTTGATTTTAATTTTATAATTTGAAATCATGTTTTCGTTAGCATGCATTCGAACACAGAAAACAAAACAAAAAATTAGCATAAATTAAATATGGTTAATTAGTCCTCCTTGCATTCCAACTAACTAGACCGTTTTAAAGCTGACTTATGGCGGATATTACTGTCAACGCCTGTTCAAACACCACCGTTTCAATACAAGTGGGCCAAGATCTAGAATTAAGTCTCCATGTGGGGAGAAGAAAATTGCTTACGATCCTGGACAAGTGGACAGACTGTGAACGATAAATTTTCTTAGTTTGATGTTTTTTTAATAAAATAATTTTTTTGTGTGGTGTTTACTAGTGTTAATTTCTTTTTAATTCGGTTGCTTATTTCAAAAAATAGTTACATTTATCTGGTTAAATATTATCTTAAATAGTTAATTTATGTTGTAATATTATCAGCATACATTTAAAACAACTAAATATTTATAACATGGGCAAAAAAAGGTGAAAATAAAAGTATACAAAGAAGTGTTACTTCAAAATCTTTGTTTAAATCTTATATTATCTGATATATATTTTTACTTTGATTTCATTTTACGTAGTCAGCGGTTTTTATTTTTTGCGACCATGCGTTCGAAGACGGTAAACATAAACTTAGCTTGAATAAAAGGATTTCATGAGGAAGACAAAAAATATATATTCTCATTGCAAAGACCATTAGTAGAACTGAATATAGATATTTTTTTTTTCAGTAAGTCACTTTAAACATTATATATATATAATTGTATATATGTATGTATGTATTAAACATAACCTCAACCTAGGAGCCAAGAAGCAATAAATAGGGACACCTGTATTTCGCGAATACATTTCGTGTCAAGGTATTTCACAAAATACTGTAGCTTTTCTCCTGTGGTTATTGGCTGAGGTCGGGGAGAGGTGTAGTCCCGCTCTTGACGGGGCCAATGAGAATGTGGTCACCGTACTGCTGCACCCTCACAATTTGCCACGACTCTTAGAAAAAAAGCTACAGTGTTTTTTTTTTTGTGAAATACCTTGACGTGAAATGAAATCGCAAAAATAAAAAGGTGTCCCTAGCCAATGAATAAGTCGAAGATCAAGAATTTAAAAAAAAAATTAGTGTTACGTATTCTCTGTGTCGCGCTTACCTTTCACAAAGGCTGCGTCATTGCGGCGGTACGGATCCCCGCCGCAAAGGGGAGAAGAAAAAAAAACAGTTGCGAGCGGACGAGCGAGGAACGACCGCGGTACACGAGTCTTGACGACGGATTCGTCACGGGGACTGGCGTAGAGGGGGGAGGGGCCGTACACACGCGCGAGGTACCGGCGTCGTTTCGAAAGTGTGCCCCCGACGCGCGATACTCCGGGCTTGTTTTTGAGCGGAGGGGGGGGGCTGAAAGGCGAAAAAGCTCCGCTTTCTTTTCCCGACCGCGGCCGGCAGGGTCGCCGCTGCGCTACTGCAGCGCCCGGCTGCGGCGGACGGTGGCAGCTCGCTTTCCCCCTCCCCTACTTCCCCTCCGCTACCCCTCCATCTCTTCCTCCCCTCCTTCCCCTACCCGCGGGCCGGACAAAGGTTCCTGCGCATGCGCAAGACCGGCGCATCGACCGCATCGCGCGATCATTGTCGCGCGCGGGAGCGCTGCAGCGCGTGACATCCCTCTTCCACCCTCCCGCCCTTCCTTCACCAACCCTTCCACCCTTCCCCTCCCTCCCTCCCTCCTTCGGCGAGGCTGCATTACTCGCCCGGAGCCCCGACGTATCCGGTCCGTCTTCCGTGAAATCACTGCGGTGGGCAAATATTTCCCCTTCCCTCCTCCAGAAGTGTGGATGCGATGACTCATCAGAGCGTAACGTCGCTTTATAAAGGCCCGTCTACAATGGCAATGTCCTAAACCGTGTCCGAAGGACACTCGTCGCCTGATTGGTCCACGTGACCCTCTGACGTCATGCGTCAAGTGGGCGAAGGTCCGAACCTACCTGGTCCGAAGACATTCGTCAGTTTGGAACTTTTTGTCCCAACCTGTGTACTTCGGACACAGAAAAAGAACAGGACACTCGCGATATTTGAATTTCCGGTTCCAGTTTGAAAACGTGGTGTTTTTTTGTTTTTTTTTTATTATTGAAGGAAATGGAAGGTGTTGTAAGTCAAGTAGAGCCAATTTGCCTTACTGAATAAATATATAATATTGAACTTCCACAACTTTTATAAGTTCAATCTCAAACTGCAAAGCATCAAAACAATAAACAAAAACTTTTGGTTTGGCACATTTACTGCGCTCTGGTGACAACTTTAGAAATCAATACATTCGGACATCGGACATCGCAATTGTGGACAGGGCAGTTTTCGGTGAGACAATGTGACGTCACTCACATTCGGATAAGGACACGGACCACGCACGGGTTCGGACTATTGTAGACGGGCTCTAAACCGTACGTCATCAAGACACAAACCTCGAGAACGGACAGCAAAAAATTAATTGCATGAACCGCGAGGAGAACTCGCACAAAAATCAGGCTGATGTCAAATGTTAAAGAATTTCCAGGTAGCACCGTGGAAGGAATTGAATTATGTCGGAATAAAAAACATAACCTCGGTAACGTGAAAATTTATTGTTCTCCTGTTGCAAATACACTTGTAATACGAAACTCGGACACGAAATTTAACGGTGAATTCTTTTAAGATAATTTTGAGCGTGCTAAATATACGCAAATTGTGTTTTTTAACTGTATTTCTGGACGCGAATCACTCGTAGTTCCCGCACCCGCCGCTAGAATTCGCTGTGGGAGCAGATACGTCGACTATCCAATCAGTAGATTTGCAGAGCGAAATTTTTAACTGCGTAATAAAACGGCTCCTATAAAAGCAAAAAATTAATTAATTAAGCTCCGTCTTGGGGCCCAAATTTAGAAGAGCAATTTTATTGAAATACTAATCATCTTGTTAAACTTTACTAAACAGTTATAACTATGAAGTTCCCATCTGTATTTGTGAACTTTGGTTCGCACCATCCGCCACAGATGGCAGCACCGTTGTCGTTACACATTTCCGTTCCCTGACTTCCCTCGCATTCACGAAATCACTCCCACCAAAATGCCGTATACCGAGAGCAAAGATGTTACACATCCTACTAATATTATAAACGCGAAAGTTTGTAAGTATGGATGGATTTTTGTTACTCTTTCACGTAAAAACTACTGAATGGATTTGAATGAAATTTGGCCTACAGCTAGCTTATAACCTGGATTAACACATAGACCCCATATTAATTCCAACCCTAAGGGAGTGAAAAGGTGATAATTTCGATTTATAACAGAAAAAATCATAGGTCATAGACATACAAATAGTTAGTGAATTTCATTTCTCTATGTCTGACACACGGTCATACAGATAGTAAGGTCTGGCAAATTAATATTTTTTCTCCTTGGTGAGACCAGTCCGCTTAGTGGAGCTCGCAGCGGCTAGCAAAATAAAGGCGCAAATAACTATTTTGTTCTTAACTTCGTCAATAGATAGAGTTGCCTGGAATTTTAAACGCACCATCGTTTGATGCGTTTGTCATGTCTTTAATTTTCGTTTTTTGTGTCGTATGCGTTCCTATACCATTCGTCCGATTGCGATGAAATTTTGGTGATTTGTTATGCGTATGCCCATGAAGGTTACTGAGACGGTATAGCTATTTTTCAATAGTTGGAGTACGAATTGTGTCAAAAAATGTGTTTATTTCATTTTATATAGCGGCACTTCGTCTGTTTTTGTTGTATAAGTGCGCACGCTTGACACAATTTATTTTATTTTAAAAGAGAGACAGAGATAGAGTGATATATATAGAGTGAGATAGAGACGGAGATATAAGTTGGATAGAGCGAGGTATAGAGAATGAAATGGGTTAGATAAAGAGATATACCTATAGATGTATATAGCCATATAGATACTTATATATTGAAGATATAGAGATAGTAGGAAGTGTATATATAGATATAAAGAGATAAATAGAGATAGAGAGATACATAGATGTATAAAGATGTAGATAGAGATAAATATATAGAGAGATGGATAGATGATTTGTATATGTGGAACTACTTCAAACATATTACAAAACAAAACTGAATGAGGCATTGCAATGCAGGCCGAGCATTAGCTAGATAATGGAATCTTTTCAATATTAGTAATCTCTTATTTTTCAGCTTTTTTCTATATTACTTTATAAAGTCTAAATTACATACAGACCAGGTAAATAACTATAAACTGGCAGAACAACGTCTGTCGGGATCTGAAAGTGATGTAAATTAATTTTCACACTTTACATTCAAATTAAGAATACAATTACTAACTACACCCTGTATTCAGCCCGGGCAACGCTGGGTATTGCAGCTAGTCGAAAATAAATGAATTACAACACAGACAAACTCAGTGAGCTGACAGCGATGAGTCAGTTCGAACGAGGACAGTAAATCCAGACAAACAACGACACGGGACGATCAGACGAACACAGCGATGGTACTAATGAGCATAACGAGGACAACACAATGACGACAGCGCATACGAATACAGTAAGGCTTCCTCTACAGTTGTGAAGTTTCGGGAACTGACATCTGCTCTCTTCATCAGACAGAAACATACTGATAGTAGACAATTTTTGACGTGACAACGTGTAATAAATCGATGAACGCCGGCTGCACGCACGAAAAAGTGTCCCGTTACGCACATTGTCTCGTTACGCTCATTGTACGCTTGCGCCGCATCTATATATCTTCCACTCGATTGAAACAACCATAGATTTGACTTTTTCGAGGCACATTTAACTTGAAACACTCCCATTCGTTTCCTACTTTTCCTATCATCGTCCTATCTTTAACAGAATAACACAGATTGGAAGAAGTTAAATAGAAAACATGTGTAAAAGTTATGGTTAAAATAATCTCTTCGTTAAAGTAATAAATATGTTTGAATTAATGAATGCAAATAAAAGTAAATTTATCAATTAAATTGTAGATGTAATTTCAGTCCTTCTTTATATCCATGCAAAATAGTGATAATTCAATTTAAAATGATTAAATTTTATTCATAAAACTATGCAATCAATTCATCAATGTTTTGTTATGACGTTATCACGTTAAACTATCGTCCGTAAACCGACTTTACAGACAACCAATTTTTTTCCTAACATAACTAAAAACTAAAGTTTTTGGGCCGAATCCTACACATGCAGGGTATTAACAATGCAGGAGAAGTAACATGCATCATGTGCTAGGAGGGGAATGGCCAGCCATGGCTGCGATTGGCGCCATGACTAACTCTCCTCATTGACTATTCTACATACACTAAAAACTTGATAAGTTGGGCCCGGGTAAAACCTGCATAGACATAGGGAAAACCCTAGGCACTGACATGCGGGATGCAAAACTTCATGCATTAATTACAAGCAGGTTGGTTACGGGAAACAGAAGGATGGTTCTGGAAGAAGAGTTGGACAGAGCAGAAAGAGTCTACCATGCGGGGGTTGGGCGCGTGGACTTTATGTCCGCATTGGGTTTGGGGGTGCGCTGTTTTTTTTTTTTCGGGAGCAACTTTGTGTTGTTTCCCGATAGGGAAACAAGTAACAAAAGGGAAAATGTAGTTTATACGTGTTCCACCCCCCCCCCCCTTTTTTATCTCCTGACACGGCCAATGACAGGCGATCACTGACCTTTTTGGCCGCGCACCAATTAGTTGATGTCATTGGCTTCGGTCTTGCTGCAAGTGTTGTTAGTTTTTATTTGTTTTTGGGGTGAATCAGTTTCTCTCTTTTAACTAAAGGTAACCATAAATAGTTTAACTATATACATTGTTAAATAATAACTGTGTTTTTTTCTGTCTATGAATGCTGATTCTTGTATTTTAAGTACTTATAAATAGGCGTTCTTCCTGTATGACTGGGGATGCAGAGTCCTAGAGTATTTTATGACTGTTTTCACAGGCATTTTCAGCAAGTCTATAATTTTTAGTTTCGCCCTTCTTTGTAATCTTTTTTTTCTCTCTAATACGTTTAGAAAAGTCCTTGCCAGTTTCTCTAATATATGCATATACATTTACCAGGGCTATGATGAACACAATTCAGGCATTGTGACTTTACTATGGCTGGTTTTTCTCTGGTGATGATGCTTTTTAATTGAATTATTTGACTTGAAAAAAAATTTCTTATACCGTGTTTGTTTCCCAATCGTCTGTTTTTTTCAGATATGCTGCATAAATATGGAATAAACAATGTACCCCTTGGTTTTTCGGCCGTTTTTTGTTTAATTATGTAAAACTTATCGGTTGTCAGTTGCTGTTTTGTGATGCCAAGTGGGTAACTGTTCCCTTTGTTCATTTGAAACTGATTTCTCATCACCACAAAACGAATCTAGTAGATTACAAAGTGAAAATTATTTGAAGAGTCTTTAAATTACGTAGATTTTCTATCAAATATAACCAACTTAACACTTTTTTTTAAATAGCTAGTTATCCTTACTTGGGATTACGTTATAATAACACAGATTCGTTTATTTGCGCACTTCTCTTTAAGTTCGGACAGCCCTTTTGATGTCATTCCCGAGAGAAAGTACGTTCAAGTGTGCATACTTCAGGGCTTAAAAGGGATGCATCAGAAACGTTTAGAATATTTTTTAAAGGTAGGGAATTCGAAAGCGATCATAACGTTGCATATATTTTTTTAATCAACGACTTCTCCAAAACTTCCATTGCGATTAAACTCTTCTCGTTTTCCTCATTTTCTCTTCCTTCTCTTTCTGTCTTGGAGGGCGAGTGTCTCATTTGGCGTTTCTGGGGCTGGAATATCCGAGAAGCCATAGGAACGGCGTCATCAGTTTTATTAGGTTGCGTCGGTCGATACAGCGTCCTATTTACAGCCTTTTAAGTGTTCTCGCAGATAGAATGGTTGGTAATAATCAATACGACATTAAACATAAATCACGTTTCTGGACATATTAAATTTGTATTTTTTTTTTTTGTAGTTTACACGCATTTAATTAATCTACTCTGAAATCCTATTATTTACATAGTTACGTTCATCACTTCGTATCATGAAGCACAAATATTTGCCTAATTCATAGAGATGTGTATGTATAAAATAGAAAATGGAAGTGTAACAAAAGAGTACATTTTAAATACAGCTACATACGTGGAAAACGTCTTCATTATTAAATGTAAGTGTTTGTTTCATAGATTTTGAATGAACGCCTAATGAATAACTATGCTTATGATTACTAAAACGGCTTATATATCAGAAAGTTTATCTCAAAACGAAAAACTGTGAATTTTTTTTATATCTAAGTTTGCGTCACTGCGGTTTTGAAAGTTTTAATTATTAGTTTAATATTTCCTGTAAAATACTTCCATTTGCATGTACATAACTTAACAATCAGTTCCCCTGATTTTAGGCAGCTGTTTCAAACTGCTTGCTGTATTCCTTTCTAAATTGTACACTAGTTTTTCGAGAAAACTGTGTGGTATATGGTGGTACATCAGAAAGACGTTTTCGTTACTTTTGACATTCCTGTTAATAATCAACCATTAAAAACCACATTATTCATCCGCATTACAAATATTTTGGTAAATAATAGTGCAAAAATTAATTATTACCATTTACTTCAGCAACAAGATTTACAGTGTATAGCTTCGTTCAATTAGACATAATACGTTATCGGTTGATCATAAAAAGTTTCTTAAGTATTTAAAAATAAATAAAGATTTGTTCCAACTTCAAAGGCGTATGCCAGTCTTCGGAAGCACTTTGGACCGTATGTCGTTATACATTTTCAACTGATATTTTATGTGATGAACCTGCAGCCTAAATTTTCCGATCGAATTTGGACTTATTTTGTGTAGTTTGTTGGAATGCGACCTCAATCAATTCACCGGTTGGGTTCCGTGCATACGTTGTATGCTACCACTATCCTCACGTATTGTTACGATCGCGCTTGGCTGCAGTGCTTGGCGTCGCCGCGCTCGTTCGGCCTGTCTGCGCCCCCTTCCACCCGCATCCTCTCCCTGGTATCTCGTGTCATACTATCGCGCGACATCCTGACCGTCGCAGCGCGCACCTGCCTCAGATCGAGTTACTTAAAAGAGGCCGCACTGCGGTATAAAAGGACTCAGACATGTTTACAGTGGCGTAGCCAGGATTTGCATATGGGGGGTGTTAAGAAGCATGGCCCCCCACCCCCGTATTAAAGCGGGGGGTCCGGGGGTCCTCCCCCGGGAAAATTTGGATTTTAAGGTGTAAAATAGTGCTATTTTAGCAGTTTTCGGTACTTAAATTTAAATATTGTAATGGTAAAAATTTTATTAATTTTAATATGAAATTTGTTTGAGTGATGAATAAGAAATTAATTAAAGATTTGGTGCTAAGGGGGGGGTTCGAACCCCTAAAACCCCCCCCTGGCTACGCCCCTGCATGTTTATCGGCGCGTTTTGTGGGAACCCGATGCTTGTTGCGTTTATCGGCGTTCTTTGAGCAGCCGCCGCGTCCTTCGACAGGACTCACGACGCGTTTCTGGGAATTTCGACGGCGAAGGTCGCGCGATATCTCGGAGACATGCCCGATTGTTCTGGACGGGAACCCAAGGGCTATATAAGGAGGTTGGGCCGACCTTCGAGTCAGTCTGAGTCAGAGAGTTCAGAGTGAAGTCGGGAGTTTTCCCGCGGCGGAGTTTCCGGGCGATAGAGTGGCGAAGTCCTTGGACGAAGGTTCCAGGGCGAAGAGTTCAGTTCCGAGCGAGGTGTTGAGTGGGATCTCGGCGAAGGGAAGTGCGACGACGGAGTCCTGCGACTGAGGACCACGAGGGGTGCTGCGGTGAGAGTTGCGCCAGAGGTGCGGCCCAGCGAGGTGTGTGGAACGAGTGACTGGGGAATAGACCTTTCTTTAAGTGTAATTAATTATTTGCCATTTTAAAAGATTTTTGTAAGCGACATAAGTAGTGGCAATAAATAAATTGTGTGTGATAAAAATCTTTAATTGGGCTATCCTTTACGAACCCGCAGTAAATCGTAACATTCTGCAACCACGAATGTTGAAACATTCTCTATGAACTGTTAAATTATAGACAGCTGGGTAGTAGTTTGTTATAAGCCTGCGATTCACAAATTCTTTTGTACACACAGTTTACGAGGGATATTCGCAAATTAAGCTACGTTTGGTCATTAAAAATATGTATATTAATTCGTGAGAAAAAGGTTTTTATTGGCAGTTTTAGTTTACTTAATATCTACTTCATATTTTTTGCATAATTTCTATTCAGTTTCAAGCACTCTTCGTAACGCTGCGCCAGTTTCTTCAAACCCTATGCATAAAAGTTTGTTGCCGCCTGGAAATTAAACCAGTTGACAATCATAATTTTATAATTTTTGCTGTAATTGCTGATCCACATTTCACTATTCAACCAAAATTAAGCCCTTTTCATCCCAAAATTAAGGTAGCCATCACATTTCGACTAGAGTACTGTGATCGCTTAAACGTTTTCTGTAGATGTTAACTTAGCGCCTGTGCGCAGGCTACACGCATTGCGTATTCGAAGTTCGTGATGCCTATGTCCAAAGCGTTCGTTCCTTTCCCATGCGGCGAACTTATATGCAGAGCGGTTAAAGAAACTGGTATAACGTTACGAAGAGTGTTTTGAGCATGATGGAGATTATTTTAAAATGTGAAGTAGAATTTTAAATAAACTAAAACTGCCAATAAAAACTTTTTCTCGACAGTTTTTGACGTGACGTCTAATAAATAAATGACCGCCGGCTGCACGCACGAAAAAGTGTCGCCTTACGCACATTGTTCCGTTACGATGTGTCCCGTTACGCACATTGTCCCGCTACGCTGTGTCCCGTTACGCTCATTGTACGCTTGCGCCGCATCTATCTCTCTTCCACTCGAATGGAACAACCATCGATTTGACTTTTTCGAGGCACATTAAACTTGAAACACTCCCTTTCGTTTCCTACTTTTCCTATCATCGTCCTATCCTTAACAGAATATCACAGATTGGAAGAAGTTAAATAGCAAACATGTTTAAAAGTTGTAGTTAAAATAATCTCTTCGTTAAAGTAATAAACATATTCGAATTAATGAGTGCAAATAAAAGTAAATTTATCAATTAATTTGTAGATTTCATTTCACTCCTTAGTTGTATCCATACAAAATAGTGATAATTCAATAAAAATGATTCAATTTTATTCACAAAAGTATGCAATCATTTCATAAAGGTTTTTTTATGACGTCACGTTAAACTATCGTCCGTAAAACGACTTTACAGACAACCAATTTTTTTCCAGAAAAAACTGATTGTTGTGTTTTACTGATAACTATGATCATTCTTTTTTCTTGTTCCTAGCAGTTAAGGTATACTTTGAATTGTTTCATAATCATTCAAACTCAAGTATAGTACATGGGTTTATGTTCGTCAACGTTGCCGAAAGCGCGCATTGCCCTGGCAAACATAAAACCCTTAGATTAATGAAGTACGACTACTACAGTTAGTTCCCAACCTTAATTGTTGTCTACTGTCAACTTAATTTTCGATACATTTCAATTCTTAACACTCCAAAATAATTAAACAGGAAATCGTGCCTTCAGTTTTTTTTACCCTATCGCATAATTTCTAACCTCTAATTCACTTCATACCAGCAACTGATACACACATGGTATGTAACGTACCACCTTGTCCGTAGATACCGTCCGAAATGTGCGCTCTTACGCCGAGATTACAGCACATGCCATCTCGACGTCAACGATATAGGTGAATTTAAAGGATAATCATGTGTTCGTAATAACGTAGGTTCTTTCTGCACCTAATATCCACGACATTTGTTGTTTACCGTGTCTTAGCAACGCGAAATGTGTTTTCGTGTTCACTCCGCTGGTCGCCACTTGATAACACGTGCATTTTTGTAGATTATACCCTGGCGTCGGAAAAATAAATTAAAGAATTTATCTCCGACGACACGTCACCATTGCAAGTTAACGTTCCACGCGATGAAAACCATACTGTAATTATATTTTGTAAATGTATCAGAAATATTTATGTAAATATATAGATTTGTACTTTTACATGAAAACTACTATCACTACAAAACTGTGCTCGTAGTAATAGTGCGTTCGGATAGTTAAAGTTATTTGTAAACCGTTCCCTTAATAGCTTTCCAGCATCAACTGCGCACATTGATAAGAACTGTAAAACAAAATAAAGTCAAATTGTTGAAAATTCATACATGTTTACGTTATGCTAGAATGAAACATCAATTAGAATATAAAGTTATGCGCCAATTTTCGTAAGAAATACTGAGTATTGTCTTGAAAAAGAAAAACGTATTTCATATGTGCAAAAATAGCCATAGCTATTCGTTGTACAAAGATACAATATATTTCAAAGGAATCTTTTGTTAGAGTACAGAAAAAACATTTTTTTCCCCTGTGCAGTAGACCTGTGCGAGGTTGCAATTTGCATTATTAAGGGGAGTAAAAACAGGCTCACGGTATCTGGGTCGACGTATTTAACTTTTTTTTTCATTGTAGTCTTGTTACCACATTTCCCCCTCCCTCCCCCACCAAAATCCCTCCGCCTAGCTGTAAAGCACGGGCACTAGAAACCGCCAATCAATATTAGAGCAGGCAGTATATCTACGTACGTGAAACAAACAACGAACGGCCTTCACACGCAGGTTTCTCGCCGTCGCTTCCACACAGCGTAAAAAAAATTAGGTACGTGTAATCATGTGCGCGCGTTTGAAGTTATACTTACTGGGAGTAGTAACAAAATTGGTTGTCTGTAAAGTCGGTTTACGGACGATAGTTTAACGTGACAACGTCATAACAAAACATTGATGAAATTATTGCATACTTTTATGAATAAAATTGAATCATTTTTATTGAATTATCACTATTTTGTATGGATACAAAGAAGGAGTGAAATTAAATCTACAATTTAATTGATAAATTTACTTTTATTTGCACTCATCAATTCAAATATGTTTATTACTTTAACGAAGAGATTATTTTAACTACTTATAACTGTTATACATGTTTGCTATTTAACTTCTTCCAATCTGTGTTATTCTGTTAAGGATAGGACGATGATAGGAAAAGTAGGAAACGAACGGGAGTGTTTCAAGTTTAATGTGCCTCGAAAAAGTCAAATCGATGGTTGTTCCAATCGAGTGGAAGAGAGATAGATGCGGCGCAAGCGTACAATGAGCGTAACGGGACAATGTGCGTAACGGGACACTTTTTCGTGCGTGCAGCCGGCGTTCATCGATTTATTAGACGTTGTCACGTCAAAAAAAATTGCAGTGTGGACACGTGGCGTTAGAAGTGATACTTCACTCTTCAATGACCACTTGAAAGATTGAACCAAACAACGAAGCGCACAATGACGTACTAAATCACTGTGACGTCACGAGCGGGCTGTGTGCTCGAGTAGCGGCGGTCGGCGGGAACGAGTTCGTCGCAGCGAAACGGAGCGAGTCTCTTGCCCAAGAGCGAGGAGTGGGGCGTTCAATGATTCCCCCTCCTCCTCCTCCACCACCCTCCCCTCTCCTACACCAAGCGCCGCACTTCAAGAGCCATTGCCTCGAGTTACCACACCGGCTTCAAAAAAAAATTTAAAACCCTAAATATCTACGAAAAAATGCGTGCAGATCTTCAGAAGAAACACCGCGAGATTTGAAAAAAACTCCGCAAGATATCCGAGTGGTGTCTGTTTGCAAGACGCATTTAAACATGCGCTGACTCCCGGTGATTAGCTCGGTTTTACGTATTTTCGTTTTCGAACTTTTTTTTTATTTTAAGGAGAGTGAAAACGGTATATAACGCGTGTTTTCGGAGTAGTTTATTTTTATGCAGGAAACGCCTGGTGCAGATTTTTGAAACCACTCAAGGGACTTGCATCACACCTTTACCTTCGTTTCTCCGCCACGTGACGTTGTGGCTACCGCTGAGCGATGGCGGCTCCAGCAAGACCTCCCGGGCAGGGCTCTCTCACACACAGGAGGATGCAGTTAATAATCATGACATTGCCCTTTGGGATATTCACCAAAATATATGGTCTCAAATACTGAAATTTAGTATTTTCGTACAAATTTTGATTGAAAGTAGAGTTTAGCACATTAACGAAAGTATTTCAGTTAACATTAATATTCCCTACAAAGAAATAAGAAGTGAAATTTGGTCTCGGAAGGGGCTGTCGCCCCCTGCGACCTTCCTCTGGAGCCGCGCTTGCCGCTGAGATCTCACAGAGACGGAGAAGACGTATGCGCTTAGGGGCGACACCGCGCCGGAAGCACCGGCGAGCGTCGCCCTTATCCCCCCGCCTCGCCGACACACTTACGCCCCTGACGAGGTCGTTAGAGAGTGTTGAGAGAGGCGACTGTGAAACGAGAACGAGAGCAAGGAAACGTGGAAAACCCCAACGGCTCGCTGCAAACACCACCAAACAACCTGCTAATTATGAGAAAGTTTTTCAAAGTGGGTTAAAAAATTTTAATTTTTAACAGATACCAGGAAAATCGCACATTTGAGGATTTAAGATCCCCTGGTTAAATCTGTACGATGGTTCGCACTCTAAATTTAATTTATATCGATAGTACAGACGTGTATGAAGGACGCTACGTATCTGCTATATTGGAGAAAGTTCTCAAATTGGGTTAAAAAAAATAACTTTTGTGGCAGAAACCATGAAAATCACACATTCGAGTATATTAGAACCCTTGGTTAAACCTGTACGATGGTTCGCACTCAAAATTTTTTTTTTATCGATAGACAAGACATGTCTGAAGGATGCTAAGTACCTGCTTTAAAATAAAAGTTTGCAAAGTGGGTTAAAAAGATAACTTTTTTGACGGAAACCTTGAAAATACACATTCGAGTCTATTAGAGTCATTGGTTGAACCTGTACGATTGTTCGCACTCTAAATCTAATTTTAATCGATAGTAGGGCCTACAGACATGTATTATGAAGAACGCTACGTACCTGCTATATTGGAGAAAGTTATCAAAGTGTGTTTAAAAAAAAAATTAAAAATTTTTTTTGACAGATACTATGAAAATCGCATTTTTCGAGGTTAGATTGCACAGAAGTGCGTGCGTGATCGAGTCGAGGTCACGTGTTCACTGGCTCCCGTCTCGTTTCCCACTCCTCCCCGGGTCACGCAGGATTCCATCAGGTGTTTAGTCGGCTTGCAGTCCTTCAGGGCACATAGCAGATCATCTTAAAGAGCTCGTTGGCCTGAAAACACGTTCACACGTTTATTGGGCAACCACTCAATCTGCTTGATAACAGCTGGCCCAGGTTCGTCAAGAAGGTGCGCAACAACAGCGCTGTAATTTTTTATTTTTTTTTTGTAAAGTAAACTGACAGATATTTGTAAAATTTTGTACATTTGGCAATAATATTATTGGATTTCGGATTCTTACCCAGGAATGTTTGGTTTATTTTTTTTTCCTAGTACCTCCAGTTAAATTCATATCTAAACCCTTTACCTGAATAAGCTTTACAGTGTTATTTGCGCACATTAATAAGAATAGTAAAACGAAATAAAATCCAATTATTGAATATTCAATTATCTTTTCTGTGGTTTAAAAAACTTATGCTTGAAAGAAACCTCAATTAAAATATTTAAAAAATGATGCGCCTTTTTTATGTAAGAAATTCTTAGTATTATCTCGGAAAAGGTGTTTTATATATGCGAAAATAACCACAGCCATACGTTGTACAAAATACAATATATTTTTTGTTGTGTTAAAAAATATTTCTTGACAGCTGGTTTCCAAAGGAATCTTTTGTAACAATGCAGAAATTTTTTATTTTCCGCTGTAGTTCAATCATCCACGTGAAGCGGATGTACTGTTGTACTGTTACACTCATACAGAGTATTTTATGTTAGTTGTTTTGATTAATGAGCATCAAAATTGTAATTATGTTTATTGTATAAAATTAGTTCTGTGATATGTAGAAACAAATTTTGCTCTGTGGCACATGATATATCTTTGGAAAAGAAAAAAGAAAACGGTTGTTATTACATGAAATGGAGAGGAGGAAAAACAGAAGAAAATAAAAAGTGTGTGTTCATTTGAAATTGTGATGATTATTTTATAAAAGATATAAATTGTTATAAATTTGGTGTTCCAGACTATATCAATAAGGACCTTTATTACTCACTCAGTGGTCCGAAAGTAAGTGGTCTTATGCTCGTTACGTAAGTAGCTAAGCCGGCGCAGAAATTTTTTAATATTCATCGAACGAATGAAGTAAATTTAAATAGTTACTGCTGAATCCAGTACACTTATATGTTCTCCGAGTCTACTTTGCTAACCGATGTATCCGCGAAATGATCATGGATCTATATGCATCGCGCTTATCACTTTGCGGAAATCTCCGGGTTTGTCCCCAGTGGTGACGTGACTCGAAAGGCCTCGGTTGAGGCAAGTTATTTTTTTTTGACCTCTCTATCAACGTTCCTGCTAGAAATATACGGCTCCCAGGTTTACTTACTTTGAATAATAACTCAACACAATGGTCGTGGTGAGTTATTGAAATATTCGAGTAACTTGTCAAATCTCCAGGAAACGCACCCAGTTTCATTCCGCGAATCCAAAAAAATAATCGAAATCGAAAGCCAAACCTAAAAAAAAAATAAAAAAAAATAGGAAGATTACCTAAAAAAAATTCCATTAATCTCTGTAAATTTCCGGAACAAAGTTTTCTTGAAATAGAGTAATCTTTTTTCAACTCGTTTTGATTATAATTTATTGTGTAAGTGGTTAAGAAAACGATTCTTGGTAAAAAAAAAAAACTTAAAATCGTTATATCAGACTACTACCCTGTTTTTTTTAAACAAATTAATTAGAAACCAAATTTAAATATTAATATGTATACTTGGTAAGGTTAAGTTGGGTTAGGTTATGTTGAGTTAGGTTTCATTATGTTAGTTTAGATTTTATTATATTATATTATGTTTTCTGATGAAATGTTATGTAAGGTTATGTTTTAATTAAGTTAGTCACGACAGTTTAGGGAGGTTATTTTAGGTTTGGATACGTGAAGTTAGGTAAAATTAGGTTATTAACTTTAGACGATACGATGTTTTATCATATAACCTACATTGCATATAAATGAAGGGTCAAAAAACATTTGAGGCACCACTAAATTGTAACATTGATTTTCTTAATCTTAAAACATCTAGCCAAGCAAGTTCGAAATGTAGTATTTTTTTTTTGTCTCGTGTGGCGCTGTTTCTCGTGCAACCAAACTCTTGATCCTTTTTTTCGGCCGGGAATTTTTCTGGGAGGGGGGAAAAGTTACACACAGTTAAATTTGGAACTGTGCGCCCCTTTCTTCCCTTACTTCCTTCGGTTAGCTCTTACTCTTTCTCTCTCTCTCGGCGGTCGGCGTTTTGACCTGGCCTAATGCAGAAAGCCTGGAAGTTTTTGATGGTGGTTGACGGGGGGGGGGAGGGGGGGGGGGTTTACCGAGGTCCGCATGCGTGACTTGTCGAGATAAGCAAGCACGGTATGCCTCGCTCTATCAACCGCAGCGGAACGTTCTGCTGCGAGTTCCATCGGGTCAGGGCTGGTGCCCGCGGGGGTCACGAAGAGAATAAAGACCCCCCCCCCCACCCCCCAACCCCCCCCCCTTCCCGTCACCAGACAAGACGACGGTGACGAGTCATTGCCGCGAAGGAAAAAAAAAATTAATTTACGTCCAGGTAATAAATGGAGCTGCAGAGTTAAAATTCATTTTTTTTTATTCCCCTGTACACTCGTTATCATTAACATTACCGCGAGTTTGCTAAAAAAAAAAGCAAATAAATAAAGTCCAAATGTTTTTCACGCTAATGCATATTTCCTCCCTCCCCCCCCCCCCCCTTCTTTTTTTTCTCAAATGCAAATGTTTGCAATCTAAGGGAAGTGACTGTGTACCCGAAAAGACGCCGTATTGGTTTCAATTCGCTCCATTTGCATGCATAGTCCTTTGCTACAAATTAAAGTTCAAATGTCACTCATTTTGATATCACAATGCCTTGAAATACATATTCATATTAATAAAACAGTAGTTATTTTAAATATAACAAACACTTTAACAAAGTCTGCAACGCTATAGCGGTACGGTATGTTTCTTGAGGAAGCCATGGGAAGCCAAAATTCTGATGATTTACGATTTTTTATTTTGGACTTGCGCATTGCTGGTTACAATATATGTAATAAGAAACTTCGATAAAGAAGGGGAAAAAATTATGCGAATTCACAGACAAGTCAAGAACAGCCGATGTAAAAAGTTACAAACAAATAAATAACACATCAAATTCCGTGGAACGATTCAGTCAGAAAATTGGTTGTCTGTAAAGTCGGTTTACGGACGATAGTTTAACATGACGTCATAACCAAACATTAATGAAATGATTGCATACTTTTATGAATAAAATTTAATAATTTGTATTGAATTATCACTATTTTGTATGGATACAAAGGAGTGAAATGAAATCTACAATTTAATTTATAAATTTACTTTTATTTGCACTCATCAATTCAAATATGTTTATTACTTTAACGAAGAGATTATTTTGACTTTAACTTTTATACATGTTTGCTATTTAACTTCTTCCAATGTGTGTTATTCTGTTAAGGATAGGACGATGATAGGAAAAGTATGAAACGAATGAGAGTGTTACAAGTTTAATGTGCCTCGAAAAAGTCAAATCGATGGTTGTTCCAATCGAGTGGAAGAGAGATAGATGCGGCGCAAGCGTACAATGAGCGTAACGGGACAACGCTAAACGGGAAAATGTGCGTAACGGGACAATGAGTCATCCTTTTTCGTGCGTGCAGCTGGCGTTCATCGATTTATTAGACGTTGTCACGTCAAAAATATCACAGCACAAATGACTGGACACAAAGGGCTAACAACGACGAGACAGTTAAAACAATAAAATTATATAAATACGAAAAAAAAAACGACTTTTGACAACACACCCACAGACGGACGAACCCAGTGATGATACAAAAGAGATAATGTGGACAACGTAAAGACAACACAAGAGACTGAAAGGCGAACCTAAAGTTTTAGGAATGGTGATGTTCTTGACAACATGACGACCATGGCAGTGACGAACACAAGTAGGCTTCTGTCCTCTGATGGGTCGTATACCTGAGAGCTCATGTTTATTGACTGGAGTCTCGCTGTGAGGGTAGTTGGTTAGTTGGTAAATTATTTTTTTTTGTTTTAATCAACGGTATCCACAGGATGTAGGGGCATGCGATTCAATACCACGTCCTCAAAAATCTTACTATATCTTTTAACTCCACGTTTGTCGATACTCACACGAATGTTTTATTTTATTTCGTGTAATGTCTTAAGCGTTATTGAAACAGGAAATCCTATTGGGGAATTTTTCCAGTGTCGTGATGAAGGATTTTATTTAAGGTGGTTTACCAACTAGTGTGGAATTGCATTTATATGATAGAATTAGAAACCTGCAATGTGTACGAAAAATATTTATTCTCGTAAAAGCTCAAAATACATATTATTTCAGGTTGCGTAATGTTTTTATGTGCACCATACTTCAGATTTTTTAAAAAAGTTAAGTAAAGGGTTTTTTAAAAAAAAATTGTGCTGAAAATTCTGATGCCTTTAAAGATTTTTAATGCATACTCACCGCAAGTGAGAAGGCTTTTGTTTTTTAAATCAATTGTTTATTCTGGGCTTCTCTATCAAACATTTTCGAAATCAAATAATTGACTAAAATTAGGACATAAAATGTCCTCGTTATTCCTCTATTTACTGCCGTATTTTTATGGTAAAAACAAGAGGTTATAATTATGATCTGCAAGTATTATTTCCGTGACACCAATTCATTTCTTAAGTAACTGAATCGGGATTATGCTTTCCTCTACATGTATATGCATTTTCAGCTGTATTAATATGATATTTAAATTTTTATTTACGTGAGATACCATAACTTAGAATCATACTATTATTCTTTTCGATAGATAATCACACAGATATTTTAACAGGTCGTTATGATTAAAATGCAAAACCAAACATTTAATCAGTAAATTCTTAGCTTAGTGAACATCAGTTGAAGATTTGCTTTTCAAATGTTTAATATATAAAAAAAATATTTCTAACCCTTATGTGTTAAATACAAACGAATTAATGAACAAATAAATTTAAAACTTCTTACAGTACCTAAATTTTGTAGCTAGGTTTTCGATTACA
The DNA here is from genome assembly GCF_032445375.1 of Bacillus rossius redtenbacheri. NCBI lineage: Eukaryota > Metazoa > Arthropoda > Insecta > Phasmatodea > Bacillidae > Bacillus > Bacillus rossius. Next base: position 16,284,595 of record NC_086340.1, on the reverse strand, counting down.
TTGCAACAATTAATTTAGTTATAAGGTAAAAAATTTACAAAGTCACTAAAAATGCGGAAAATCGCAAGGTCTCAGTTCGAGGGAGATACCGGTTAACTGCAATTACGTGGATGTAATTCAAACATCAGTGAAGTTCGGTGTCTATTTAAAAAACAAAATGGGACTGTGGCTGTGTCACGGACACGGTCGTGTGTTGTACGTGAATACGTGAACGTAACAGGTAATATTTTCTATACAACATATATAATACGTTATTTTTTTAATTTAACGCCATATATTCACTTTAACTAGTTTACGCTAATGTTTTATATATGATATCGATAAATTTTGACGAGAGCTGACGATTGAAACCCAAATGAACGTCGTAGCTTCTCCAAATCAAAAGTTATACTAATTTGAAATCTCGAAACGCAGCAAAATTACCTCAAAATGGTGGCGCTTCCCCCCTCCACCGCGCGCGATGCGTCACAGTCCTCACTTAGCGTAACGAATTCTTTGATCCTGTAGCTTTCATGTGGTGTTATTAAATTTTAGACGGAGATGATAGATATGTAGCTGCAACACCAAACTGTATACCCCGATTTTTCTTATCATTCGTTAGTTTTAAATTGCCTCCCGCTAAGGAGCAAATTTTAAAGACGTATTCACGTCAAAAAAAAATATTCCCAAGGATATGCGGAGAAGCGTTGGCTAAGCTTGCCCCTGTGCGGCTGGCGACCCGCCTTACGTGACTGCGGCGCGGGCTTGCGTGCGGCCTAAGCTGTTTCGTGCCGCAGCGAGGGGTTCCGCTACCGGCGTTCGCCGAATCGAACCTCTACAGCCTTCAAATCGTTGGAGGCGTGTGGACGTGATCAGGGACTCGAAAAAAAAGACCCGGAAAAATTACAAGTCGCGCATAACCAGTAAAATGGTGTTATAACTGAAAAAAAAATTGGTTGTCTGTAAAGTCGGTTTACGGACGACAGTTTAACGTGACAACATCATAACAAAACATTGATGAAATTATTGCATACTTTTATGAATAAAATTGAATCATTTTTATTTTAATAATAAAAGAATAAATACTTGGAAGTATACTAGTAATCAGATTTTTAAAATGCAGGAATAATTAACCTTTATTGTCAAAATTGTTGTTGTAATAAGCAATGAAAACCACATTAACTTTTAACTTCACTTTATAAACAGTCGACGAAACAGTTCACGTATGCATTTTAGGTCAAAATAAAAAATGAGTTCTATGAATTTTGTATTCAATCTGCCACAAATCATTTTACTGACGTTTTCAGCATCAATTATTAATCGTTTTATAGTTACAAAACTATTAAATAATGGTCTGCTAACATCCATATGCTGACAAATAGTTACAGCACAAACCGAAATGACTTAAGAGATTTTGATCCAATATGCTTGGGTAACAGGATTATTTTATCATAAAAAATGTTCATGGATCATTTAACCAAAAACTTGAACACTTTCTTTCTTAGTGTCGCGTAAGTGACAGTCTTCACTGTGTTCTTCCCTTCATAATTTCCGTAGTCATATTATTTAAGCATAAGGAAATATATTGATAAATCTTTCAAACTATATATTTCGTGATAGTGAAAACTAAAAACGTATTTCGATGATTCGTCATGAAATAAAAAAAAATCCACAATGATATATTTTATTTACTTTCACGACCACAGTTTAGAAAAAAAAACAACTGTCCAGCACTGTTCATTAATGTACATGAATTATAAAAATAATTGTTTACATATTTTAAAACATCTTTACTCTCTCTAGGAACAGGCGTGTGTTTCATCGTATCTTTCATAATCAGAAATCCATGACGACTTCGTTAACGGCCATAGAACACGCGACGGCGTCCCAAGATTTTTCTGAAACAGAAAATAAATTTGAAATTACATCACAAAATTTATAACTTTTTTTTTCCATTGACAACCAAACAGTTACTAAAATGATTATGTTCATGCATAAAATATTTTTTTTTTAGTAAAACTTTTGTGCTTTAGAATTGCAACTTTACAGATGGAGGGATAACTAAATTATCGGGTACCAATTATTTTAAATACATGTGGTGAAACTAGACCTTTACTTACCATGTCTTCAGTTGGATCTAAGAATGAAATAACGAGTTTATGATGGCTAAAATGATTCATAACCCTACTAGAAATGTCTAATCAAAATTTCACAATTATAATATTGGTATCCAACTACATAGGTGAGTGTTAAGAGTTACGGATTACGAGTTATTGATTTTGGAGTTGCAGAAGTGCACGAAATTATGCTTAAGTATGCGAAAGTACGCCAAATTATGTTCAATTATGTAAACTATTGATAGTGCCCAAGTATCCGAAAGTAATATTTATAAATATACAAAAATATACTTAAGTAAACGAAGGTAAAAATGTGTAAGCTCAAGTGAAAGTACGCAAAAATGACCATATGGAAAATTACGCAAAAGTAGTTCTATACGAAAGTTGGTGAAAGTATTCCAAGGTTGCGAAAATGTGCACAAGAATGCAAACGTATTTGAACGTGTGTAAAAAAAATATTTAAAGTATGCGAAAGTTTGTGTTGATGCTGCCATCTGTGTTACCGGCTGTATTGATATAAGCATGGCATCAAAAACCCTGCAAAGCATTATTTGTTACTTCTGTTATTTACTTACTTTTCGTTACCCTGTTATGAAGTCATCGCTCGACTTACCCTGCTGGCTTTAACAATGTTTCACTTCAAAAAAAAATTCTATTATTTCGTTTGCAAATATTACTTTTTTCAATATATTTGCAATCATTTCGACACTTATTTCAGCTTTGGTGAGGCACTTGTAAAGCTATATTTAAAAAAATGTTCTTAAAAATCAACACATGACATTGAATGTGATAATAAAGTATACGCTAAACAATTGGGTTTGAGCGTATTTAATTTTTATATTCTGATACGTTGCTTTTAATACTTACAACAAATGCGCAGAAATTTCATTAACTGACTGGATCTATGAGAAGACTGGCATGAATTGAACTACAAGCTATTTAAGCTACTACTTAACTACCTTTCTCACCAGCGCTGTCAACCCAGCAAAGGCCTGAACCCTACCAAACTTATTAATCTACTTTCTTAGTTCTAAATAGGCCGTATTTCCGTATTTTGTGACTGACACTTATCTAAAATCTTTCAAGAGACAAAAGCAATGGTAATAACTAGGAAAAAACCCTGTATAAATTTCAGTTATATTAATGGAGACCTTTTAGTATACTTTATTAATTTTATTACTTAACATAATATTGTATATTAATTTTTATAAAACTTATTAGCATCCTTTAACATAAAACTACTCATAATGAATATTCTTTCAAATAATATCAATTGTTTTAAGTTGCAAATCATATTATCTTTTCAACAAGATTTAATGATGATGAATTATTATTTATAAACATTTTATTCTAATTTGTTTAGCAACATTGAAGTAATTATTTATTTTAATTAACATTTTTTTCACCGTGGTTTGAATATGACTATTTTATGAAGGAAGGGAAGTATAGTATTTCTATGGTTGCCATTTCCTTTCAAGCATGAAAAAATATCCTCAGAACCACAAACAAAACGTTTATAATAGAAGGTCAAATTATATATTAAATATTTTCAACATTGGGCCTTTCTTTTTATCTATGAAATGTTTTTAGTAAAGAAGGACTATTCGTAGTGGAAAAAAAACTGTTTTTCATCGTTACCATTACATTCTGTACCATTTTATTTTTGTTATGTTTAACGCAAATGGTAATAAAATATAAGAAAATAATACTATCAAATCAGGCCTGAGGTCACCCTTAATTAAATTACTAACATGTGACGTTTTCATGCTCGTTGCCGCTACCATTGAGTTAATAATTGAACTGCTACTCTTAAAAGAAGGGGGAGAATAAGTAATTTATCAAGGTCATGCTATGTTTTTCGTTTAAAATAAATAGCTATTAAATGAATACTTACGGCTTTTTTTGCTCATGTCCGTCAATTTCTTGTTACCCTTATTTCTTGAGCAACTGTAACATGCAAGATCAATTGCTTTAAACAATAAATTATTTAACCTCCCACTACATATTTTTTATAATATCTAAGTGATTTATTCAACTTCCTACTAATTAAGTGAATTAAGGGACAATTTTCTATAATGTCACATTTGCAGGACACTTGCAATAATGACAAATCACGTTTTAAGATTGAAAATACATTAAGGCTCCAAAACATAGTAGATTAGTCTTAAACCACTTACATAAGAATTAAGTTCATGCAGGTTATCGTATTCAAATACATATCTACCAAATCTTTTCACAAATTAAATTTTGGTTCATAGTAGTAAAGACTTTTGAGATTAATTAATTTGTATTTCCCCCCAATTTTTTTTTTCAATTTCCTATGCCAACCCACGGTGAAAATAATTTACATATACTTCATTGAATATAAATAACTTTATACAGTAACATATTATGTAATTGAAAGGTCTTTAGTGGAAATAGGATACCTAAACAGACTTAGAGCCAATTTGGGGATGATCATTACTATGTTATGAATTAACTTTACGTGCCAATAGAACCGAAATAACTTACCATGCGCACGAAAAACAGCCATATGCAATACAGCCTGTCGCCAGCAGAGACCCTAGTATTAAGACCAAGAATGCTGAAATTCTTGTGAAGGAGAATACCCTATCTGCTTCGTCTCTGAGTACCTCTGAAACGCAACCAATTTTTCATTAATATTGCATTAAAAATAAACAATTTTTGAACATATACTTTTTTATGCATAATTTTCACAGATAACCGAATTATACGCTCAGAAGTAGTATAACTATGTCGGTTCGGAAACACGGTGTAGGGTGTGATGCCAGTGCCTACCTCCATCTTGGATTTTGATGTCACATCTGCCATCTTTATCGTAACATTTGACCTTAATTCCGGCCACAACTTGGATAGCGCCAATTTGTTTCTAGGACTTTCCGTCATTTTGTTTTTTAGAACTTTCCGTCATCTTGAATTCTAAATATGGATTCTAGACCTCGTCGGAATTCAAACCGAGGACTTCAAGGTTCATGGCATAAGTGCATTTTATTAAAACTTTTATTAAAATTGTAATAAAATTATTTTATTTTAAATTTTTTTCTATTTTTTTGGATAGTAACTACGGATCTTCAATATGGCAGGCTTGACGTCATAATTCCAGAATGTTGAAAACAAAAGGATGGACATGTACTTTAGGTTCACACCTCTGAAATTCATCGATACTCCCCCAGGCATATAATCCCGTTAGGGCGTGATCCTGGTTATGAGAAAGATGGGTCTTTTACATGCCAGACACTGTTACCAGTGCCTAACATGGGTTCCAAGAACCGGGAAATAGATCCGCCATTTCCAATCACGGCATGTTACTGGAGAGCGCACGGCTAGGTCGAGAGGTTGGGGAACAAAAGGATGGACAGTTATAAAATCCAAATTGGAGGAACGTTAAAGAAAACAAAATAGCTGAAAGTTCTAGAAAAATAAATGGCGTATTTTAAGATGGCCGCCGGTGTCAAGTTCGAAGGTCACAGTCGAGGTAATACCAGATTGCTGCCATAACATCACAATCCAATATGGCAGTTGGCACCAGCACCACACCGTCGGCCCGACATGTCTATACTACTGTCAGGACACAAAAAGAAAATATTATTGAAACTGCATGTCAGCATTTCAAATGTACCATTTATGAACAAAAGTCCCGATAAAATGACAAATAGCATGTGATTAGTGTGAATACTTGATTGAGTCTCCGTTAGGAACACAAAGCCAACACTTTATTTTCATAGTGATATAAATGTTTAGGAAATCCGAACTAAGAAAATAAGGTGTTTAAGAGGTTCTTACCTACCCAGACTATATATAGTATTTTTGTCACAGAAGTAATGAAATGGTGTAGAGGTCTGCATCAGTGACCATGTTGCTTGTACATGCGTGTATTTATAGTGAATAATGTAATGGTAATATTTCAGACACATATAATTTCATGACATATCGATAAAGATGTTGTGATGCGTGTCCAAATGGTACTTTTAAATTTTTCTGTGCTAGTAGGGGCTATATAACCGTACAATATATACATTTGTGTAAGACTGAACTAGAAACATTTCGGACCACAGAATCCCCTTTACTTCCAGAGAGTTTGGGCAGAATACTTATATTTGTCCCCTCCCCTTACCCAACCTCCCATTAAGAACTAGAAATGGAAGTATAAACTTGGGCTTAACTGTTCAGAATGTAAACTTGCATGAAATGTTTGTTTGTGAAGGGAAGTGAAAATACAAATTATAACAAGCAAGTGAAAGAGGGGCTGGAAAGGTAGGGTTATGAGTCCAATAATTTAGTTTAAGGTACCTGAGAAGATAAAGAAAAAAGTTGTTGTCTATGCCATGTTGTTATTTGCTGAATGCTAAGAGACGAAAGGGAAATGAATTAAACACTCAAAAACACAATCGGGTAGTGAGCAAGCAAAATAGATACTCGTGCATTGGAGTAAAAAAGATATTAACTGTAAAGTTAAACACAATTAGTGAGGCATTGTAAGCAAAGGTAAGAGATGAGTTACATAAAGAGATGTAATATATTAACAGGCATAGAGTGCCAGTGGATCTCACCTCCCCCCCCCCCTTTCTAGGCCTATCCCCCAAACATGAACTACAAAGCTCACATTGATGTCTTTGGGATGATAATCCCACACAAGAAACCGTTTGGCCGCAGATACCGTGTGGTCCCTATGAATATTACAGCTTTACATCCCTGTAATTATGGATTGAAGCTTCAGATGTGAATAATAATCATACATCTGCATACCCAAAAACAGATATCCGTGTATGGGAGAAAAAGAAAGAAATACTATGTAAAAATTGCTTGCCCTTGAGAAATACAGACCACGCACAATCAAAAGTCGCCAAGACAGTGAAGTGAGACCAAGTTAGGGTAAAAAAATGTATAACATCATATCCCTACCCTCGGAGTATATGTATAACATCAACAAAATTAGCAACATGTATATAGTAACATCAAGGAAAAACAATTTAATTCTCCAGGACACTCATAAAAGACAAAAATGCTTGAGGAAAATCATATGCAATAGAAATGGAAAGGGGAGCTAAATGGAGGAACCATGAATATTGTAATTACTAAATTGGAAATAAGTTTGGCAGTTGCGAGTAAAATATGTTAGGAAAAATCAAGAAACAGTGTTTCTTGCTACTATAATACCCCCACTAATGTACAGAGACTCCCTTGTTAAAAAATTGTTCCAGAAGAACATAATGGAAATGCAAAGTAAAATAAAAATCCAATGAATACAAAACTAACATAGGCATCAGCACAGCGACCACGCCAGAATGCTACTACAGTTTCCAGAAGCACGAGCAATATACGCCCCTAATCTTCCTTGACTGGTCCAAAAACTCACCTCAGATACCCAAAATTCGGCAGCATCGATGCAAGTGAGCCCCGAAGCCTGCCCACGATCAACAAACAGTCCCCAAAAGCTACGGGGAAAAAACCCATCATTATCATAAAACTCACAGACCAACCCATAAGAACCACATTAAATTAATGCGAAGCGAAACTACGGACCAGTTCTCTCCAACCTTTTCTGTAATTAAGAAGCCAAAGTTCTTTTCCCGAATTCTCTGGAAGGAAAGGTGGTGTGGGTGAAAGTTAAAGGGGATTAGACCACGCCATCTTGCAATTTCAGATATTTTGATCCCCCTTGCAATAAAGCTTCTATGTTAATTTATTTTTGGCTCGACGTGGCATGGTACTTAGCTTCGACTACTTGTTTAAATAAAAACTTGTGAACTGGTGTGATTATCATGACATCTGCGGTCGCCCGCGTGAAATGATCTGTTACATCCTCGCGGCTGTTACAGACTGGAACCTGCGAGTAAACATGTGGTCGCAACAAGGTGTAGAAGGTCTGGGAGATACGATTTATGCTTTGACATGCCCAGAAAATTGAGATAAATAGTTCGAAATTATATCCAAGATGACGGGTGCTGATCCCCATTAAAGACAGTTCCAGGTGACCCTGTGTTGGCTAGGGTGGGTCAGGGTGTAGGGTGAAGAGGGGTCCAAATAAATGTCGCTTAGGCCAGTCTTCTGCAAATGTATGTCTCGTACTGATGTGTACCCCCTACTGCCGCTGCAATTTTTTTTTTTAATAAATGAAAATCAAACAAAGAGACAAAATAGGCAAGATTAATGCTACCATCCCAAACTTTAAGGTTCTTTTAATGGTATTCAAACAATCTTGAAAGCTTTTTAAATCTCGCATGTTATTCTAGAGCACACTGTTTAGTGATTCAGATAGGCAGCCACCTTAAACCCTAGCTTTTTGACAGTGTATATGAAAATATAAATTATGGTAAAATGTACCGAGTGTTGCATGCAAGCCATCATTTTTCACTGCCTCAAATTTTCTTTGGCTTCCGTACTTTCATATACTATGTACATTATAGAAACTTAGGTTTAATGCAGTTTTTGGACATACACCATTGCAGTTTTTCACTGTTGCAATGGCGTGTGTCCAAAAAAATTGCATTTAATCAAAATTTCCCATTTCTCGATAAATTTAAAGAAAGAATCTGAGGTAGTCCACACAAATCATTTACTACTATATATTTAGCGCGCTACCTTAAAAAATATATATCTATATATCACATGATGTACTCACTGCCCGTATCAAATTTCTCCAAAAGGGACAGAATCATTATTTTGATATTTGCAGCCTGGATGCATTCTTTAGCTTCTTCGTTCCATGGGTGATACCTGTTCAAAAAGAATTTTTTTTTAATTTCATATATCATCAGTAATTTCTACTTCACACGTAATATTATGTAATTTTATATAACTATCTAAATGCTAGTCACAAGCACATATGCGAAGGTAGTTTCCTAAATCATTATACTTTTGTATTACAAATTATTTTACTCTTGAAATTTTTAATTTTAAGTTACCGGTATTTAAATTAAAACAATATAAAATTTAAGTTTATTGTTTTCATTAATTAAAAGTTATTTATTAGATTCTATTGAGATACTTAAAACCCAACTTATATTTCAATCCTGGCATAAATTGAGACCATAGTATCGTGTAGTAACAATTTTCAATTAACCGTTTCTATGTAAACTTTGTACTGTAAACCTCTTAATTTTTAATATATAATTTATAAATAAATATAAATTTGTGTATCCTAAAACCAGGAAAACTCTTACTTCTATGCTTTTTGTGATAAACCAAATTTGTATTTTTTTTTATAAATAATATTCTAAAAGTAAAGCGTTTGACGACAAAATCTTCATGTAAACAGTTTAAACAAAACTTTATATCATATCACTAAAGGGTCATTGTTAAAGCTAACATTGAAACGTTAATTTAACTTTAAGCTCCTAAAAACCATTAAATTATTTAAAAATTACTTTATCATATAGAGAATCTCTGCCTGAATTACATTCGTATTAAATTAAAAAATAGTAGGAAAATCTCGATGTTATGTAATCTAGTTGTAAAATTACGTTTTTTTTTTATGGATTACGCTTACTTATACATAAAATTAATTCCCTAATAGAATTGTATAGGTCATAAAAAATTTCCACTGAAAAGACCACGATTGTTTTGTAGATGACGCATAGTAGGTAATCTTTTTTTTTATTTCAAAATTAGCTCAAAAATAGTGAGTTATTTGTAAGTCTATTTTCACCTGCATAGTATTAGTTTATCCTTATCCAATTAACTTTATTTTTATATATATTGGACAATTAATTTATATCAAAATTAACTTTTACGCCGTATCATACCGTATAACTGTTTGGGTTGTCTCGTGAGAAAAAAAAATTGTCAACATTGTTTACAAATAAATTATTCTATTATTGGCAGTACGTGTTAGTACGCCTATAATTTTTGGGGGAAGAGAACAGGATACTTACGAGAATTTTATTCTTATAAGAACTTACATACTAAATCTAAATGACAACACATTAGTATATAGCATCAGCGTGAAACCGGGACAGATCGTTAGTATAATGAAACCAAGCGCATTGGTGGACGAAGAAACATTTAACACACATTCCGGAAGAAACCAAGCTGGAATACCGGTTCACACATATATTCTGATTTAAACCCCGTAATGGTTTCCCGAAATCGCTCCAAACAAAAATGTGGGACAGTTTTGTTTAAACAGGCCACGCCTTATTTAATATCAAATTTTCAACGAATTGCTTAGCTTTAACAAAAGATTCCTTTAGAAACTATTTACCAAAAAATAGTTTGTGATGCCGCAAGAAAGATATAACTTTATGCAACGCATGGCTAAGGTTATTTTTGCATATATGAAACACGTTTTTCAAGATAAATCTGAGTATTTATTGCGAATATTGGCACATAATCTTCAATCTCAATTGAAAATTATGATCGATAAGACGATTGAATATTCAACAGTTTTTATTTCTATTTGTTTTACCCTGCTTACTAATATGCGCAGTTAAAACTGGAAAGCTATTCAGGGAACGGTTAAAAATAACTTTAACTATTGGATTTACTGGGACAACACAAAACATTAATTAATGCCCGGGTGAGAATCCGAACCCACTATTACAGTGAAAACTATTTTAAATCTTTTGGACAGTATTTGTTTTCACGTAAATGTACAAATTTACATACATCTGTAAGTTAACGTGAGTATTTCTCTTCCATTTACAAAAAAAAAAAGAAAATATGTAGTGTATGCAGTGGCGGATACAGAGGTTCACCTCTAGGATTTCAAAATAGCCAGAGAAAAAAAATTTCTTTAAATTACTAAATTTGTATTTAATGTAAGTACTCACACTGCACATAAGATCCAACCCACCAGATTTTATGGTTCTACAAGAAATTCATTAATTATATTAACATATTTTATTGGTTTCAGAAACAATCATTTTTGTCGGCAATATTAATGTAGCAGACAACTGGTTTTTCGGTGAGGGGGGACGGACGGACTTGTCCCAGATGCACCCCCCCCCCCCCCCCTCTGGATCCGCCACTGAGTGTATGTACGTCTCTAACGACGTTGCTATCGACTATACAGATTAATAGAAATAATATTTTTTTTTTTCCTGCGTTGCCAGGCTGCACTGAAGTTTAATGCAGTGCAACGTGTGTACCTGAGTACACGTGCAAAGGTTAGTGCCCCTGACTTGTCAATGAATACCACCTGCGCAACGGTGAGCGCACGGCCGTGACCATAGTTAGTCGGTGTTTCAACTCTCGGTTTCAGCACTCACTTGTTGCAGAGACAGTACTTCACGCTGAGACTCGAGTTCTCGTCCTTCCTGCAGGACATCCTGTGGTCCGGACACTGCTCGTCGAAGTAGCAGTCCTCGCCATGGCCACGAACTGGCGCGGCACACAATTAACAAAAAAAATTGGTTGTCTGTAAAGTCGGTTTACGGACGATATTTTAACGTGACAACGTCATAACAAAACATTGATGAATTGATTGCATACTTTTATGAACAAAAATTGAATCATTTTTTATTGAAACATCACTATTTCGTATGGATACAAAGAAGGAGTGAAATTAAATCTACAATTTATTTGATAAATTTACTTTCATTTGCACTCATTAATTCAAATATGTTTATTACTTTAACGAAGAGATTATTTTAACTGTAACTTTTATACACATGTTTGCTATTTAACTTCTTCCAATCTGTGTTATTTCTGTTAAGGATAGGACGATGATAGGAAAAGTAGGAAACGAATGGGAGTGTTTCAAGTTTAATGTGACTCGAAAAAGTCAAATCGATGGTTGTTCAAATCGAGTGGAAGAGAGATAGATGCGGCACAAGCGTACAATGAGCGTAACGGGACACAGCGTAACGGGACAATGTGCGTAACGGGACACATTTTCGTGCGTGCAGCCGGCGTTCATCGATTTATTAGACGTTGTCACGTAACTGAGTAATTATACGGTCATCCCACAAAAGAATACTAAACTCAGCATAAAATTAATGATTTAATCTATACTAGCTACTACCAGGAAGTAACAATCAAACTCTAACTACATACCGTAGGTATCGTCTTTACAAAAAAAAGTTAAAAAACGTGATTTTTTTTTTTTGTAAAACGTATTTTTTTCCAACATAATTACCAAATAATAATTTTTTTTTACAAATATTTTATCCAATAAATCATAACATTCAACTGAAAAAATAATCGTATTCTTCTTTTCTTCCTCAGTCAGATCTAAACGACTGAACACAGGTTATTGGTGAGACATAAGAACAAAATAAAATCGAAAAAATACCGTTATTATGTACCATGCGGCTAAACGAATTCCCATTTTTTAAATATTTATTTTAAAATATATATAGTTTCGAAAATTCTTGCTTGGGTGCGCAGGCCTCACCCTTGAAGCAGGTGTAGTTGAGCTCCACGAAGCCCGCCTCGCAGTGGCAGTATCCATGGACGCACATCTGGTGCGGCAGGCAAGCCTTGGTGCTGGAGCAGTCAGGGGTGCCGCCTGCCGACAAGAACCGCCCAAGTCACACCCGTGCATCGCTGCGTGCTCCACCCAACAATGGACATTTTTTGGACAAACATTCCCTTGTTTAGGATTCCATGCACGGCACATAGGAGTTTCCATCCTATATAGTAATGCAAGCGATTAAGCAACAAGTTATCATGGCTGCTGAGATATTACGGAATCGCAGTCAGTAATCTGATCAAATATAAACAATATTACCAAGTTTTCAAATGAGCTTCGTTTCGGTATTTGAGTTTTTGGGCAGCTTAGTGTCTCACAAAATTGTCTGGGCTTTTTGGATTTGACTCATGACAGTCATTCCTGATAATCTTTTCACTGGATATTCTATATAATGTGGACTTTTCTTTAATTAACTAGTGAGAGTTATTCCTGTCCATATATAAATAAATTATTATGGCCTGATTTGGAATTGACCAATTACAGTTATTCATGTTGGCCTATACATGGCATATTCCAACTAATATTGACTGTCATTCCCATTATTCTATACATTGTGTATTACATATTATTTGGACTTTTTGGAGTTGACTTATGACAATAATTCCTGTTAATCTATACAGAGTATATTTAAAATAATCTGGACTCTTCGAGTCATTCCTGTTCATATAAATATAGCAGATTTCAACTAATCTGTACTTGACTTATGGAAGGCTTTCCTGTTAATCTATACATAGCATATTGAAGATAATATGGACTCTTTTTTTTTGCCTCTGATAATCATTTTTGTCAATTTTCACATATTACTTATCTGGACTTTTATCTGGAATTAACTTCTGACAATCATTCCTTTCCAGCTAACCCAAAAGTTATAAAGTTATAGAAACAGTCATTTGTCAACATGTTAGTAAGACATTTTAGCAAGTCTAGACATAATAATTGGGAATTATTCCTGAAAGTAATTTATAGCAATATGTACGTCTACATAGCTAATAAGGGAAATTTACTTCTCGAACAGTTAACTTCTGACACTCATTCTCGTAACAACTCCACAATATTTTATTTAAACGTAGGCTGTCTTGCTCCTGTTCCACTTGTTGGAAAATTTATAAAAGAAATTTAATCTTAAATGCTATCTTTAACGACAGAAAAAAATTCACCTTTAATTAAAACGTTTTCTGAAAAACTGAATTTTTTTATTGCTGCATTCGTTTGACTACGACTAACTTTTCAAAAAAATCTGAAAGTTCGAAATTGATGTGATTATCATATGTAAAAATTATTTTATTTCATGGGTTACAGTCTTAAACATACTCAGTGATCTGTTAGGTGGATATGTGTTTTTCATACAGACTAAGCTCACTCCTCGACCTTATGGTATACCTGCAAACCCATTGGCGAGATGCAAAAAGACATGAAGGAATACCGCCGCCGAGTTCAACAACCAAAACAATGAAAGTCCCATTTTCTTTTACAGTAGCACCCATGTGACTCCACCCGATTCCTGAAACAAAAAAAAAAAAAAGGAAAAATTTTTCACGTAATTCATATCAAGTTGAACTCTATATGTCTATTCGGTGTTTTAATTTGTTTTCTGATTGTTGTCAACATTCCATCATTGCTAACCACTTTGTATTATTAAACCATACTACTTCTACTCATCAACGAATAACACATAATTTACTACAATAATTTTCTAAATTTTTTGACTTATTGTTATTAAATGTAAGTTAAAGGATAATGTTTTTAAAAAAAAACATGAAAATATCTATCTTTATTAGCCCTCGTTTCTTTTGAATAAATTATATTGCCTAAGAATTATATATACATACTTCTAAAAGATAAATGTATGTAGTTTTATTTTGGGGTCATAACACTTAAGTTTTTTAAAAATTCGATATAATTCATTAAAATAAATTTATCAGAGATAAAAGTATATTATGTTATGAATTAACAGTTACCAAGAAAGATTAAAATCTGAAATTCAACTAGTTATTTTTTTATTCTGGTTGGTAGGTTTCTTCAGGGGTTAATCTAAGTTTTTCATATAAATTCATGGTGTCATCAAGACGTTGACTTAACTCGATTTCGAGATGACTCGGTGCATGCAAAGTTTAACGTTGAATAATCCCTAATAATAGATTCGGTACACGGTTATTGGGACAGGCTTATTATTCGATACCATCCCCCCCCCCCTTTCCACCCTTGTGACTTGTGGGCGAGATCAAATTCACAGTGGAAACCTTTCCAACTTAGGAAATATAAATTTTAAAAATATTTTATCGTTTTGGTAACTTTGTGCCCTTTCATTCACAAAACGAAGGCTTTCAATCATTTTTCACATTGGTAACTGAGAATACAAAACTGTCATAAATGAACGATAATCGATAGGCAACGACACATTTTTGTTGCAACGATGAACTTAGAATAACCCGCCCTTTGACTGTGTATCTAATTATTTTATTGCTGAAGAAACACAAACCAAAAGATCAACGTTAAAAACAAAAGTAGAAGAAACGTCTCTTACGAAAATGTACAAGTGGATTTAACAATAAATCGCGCAGATGTAAAGGGGGAAAAAAAAAGAGAAATTAGGGAGTTTTGGCTTCCCTCAAACACAAACCACCTCTATAACTGTAGAGATGAATGGAAAAATGACGGAAATGAATAGATGAATGAATGTTTTTTTTAACTTATCGACGACACCGGGCATTTTAGACATGTAACCAAGGAAATGCTGAATGAATGCGTGAGTGTGTGAAATAATGACCGCATCATAATAAGAATTCTAATATTTTATTCATTTTGGCTCTTCTGTATGTTTTTTTTCCGGGTTTTTCTCTGTGACATACGGCGCAATCTAGCCGTAGCCCATATACAAAATAATTATTTTAATCAATCTTCGCCCATTTCTAGAATCATTTTAAGAACGTGGTCTGCAATAGTCAAACATGTGTATCCTTGTCCCAACCCGAACTGCACATCACATACTCGGACGTGAAGCTGCTTGCCCACAATTGCGATGTCCGAAACAGTAGGTTCAACACTTATGACTGTTATATACATGCTTATTCGTCACGACAAAATAAGTTATAAACATCTATATGACTAATGGTCTAGAGTCCTTCCAAAGACTGGTATACTTCTTTTAAAAGTTGTAGCTGAGCTACATTTTTATTGTAAATAATAGAAAAAAGTATTAAAGATATAACACTGAACATTTGAACGTTTGAAATAAGGAAGTTCTATTATCACCGTGAATTTCGTAGCTGTAACAAAATTATTTTACTGAAACGATAAAAGGTAACATCTTTATTTCCACGTATTTTTGTAGCGTTTTACTACCCCCAATCATTTCAATGAAATAAATTTGCTAAAGTGACAAAATTTGCAGTGTTTGTTAAGAACTTCATTCAATTAAACATAATCCAGACTTTCGGTGTTCTATCCTTTATACTTTCATCTATTATTTACAGGAAATAAATTTGTTAAGCCCCAACATGAAATACGTATACCAGCCTTGGGAAGGACTTATTACCGTGAGTCGTATCGGTATTTTCAACTTATATGTCGTGATGAACCTGAATCCGAAGTTTTTCGGTCGAATTCAGACTCCTCCTGTATATGCATGTGTATTTATATTACGATTTATGTGAGGAGAAATACTTGGTTCGTAAGGGATAGCCCAATTAGGTTTTTGCACAGTTTTATTGAATACTAATATTTACATTTAATAATACACAATTGTACTTAAAAATGTCCGATCACAAATCACTGGCACTTAAAAATTGTTTATTCTCAAGTCACTCAAATGTCTGTCAAGCTCCGCAGTTCGCACTCCTCACTGGAGCTAGGCTAGACAGTGGTTCGCCCCTTACCTCGCGCTTGTCCACAAACACACAGTCTCGCGCCACTCGGTCGGCGCACTCTCTCTATCCCGTCGAACTCCGTGGTGCCACTCCCTGCGGGATGGGGGAAGGGGGTGTTTCTCTCATCCTCTTCGCCCATGTCGCACTTCCCTTCGCTCGCGGAATCCCGCAACTGTCGCGGAACTCACGCTGAGGCCGGCATCGTGGCTTGAGTACCTTGAGGATAGTCTTTACGGAACCGACGAGAGCGGCTGCGACGAGTCTAGTCATCCCGGGCCGACCCTACGCGACGCCCGAACAGTCGAGAAGGGCGGCGTTTATTCGCGCCACTCCGCGCGGCGGCCCGCGGAATTCCCAAGGCCACTCAGCGATGAATAACAGCACCGAGAGATGACGATGCGGGGCGAAGCGGAGGGGTAGAGGTGTAGGACGACCCTTGTAATCCGGCCAGGCGCGCGTGGCATGTCTTACGTCAATGGACGACATGTGACGCCAGTGGCCGTGCGGGGCTGCCAGCCAGCTCCGAACCTGGCGCGCGTCGCGGTCCTGTCTGCGTTCGTAACAGTATATACATTCATCCATACATACATAAACGAGTCGACTGAAAAAACAGCCATGGTTGTTGAGTAAATATTGAACCTACTGTTTCGGATATCGCAACTGTAGACAATGTAGTTTCACGTGCGAGTAGTACCTCAACTAAACTAATATGAAAAAAAAATTTAAAAATATTAATTATGTTTGGTAAAGGATTAGTTTTAAAAGTAAACAAGTAAGCACACTTTCCAAGCCAAAAATGTTATTTATATTTTTGGGTATAAATATACCCAAATATATACCCCAGGCCAATCTCTGAATTATTTAATGTCATGTTTCGCTAAAGCTCCTCGGGAAAAGTCTTCCTGTAGCCGCCCCTGGCGGAAGAGTGAGTGCAGGGGGGTGGGAGAGAGAGTGCAGGGGGGTGGGTGTGAGGGTACGGGGGGTGGCAGAGGCAAGTCAAGGTGATGGAACACCTCCTCACACAAGGCAGAGAGATGTAATCACGGCTACTGCGGCCGAACTTTGTAGCGGGGAAAGGGGGGAGGGTTGTTGATGCATGAGAACAATGGTGGGGGGGGGGGGGGGTGACAGTTGAAGGAATAGGGGAGATAATATGTTAGTTCCGCGGCATCTGGGTGAAGATGGCGCACGAGTGTCTTGTCATTGTTGAGAGAGAGGGGGGGGGGGGGGGGAACCTAATATTCACACCAGTCCATTCCGAGGCTGCGTTAGTACATGTTCGGAATTTTTTTTTCCCTCCAATCAACACTTTGAGGATTTTAATTATAAAATCCATTCATAGGACATTTGGTTGGATATTTTGTTAATTTGTTTAAATATTGGTAACTCCGAAGGAAACGCACATTTCTGAAGATAAAAATTAAAAACATCAAAATATTAGTAGTTTACCATTTAAAACATTTAGTCTAAATATCACAAACTTGTGATATCGTGAGAAGGATCAATTAGTTGGGTTAGGTTAGGTACAATAAAATTCTTTAAAATATTTTTTTTTTCATTACATAAAAAGTAGCTAACTTAACGTAACCAATAGCCCTTATTATTTTATCGTGTTTTTAATTTAATTTGGTGGGAGCAATTTCGTGAGTGGAACGGAAGTATTTAACCATGGTGCTGCTATCTGTGGCGGATGGCGCGAACCAAAGTTGACAAATACAAAGGAAAAATTTACAGTGTTAACTGTTAAGTGCATTTTAACCAGATAGGCAGTATTTTTATTAAATTCATTGTCGAAATCCAGGCCTAAACCCGGGGTTTATTATTTTTTCAAGGGGGGGGGGGGGTCGCTTTTATCGTAGCCGTTTCGTTTTATAGTTTAAAATTTCGTTTTACAAATCGAATGATTCTATAGTCGACGTAGCTGCTCCGGCAACGAATTCTAGTGGTGGGTGTGGAAACTACGTGTGATTCTCGACAAGAAATGTAGTTGATAGAATTGGCGTACATTTGTTACGCTCGGCGTTATTTTAAAGAATTCTACGTTAAAGTTCGAGTCCGAGCTTCGTATGATAAGTTTATTTGCAACGTGAGAACACGTGATTTTTTCTCGTTATGGAGGTTAGATATTTATACGTTACCGGCGGGTACTGAAAAACTCGCTCACATTTTATTTTTATGTTCTTTTTATTGTGGCTTACATAACCTAATAAACCGTTCGCACTATTTTAAATTATTTTTAATGCAGCTCGAGGATTCTCGAATTTTTCTGTTACTGAAGACTATAAAAGACGATCTAGGCATCTTTCCCGCGTTTTTTTTTATATATATACCTATTTCATGTGCCACTGAAGTTGCAACGAGCAAACGCGAAGAATTTTGTTGAACTTCGTAACTGTTCGGGCCTCGGGGAATGGACTTGTGTGAACCTTTGCCATCTTGGCGGCGTATAAAGAATATTGTTTGATGGATAGATGGGGGGGGGGGGGTTAGAGTTGATTCCAGCGCGTAAGCCAAGCTGACTGGGAGGTGGGAGAGTTCAGCATCTGGGGATCCGCACGTAACTTATTTAGGAAGCCAATGTTCAGAACTGTCTCAGCTTTGAAAACACTCAGCTTAGAACTGTTATAAACTTAGACACACTTAACAATATAAACGCTCAACCCTGAACTCCCACATGGAAAATCATAACTCGCAACAAGCACACAGCTTAGGACTGTCACATGCTGGAAAGAATATGATCACAATGATTTTTTCACGTCCCTTTTTACGCTCGTTTCTTCGTTCAAATTAATTGTTTATCATGAAACATGATCTCCTGCATTGTAGACTTTGATTAATTACTGGGCTTTGCGTGTTTATATCTTCTATAATTATCGAAATTAATTCTACGTGACACAACAGTACACTATTAAAAAGTGTTGATCTCATGTATTTATTTTGCTGTCAGTTTCTCTTAAGTTTCTTTCCACGGTATACACATATTGAGGTTGAAACTAATGATATCGTAAAAGAAGTCTTCTTCGTGACAAAAAAAATACAATAGGTGTTTACTTGTTTTCTCTTAGCAACAGCTAAAATGTGACTTGTTTTCTGTTGTTTTTTTTAAACATTCTTCTATTATTTTATTTATTGTGAGATTTTTTTTTTTACGAAGGACAAACTTTCTGAAGTTTCCTCACCGTATAACTTAGCCCCGTAGCAACAAACTTTCAGAGATACCAGGATTCAGTGTCGCATCATGCAAATTCATGCTAATGCTGGAATCACGATAGCGTGGATGACGTGACACGACAGCAAAAACAAAACGTTGTTAAGAACGTGCGATTTTCAGCCGCACAGCAAACCAAAATTAGCAGTTACGGATTAAATTGTTCTGGACATTACGTATGCACCTCATATACGACAGCATTACTATGTTTCGACATGTTTTAGAAAAAAATATATATGTTTAATCCAAAAATTAACGATCATTCGAACAAATCACTGTACATGAACACTTTTCAAAAGATTTCACGGGTAAATAAGGTAAACCAAAACTTTGAAACATTCGAAAAACTATAATGTTTACAATCCACTGGTTTTTACCAGCATTCGAGAACAAAATTTCGTGACACGCATTTCATTAACGTCGCACACGCGACGGAAATAGAAAATCTTTCAAATCGGAAAAGCATGTCACGCCCGCGAATTTCATCGCGCTTACGTCACAGTTTTTTTTTGTTTTGTTTTTTTACAAAGATTGGTTCGGGATTTATTTTACTCGCGTCGCGTCGCGATATTGCGACTCCAGCATCGCAGTTCAAGACGGCAACTTTCACTTGCGTGTTGACATCTGGGGACCATGTCACAAAAGTACGAGTTTGTAACAAAAAAAAAGTAGTGTGTTCAAATTCACTGTTGAAGTGTTTCACAAAAGGGCTATTGTAACCTTGTAATGACAAGGGAATTTTCACAAGTTTACAATTCATTTACTCGTAGGCTACCTAAAAAAAAAAATTAAAATAAATAAAATAAAAAAATTGGTTTTTTACCTAGCTGCCCGACCCGGCTTCGCACGGTTGTATTAATTGGGGGGGAGGGGGGGGGGGAATGAGACAAAATCTCTTATTTACAGTTATAATAAATGAAATAAAATTAAAATTAATTAATTTTGACAAAAACTTAATACAACAATACACGCAACGTTGTCATGGAGACGAAGTACCCACTGTTTTCCGGGCTTAAACACCAATCAACATTGATAATCAGTTTATTATTAATTATAAATTATTTAGGCCATTAATCGAAATAAAAAATATCCTATCTCTCAAGTTGAAAAAAATTACACATAAATGCCAATTTTCATCGAAATCGGTTGACGGTGAAGAGTTCACTGGAAACAAACATCAGGACACTGGATTTATATATATTAAGATAAGATTGTATAGCTTGCAAACTTGCAGCTGGCAATTGTTTTCACTAGCAATTTTCTACCTAGTCAAAAGGTAGATGGATTAATATTATTACAAGTTACCTAATAATTCTACTAGGATGTTGTGTTATAATTTTTCCCCTAAAAAAATTAGAAATAAAAATGTACAAGTTAACTGAAATCGTGAACGAATTCATGGGGCAACTGTTACAAACTGTACCAACTACTTATGAGAAATGGCAGTTCGTAGCAGCTTGTGATTACAAGTACTTATTTCGTACGACTGATGCTTTGTAAGATTTTTGGGGGGGGGGGGGGGGAAGCCTTCTCTTCACAGACGAGAGGGCCAAACGTCCGATCGTGCATCTTCGGTTTTTTTTTATTTTGGACAACTCATGGTCAATTAGGTTAGGTTAGCTACATTATAAATACTTTAAAACATTGTGGGCGGTTGATTTGGTTAGGATAGCTACATTAAAGAAAGATACTGTGAAATCATGTAAACGGTTTCCTAGCCCTGGACAGCTACATATTAAAAAGTTTTTTGCTAAGCAACCTTCGGGGGAACTTCGGGTGTGTCTCTCTCGTCTGTGAAATGAAGGCTTCCCGAGATGGAGCACCCCCTCTTGCACAAGTGCTGGCAAAGAATGTTATTCTGGTGTAGGGGGGAGGGGGGGGGGGGGTAAAAAAATTCGGTGAAGCGATGACTTCCCATCAGGGATGATGAAAAATTAGTTTGGGACGAGGAAACAAACGGACAGCCGGGACTCACCTCCGGGTGCGCTCGGCCTTTGTCCGCGAGCCAATTACACGTCGCGCGCAGAACGCCCGCGTCCAGCGACCGACGTCTCCGCGAACTCTCTCCACGGGGTCTGACCCGTCGCTGTTCACCCCCCCCCCCCCCCCCACCCTTTTCCCGTTCCCTGCGCCCGGGGCCCGTTTTAGACGCCCAGCGTCGCGACGCTCCCTGGTGTTGTGCCAACTTTCGCCCGAGGCGAAAAGTAGACGAAAAAAAAAATTGTGAGCGAAATCTTTCAGTGCTCGCCAGTGATCTGCAAACATCTCACCTCTTGGTAACGAACATGTCCTTGCGTTCTCATGTTGCAGACGTGGTTATAATACGGAACTCGGAACACAAAAAGTTGACGTGGATTTTTTTTTTACATTTACGATCTTGCTGAATGTACTGAATGTATTGTGTTTTCAACTACGCCAATGTCACGTATGTTGGAGCCGAGATCGACCCCCTCCTCCCCCCCCCCCCCCCCCCTCAACAAGGCCCAGCCACCCTGATTCTGATTGTTCTGTGATTTTCTCAAGTCACTTCAGTGAAAGGCTTAGCTGCAATTTCCCTGCCGATCTTCTTGAATGCTGTTAAATTGTGTTTTTAGTCGTACGTCCATGACTTCACTGACGACGAGACGTAAATCAAAAAAAAAAATTTGTGTTTGCTTTTCCCAGAACTCAATGTCAAGCCAAGAACAAATTAATACATAAATATCAAGTTATATCTTTCTTTTTTAAAAAATTTCTAAAATCCCTGCTCTGCACCAAACTATTACGTAGGTGATTTGACAACAAATTTCCTCATTATGATGTTCTATTTTTTGTCACAGAATCCTGAATAACCATAACACGAATAATAATTTAAAATATCATTAAACTTTCAATATCTACTTTTGTGAAAAAATAATTCTTGGCACTACTTCATGTGACCAAATGTTTAAATCGTGTAGCTTTGATTATTCATGCTGTAAAATAGTTTTAAGTTTCTACTATGCTAATTTTAAAAAGTTATTTTAAAATAGGTACGGCTCATCCAAGCAAAATTTAAAAACTAAATGTGTCTGTAGCCTATCGTTGTCGACTTGAGGTATTCTGGAACTATGTGCCTAATGTCATAGGTAAATCTGAAGGTAAAATAAAGGGTTTTTACGAAACACCGTTATGCACATGCAAACCTGCAAAAAAAATAGCAAGGAGGTGCTATGGGTAAAACGGGCATGAACTTCAAGTGCTCATTCGCCTCTTGGTGCAAGATGGTGTATGCGCCCGTATTTCTACGGGAGGTTCAAATGGTGATACCGTCACTTTATGGAGTGGGGATAAATATTTCAGACGTGTGTCTTTCCTTCCAAGGTTCAGTAACATAAGTTAAATATCTAGCTGACCCATGGTGCAGCTAGTTGTAACACCATCTAACTTCAGCACTAGGTTCCTGGGTTTCACCTGGTTTATAAAGTACGCAAGGCGCAATAAGGTAACGCAAGTATTGTTCAAATTCCAACTTTGGTTCGTTTTGGTTGGTTTCCGACGGCCATATATTAAGAGAAGGTTCTGAGAACTTTTAAAGATGCTGAAATTATGTTCATATTATAAAAATAATCTATACACTTGTTTAACTTTTGCAGAGGGAAAGAAAATAAAACTTTTAAATCACATTATTGGTCATTTTTTTGTTTTCAAGATAAATATGAATGATCAAAAAACAATAACCTCGAACCCCGGCCGAGTTCTCTGTACCATCCGCAACATAAGAGATGCCACGCATGCGTAAACAGGACACATCCATAGTGGGACATCCGTAGTGGGCATATTTTTCGTGAGTGCAGTCAGCGTTCATCGATTTATTAGACGTTGTCATGTCAAAAAAGCCTGTGGTAGAAATTTGCTTTCTACTGTTTTGCAATTTTAATTTATAGAGTTGATGATGTCATGCGACTTCCATGATTTATTAAGTATTGTGATTTTATGATGTTGGGTTCCTGGCATATTTTTTTATAAACTTGGCCTTAGAGTTTCATTTGTAATGTTTCAAACTTCAACATCAGTTTTCATCTCATAAGCTTTAATCAGGTTAGGCCGGGTTTATAATCTATGTAAGAAATGCAAGATGCGCAAATTTAATCATCTCAAATAACACGTTTATAAACTACGCAAAAAGCAAAAATAAATATCGCAAACCTCGGTCAACTCAATCTTCACTATTTATTGACAATTAGAGTGGATTTTACTCTTTTTCTGCTTGTTATGTTAATTTCATGCATTTTATTGAAATATACATTAAAATAATCTTGTTTTAATGGCATTTGTGTCCTATGATTTCAAAAGTAAATTATACTTCTTTCAATATAATACCTTTATTTTGATCTCAGTTATGTACTCTATGAACTTTGTTAACTGTTGGTGACACTGTATACATTAAGGTATTTAATTTTTCAGTTTTTGTTTGAGTTGTGTATAGATTATGTTTTTGACATTTTGAAATTTTTACAGCAGTTGCTGCTGTGCGCTTTGTGTAAAAATGTCGGCAATGTTGACTGCTGATTGGTGTCCATTAGGGAAGGATGCTTATTTCAGGTTACATTGAAACTACGATAATTTTTTTATGATGTGCTAAACCACTCTTTTTTAAATTGATCCTCATAACCAAACACATTTAGTTTATACCTCAATTTTTGGAAAGCTTACTGACATCATCGATTGTTTTCGTATTGGACGTTAGCCAGGTTTAAAAATGATATCAGAAATTGCAGTATGACTACAATGATTGATGATAATCAGGAGTTATTAATGCTATAAAATAAAAGTCTAAATGTAAATCCCATGGTTTTATTCAGAAAATTTCTTAGATTACGTGCTCTTCTAAATAAATAAAAGTTCCCAATTTTTTTTCTACTTGTAAATAAGTATGTTTAATGTTGCGAAACAAACCTAACAAACTGTTCAAAACAGTTATCTCTTCAAAATATCACGGACATCATGAACTAGAATAACAAGAAATTATAAATACAATTTTCATAAATATATTTCAAACGTTCTGTAGAAAATGACTGATTTAATTACCGCTAAAGATATTTTAATATATTGCTTCAAAGGACAATTCTGGAAGCAACTCTTTTTCTGACTGCATCTTGCACATAAAAAATAAATTTGTCTGGAGAAAATTCTTGAAAAGAACATAAGTTTTTGAACACAAGGCATCCACCCTCCTCATTTTCTCATTAGATTGTAGATCCACCGTTGTGCTGTTTCAGGAAGTTTGAGATCTACGCCATGACGTGGCAGAACGAGATAAACCTGGACAACGTGGTGGTGTCGGCGGCCTCGTACGGGGGCCCCGTGGCGGTGGTGCGGGACCGCAAGAAGTTCGTGAAGATCCAAGGCAGCAGCAAGCCGGTGATCTCCGTGTACACGTCGTCCGGCCGGCCGCTGTCGTCCATAGTGTGGTCCAGCGGCCAGATCGTGAGCCTGGGCTGGTCGTCCTCAGAGGACCTGCTGTGCGTGCAGAACGATGGCTGTGTGCTGGTGTACGACATGTTCGGGACGTACCGCCACACGTTCGGCATGGGCCAGGCAAGTTCCGTTACCAGCGGGCTGCAGTTCTTCAAATGAAATTACATTAGGGATGTGCGAATCCTTGATTTTCAGTTCGGTTCGAATCCCTGGCAATATTTGAGGTATGAATCCAATTCCGAATATTAAGCACAGAATAATTAAAAATAACTGATTAATTTAAAAATAATGTGTGTTCTCTTTTTTCTAACTGTAACTACTGGCAATTATTTATCACACTGAGTTTGAAATGTTTACAATTATGTAAACTTAATTAATAATAAACACTTTAAAATATGAAAACCAAAACATATTGGATTCTCCAACTCAATCGTAATAAGTGCACGCCGCAGAGAAATCTCAGTTTTATAAACGTTTCAGCAAACGAAACCATTTTTTCTCCAATAAATAGCCAAGACTTTTTTTCTTGTAGGTATGTAATTGTTTTTAGTTAATATTTTGCTATACGACGAAATTCATAATTATAGTTTAAGCTCTCGAAATCTCGAAATTCTTTTAATGTCACTGTGTTAATTATTTAATTTACATATCTCTTTCTTTGATACATCATATTATAAATACTTATATAATATTAGCCTAATTTTATTTTTCACTGCTAGTATTTTTGAGCCGTATTAAATTAATTTTTAACTTTTGTGAATATTCGTAATACTGTTCGAATCCATGTACGTACAACGATTACGGGTTCAGGTAATTGTGGATTCGAACCGTACCCGAAAATATTGGGTACTCGCACATCCCTAGATAACATCTTCCTCTGAATTTCTTGTTCACTTAATTTTTTTTTATTTGCTTCTTTAAATCCTGAAATAATATTGGTCTGATTAACTACATCTTACTGTATTTTTTTATGTAAAATCAAGCTATGACCGCAACTTTGTTTGCATGGAATAGTTTTTGAGTGAAGCATGCAAAAACAAAGGATCACTTTCTGTGGGAATGAGATAACGTATCATGATAAAAGATCTCCTGATAGACATTTTTATTAAGCTAAATACCAACAAAATTCACTGGTTAGTTATATGCTGGATACTGTAAAAATAAACAGACAAAATTTTGAAAAATGGTGTTTTTGGCCTACGTATGACGTACTTATATTACCTAATCTACAAGAAGCATGAAAATATATTTCATACTCTGATACAATTCGATTACAGTTTTATTACATGTACCCATACATAATAAAAAATGTAGTTAATTTTAACAAAAAGGTTTGTTTTTGTACAGCCAAGACATATATAAGTAGGTAAATGGATGGTAACAAGGTTGGATTGTAGGTTGAAACGTTTAGTACCTACAGAGGTATTTCCATTTACTTCCCCATCAGTTTTAAGAAGAAAAATTTAAATCACCAACCACTGAAAATATATGTGTGTGTGTTCTGTGTTTATATTTAATTATGTTGTCAGATCCAATGTTTTCATACTTTGTGTACTTAGTAGCTCATAATTCTGAATTTTTCCCCCGAAAACATTTTTTTTTTGTCCAAAACAATGTATTGAAATTGCTTGGGGTATTAGAAATGATGTAGAAGTGTGTTGGTATGTGCAGGAGGCTAAAGACACAAACATCATCGAGGCGAAGATCTTCGCCAGTGTGAACGGCACAGGGGTTGTCGTGCTGACCTCATCGTACAGGTTCTTCCTTGTCAATAACGTCAACGACCCCAAGGTGCGGCAGTTGGCCGAGGTCGCAGGTTTGTTGGTCCCATCATTGCAACACTCTTTTTTATTATTATACATTTTTTACATACAGGTTGGCTCGATTTATGGGATATGATAAATGTCAAACACAGTACACTGAAATTTATGTAAAAGAAACATAAAATATAAAATTACATTACAATTTCAGTAAAAAGAAGAAAAAATGTACACATCTGATGTACATCCAATATTGTAAAATGTTTTATTATGAGTTATACCAATCCCTCACTTAGCACGTCTTCAGATTGCACAAATTCATTTAGCGCAATGTTAATTTTACTGCCCCTGTCTTGAATAGCACGTATGTAAATTTCAGTCAGCACAACATTGCCACAGGCAAAAAAAAAAGTCAGGCACGATGCCACGAAGTCTGTTTCAACTCAGTAAACAACAGATGCGCTGTGGCTATATGAGGGGGGAAGACATGCGGGTGCAGGTCTGACTACGCTATCGGCTGTTGTACAAACACCAGCATTGGCACGTAAAGTTGGGGCTATGGAGTGTAAAAGACCAAATGTTTTTACATCCGTGCGTATGCTGCCGTGCCATACCGTTGTTGCCTGGCCTCATGAACTCAGTCTAGCCAGTGGCAGGGAACTTGCACAAACACAAGCAACGTCTGCCCATTCATCTGCCGGTAACTGTACATGCGTAAGCACCTGCAGTTGGAATCACGGCTTTCAAGTGAGAGCATAATGCATCGTGTTCAAGTATTTGAGACAATACTAGAAGTATGTATTACGGCATGCAGATTTTCATGAAGGCCACACTTATGTTGGTAGCACTTCAGTTTTAAGCAAGTCAACTGTGCGCACAATCGTACGAAATAAGGACTCTATCAAACGTTTATATAAGTCTGATGCTGTTTGGTTGTACTAGTCGGAATATATTTTTTGTCATTAAATACCGGAAAAGAAATGAACAGATGATTTACATGGAGAAGGTTGTTAAGTGAATGGTGCATTGAAAAATAAAATCACAGGCCTGACAGAATTGGTGTGAACCAAGCGGTGATACAGGAATAAGCACTTTAATTTTTGAAAAATTAAAATGTAAATACGTATTAGGACAATATCAGTTTCACTGTTAGTAAGGATGTTTTGGAAAGTTCACGTAAAGGTACGTGTTACAATTACAATAAAAACAGTGTACACCATCTAATATGCAACCAATATAATAAAATATTTTATATTATAGTGTTATAAAAAATATGGTTGAAAGTGAAACTTAGATTCTTTGAATGGTTCTTGCAGTGGAGACTGAATTAAGAAGTTATTTTGAACATATGCCATTGCTGGTTATAACCAGCAATGGTTTATGTCCCAAAAAATTCCTAGATTAAAAATTACATTTCTCATGGCTTAGTTTGTATATCACAACTGACTCAGCTTTCAGTAAAAGTAAGACACTAAGACTCAAATCACTGTCGAGACTTTGTGATTCAAGTTTTGTGAACTCACTCCAGGCTAATGCTTATATTCTTTCTTATGATGGATTCTTTTCCCAATATTCTTTTTTTTTTTTGGGGGGGGGGGGGGGGGGGTGTTTGTGTCTTTAATGACCGGATAGTCGACAAAACTGAAACTAAATATGCCAGTCCACATTTTAAGCTATACATTTTACTCCGGTACTTATGTTAAGTTAACAAGTTCCTGGGATAGGGCCTACATTAGTTGGTTACTTACATAATCAAAAGATGGCATTTCGTTTGCTTTTATGAATGCTCAATATTAATATTATGCATGGTTATTTTTTTAATTTTTATTGCATGACGTTACAGTTATGGGCCAGTTGGTTAATCACTTAATCAGTTCAAGTATTGCAAACGTTAAATGATTATTTAATAAAACTAAGTGTAATACAGCTTCGCCGAGAACGACATTTGCTGTTTGATTTGACTTTGCGAATATTTTAAACATCTAATTTAATATTTGCTTTTGCATTCAAATGATTATTTTATAAAAATAAGTGTGATACAGCTTCGCCAGGAACGATATTCACAGTTTGATTTTGAGTTTGCCAGTATTTTGAACATTTGAGTCGATATTCGCTTTGCATATTAGAAACAAAATAGCATTCGCTCAGGCGAGGCCTACACACGTGGTGTTGGATGCCCCGGCAGGTCTGATGGTGCCGCCCAGCAGTTGGACGGTCATATCGGAGGACAGGCACACACATGTCCTCATGGCCCGGGACAAGGAGCTATACTTGCTCAAACACTCGGAGCAGCACGCCTTCCCGTTGGTGAGTGCCCGCTTCTTCATTACTTGATACGTAGGGACACCATTTTATGGTTATATTTTTGACGTGACAACATCTAATAAATCTATGAACGCCGGCTGCACACACAAAAAAGTGTCCCGTTACACACATTTTTCCGTTACGCTGTGTCCCGTTACGCACATTGTGCGCTTGCGCCGCACTGACAGAAGTGAAAACTTAAAGCTTTGTTTATAAATGTGTAATATGAAATAATGTCTACGTCAAATGTACCTACGTAAGAAAATGAATCTGATTGCTAGTATAATTTCAAGTATTTATTCTTTTATTGTTAAAAAAAGTTGCATCTGTCGGCGAGTGCAGTAATAATAGGTTATGTTGGATATTTGATTACAGTTTATTTATATGAAACCTTGTTCATATTTATATTTAAACTAAAAGTTAATGTGGTTTTCATTGCTTACTACAACAACAATTTCGGCAATAAAGGTTAATTATTTTTGCATTTTAAAAATCTGATTACTAGTATAATTTCAAGTATTTATTCTTTTATTATTAAAATAAAAATGATTCAATTTTATTCATAAAAGTATGCAATCATTTCATCAATTTTTTGTTATGACGTTGTCACATTAAACTATCGTCCGTAAACCGACTTTACAGACAACCAATTTTTTAGGTCAATTTCGTTTTTCAAACTGGAGATTTAGGTGTCATTGATTTATGAACTCTATTTATTCATAAAAGTAACACTCAAATGTTTCATAGCACTTAATTCACCAAAATATTTTATTGTGACCAGTACTTGATGCTCTTTTACTATGTAATAATTTGTGATAAGCTTTTCTAACTACTCGAACAATAAAAATTAAAACAAATCTGAGAGTAATAGTGTTTTTGAAAAATTTACAAATGCCGTAATGTAAAAAATAAGTTACTAATAAATAATAGATAAAAGATAAAAAAGTTTTTGAAAAAACAAATTAATCTATTCAGTACATCAATGTGATAAAAGCATTCATTCTAAATTTTTTTACATTCATAAAGAAATCAGTTTGTGTGTTTGAGTTAAATTTTTGATTAAAAATGCTGATTATTTTTTTTCCTGTTGCATTTCGGTACTTTATGGTGTATTAATTTCCATTTTAGGGTTATATGGTGTATTGATATTCTTTTTAGTTTTATCGCAATTCACCATAAGTAATCTTGTCTTTACTACAGTAGAGACCAGTAACAGACAGCTGTAAGCTATCATTACACACAAAAGGGTGAAAAATAACCTAGTAGCTAGGTGTGTCACCACGATAAAATGTTGTAAATAAATAAATAAATACAACAATTATGTATATTTGATCCGGTGACATGCATTTAACACATTTATAAAAAAATTTGAAGCATTAGAGATTTTTACCGTAAATTTGCATAACTAGAGAGTAAGACAAATCAAAGGTTTTTTCATTGTCATAACATTGATACGGTAGTCTTGATTAACCGAGTTTATGTGGACCGCTGCATCTTTGGATAAGTTTAATATTAAAAAGAAAAGAGCATGTAATTCAGTACATGTGATAAAGTGACTCTTCTAAAGCCTTTAATTATGTAGAAATAAAAAAACAAGCCTTTAAAAAAACCTGATTAAAAGTAAGACATTAAGATTTTTTATATACATTTGAAATAAAATCTGTCGCTTGCTTGCAGCATGCGACAGTTGTCAAATAAGGGGTTTTCCTACGCGCTAGAATGCATGTGGAACTACTAGATTTATTTGGGACTGTCATTTGTAAAATTGATGCCTCAAAATGGTGTGTCTTTTTTCTCCTTCATAGAAGCGCATATTTACATATTGTGCGTTATTTCTCTAATTTTTTAGTTTTGCCAGCAACTGCTGACTACTACACTTCCTGGGTAAAAAGCATTTCCTTTTTCCGGCTGCAAAGAATGAAACCATAAATCATTTCATGGTTCACATATTCTAAAATGTTTCAGTAGGCCTAAATGGACTACGAAAGTGAATTTTTATCAGTGAGGCAGAATGATTAGTGCTACGCTCGCTGCTGTTTCTAGTGCAGTATCGCCTCTAAGATCAAGGCTCTGAACTGTACGTATGGCAAAAGCACTAGGTGATTCTGATGTTTTATGGCAGTTATGGCACAATTTACTCTTTTTGAGGGCGGAATATAATTTTTGAAAATAATCCACAGTCAAGACACACACAAATAAATACATATTTATTTTTTTTATGTCTTACACATGTTATACAATGAACAAATAAATACAAAATGTGGCATGTGATTAAGTAAAAAAAAAATGGGCATTTGAAATATAATTTTTAAAGAACTAATTTAAAAATAATTACCATGAGAAAATAAATTAGGTTATTATGTTACATAATCATAAACTTTTGAGAATACTCTGGCTTCTGCACACTGACTGCTGACAAGCTACATTATCCTTCTGATTTAAAATCGAAGTTGCAGTAAAAAATCGAACCATGAAATCTGGGTCTCCAGCAATGCTTCAGTGTTGACGAGACGTTAAAGCTCCACGGGGTTGTTGAACGGGAGCGATGTCCGCAGCCGCTGGAGCTGGACCGGGCCCGTTCCGTCGTGGAGATGGCGGTGTCGCACAACAACAAGCACGTGGCCCTCTTCACGGACCTGGGACACCTGTGGATCGGCTCGGCTGACCTGCGCAGGAAGTACTGCGAGTTCGACACCAAGTGCCCCAACCGGCCGCGCCAGCTGGTCTGGTGAGCCCCGTCCCTCTCCCCCTTGCTGTTGCACCCCCTGTTTCGTTTCTCGTCGCCGGGAGTCGAGATCCTTGTCGTGTGTGACATCTTGGCTCTCTGTATGTGGCATTTGATGGGAGTAATTTCGTGAGTGCGATGGAAGTCGAGGAACGGTGCTGCCGTCTGTGGCGAGTAGCCCGAACCAAAGTTCACACATGCAAAGAGAAACATTATAGTTTTAATGGTTTCACAGGATGAGCAGTATTTTAATAAAATTGCTCGTCAAAAATTAGGCCAAAATTCGAATTGTAGTTTGTTTTTTTTTTCCAACGTCAAGTACATTTCGCTGTTATCGGAGCCATTTCATTATATGGTTTTTAAAATTTCGCTCGGCAGATCGAATGATTGGATATGGTAGTCGACGTACCTGCTCCGGCAGGCAGTGAATTCTAGCGGCAGGTGCGGAAACTACGTGTGATTGATTTGCGTCCAGTAATGTAGTTGCAAACACAGTTTGCGTGTGTTTATTATGCTCAGCATTCTTTTTAAAGAATGCCACGTTAAATCTTTTGTCTGAGGCCCTGGTCTCGTTTCATAAGTGAATTTGCAACGTGAGGACACATGAATTTGCTCGTTTCCGAGGTTGGATGTTACACATCTCTGGTGAGTACTGTAAGACTTGCTTGCATTCTTTTATTCCTTATAAAACAGTGATGTCCAACAGGTCGGATCGGTTCCGCATCATTGCTTCACGTGGCTCGCCTAAACAATCTTGCAACAAAAAAAAAATGTTATCAGATGTACTGTCGTGTATTCGCCGTTCTTCTTTGGATGTACATATAATAAGTTGTCAGCAGTCAGTGTGCAGTAGCCAAAGTATTCTCATATTTATTCTTTAATATTATTACTAAGGGATTCATTTTTTGTTACTTCATCATAGTGATGGCCTGATATCCAAAAATCCGATACCGATACCGATTCCGATATTTCCAAATTTACCGATCCGATGCCCGATACCCGATATCCGATATTCCGATAATAGGCCTATCTCTTTTCTAACACTGATTCTATAAAATTGTGATTCTGGAGTATTGTTAGAGACAATAATGAAAATGTTAAATGTTAATAAAATATACTTATGTGAATGTATATTATTTTTATTAATTGTAAAATATTGTAAATCCACATGAAAGCTAATAATGAAATTATCATAATGGCCTACAAATAAGCTCGCAAAATTCAAGGTCTTAAAAAATTAAATTGTTTTTCAAGGCCAGATAAAGCAATATTTTGGAGTAGGTATTACCTACAGTATGCAAAAAACATATTGTAACTACAAGGAAACAAATTTCAGATTTTTGTGGAGAAATGTTAGCATGAGGCGATTCCATTTTTTGGTACAAATTCCACCTGCAGAGCTAAAAACAATCTTTTAGAATGAATTGAGGCAGGTGGAAAGCCAAGATATATTCTGGCTAACAATTTCAGTCTCAGGGATGCAGGGAAAAGTTATTACACAAATTTGATGTATTGAATGTCCTAAAAGATTTCCCACCGCGCAATATTTCTTTACAGCAATAATTGCAAATTGCTTTTGCCTTATCATTGGTTTTTACTTGAAAATGTAACCAGATGTCTTTTTTAGGCGGCATTGTGCATTGTACTCACAAAACAATAATGCTTATAACCGAATAGTGAACTTCGAAAATTCATCAAGCGAAAACATTTTGCGAATATCTGAAACGAATAAATATTCACTAATGACTGGGATTTGTGTACACATGGAAGAATTGTACCGTCGGGATGCATTGCAGTATCAGAAAGAAGAAATAGGCTTGAAATTGTTTCAGTGGAAAATATGCTTGGAATTACTAGGTAATATGGTGACGTGAAGAAAGATAAATTACGCCCGCGGAAAATAAGCTTGGAATTACGGTTAAGGTTATGTGAGAAGTATTTACCAATGTCCAATATTGAAAAAAATGCCAATATTACCGATCTCCGATATCGAATATCGGGCCATCACTACTTCATCACATGCCACTTATCATGTTTATGGTTTTTTGTATAGAAATTGTAAGACGTAACAAAATATTGTAAAAATATTAACATTTATTCATTTGTGTCATGATCTTGGATTGGTATAAAAAATGATATCCAGCCCTCAAAAAGAGTAAATTTGCTCATCACTGCCATTAAACATCAGAATCACCTCATGCTACTGCCGTAAGTACAGTTCAGAGCCTAGCTCTTGGAGACAATACCGCACTAGA
This sequence comes from Bacillus rossius redtenbacheri, assembly GCF_032445375.1. Taxonomy (NCBI): domain Eukaryota; kingdom Metazoa; phylum Arthropoda; class Insecta; order Phasmatodea; family Bacillidae; genus Bacillus; species Bacillus rossius. The sequence continues at coordinate 16,250,507 of NC_086340.1, read as the reverse complement.
AACAGCAGCGAGCGTAGCACTTATCATTCACTCCTGTAGTCTGTTTAGGCTTTTCTGAACAATTTCAAAATCAACGGTTAAAAAATCTCTGGGCCGTACGTTGGTAAGAAAGGAACGTGTTCACGCACGAGTTGGTAGCACATCCAGGAAAGTACTAATACTTTGAATTAATGTCTCACAAAAATTTCCATACTCAAAATTGGTGATGGTTATGTAGCTGATGCCTCGCTAGTGGGTAGCGCCTGTATGTATGTATTGCTTCCCTTGTGGGTGGTGTCTGCATGTATGCATGTGTTATCTCTAAAAAAAATGCCTCTATAGCAATATGGTAATTATGGTGGCCCCTACTCGTGACCCGTGGATAGGGGTATGCAAAATTCGCAATTGCGATAAAACAATTTTTTACGCGAAGTTTGACTTTTTAAAGCGAATAATCACGAATTTGCAATAAAATCATTTTTACACAAATTTTAACATTTTAAAACGAATAAACCCGATATCCACATTATAGGATACTATTTTTACGTGAATCTTAACGTTTGAAAACAAATAAACCCGATATCCATAACTAGAGTCCCGGAAATTTTGCGGATTCATCTGGCCTCAGGATAGAATTCAAAGTTATAGGTGTGCTTGACCCATGTTCACTTTCCCATTGGTTGATTTCTCAGCGAGAACATTTTTTATCCTTGTTATTTGGCACTACCTTGATTCGCTTACTTCTCTCCTGGCTGGACCGTTGGCTCACGGTCGTGGAGGGGCGTGTCCAGACGACTGCGTGCCAATCACGAACACGGTGCGACAGTGTGGAGGTTTGCATTCCAGCTTGCGACTGAATGAATCCGCGAAATTTCCGTGAGACTATCCACAACCGCGGATTGTTCGGCGGCAGGTGCGGGACGGAGGCGGTGGTGGGCCACTGGGACCAGGCCCTGCTCGTGGTGGGCCGGCAGGGCGACCACATCAGCTACAGCTACGACTGCCCCGTGCACCTGGTGCCGGAGATGGACGGGGTGCGAGTCCTCTCCGCCGCCTCCCACGACGTCATCCAGAAGGTGCCGCCGGTGGTCCAGCAGATATTCCGCATCAACAGCACCGAGCCGGGCTCCTACCTGCTCGAGGCCTCCAAGCAGTTCCAGGTGGGGGCCGTCAACCTCGTCAGACACACTAGAGACACTTAAGCCCGCCGCACACGGTACAATATACCTTACAATATTGTAAGCTAGGAGTCGTACTGACTCTACTACTAGTTTCTTCACTCGAATTCAAACTGGATACTAGTAGCTGTACGAGCTGGGCTACTGGTTTTGCGTAATAGACTGCGTTCTATTTTCGTTGCTTGCTGTGTCCCAAATTCCAATATTTAAGGAGTGGCCAATCAGAACTCACGAAAACCGCATGAGGGATTGTTTACACTTTTAAGCGCGCATGTCGTGATAAACATGGACGGAAAGAAGTGGAATAGTGACCAACTTCTCGTTTTAATAAATTCATACAAAGAAGAGCCTTGTTTCTATGCAGTAAAAAATGTGAATTATCATAATAAAAATTTTGTTGTGGAGAATATTCTCTTAACAAAACTAGTAAGGCAGCTAGAATCGTGTGCAGCAGAAACTTGTAGCGCACCTAGTGTTTCAGCTTGTAGCCTACACAGTACAGAAACCAGTACCTAAGCATTCTAGCAAGCCAACTAGTAGAAAATATTGTACCGTGTGCGGTGGGCTTAATACAGGTGACAGAGTGTAAATCAACCTAGCGACGAAAGGTGCAAGTACAAATATATTTAACAGATAAATTGTCACGTTATATATGATATTACACCTGGTGTCAAACGTGATTAACTTGTTTTTAAAAACTGTAGGTTTTTTATCTCCCATGTACATATGTATGTTTTAAAATGATGCAGTTTACAAATCATAAACATATGAAACTCTAGAAGTACCTAGGCAGCTGAAAGAATCCTAATTTAGGTAGAAACTGTCTCATAGACCACCAGAAGTGAAAGACTGTGTACTGTAAAACCTCGCTTGTACGGCCCAGTTTCTCGTACGTACAGATTTTCAGAAACCGTGAAAAATGAGGCAATAAAAAAAATAAAAAAATATGAAAAGTGTAAGAAATACTTTAAAGTTTATCAAAATACAGTTGCGACCTGCAGCGTTCACAACAAATACGGGCTACATACACATTGCGTCACAGTAAAAAATTAAAAAAAAAAAAAAAAAAACGCAAATTGATGGAAATTTACTGTCAATAGCGCGCCATACACGGAGTAAGGTCATTGTACTCGGTCAGCTGCTGTTATGATGTGGCGTAGCCGCCGGCTGGCTCTCTTTGTTTGCTGAGCTGCGCATGCGCAGTATACATATCTAGGTTGAAATTTTGTGTACCTTTGACTACCAGAAGAACCCTAGGCAGGTGAAAGAGTGCCTAGTTACGTATAAATTGGTGTCTTAGGCGACTAGAAGTACCTATGCTTGTTGATAACTGCCTGTTTAGGGTTCTTGTTAAGTTTTTGGCTTTTAAAAGCCCTTAAATTGATTTTTGACCTATAAAGTGCCTTGTATGGGAATACATTTTGTAAAATTATAAAATGTAGTCCTTAATGGCATTAAATTGTGTGTGATTGTGGTAGTAGTTTTGAAATTTAATGATGTTCATTCAGCAAAATTACAGTTATATTTTGTTTCATTCATTGAGTTGCAGGATATTTATAGTCGAAGTACCTATCTTGTGTCATAAAAATTATATTAATTAGCATTTCCAGCGGCTTGTCACAGGCAAGTTATTTGTATTATAAAAATGAAGGTAATTTATAAATCATAAATACTATACATATTAATTTGAATACTAGTTTAATCATAGAAAATTATATAAAAAAGTGGTGTTAATGGTCTCTCAGTGAAACGACTAAATTAGACTAAAGGCTTTCATTTAAAAAATCTAATTCGTGTTTTAGATTTGAGAAAAAGATTCGCCTTAAGTTTAACAGCTAATCATGTATAAAAACTGGTCCCAACTATAATTGCATTGCATGTAAAATAGCTAAGTTTAATTTTGTAGCTACTACAATTGACAAACCAATGAATTGCCATTACACTGTACATAATTCTACCTCACAGTTTTTTCAACTACGCAACATTTAAATGCATTTCCGGTTAACATGTGTAACTATTTAGCGTAATTCAGGCCTGTGCAAACACTGGTTTTTTTAAGTGAAGCTAATATAAAATTGAATGTTTAAAAATATTTGGGAAGTCAAATTGTAATGCGAATATTTTTTTCAGTAAGGCTGCATTACACTTAGTTTATTGAATACTGGATTGAAATTTAAAAAAAAAAAAATCTTTTAAATTTGGTAATTGTTGAACTGATCAATTTGATTAACTATTTGGTTTCTATATATAACACTATTCAATAAAAAAAATCGCAAACTTATCATGCATAATACCGTATTTACTCGTGTATAGCGCGCACCACGATTTTTGCAACTAATTCCAAAGAAAAAAAATTGAAATTTTTTTTTTCCCATAAATAAATTTTACTAACTTTTTGTGGTACCTGATTATTTAAATTGATGTGTGGTGATGCGTCAGGAAAATACATAAACTCTGCTGTGTAAACGGAAGATAATGAAGCGCTATATCGTCACAACTGGTACGTGGTAGGGAGGGAGGGAGGGAGGGAGGTGTGCCGCGCTACGTTGCTAAGCTGGCGCGGAGAACTAGATGACTCACCGGTCGCTGCTGGGACGAGGAATGGAGGAAGCGAAGAAGGTGGACCGGGGGGGGGGGGGGGGAACTGGTGAAAACATTCTCTCTTTCTCTCTCTCTCTTTTTACTAGCTTCTGAGCTGGCTTTCTGTAAAGGGGGGAGGTCTAAAAATAAACAAGAGACCATGATGTGCGAGCTTGCGCGCGCGTGTGCGTGTGTATGTGTGAAACAGAGGCCTCGTTGCTTGTGCGTATGTGTGGGGGCTGGCCAGAAACGTCACCCGTCACCCGGCAGTTAACGACTTCCACTCCTCCCCGCCTCCCTCACCAAAATCTTTTTTTTTTTTCCGTGTATAGCGCGCATCCTTATTTTTTTCCTTTACTTGAGGGGAAAAAAGGGCGCGCTATACACGAGTATATACGGTAATATTAAAATTGAGCATTGATAACAGCAAACCTGAATGCAATGTTTAATTTTTTAAGTAGCCCTGACCAACTCTTTTTGTGCAAAACATAAACAACCCAAAAAAAATATCTAAATATTTTAATGATAAAATCTTAGGCTTTGTTGTTATAAAGCTTCGCACAAATGCCTAGCTTTTCATCACAACCAAAACTTCATGCAAAACAAATTAGAATTCAATTAAGTCAAATTGAAAATAGAAAGAGCTTCAGTAGGTTCACTTAGTCGAAGGTTGGCACAGTCCTATGGAACGGAACAGTTGATGAGCCCTTCCCGTGTTGCAGAGACGTAACCACCGTGCAGACGAGTACCTCAGGTTGGTGAAAGACCAACTGGATGAAGCTGTGGCGCAGTGCATCAAAGCTGCGGGCTACGAGTTTGATCCAGAAAATCAGAAGATGCTCATGAAAGTAAGTCCCCCATGTATCGCAGTCAAGATGTGCTGCTTCTTTAAGGGGGTGTTTCCCATTTCAGGTCAATATTTTATATTTACAGTAATTGCTGATAAACTTGTAGACTTTTTCAATTGTTTTAATTTTCACGAAATGAAAAATATATACAGCACATACTTTTTGCATAATTAGCTGCCAAAGTTACATTTTTAACATTTTTGGGTTGTACAAATAAGAATTTAATTTATTGCAGAACTGAAACTTTTTAGGTTTAACTGCAATGTCACTGGCTACTTCATGATATGGTTTGCATTTCTATCGCAAAAACTCATTTCATGTTTCTTGGCTGTAAAAATTGTAACAAATTTGAGAATTTGGAAATTCCAGGTAAAATTAATTAATATTTTCTGAAAGAAATTCAAACCATTTCTTGAAGTAGCCAGTGGCATTGCAGTTAAACCTAAAATTTTCAGTTGTGCAATAAATTAAATTCTCCTTATTTGTACAACCCAAAAACGTTAAAAATGTAACTTTGGCAGCTAATTATGCAAAAAGTATGTGCTGTATAATATTTTTCATTTCTTGAAAATTAAACATTTGAAAAAGTCTACAAGTTTATCTGCAATTACTGTAAATATAAAATCTTGACCTGAAATGGAAAGCACCCCTCAAGGGGAAGAGCATGGGACAGATTTTAGTCCAAATCTATTTTCTCTTGCCTGATTGCCAAAATTTGGCTTCATTAGAGCAAAGTATACGTTTGAATGGAATGCCTGCAGGTAATGGTGTAGTGATCTGCTGCTACAAATATTTTTTTCCTCTGAGATTTTTGGTGTCTAGTATTAAATTTATTTTCAGGAATGCCAAAAAACATCAGTAGACAAAATACAGTATTTACTCGCATATAGGTCGCGGCAATTTTACCAGATTTGATGGGAAAAAAATGAAGTGTGATCCATATGTGAAGAAAAAATTTTTTAAATTTTTGAGGAATTTTTTTTGCAATACAGTAGAATCCCGCCGATGCGACCCCCCTCTGATGCGTCCATTCCGTTTATACGACCGTTTTATGAGAAACCGTGAAAAATTTGAGCAGAGAAAGTAGAAAATTTGAGTAAAATCGGCTGAAAAACAAGTCTGTTACACTTGGGCGCTATGTGTTCACATTTATCTTGGCGAGAGCTGGGGGCAGTGTCTAGCCGAGCTCGGCGCGTCCACTATCGCACGAAAAGCCGTCTCAGCTGTCATGTTATCTTACCCGCCCGCACGAAAAGCCGCTGTGGTAGCTTCTGCGAGAGCATAAGAAACTCGTCCGGCCAGGCTGGCGGTAGCGACGGCTTGACGTCATGCGTGACGTGGTGCTTACCTCTCCCATCCCCTACTAATTCTTCAAGGCTCATCCCTCCCAGAGCCACAAACCATGTAAAAACACCCTCCCCCCCCTTTTCCAACTAACATTTCAACACATTCCCTCCCTTATTTCAACCTTCTGCGTGAGAAACTGTCAGTATCCTCCTCCTCCCCCCCTCCCACACCGCGTGCGGCAAAAGCCAGGTTGTATAGTCCATTTTCGGTCAAATAAATATTTTTATGGGCTTATACGACTGTCCTTCACCATTAATAAATACTTTATAAGTTCAAGTTATTATGATACAATTTGTTTATTAGTCACACAGCATTTTCTGCTGAAAAATCACTAATACCTCAAATTTTATTGAATAGAAAAATTTAGCAGGGCCGTAAATATATTTATTTTACTGCATAGTTACTTTTCCATCTGCATTGCAACGTGTTTGTTTTTCTCTTTTTTTTTTATGTAGTGAAGGGTCGTGGAAAAGATAATTGCTTGAGCTGTCAAAATAAACATCGCTGACGGCGGGAGCGCATCCTGTCAGTCTGACGCTGTGATTATCTACTCCAAAAGCATGTCACAGCATTTCAGGATAGCATTGTTCTTATATCTTTCGTTTAGAGCCGAATGTTTTCTGCCTGATCCACTCAAGTTCCTTCGCCACGTTTTGAACGAAAATAACAACCAGCCGGCTAGCATAGCCGAACTCACTTAGCGCCAAAAAAAATGGTAAATGAAGGGCGATGTTGCACCTGAATGGCAAACAAGTAGAAAAAGGGAAGGGGAGAAGCAATGGTTTCCCCAGCCACTATCTTATCTGTGTCGGGAACTTCCTCACGCGTCAGACCAATCACACGTTTAAAACGAAAACCGCTGTAGATATAAAAAATCATAACAGGCCTTTTTTATTCGAAATTAAATTTACTACAACTTTTATTCTGTACATTTTTTTCAATACAAAGCACTGTTTTAGAGTTATAGTCTACATCTACAATTAAGACTTTTTAAGAAGTCAGGAATCTAACTTGACTTCAATTTTCTATATTCGGTTATTACGAGTACTTGTTACAACAATTAATCACGCCATTATCAGCTCTCGTAGTAGCGGAGTTTTACAGTACCCGTTAACTCTTTCGTGCACGACGCGCCGGCCATTCGCGTCATTAAATTACCGGTGCAATCTATATGGGGGGAATCTTAAATAGCAAATTCAAGACCTCAAATTATGGGTGCGACCTATATCCGAGTAAATACGGTACACTAGAGACTAATACAGGTGACAGAGTGTAAATCAACCTAGCGACGAAAGGTGCAAGTACAAATATATTTAACAAATAAATTGTCACGTTATATATGATATTACCTGGTGTCAAACGTGATTAACTTCTTTTTAAAAACTGTAGGTTTATTATCTCCCATGTATGTATGTTTTAAAATGCTGCAGTTTACAAATCATAAACATATGAAACTAAGCTTTACTAAACTCCAATTTTAGTAGGAAGTAATAAAAAACAATGTAGGTGATTAATATGATAATGGTTAAGCTGAAACTTGAATATTTACATGTAAGAGTTCTAGATTGTTGGATGAATATTTATTATGAGTTCCTTAAGAGCACTGGGTGATTTTTGTCTGTTTCGTTTCAGTATAGTATCAGAAAATTTTATCGCTACTTGTGCTCAGGATGTCCACAGTTAGTACTTTCATACTAGATCTAGTACTTTTATAAGTTTTTTAGTGGTCAAGTGCAGATCTAGTCCTTTTTTCTTTAATATAATATTATTACAGTAACTCCAATATGTTTTATTATTAGGCGTAATAATTTTTAAAAACTATGGATTGTATGTGTGTGTTTGGTGTGATATATTTAAGTTAGAGCATTGCAATGTCATAATAACTTCCTAAATTGTTAAAACCATAAAAAATTATAATTTAGTACTTTTTTTTTCAAATCTAGTACCTACTTTTTTCTTGCCTAAGTTGGTACGAAATATTTTTTCCTTGTGGAGACCCTGCTTGTGCTGAATTGCAGCCAATGTACGTATACTTGGACGTAGTTATGCAAAAAGGAACCAACCCACATAAAACCTATTCTGAGTATTTTGAAGTTAAAGTTAATTATAAATTGTTATTCTCGTATTGATAACATAATGTGGGTATAATTTTAACGGTCTGGCATAAATACTGATATAATAATAGCAACGACGGTACGATCAACCTTGTACTATTTTAATTTATTTTAAAATAAAATATAACAAAATCGTGGGTTGGTTCCTTTTTGCATAACTACTTCCACTTAAGGTTTTTGAAGATGGTGCGTGTTGGTGAATAAACAACATTTATCCAGTATCGAACTTGTTTGCAGGCTGCCCAGTTCGGCAAGTGTTTCATACCGGACGTGGACTCGGAGCCGTACGTGAAGATGTGCCGGACGCTGCGGGTCTTGAACGCCGTCCGGAACCCCAACATCGGAGTCCCCCTGACTTTGACTCAGTATCCTTCCCTGGGCTGTGAGACTAGCATCTGCCGCGTGTTGGATTCTTCACTGCATGGCGACAGTGCAGAGAGCATGTCGCTTCTGCTAACAGTGTAACATGCCTTTTAGAAGAGTGAATTTTTATCGTTTTGAATTTTTGTCCGAAACCTGGCCACTTTAAAAAATTTTAGAAATCAAACAACACAACCTTTCTTTTTTTAATGTTCAAAGAGCACTATTCAATTAATTTTCTTTTCAACAACTCTGATAATCATTAATAAGGTTACGTATTAATAAAAATCAATTTTTAATTATGGTTTTCCAGTTGGTTATAGACATGTATGTCAACCCCTGATGGGTATTTTATTCTTGGTTGTGCTTGTGAAATTAAGGTAAGGTTACGTATAAATTGTTAAGTTATTTACTATAGTTCCTAGTTGGCCTTCTTGTTGTTGCTGTTGGTGGTAGGGCCTACAAGGGTCTTACCAAATGTTTCAGTCAATTTGGGCAGGTATGTATTTGACGTGACGTCTAAATCGATGAACGCCGGCTGCACGCATGAAAGTGTCCCGTTACGCTCATTGTACGTTTGCGCCGCATCTATCTCTCTTCCACTCGATTGGAACAACCATCGATTTGACTTTTTCGAGGCACATTAAACTTGAAACACTCCCATTCGTTTCCTACTTTTCCTATCATCGTCCTATCCTTAACAGAATAACACAGATTGGAAGAAGTTAAATAGCAAACATGTATAAAAGTTATAGTTAAAATAATCTCTTCGTTAAAGTAATAAACATATTTGAATTAATGGGTGCAAATAAAAGTAAATTTATCAATTGAATTGTAGATTTCATTTCACTCCTTCTTTGTATCCATACAAAATAGTGATAATTCGATAGAAATGATTCAATTTTATTCATAAAAGTATGCAATCATTTCATCAATGTTTTGCCATGATGTTGTCACATTTAAAGTATCATCCGTGAACCGACTTTACAGACAGCCAATTTTTTTTTTTATACATACATATAAGTTTTCCTTGACGCGTCGCAGACTGCAGCACATGTCGTTCCAAGTGCTGCTGGACAGGCTGGTCATGAGGAGGCACTTCTACTTGGCCATCCAGGTGGCCAAGTACCTGCGTCTGCCCGACGTGGAGGGCTCCAGCAGGATCCTGGCCCACTGGGCCTGCTACAAGGTCTGCACCCGCGACATGCCGGTGTGGTCGTTTTAGTGTCCGTTTCAACCAGTGTTCCCAATGTCGTGTTTGGATAAACTGGTACACAGCGACATGCCGGTGTGGTCGTTTTAGTGTCCGTTTCAACCAGTGTTTCCAATGCCGTGTTTGGAAAATCTGGTACACAGCGACATGCCGGTGTGGTCGTTTTAGTGTCTGTTTCAACCAGTGCTCCCAATGACCCACTTGTAAAAAAACTTGTGCACGTAAAGAAAAGTACAATTTTTGTCCTTTCGTGTGCCACTCATCTTTCATGTTCACCTGTTCATAGTTCTCCGGGCATTTTTTAACTCCAATTTTTCTGTTAGTTCGAAGCTCTTCTTGAATATTGTGGTTCTTTGATGAGGCATGCTATGGCATAATTTTTGTGCTGTAAAATACTTTTTTTTTTCATCCTTTTAATAATAAATGTTATCAAGATACTGACGTACTACAAGGTATTATTTATTAATCTGGAGACTATCACTGTTATATTTTACAAAAGGTATTGAATTGTTAACTTATAGCTTATAGGTTATCTAACCCGTTCAGAAATTATCTGTAATTGGATCAGTATCACCCATCATCAGTCTGCCTGCAGACTTTTTAACAGTTGTAATTACATGTTAAGACGTAGGGATCTGCAAGTACCTATGTATTTGAAAAATATGCGGTATTCTACTATTTGTGAATAATTTGATAATTGATTTCACGTACAGTTCGTTACCAATACATTCAGCAAGTAGAACTCATTAAGAAAAATTTCAAATATGTATGAAGCCAAAACATTTTAAATTTTATTGAGAAATTTGGATTTGTTTTCTGCAAAATATTACATGCTACATATTTATATGTTACAAATAATTTTTGTCTATATTCAGTTGATCGACAAAGAAATTTTCACACATAAAATTCTCGCGATTTAATGAAATCAATTGTCAATTTTTAATTTCTTATATTTTGCACCACTCTGTTGTGGTTTGTTAAATATTCAATATTCTGGAATAAATTGATATTTGATTCAAATAAAAATATTAACAGGATTCGCAGAAGCATAACTGCACGAAATATCGTAGGTGCATATGCAACAATACTTATCTGAACTTTCGGGTACACTATATTCAAGATGAGGCAAGACTTTTTTGGATATTGATTTTTTCTGAATGTTCATTCAGTCTTTGAAAGCTGAATATTTGATCTAATACACTTAAATCTCATACAGTCCTTTTTTTTTTTAAATAAAAATTTGGTCTTAGATAAAGAAAAAATTGTTTATACTGAACCTTATAAAATGTAAAACAGTGTTAAAGTGAGGTAATTTGTATTTGAAGTTTCATGGTAAACAAAAATCAGATTTGTGGGTACCAGACTAGCTAAGCATGTATTGATGACCATAAAATTCCATTACAAAATATTTGCAACCCTTTAGCAGCGGGATTTTACCAGAACACTCAAAAGAGTCAATTCAAAAATGGCAAAATATTTAACCATTTAATTTATCGTAAGTTAATCAAGGAAGTTGAACAGTCGTAAATCATGTTACATCAGTTATTCTCATATGGATTTAAAAAAAAAAATAGTATTTTATAATTAGGGATGGGCCAATAAAATCTTTAAATACCATCAGATCCTTAGTATTTAAGGAAAGGGAAAAAATTCAAGAAACATATTACTGGAAACAAAAGTAAATTAACAAATTCAATAATGATAACATTTAAAATGTACTAGGTCAGCTTTTTTCTTCATATCCCCAATATATTATACTTTTAAACATGCAAATATATAAATAAAATTACAAATTCTAGAAAATTATTTTGTGAAATGAACATTCAAAGGGTTGATTGTTTCAACTTTATAGTTAATATTTTTTTTTCATTTCTTGTACATTATTTTATTTTTGACCCTTGACACCTCGATTTTTACTTGATGGGTATATTTGAGGCACTCTTGGGATATTCGAATTCGAGGAGATATTGAATTGATCCATCACTAATAAATATACAACAAAATTAATGAATTCTGCATTAGTAAAATTCCGTTACTTTCCAACAAATGCCCCAGAACCCGCTGTAGTGAATCCAAGTGGGAGCAGCTCAGTGGTGCCGGACCGAGGAAAGCTGGGAGGAAACAGCGTTGACAGCGTCTAACTGTCGCAGGTGAACCAGAGCCACTTGGACATGGAGCAGGTGGCCAAGGACATAGCAGACAAGCTCGGCCACGCCCCGGGGGTTTCCTACAGCGAGATCGCCAAGAAGGCAGCCGACTGCGGCCGCACGCAGCTCGCCATTAAGGTTCGTGTTGACTAGCTGCTTCGCATATACAGTACCAGACTGTACATGCGTTATAAATGTGTCACTATGAAGGGTTGTTCCTCCAGGAAATAATACTTGTTTGTTTATTCGGCGACGAACATAAGTATTGGAACAGCAGGAATAATGATTACTAAGCGAATATGGTAAAAAAATAAAACATTCATATGTTTCCTACTAAATAAAGCCTGAGTGCACTTTATTGTTATTATACCAATTAGGGGTGTGCGGGTACCCGAAATTTTCGATTTTGGTTCAGTTCCATGAATACCCGAACTCGCCCCGATTAATTTTAATGGATTCGAAATGCTTCGAGTCCAAAAAAAAAAGCCTATATTTTTAGCTTTTTGTGAAAGGAATAAGTAGTTTTAACATGTAGGTCTACGTAATTTTTAATTTTTGTAAAATAATTTGTTTCAATGTATGTATATACACCCTACCATAAATCCTATGTCAAATTGTTTTTTTATTTCATATGTAAACTGTACCAGTGTAGCCTATATAAATCTGTGAATGTTGTATTTGAAAGTAACAAATAGCATTTAAAGAATTTCATACATTCAAGTTAATTATTATTTCTACAACTGCCATTTTGAAATTGTATGTACATAATAAAATAATATTGTCAACTCTTTTGTTTGTGAAACTATTTATCCTTCAGTAATATGAGTATATAAACTTAATGCAAATTATTATGATGATAAAACTTAAAAATGAAAGGAAAGATTCGAAATTGGAATCAAATTTCAAAATGTTGGTAGGGATTCGACTCGGAATCGAATCGAACTGAAAATGGAGGATTCGCACAGCCTTAATACCAATGAATGATGACAGTATGGCTGGGCCAATGCCGATTCTGATTATTAAGTATCGGCCGATATTCAGAGTATCGGCATAGGCAGCATCTGTAAAATATTTACCTATACTTCGTGCCGATACCTCAGTCCAAGTTCTTAAACTGTGTTATATTGTTTTTGTTAGAAAAAAATCACAAAGGAATAGTATTTAAAGCAACTTTTTTTTTTGTAAGTCAAAACTAATTATTAAATTAATTGCCTAATTTTGTAATTTATGCACTATTACCCTAAGTTTCCTTCACACAGTGCTACTGTTTGAAAGAAAACCGGTCGTGTTGATTGTTTTAAAAATACAATACAGCCCGAGAACCATACAGACGTGCATACTATAAATGTCCTAATCTTGAGTTATTACCATTTCTTATGTACCAATGTACTTTATAATGTTTAATAATTGTACTTATGCCATATGTAATGATATATGTATTATCTGTATAAAATTGACTTGACTTTTTCTATATCCCGGAGTCCTTAACTCCATATGGGATTCACTGAACACAAACTGAATAAATAAATAAAAAAATATTCATTTCCAACTGTGGAGCAAAGACAGCCTCATGTTACGTTTACCAGTGCTCGCAATAAAGTAAATGGCACTCATGATCATGTTTACAGCACTCGTGATCATAGAAACAGTTGCTGAAGAATGTCTGAGTAGATTGCCCCATCTCCATGTTATTTACTATATATCTATGGCTTTGCAAGATTTTTCTGAGAGTGATGAATGATGATATGGCTGGGAAGAGAAGTGAAGTTTGGAAATACTTCACTCTTCAATCAAATGAAGATACCAAGGCTACGTGCACTTTCTGCCATGTAAAAATATCACGAGGTGGGGCAATGCTTAAACATGTGGGCTGAAAATAAAGTATTTGTGTGTGTTTTGTTATTATTGTAAGATGCATGTTAGTAAGTGTTTTGACCGTTTGATGGTACTCTGTCATTATAATATGAAATTTAAAAAAAATACTTTAAATGTAAAATATCATTTCATAACGCAAACATTTCTTTGGTTAGTATCGGCAGTATCGGCCCATAAGAATCGCTATCGGTGGAATCGGTGAAAAGTGGTATCGGCCCAGCCCTAGATTGCAGTGTTACTGAAGTGTTCAAACGCGGCAGTGCTTTGAACGCCGGCGTGGGGCGTGGGTTCGCAGCTGATAGACTACGAGCCGCGGGCCAGCCTCCAGGTCCCGCTGCTGCTGAAACTGGGCGAGGACCGGCCCGCGCTCGTCAAGGCCATCGACAGCGGCGACACCGACCTGGTGTACGTGGTCCTGCTGCACCTGCGCGACAACATGCCCATGGCGGAGTTCCTGGTGAGAGCGCCTCCACGGAACAACAGAGGCGCGACTCTCGCAGCGGGAACTGGAACCATGTTTCACGCGGACATGTCATCGCACCCTGAGTACAAGACTATCGTAACTCAGAAAATTGAGTTTATGAGATACTTTTACAATAAGGCGCGACTCTCGCAGTGGAAGCTGGAACCGTGTTTCACGCGGACATGTCATCGCACCCTGAGTACAAGACTATCGTAACTCGAAAAAAATTGAGTTTGTGAGATATTTTTTACCATAAGCAGGGAAATATCATTATCTAGGCACTGCAAGACTATCGCAATATTGTATTTGTTTACTTCTACGGGACTTGTGGCAAATAATGCAGTGTTGCACTCTGGAAAACATTGTACAAGAATATGTGCAAGAGTATTGCACTGATTTTTGAGTTACGATTGTCTTGTGCACAGGGTGCGAAATTGTGTCGCTATCTGTTGGGCGGACCCGTAACCACCGGCAAATAAAAAAAATCGGGATAGAGGTTCCCGTACAAAGTTTTTTTAGTTTATACGTTTTTTTTTTATATTAAGTTACCTCCTTGGCGGCGCAAAACTAATTTAATCGATGCGACAATACTTAATGCTGTTTTGTAATAAACCGTCATGTAATAAATAAAGGAGTAGGAGGTGCAGAAACCTCATTGTATTACACACCGCAAAATTAGTGGCTACCTAAATAGAGTGAATTTTAACTGGTTTGTTTGCCTAATAATAGCTTATACGTTACTTCTTCTAATAAATTAATGTAGTTATGTCAGCAATATATTATGAAAACTATCTAGCGGACGGGCCCAAAACTACTTCAAAAACTAGGTCTCAGTCTCGGTAATTAGAGTTTCTCCCCTATGAGCGCTTCCTGCGCGTCTCACTCGCTTTCCATCAATTCCTGAGCACGGTCCAACCCCGGAACGTGATGGTTGCAACCATTAGTTAGTGTGTTCTTACGCCTCAGCCATTTATTCTGTCGATGCCCCATTCTATCGTCTGATCACCCCGCGTCAACAAAACTAATTCATTCTTTCAAGAGGACTTCTTACTATGGAAAAAAAAATTAGCACCTCCAAAAATGTTATATATGTTACTTATGGAACGAGTTACAATGTAAAGGTAATAAAATCTTGTATTTTGTATGGTTCATGATTTGTATATTAAAATAATGTCCTTTGTTGTGATACATTTAAAAAAGTGTTTACATAGAACTGTGATCAAAGAATCTCCGTTCTTATAACATACAAGCGCTGACCCATATTTGCCAGCAAGTGGATGGATGGTTGATTAAATTTAATTTAACCAATAAATAAATAATAAAGTTAAATTGAAAATGGAAAAAAAAAAAATTATTTTTAAGTTCTATTTTTGAATGTATGACATAAATGTAACACTTGTATGAAATTATTTTTCTCAATTTATTTATAATCAATAGCTCAATAGGTGAATAGAGACTTGTTGGCCATTCGAAGATGCAGAAAACAGGACACAGTTGATTGATTGATTTTTTTTTTTAATCTTTAGTTTGACTGTGTCTAAAAGTTTTTTAAAAAAATGATCAGTCACATTCCTAGGTCTGTCATTCTTGAGGTGTCTAATGTGATAGTGTACACCTAGAAGTTAGTTAACAATTTTTCACAGATCACTCATTTATAATAACAGTGTGAGGGTCCATGAAGACATTACAGCATTCTTCAGCCTTATATCGTCACGCTAGTCTCCATACTATCTGATTTACTATTTTTAGCTTGCCTCTGTCCTGGTCATTCGCTAAGTGTGTAGATAAAATGTAAGTAAAAAAAAAAAATATTATTTAATTAAGGAATAGGAATAAAGAAAAAACTGAATAATTAAAGTCACTATACACCACTGTGAAGTACTGAAGTGCTTTATCATACAAATAGACATGGGCATAGATCCTGGGGGAGGAAGGCTTCCGGGATCAACAAGGCCCTATCTGAGGGGGCTCGCTTGTGCTTGTGAAATCGTAACTGTAAAATGGAAATGATAAACGTTATCCCACGGGCCCTCTTGGGAGTCCTACAGATTTTCACCCGTGCAAACAGGTTTTGTTCTAAGGCTGGAATTACAATAGGCCATCATCGCCTCTGTCCGTCAATCACGTGACCTGCAACCAGTAAGATGGCCCGAAAAATTCCATCTGTCCATCAAAAGCTTGGTAACTGCATACTTTTGACGAACGGATGGATAAAATTATAACCTCCCAAATGTCATTTAGGTGTTTGCGTGTCAAAACTTATTATATTAGAAAGTAACAAAGTTTGTTTAATTGTTTAGCTGCTTTCAAAATTATTTCGTAACACACATGAAAAACTGTTTCTTGAAACAATAAGTATGTGTGTCACAGAAGTGTATTAATTATGCATGGTAATACTGGAAATGTGAGAGAAAAAATGAGTTTGATGAGTTACATATAAGTACTTGGTTTACATGATTGTTTAATTAATATAATTACATAAGAGAATTTTTCCCTAAAATTTAAGTTTTCTCGACAGTTGTCAGCATTGAAGTTGAAAAATACCATGACTGACGAACGGAGTGTTGAAAATCACTCTGCGGCTGACGGGCGGACTATTGTAATTCAGGCTTAAAACTTATTTTATACCTTCTGTCGTGTGTGCAGTGCTGGAAGGTGTTATCTGTGTGCCTTAGCTGGATGGTTGTTTCAATTGTGTTTGGCAGATGATGATACGGAACTATCCAATAGCCTTGTCGCTGTACGCAAAGTACTGTCGGAAGCACAATCGCGAGACCCTGATGGACATTTACGACCAAGACGACGATCATTCCTCGCAGGCTGCGTTTCACCTGCAGGAATGCTATGACCCAAAGGTAACCTCCATGATGATTTGTGGTTTGTTTGTTTTTTAAAAGAAAACTGCCTGTTTCTCCCTAATTATTCAGGCATAAAAATGCCTTCAATGCATTTGAAGATGTTTAAGCTACTACTCATTCTGTGAGAAGATACTTATGTTGCTTTTGCATGGAATTCACACACACACTGTGGAAAGAGGGTGGGGTAGAGTAGAACATTCTCGGAATGAATCTACTAGAGAGAGCATTTTTTTAATCCTTGTATCCATGCTAATAACTGCCACATTTTCTACCGTATTTGCCATGCCTTATGTGCAGGAACCGGAAAAATTCGCGGGTTCAATGACCTGTAGGATGAACTCCATAATTCTACGTACACTCGGTCAAATGCCACCCACTCATTGGCTGCTGTCTTGTGAGACGTCCCAACGTAGCAGCCTGTGATTCGATAAAGCTTTGGTCGGGCGTTTCTCATTGGCCCAGAGTCATCCAGGTGAGTTGTGAGCCAATAGCAGAGGCAGCACTGAGGTATAATGATTTGCATTTTAGCCTATAGCGAAATGAATTCGCGAATTTTTCCGGTCTCTACTTATGTACTTTATGAGACGGCTTGATTAATTTTCCACTTGTCACGACTGAAAGCAATAATTTTCTGGTCATGTAAGAGAGTTCTTAAAAACATTTATGTGTATCTTTCCATTGTTTAAATATTTGATTTCACTCGGTTGCGGTTCAAGTGGCGAGGGCGGGGGGGTAAAGCGTGAGACGACTTGCCGCTGCGTTGCAGAACAGCTCCATGAAGGCTGCCTCGCTGGAGGCCGCGAAGCAGTGCTACAAGCGCGCGCGCAACGACTTTGCGGCGACGCTGTGCGAGGAGCAGCAAAAGCTGCTCAAGTACCAGGCGACCCTGGAGGAGAAGTTCCGGCGGGAGTTCGTGGGCCTGTCGCTGCACGACACGGTCCGCATGCTGCTCATGCTGCACGAGGTGAAGCTGGCCGACAAGCTGAGGACAGAGTACCGCGTCCCCGACCGCAGGTACGGCGGCGTGTGGCGTGGACTGCTCTAGCTTCACAGCCGGTGAGGTCACCGGAAACGTACTCGGGGGAACTGGGTTGGGAAAAAAAAAGGTTCATTTTTGACATGACAACATCTAATAAATCGATGAATGCCGGCTGCACGCACGAAAAAGGATGACTCATTGTCCCGTTACACACATAGTCCCGTTACGCTCATTGTACGCTTGCGCCACATATATCTGTCTTCCACTCAATTGGAACAACCATCAATTTGATTTTTTCGAGGCAAATTAAACATTGAAACACTCCCATTCGTTTCCTATCATCGTCCTGTATCCTTAACAGAATAACACAGATTGGAAGAAGTTAAATAGCAAACATGTATAAAAGTTATAGTTAAAATAATCTGTTCGTTAAAGTTATAAACATATTTGAATTAATGAGTGCAAATGAAAGTAAATTTATCAATTAAATTGTAGATTTCATTTCACTCCTTCTTTGTACCCGTACAAAATAGTGATAATTCAATAAAAATGATTCAATTTTATTCATAAAAGTATGCAATCATTTCATCAATGTTTTGTTATGACGTTGTCACGTTAAACTATCGTCCGTAAACCGACTTTACAGACAAACAATTTTTTTATTGCATTAGTTATTTTGGTACCCAGCATGTTCAAATGAAAGCCACACAACATCCTGCTTTCTGCCACTCGTGTTGAACCCAGAAAAGTTATGACATCAAAGAAGTGCACGTCTGACTGGGACTTAACCACAGAAATAGTATTTCACCACAGGGAGAGGATTCTCCATAAAATGGGTGTTTCCCACATGAAGGGGATTTACATTACATCTTGGATTTCTCACAAATTAGGAATTTATTTTTAGATAATAAATTTATTTCCTATTTTGACTGCAATTTACTAATTTATTTATTTTTTAAGAGTATTTAGCTGGGTATAATTTACGACTTATTCAGATAATTTAAATGATTATAACTTGATTAGTATATAATTATTTGTTCCTGTGATTCACAAGAAACATTAATGAGCAAACTATTGTTTTTAGAATGGAATTAGACCTTTCATCAAAATTTATTTAAATATTCTATTTAAAAATACGTTTTTTTAAAAAAAAAAAACATTGTGTTTTATATCGGCCAAACCTGTCAAGGAGAAATACAAAGTGACGCTATCACTAGTGGTGCACTCATTGTGGTGTTGAAGGGGGGGAGAGGGCTCAGGAGTCCGGCACTTGACACTTGCATACTTCAACACATTCTTATGTCTCTATTTGTGAAGTTTCACTTCTAAAACATGTAGTGGCCATGCACCCTTGAGTTGGTGTTTATTATTTTTTTTGTCACATGTAGTTAATCTTTTTTTTTTGTATGTGTGCACAGAGATATGTGTAAGTCAACATGATTACACAAAGACAGTAAATTAAATAAGCAAAAAAAAAAAGTATTTCTTATAATCTTCTATTATCTGAAACCACTCTTGTCTTGCAGCAAGTGTTTCAGCAGTATCCACGTATGAAAAGAAAAAACACTTAAAAGTAGGGGGAAAATGCACTAAACATGATTTATTACTAAATGTATAAATTTTTAAAAATTTGGGTATTTTTTAGTAGTTTGATTCCAGTTTAGTTTTACACCAATAACCTCAGGTTACCATATTATATAAGCAAAACTATAAAAAAAAATTCATTTTAAGTGCTAAACCTAAAATTGCTGCTGGCTTCAAAATAAATGTAACATTATAACACATTTTTATACATATTTTCTTATTAAATTTATTTCATTTTATCTCAGTAGTCCACAGCTTTTAAGTTCTTTTTTTTATAATGCAGTAACTATACTTTTAGCTTGCATGCTTGGTTTAACATTCAACGTACGTAACAGCAACAGTACTATCAATTTATTACATATAGAAGTAACTCCTATTCATTCTATGGCATGTATGTTTCACGAGTTATTGCATCCTGAGATGTTTGTGACATTGAAATAATGTGTTTGTTTAACTTTTGAGTGAGATAAATATCACACATTGCAAAGTAACACAAACATACAAAAATACTCCAAACTGAAATTGAAGATTCCAAAAGTCTTTTTCGGGTTGGGTATTTTAAATAAGGGAACCGAAACCAGAACAGAAAAATCTGGGAATCGCTAAGGAATTAATGTGTGTATTCATTCCCAAACCACATAATAGTCGACGTAAATCTACTTTCTGTACAATCAAGAGAAAAAATATTATTTTTAGATTAATAAGCAATTATAATAGATTAGACCCAATAGTAACAAGCTTAACCAATTAGTAAATTATTTTAGTAGCACTTGCAGTCAATTCAATTAACTGTGTATTCTAAATGCACTAATTGTCTGTATTTTTGAATTCATTAATTTTTTTTTGTGTCCTTTGTCTGTTGTGTCTCTTCTGTATTGTGTTTGTTTTTTGTACCGTGCACATCCCTGTAATCTCTTCTCAGAGTGTTGGTGTGCATGTCACAATTTATAAATAAATAATATGTATACCTAAAATGGCTGAGCTATGAGATTTTGTGCTTTGGAAATATTTTGGGAAGTTGTCCTGTTCACTGTGTGCAGGTACTGGTGGCTGAGAGTGCTGACCCTGTCCGAGCTCGGTGATTGGGTGGAACTGGACAAGTTCTCCAAGACCAAGAAGTCTCCCATCGGCTACGAGGTCCTCCATCGTTTCTTTCCTCTGCTAGTCTTTGGTCGGTGGGAGTCATCTGTTTAGTGGTGCGTGTGCTGAGTTGTCTGTGTTTCTGTCGATTCCAGCCGTTCGTGGAAGTGTGCTTGAAGCATGGGAACCGCTACGAGGCACAGAAGTACCTGCCTCGAGTCAAGGATGATCTCAAAGTAAAATACTATTCGAAAGTAGGGTGAGTATGGTATTATAATTTGTTCTTCAAACTGTTCAAAGTGTAACTTACAAAAAGGATGCTTGTATTTTAAAAAAATAAATATTTCCCATTTTAATTTATATTGAAATTCTTTTTCTTAAAGTTAGTGATTGTTTCTTCAGTTACCGTATTTAATCGCATAATGTCCACACCTTTATTTTTAAATACGTACTTGAAATGGAATTTTTTAAAATCCGCATAAAGTCCACACCAGACAAAGCAACCTTGGCCACCCCTGAAAGGCACAGTACCGGGATGGAAAATTACCGACGCTGTCAACAATACTTTGACCTTGAGTTGTTCATTTCTCCGGAGTGGTCGCTGAGAGGGTTTTGTAGCGTGGTGAAACCATCTGGACTCAGAAACTCGCACTCCACTGCGCAGCTGTCTGCGCCGTCACGCGAGTTGCAAGGGGATGGGCTATATATAGCACAAGCCAGTACACGTCAACTCACACTACGTCACAAAGTAGGGGAGGTAGCGGAGAAGTGGTGCGGGTACATGCGCACAGTGGGCAAGGGACAGGGAGGGAGGCTCGCCAGCGCCGGCTAATGCAGACATTAGACATCTGCCCCGTGCCGTCAGTGGCCATTTCAATGAAAGATTAAAAAAATATCTTTTCTCGCAAAGCGTTTATTTTGTGTAGACTGGCTGCGGCTTCTGAACGTAGGAGCGCACACGCGAGTGAGAGAAGAAGGAAAAAAAAAGAGTGGCGTCTTCCACTAATCGCCGGCACCCAATTATCTCGACACCTGTCACATTTCTCACATCCGCTGCGGAGGGTCACCAGTCACCAGCGCTCTGCTAGTAAACTAATTATGAGAGAGCAATTTTTTTACTCTACACAAAACGTAACATATTGAGGGAAAAAAATTTTTTTCGGACTTCACCTCATAATGTCCGCACCCCATTTTTTTTGTCAAAAATGTAGCCTAATTACTGCGGAGATTATGCGAGTAAATACGGTACTATTTTTCCATGCCACAATTTCATACTACATACCGTATATACTCGTGTATAGCGCGCCCTTTTTTCCCCTCAAGTAAAGGAAAAAAATAAGGATGCGCGCTATACACGGGAAAAAAAAATTTGGGGGGGGGGGGGGGGAGGCGGGGAGGAGTGGAAGTCGTTAACTGCCGGGTGACGGGTGACGTTTCTGGCCAGCCCCCACACACACGCACAAGCAACAAGGCCTCTGTTTCACACACACACACACACGCACACGCGCACATCATGGTCTCTTGTTTATTTTTAGACCTCCCCCCTTTACAGAAAGCCAGCTCAGAAGCTAGTAAAAAGAGAGAGAGAGAAAGAGAGAATGTTGTCAACAGTTCCCCCCCCCCCCCCCTGGCCAACTTCTTCGCTTCCTCCATTCCTCACCGGTGAGTCATCAAGTTCTCCGCGCCAGCTTAGCAACGTAGCGCGGCACGCCTCCCTCCCTCCCTTCCTTCCACGTACCAGTTGTGACGATATAGCGCTTCATTATCTTCCGTTTAGACAGCAGAGTTTATGTATTTTCCTGACGCATCACCACACATCAATTTAAATAATCAGGTACCACAAAATGTTAGTAAAATTTATTTATGGGGGAAAAAAAATTTCAATTTTTTTTTCTTTGGAATTAGTTGCAAAAATCGTGGTGCGCGCTATACACGAGGGCGCGCTATACACGAGTAAATACGGTACATACCTGACTTAAGAAAACATGATTCTTTGGAAGATCAAATACCCCTCCTGATGTATTTTTTGTTTCATTACTTGAATTTAGATGGTGAATTAATTAATAAATGTGATGAATGTATGAAAAAATGAATGAATAAATAAAATTGGTTTTTGGTTTATTAAACTTATACCTAACTAACTGTAATTAGTAGGGGCTGGAAAAATTAACATTGGTTGTTTTATAATTTAGCATCTATTATTGTGGAATAAGAATTATTAATGCTGCATATTTAAAATGTAATATTTGTATTGTAAAGGTTTGTAAATTAAATATTCATATATCTATACAAAAATCCTCTAGTTCAGTTTTAATATTGGGTTGGACTCATACTGTAAAGTTTTCTTGGATGTATGTTCTGAACTTGGTTGCATCATAGACATAGCATGATCACAAAGACAATTAGTATGGAGAATGAAAACCAGAAGTTCACAACATGGGTCAAGTATCTGTAGTACTGCTATGGTTTACTTCTCACTCTTGCTAAAGCAAAATGCCTGCTTTTTTTTTTATCCATGAGAAGAGGAAATCTGTAGCAAAGATGGTAGACGTGTCAATGAGACTTAAGTGACTTCATGCATTAAGAAAATTTAATTATGATTATCCATTGGAACGTGTGCCAAAAAAGCTCCAAAGTACGAATATAATCTGAGTCATCACTTAGTGAGTTGTTTCTTTCCAAGTGTGAGAAAATACATTTTGTACAACAATCTTTGAAAATATGTGGCATTTTATAAAGGAAATTTTTTTACAAATTAATGACATTTGAAACTAACTTAGCTGACATTTAATATTTATTTATAAGATTAGCGAAACTAGCCTTTATGTTGTAAATTAGAAAAAAAATAGCAACTCAAGTGTAAATGAGCAAAAAAATAAAAAATGACACTGATTATGTGCTAACTTTTATCCCTATACAGTAAAACCCCTTATTTGCACTTTTCAGGGAACCCCAAGGAAAAAGTGTAAATTGCGGGAAAGTGTAAATTGTGGGAAAGCACTTTTATTGGCAGTTAATGCTAAATTTTAGCTTAAAAAAATGTATCAGCATTTACTGGTGCTACAAGACAAACAATAGTTGTTTACAACACATTTAGGGCACTGCAAAAATATAATTTTCTTAAATATAAAAAACAATGCAACATAAAGCCTACATTAAATTTTCTCTAGTACTGTTTTATAGGTATAGTATAAATTCAACGCATTGGGCAGCATTTGCTTCAATAGAACACCTATTTTTAATTATTGTGTTTAAAGTACTAACAGGAATATTCAGTTCCTTGGCCAAAACCACTCGGGTACCCACATGCTTGTCAAACTTCTCAATAATTTTAATTTTATCTTCAATAGATAAAGTATTTCGTGGAACTTTATACCTATCCATCTTCAATCAAAATCTTGCCATAAATAATATT
Organism: Bacillus rossius redtenbacheri; assembly: GCF_032445375.1. NCBI lineage: Eukaryota > Metazoa > Arthropoda > Insecta > Phasmatodea > Bacillidae > Bacillus > Bacillus rossius. Next base: position 16,226,487 of record NC_086340.1, on the reverse strand, counting down.
GTGAACGATAAAAAAACACGTGCTAACCAAAACGGACGTTGACTAATGTAAACAATGAAAGCCATCATAGATATGTACTGTACATAATGCAGCACTACTAAATATACGTACTGTGTATGAGCGCTTTCCGGTAGTATCGATAGCTCAGCGCTTCGGACTATGCTCTGCTACGAGAGTGCTCTATGACACCATAAATAAAACCGTTTGTGGATCTGCTACGAAAGTTCTCTATGGCAGCAAAGATTAAAACGTTAGTAGAGGAGAGGCACCATAGAACTTGTCGATACATCAAAACGAAAGATTACAAACAATAGGCGAACTACTTCAAACTTTTCACATCTATGACTAACGTGACGAGTATTTACATTTTTACCGTGTTTTGAAACGTACATTCCGGGTTTTTTGGTTACGTAGCGGTGTAATTTCAGGGAAAATGCAACACGAAAGTTAATGTACAATAAAACGACGTTATTTGCGGGAAAACGTAAATACGAGGTTTTACTGTATTTGTATATCTGTCACCAAACCAACCTTAGCTTTTAGAGTGTGAAACAAAAAATAAGGATTGTTATCTCTTTAAGCGGTGTTCCACAAAATCAAAAGATAGTGAAATTTTAAGTCGGCTTACTTGTTGTAGTTCTGTAGAGGGTAGTATACTGTTCTTGATGGTTGTTGTAGGATGTTGGAGGAGGCAGCCCAAGTTGCCTACGACCAGAAGGACGTGCAAGGACTCATGTTTGTCCAGAGCCGATGTCCCTCGTCCAATAGTGTGCTTGCAGAAAAGATTGCCTCCTGGATTGGTCAGTTAGCGGCAAAGAAATGAGTAACATGCTACTACTGTTTCTTTTGCAAGATGTGTGTTCATACATTCCAAATAAATTGTTTTCCTCCTTTTTCAGCTTTGACTTTGCAACTGTATGCTTTTTGTCTTGAAAGTGCCAATGCAGTGTTTTGACAATTTGAAAAGATTAATTTTTGATGTAGGGTACATAATGTAATTTTTTATGTAAAAAATATGTATATATAATTTTTGTACATAAAACATCTGTGTGTGTACCTATATATAATTTTTGTTTCTTGGTATATATACACAACATTAAAAAAATTTTGTATTTTGTATGTAAATAAAAATTTATGTTAACACTACATAATGTGCATATTTGTAAATAAATGGATGCTACATTTTAAAATTGGGGTGCAATAAAACCACTAAATTAAAACATTTACCTCTTTCTGCACTAATCTATATGATTGTACTTTTGACATTTTAATTAATATGATCAAAACTTAACCTGTTAGGAAAAACATCTGATCTAGTGGCTTTCAATTGGTTACTTTAAATAATATGGTATTTTAAACCATATTAATAAATACAAAAAATCACAAATGGATAATGTTGCTTTAGTACTACCATAAACGGCAACACGCAGTTACCATCCAAACCATCAAATCCAGCCATGTTTAAATGCCTACTCTTTGTTCTAAGGGGTGTAGTTGAACTTTCTACCATCTAAATGCCACTTTGCCATAATTTTATTATTTGTAGCTTTAGCCATTATTTCAAAGTGCTCTTATCTACTCTATCTGTAATGATGCAAGCAACGAAGCAACATTACCATTATTCAATAAGTAAATACATTTAAAACCTTGTTTGCTATATGACAACATCCAGGGCTACGTCTCCCCTTAAGCCCAGTGTGCCTCATCCATCCAGGCCCTGTCTCCTCCCACCATCACCCTCTGTTTCAAACTGCCAGTTAATGTGTGTCTGTGTGCTGGTCTGCCGTGTACCCCAAACGTATTTGCGTAATTGAATTAAAACAGTTGTATTTGTTCTTATCTTTTTCAACCCCAAGTGTAGTTTGCAACTTTCAGTTATTTTATGAGGACGGAGCAGCAGCATGCGTGGTCCACTTCCGAACTTACCAGATGGGGGGAGGTGATATATTTGAATTTAAGTACGGTAATAGACAAGTAATTTTATACATGATAAAATTTCTTAATAATTAATTTTTATTTGCTGTTAACTTGCAGCGGGGAATTAAGTACATTACTTTCAACTCCATAAGTTTGTGAAACACCTAATGGTAATTCGGATACCATGACACCCTGACCTCAGCTAAGGGTATGACGCGTCTTTCGCACCTCGTCGAGCTCGTCGTGATTGAAACTGATAAAACAAAACCATTTTGCCAGATAATGACGTGTGTGTTTTCACCTCCTGACGCCGAGGCGTGTGGGACGCCCTGAGAGCCCACTTGCGACCATCATTTTTGAGCAGCGAGAAATTGTGCCTGTCTCTTACAGCGGGCTGGTAGGGTAGATTTCTAACAGTATAGGTTTTGCAAGCCTTGTCCCATACGGGGGACATCACGACCCTGAGAGAGGAGTGCCAAGTCCGCAACTCCACATGCCCAGTATTACATGTGGTAGCTCCCTAAACAAAATTAGACCGCACGCTTTCCATATGTTCAACCCTAGTGTGATAGCAATGTGTTGTAAGATTTTCGCTCTCAATTCCTGTGGCACTGAAACAGTAGATGAATTCTATAGACATCCTCGTTTGTAGTTTTCGTATGTGATGTACTGCTTTGGTAAGTGTTCAAAGCACAGGTACCTGTCCCTTAGCACGCTAAAGTTTTGGAAAATGCCCCATGTTTACATTGCAGCTGCTAATGGCATCTTTGTAGGTATCCTCAATATAATATCCTTTTGATAAAAAAAAATTACAAACAATTTATCTATCTATTGGTACCTACCTAATAAAACAAAAAGTTTCATTTCTGTAGTGTGTGGACTACACACAAATTTTTTTGTATAAAATTGATATAACATATCTACTTAGAAAAAAACACTCGGGTGAAATAGTGGATGAAAGCATGAAATTTTGTCACTTTTTAGGTTATAAATATAGAGATTGTTATTTAGCCGTTCTATTTATAAATAAAAGAATTTTTGGTAAATCGTCAAAAAAAATGATCAAATTATTTGCCATCAGGCACACGGCCACGAACATTATAAAAGTTGGAGTTTTGAGCGAATATTTTATAAATAAATTTAATGTTTTTAATCAATGCCGTTTACTTGATCGATTTTACTCTTTGGTAGTTAATAAATCCTCACAACACCGTATCTACCCACTAAATGATATAATGACAAATTATTTCAGATCTTTATAAAACATATTTTAACCGTTATATTTGCTGAATCCAAAATGGCGGTTTTCATTTGGTCCTTTCAACCTCTTTGGTGTATATTTATTTTGGAAGATAGTCTTATTTTTGTTTGGGAACATGGACATTAATTGTAAAATTAACAATTGAAAATGGCGAAAGCGGCTGTTGATGGCAAGGGAGTCTTGCAGAAAGTAAGTTAATAGATAATAATTATTGTTGTATTCTGTAAATGTTAATTATGTTTCCACCTTAGAGATGGGTTGAACGATTCTTTGTACAGAATCGATTCATTTGAATGAAGTTCCATTTAATGATTCGTTCAGTTCCGCTCAGTGGATGTAGTAGCTCTATTAAGAATCATAACTTGTTTCCCCGTTGAAGTATTAGTTACGTCTTTGCACGTGGTTGGCTATCATAATCTGCTCGGTTCGGATAGCTGAAATTCTAGACTTCTAGCTGTATACCGACTTACAAAATTATGAACCGTTTATCACTGCAAATGTATCCTGCAGTGATACATATACAATTCGGGAGTATTTGCATACATAATGGCATTGATGATGTAGCCGTGTCCGAGCACGATTACCCCAGGTAACGTCGCGGTGGGAAGCCGCAGTGTACCTGGGTTTTTTCGTGGCAGGTTGATTGTGCGATGACTTACCATTGCTATCCGTGAAAGGAAATCGCAACCCCGCAGTTATGATCCTGAGAGAAATTTTTCTAAATTGAAAAATTCCCAACTCTGCTGGAAATCAAAATTTGTACCTTTAGTTCTCTGACCAGTAGCTCGACACACTTGAGTTAAACATGTCAGACACATTTTCATTTGATATTGATATATTAGTGTTTGCAAAATTACATCAATAATGAAATAAGTTGGAGTGATCCTGCAGAGCGACTTGGGGTGGGGAAAGCAGGTCAAGAAGGGCAGGAGGGGTTTGGGGCTGCGGCTGCGGCTGCTTAGCAGGACACTGAAAGGGACAGGTAGGAAAGTTAAGGAAAAGGTGTACGCGACATTGGTAAGGCCAGTGTTTGAATATGCCGCGGCGGTGTGGGACCCCTATGTGGAGAAAGAAATTGAGGAGTTGGAGAGGGTGCACCGTAAGGCAGCAAGATGGGTGACAAATATGTGGAGGAGAAGGGAAGGCGAAGGCAGGATGGGGGAAACACACAAACTATCGGTGATGATGAAGGAGCTCGGGTGGGACACGCTGCAAAAAAGGAGGAAAGTAGAAAGGCTAGTGAGAATGCATAAAGTAATTTCTAGGGGGGGGGGGGGGGGAAGCTGGGAGCTAGGTTGAACAGAGGGCTGTATCGAGGAAGGAGGGATCATGAGTGGAAGATTCGGAGGGAATGGAGACAGACAGAGAGAGGAAGGAAGGTATTCCTTGTGAGGACGGGGCGAGAGTGGAACGAGCTTGAGGAGAGGACACTGGATGTGGGAGGAGGGAAGGACTTACAAAGGAGGCTCCAGAGGGGGAGTAGTGAGGGTAGTTGGGGGGTGGGAACTCCTTGCCACCGGGTGGATGCCCAATTGCAGGTGTATTATTATAATTATTAATTTACAGCTGATGACATTGGTAATATTACAATTTTGGCTAAACTAAATACCACTGTGAAGAAAACTAATTTTTCATTAAGTAGGTAAGTATATGATATTTATAAAATTATCAATTAATAAATATATTAGCAACAACTAAACAACCTTGATTTAAAACCACTCTAAAAAGCCAGTACAAGCAATGTGAGTAATTAACCCAAAAATGGTAAATGTGGTGCATTTTTTATTTCCAAAGTTTGTGTATCTGAAAAAGAAATTTTAATATACTACTTAACTGTTGACATCAGGTGTAGATACTTTTCATGCTACCCTATTTTATCAAGTATTGTTTGCATGCTCTTGCAGGGATTACTAATTCCTCTTACTCCTGATGTCATGATTCATTCCATGAACGATTCTGACTCGGGTTCAGCATTCAAGGAATCTACTCTCAAAGAACAGATTCTTTATATCGTGAACGAATCACATTATTTTGTTCCGTTTTGAACGACACATCACTATTCCACCTGATTAAAGGTTATTCTAGTCAATGTCTGGGATACTAACTCATGTTAGATAAAATCTGAAATAAAGTGTTTTGATTCTGCAATTGTTGCCTTAACCTCTAAAAGAGTGTTTTTGAATATTCGTCGGTACATTATATGTTATTTGATAGTGGGGGAAGGCCAGTTAAAAATAGCATTTATATATATATATATACATATATATTTATTTTTTTTCCAGAAAATATCTCTTCTTCAGAGTTACCACCGGCTCTCTCACCAACGACACCATGTCCTCTATCGCTATATCTTGCCTTCTTCCAAACCTACAACATTTTCCAATCTCTCCGTGTCCTCACAAGAAATGCTCGTCGTTCTCTGTCCTCCTACACACACACTTTACCTTATGGTCCCTCCAGTAAGTTTTTTCTATAACTTCTCTTCAGCCTTACTTGTTTCCTCGCATCGTGGCTTTCTGTAAATAAAATAATAAAATTTGAAAAATACTTTTTTTCAAACACTAAAGACGTTCCAGTATTTATTTACCATATAAACAGTGTTCCTTAATTCCTTTTGGTTTCCGATAAATTAACGATTGTAGGTCATATGCAGTGAAGCGACTGTTGCCATGTGCTCTGCAGATCCTGTGGTTTTCCATATATAACGTGTATATTTTTTTGCATATATTAACGCAATGTAACACAAATAATTTTTTAAAAAATTAACGTGACTCCCTACTGTGCATCTAAACCCAAGTGTCAACCCTTGACAGCGATTTATTTGAGCAGTATGGAGGCCAACTTGTTACATACGATAGCACGTAACCCGACATATAAAAGGATTTGTCTTTGCATGTATCAAATGTAATAATTATTAGTAACACAAAAATAAAATAAAAATTTGTCTGTGTGCATGTTTCCATTAAAATTTATTTGCTAATGTAGTAAGGCAGCACAGAATGCAACCGTTAATATCACAATTAAGAAGGTAGGCTGATTTTCTAGAGTAATGCTCTTCTCAAAAAAAGTAATTTAAAATATTCTGAAAATGTTGTTGAGTTCCTCTCATTATATTGGGTAATTCTGTTAAACAGCATTGCAATAGTTCAAATAGTTTTCTGTAATTTATTGTTTGAATACATAGTTGGTTAGTTTCAGTTACATAAGTTAACATTTAAAATATTGCAAATTAGTGGGAACTGTTGATTAGGTTAGTGACATTTAAATTACCTAATGGCGTGTTTTGATGCAAATAGTACTCAACGTTACCGATTTTGGAATTTTTATTTTTTTCAGGAGAGCACCTACTTAAAGAAATTACCATCTAAAACATGGATACTACTACATTCAAGTATGTTGTCTACTCCTATAGGTAAAATGGATTTTTCACGTGGAGTCACATAAATGAATGAGTTGGCCGTTATTCATAGACATCCGCATGCATGTCACTGTAGATACTATTGTCCATTATTTACGTATCTTCATACATGATTCACATTCACTTCTTTAAGGTTGTAGAATGAGTCATACTGTTGGGCAAAAGCACTCGATGCCAACTCGCCTGGTAGTACTTAAGGTTGAATGAAGAATTTTTCAATGTCTATCGTATGTTCCTTATTGTTTTTGATGTGAAACTCCTTTGCTGAGAGGGTAAAAATTTCCGAGCGTTACGAAAATTCCGATCGCATGAGGGGAAATAGTTAGGATGTGGTGGGAGTACTGGGAGAGGAGGGGAATAGTTAGGTAAGGGGCGGGGGAACCGATAGAGGAGATGGCAGGGAAAGAAGATAGAACTGACACAGCATACCCATTTGCTCTCTCGCGCACGGTTGTTTCTTGGCAGTGGACGTCGCGCTATCCCGGGCCGTTGGTGCGGTCAGTGATCGCTGGAGAGGCCTTGAGCGGGCTCCACGTGGCGGCGTGCGTCTCAGGTTGAAGGGATAGGCGGGTCGCGGCGGTAGGGACCCTCCTGCGCCTGACGCCACCCCGACTTTAGGGAGTAATCGGGCAGAGGGCAACACAACTGGGTTTGAGCTTATTGTTGTGCACCATCAGTACTGTGAATATTGTTTTAGCTGTGTAACTAAATTTTTCTGCTGGTATATAATGCTTTTCACGCTTTAGTTGGACATGGGTAATTTTTATTTGATTAACAAAATTACACACCATATTATAGATACGACCCCTCAAGTGTGTAAATATGTTCATTTCAACCAAGAGGCATGAATATTTCTCGATCAGAGTGTGGCTGTGGCTCAACAAAGTAGCATTGAGCTAGATCCTGTTCATATGCCATGTTGTCACTTTCACATACCAGATACCTTCCTCAGACTACACATGTCCATGTGGACAATTAGTTAAGCTGCATAAACTACCTAATTATCTGCAATCTTCATGTTTAAGAATTGTTTTAAAATCAAAGTTTGATTTTTAAGTGTACAAGAAAAACATTTTAGTACAAATTTTTTATTCAAAGAATCTTTAATTCATTTATTCGTATGGAAAAGAGTTACATATTTCATTTGAGATCATACCCGCATCCTTACTTTTTTCAATTATTCTATTATCTATTAAAAGATTATAGTAATTTATCTCTATCTATAACTAATAAGCAAGAAGTTTCACTTCTGTCGCGTGTAGACTCCACGCACACATTGTTTTTACTTGTATGGTTCTTATGTGGCTACTAATGTGTTAAAAACCTTTTATAACTGTGGTTTCAATCCTATTATCAGTGTCTGATTGCCCAACTGTTTTGCTTGTCCTTCCAGGATTCAGATGTCCATATTACATTTGATGACCAGCAGAAGATTAATAAATTTGCAAGGTACAATGCTCGATTTGAAGACTTGAAAGATCAGCTGAAAGCAAAAAAGGTTTGTCTCTGTTGTGCAAGGCATATTCATAAAGTAAGGTCAATTGGGTCATTAAAAAAATAATTGACTTAGTGAGAAAATGTTTCGTAGTCACCCAGAAAGCAGCCGTGGCAACAATCTTCAAAGACATTCGATGCGATTTGACTTTGGCCAAACTCATAATTCACAGTTAGATTTAATGAGTCTTGCATTAGGCATTATCACCAGCCATCATGGGTGTGGTCAGTTGGGGGGGGGGGGACACAAATCAAGCTATAAGTGTTTGCTAGGCTGGTTTCTAAGGTGTATGGAATAAGCCCAAACAGTTTTCAAGTTAATTCTTAAAAAGACATTTTGTAGGCTATACTTATGAGGATCCTTATGTACTTTTTAAAAATACCTGAATTTCTTAAATAGAAAGTGCTACTTATGAAAGGTTGATCCTTAAAATACCACTGCTTATGAGTATTTCCTGATGCATGATTAAAATGAAGGCTACTCTAGATTATTAAGTTGCTTTAAAGTGCTTACTACAACCTTGACCATGATAACATTTTTTGTAAGATTCATGGATAGATTTCAGTATAAATATTCTATTTATTGATGTGTAAACATCTTAGCTCTCTGTATACAGAATTTTATTGAAGGAATTTCGAGAAAATTGAATGGAAGTAGTGACGAAGATGTCGGACCCACGCTAAACCTATTGGTGTGCAAAAAAAACTTTATGATATTACAACTGTCCTTTAATAATTGACAGTCATAAACAGAAAAATTATATAATGCAATTTTGACAATTCTTATTTAACATTGAAATGTAAAGATAGTGCTGAGTTAGTCATAGTACAGTAGAACCCTGTTATAATGTTTTTCAAGGGAGCACAAGAAAAAAACATTATAAGCAGGAAATCTCAATTTAGCACTTAAAAATGTTCGAGCTTTGTACCAATGGACTCACCAAGCTATGTAAACAACTTTAATGTTAAAACCAAAGATAGTATACTTGATACATGAATTTTCTGAAACAAGCCAACAATTTTCCAACTTCGTTTTGTTCCCTGGTTAAATTTTGTTTGTCTTTAAAGATACACTGCCACATATTTTGTAAAATTGTCTCACAATTCATGATGACAACGTCTACTCCTTCGCCACCTGAAAATGTTTAATTTTGGGATTCCTACGTATGAATGAGAAAAAGAAATATTTGTAAGCAATAGAAAACACTTTTAGTTGACTAAGTATGTACGTGCATCTGAATACCCAGGAAGAGAAGAGTTGACTAAGGGTGCCAACTGACACGTAACCATGAACATTGTGTACCTTCAGTATATTGCATAAAATTGTAAACATAAACAATGAAAACTTTTTATCGTAAGTGTTGGAATAATTTGGTTTTAAAACATTTTTTCCCTATTTATTGAATGTTAGAAACCAAACATTATAAGCAGGAAATAAATACATTGTCCTTATGGGGGAAATATTGGGACTTTAAAAATATGACATAAGCAGGAAAACATTATAACAGGGTTCTACTGTATAGAGATAGAAATTGTTTTAATAAATATATTCTATAACATGTAAATAAAATTATTTCGAGGTTAAATATAAAATGTAGAAAAAGCTCCTTAAGGTGTGTAGTCAGATTTTGGTTATTAAAGCAAAAACAAATATACTTGGTGTTTTAATATGGTTCTAATGTATTGGACTGCAACAAGACGGCACCACATTTGTAATCCCTTGTAGAACAAAAAAAGAGTTAAATTTCTTTCACAATATGTTTGTTCCAACAAACTATTCCATCCTCATAAATTAAAGGTGTCTTATTACAATTCAAGTTAAAAAAAAATGTATCCCACAATAGTTTCAAAGACACAGGTGTATCCCTGCCACGACGTTGAAAGGCAGAACACCAGCCACCACGCTGATACGCGCTCACCGGGTATTAGCACAGCCACCACGTTGAAGGGCGTTCACAAGGTATAGCCCCGGCAACCATGGGCCCTCATCAGATATCACCCCAACCACAATGCTAAATGGTGTGAACCAGGTAAAAACACCAGCCACCACGCTGATGGGTGCTCACCAGGTATTACCACAGGTACCACGCTGATGGGTGCATATGAAGTATAGCTCCAGCCACCACGCTGATGGGTGCACACCAAGTATTACCACAGGTACCACGCGTACGAGGTATAGCTAGCCACCACGCTGATGGGTGCACACCAGGTATAACACTAGCCACCACACATTGATGGACTTGCACCAGGAAATTTTTTATACTCTGCACAATTTAAAAGAATTTTGTGTCTTATTTTTCCAACAATGAACACATGAATTTGCTCACACATCACTGGCGAATACTGAAAGACTCACGTTTTATTTTATTTCAACAAAAGTGAATTTTTTTCAGAATGATTTGAGGAATTTGGATAATGCAGCAGATGACCTTCTGTTGGTAGACGACTCGGATATGATACCTTACGCAATGGGAGAAGTGTTCGTCTATCGGAGTGTGCCCCAAATACAGGTGAGTGCAGTATTTTGTCAAGAACATAGTGTAATTCAAATATTTCTTCAGTCATCGGAACTAAATTGAATTTTGTGTTTAAAGTGTTAGCCTTCAAAATCCTATATCATTACTTCTTAGTCACTGTTGGTTTTTTTCCATTCCATAATCACAACAGAGCATAAGCTTTCACTGCTATAACTGTACAGTTAGATCCTTTCTTTCATTAAAATGAATTCAAATTTGAAATTATATATTTGCTTTTAACAATTTCAGGGACAAAAATCATTTTTGTTAGTAAAGGTGACATCATTGGAAATAATCCATAGATAAAGGGAGCTGCAAATTTAAAATTTTAAGGGGCCCCTCGGTTTGAGTATCATAGACATTTAACTGAACATGCGTTGCACAAAAACTTAACTCATTTATGATAGTTTCTCTATGTTAAAAATATTAGAAAAGATGTGTGATCTTAATACAGTCAAACCTCATGGGGCCCATAATTCTGGCAGTTGTATTAGACTAGCCATTAATAAATTATTTTATTAAATTTGTAAAGTTATAAATTTTTTTCTAGTTACAACATCCATAGTTTTTCTAATAAGAAATAATGTGCTTTAATTTAGTTTGTAAGGATGATAAAACATAATTTAAAAAAAAAGGCTTTAAACGTGCATCCAACCCAGGTAATATGAAAAATAAGCAAACTTACTTTTTATTACGATAAAGAACTATACATATTTTGTAACAAAATTGCATCGTATACAATTCATAAAAAATATAAATATTACTTTTCACATTGTCAATTTTATTGTTTCAAACATGTATGTCATTTTGAATGAAGCATAATAAGGTACATTATCGTGTGCTGTCTTTGTTCGGATAGATGTAGAATACAATTGTCATTTGTTATGCGAACATTGAACAAATGTCTACATATCTGATCGGCATTAATGAGATTTGACTGTACTTTTTTCGAAGGTTTAATTGCTACACTATAGTAGAATGTCAGAAAACAGCATGTGTGTAGGTACACCTAACTAAATATTAATGCACTGTACATGTGGATGTTACTTAAAAAAAAAAAATCTTCCTTTTGTCCATGCACATGATTAATTATCTCTCAATTGTTGCATTTGGTGACTGGTGAAATTAAAGTCCTTGTCTTTATAGTATTTCAAATGTCCGGGAAAGAGTTGATTATCGGATGCATATAACACTACTTTTAAAAAATAAATATATATTGTTGACTTAGGTTGCCATGATTACATCCCGAAAGTCTCTTGTAATTGTCCAACATATTCTCCCATTGATAACTTTTTCATTATGTCGTCATGCAAAATCATTGGAAAAGGAACGATAAATATGTGTGTCTGTTATTAAAATTTATTTATTATATAGAATAGGTACCATTTAAAAATAATATAACAATGAAACTTTCATTATTTTGCTATTTACCATCTAGTTTTTCTTTACAGGAGTTACTTGAGCAGGCCAAAGAGAAAGTTCTTTCGGAAATAGCAAGTCTGGAAAAGCAGGCGTCGGAATTGGAGAGCGTAATGAGTGATATGAAGACACTGTTGTACGCCAAATTTGGGAATCATATCAACTTGGAAGCGGAAGATGAGTAACATCATGCTGTGGAATCTCAAGGACTCTGTAAAGATTTTTACCTTAATCTGATATTGCACACCACAAATGCCATGAGAATAGGAAACTAAATAAATAACACATTGCAATACAATTTGGTCACACCTGTGACATAAGTAGAAAAAAAAATTAAGTTGCTGCAGACATAGTGTTTTGGTTTGAGCTGTTTGTACCATCCATATTAAAGAATGCTTGTCACTATACATTAAAAAAAATATAGACCATCTAAATTCATGAATGACTCATGTTAGAAGTAAAATCACCTGTTATTGTATTCTCTAAAAAACAGGTTGTAATTTGCTTGAATAAAGATAATATATGTAAATAGGGTAATGGATGGGCAAGTTGTTCAACTTTGTTACGTGTATATGCAATTATTTAGTCTGTTTTCTCAAAAGAATAAAATAAATGTTATCCCTAAGAGTAAGTAAAGTAACCATATCATTTTGGTAGATTTTGTATGTTTACAAATTGAACTGAATAAATTTACTACGGGTTTAATTAGCTTAGGAAATATAATCTGTCTTTTCACTGACAAATTTCTAGGGGGAAAAGTTAATAAAAAAAACTTGAGTTACTCTTGCTGAGATGTCTAACCAAACAGAAAAATTATGAAAAATGAAAAAATACAATATTTAATTATATGCATGTTGTTCATTCTTAGTTCCTTGTTCCCATCAATTTAGCCTAGGAGATATGCATCATTAGCTTAAAATCAAAGTGATGTTATCTAGAACCATAAGGGTGGTATTTAGCAAACACAGTTGAAGTAGACAAATTTAATTTCTAATGCAAGTGTTTATAACCACCTCCAGTACACACATTTTCAATAGTGATGTTGAGTGAAGTTGTACTGTCATTACGATGTATCCAGAGTTAATCAAAAGGTTAGCTATTGAGTAAGAATAGATAGAAATGAAAACAGACAATTCATGTGTCAAGAGAAACATGGCATAGTCAATTGGTTTCTAGTTACAGGATGATTTATTGTTTTACACATTAAGAGTCATGAGATATTAGGGTTAGTGTCCCACTCAGACGGTTGCAATTAATTGAGCACCAGGGATAACCTGGAAAGGCGGTGAAGCAAATATCAAATTGGGAACATGGTATAAAATACAGAATTTAAGTAAAAATAATATTACAAATACGAACTGATTACACGATTAGTCAATTGGGTCCTATTTATAACATCACACAATAAAAACTATAAATGATGATATTATTATTGAGCATCTATAAAACAAACTGAGTGCCACCTTATGATATATACAAGTAACCAATTTTATTGAAGTAAAACACATAGCAAATTTTCCTGGCTAAGCCAAATTAAATAGAGCCTTGATTGATTCACATAGGCCTATAATAGTAAAGAGTTTCATATCTATAGCACCCAAAGATGGGCATGGAAAGTATCTTCCAAAAATAAAAATAGAGTGGACAAAGAAACTATTGATCGTGTAAAAAGAAAACAGTCATCACTTCTGAAAGTACTCCAGAAGAACCTTTCTCCAGGTCTAACAGTAAATGGGTTAGAGATGTAGGATATCAGTCAATAAATTGCATTTACAATATATTAACAGTAAGCCATGTGAGATAAAAATGATGAGGTTCACAGGAATTTGGACCATGTTTAAAACTGTATAAAGACTATTCAACAAATTCAACCATCAATAGTAGCAATCAATCATAAAGTTCAGGTCAGTGATACATGGAATGTGATAAGGTTAGAGTGATTGTAGCTGCCCCAATCCATAACATGGTTTACATATTAAACTATCCAGATAGTGACAAGTTGAATTTGCTACATAAAAACATGGTAATGTAAATATAAGTTGTTTATTTTCTCTTTTATATCATACTCTTCTAATAACAATTGAAAATTCAATATCTAACTCTACTAGGACAAGTACACAATTTAACAAAGAGCAACACACTTGGCTACAATGCTGTCCACACAAATATTTATTAGATCATGGAGCTTATAATGCATTTAAATAATTAGTTAGGATACTGGTACTGTTCAAGAACATCTGATATACTTTTTATTACTTTAGTTTCCTAATACATTTCAAAATTGCAATTGCATATAAATCTAAAATCTGTATTTTATTGGAACAAAATTTTCATGTGTGAAATGAATAACAGCCATATTTATTATCTAACAAAATCATATAATAGTTAAGTGTTTAAAATGCAACATCATGCATAGTAATTGTTAAATAATATGTTTTTAATCTCATTTAAAAACTACTGGAAAAGTATAATTTTTATTCTCTCTAATGGTATTGTGTGCCTTTCAAGAGTCATAATACTATTCTAAAGGATGCTATTGTGACACAAATAAAAATACCTGCAGTCTTGAAATGTGCCAACATGCTCCTTTGTATGTTTTTAAGTTTCAACAACCAAGGTTTTGCACATGAATTGTATACAATCACAATACAATAATGGTCCCTAAATTTATTATCAAGAATACAATTCTCTTTACAATGACCTGCAAAATATTTTGTTTTGCAGCTATAATAATATGAGGTAACATATAATAAATAACTTTCTAATATATAAAATGTTTTTGGTATGATAGTAAAAATTTTTTTATCACTTCTTTAATTTCACATGATTAAAATTATCGCTTCCAAAAGGCCATAGCTTTTTGATAGTTAGCACTATGCTCATTGGATGTTGAAACTTGTGACTTTTTGGTGGGAGACTTGATTTCCGTGGAGGAAAACAGTACGTGTTTGGCCTCCACCACTTTGTTCCCCACCAGAGGCAAGTCTTTTGGCACATTTCTGTGATCACTATCACTAAGAGTAGATCGTTGCTGCTCCCCCGTCGCACTGGCTCGGTCGAGACTCGTTTCGGATCGGAGGCCGGGGTCGTGGGACTCCTGCTTCAGGCCTTTTGTCTTTGCACAGCGCTTAACTGCGGGAGAAAAACAACGAGACACTTGGTTAACATCGGACGTCCCATTTCTATCAAACTCTCTAACCTTGTCACCGGACCTGTTCGCACAAGTCCTAGATCGGGGAAACACTCCCGACTCGATCTTACTGCCGGGCAAAGATTCTGGAGACACTTCCTTCTCCTTTACATCGAGGTTTTGCAAACAAAGGTCGCCGATTTGCTCCATGCCGGTCTCCAGTTCCTCGCTGATGGACACGTTCTTTTTAAGGAAGTGCCTGGCCTGGCACTGGCAGCAGGTCTGGGCCTGGGGCGTCGCGACGCTCGAGCAGTCGCTGATGCCGCTGTCGCTGCGCTCGCTGCTGAGCCGCTTGCGCGCGGACCTGAGGCCGGGCGGCTCCGCCCCGTGGCAGCCGCCGTTGGCGAGCGCGGGGCCGGCGAAGGCCGAGTCGTCCGAGTCCTCCCCCAGGCTGGACATCCGGGGGACCGCCCCGCCCGACAGGCTGGGCCGGGGGCTGCCCCCCGGGGTGGAGTTAGCCACCGAGTTGCGGCGCGTCGCGGCCGACAGCGTGGCCATGCGTCCCAGCGCGCGGATGGCATTGCCCGTTTTCTGTCGCGGGGTCAGGTTAGCAAAACACACACACACAGCAAACGTTAGAACATGCAGCAAAAAAAACACACAGCTAAAACAGTGTTACCTTGGTTAACCAACAGGATGTCTACCGGGTCACCTACAAAAGTTAGAAATCGTAGGGAAGGTAACAAAAGTTTCTTTATGTCAATAAAAACGTGCTACTCTTGATTCAAACTACACCTATCTCTCTCACTTAGCACGACTAATTCGTTCCTAAAAATGCTCGTGTTATTCGAAATCGCGTATTCTGAAGCATTAGTTTCCATAAATAGCAAGACTAATTTATTTAATGTGTTCCAAAATTGTGTAGGAAAATATACTTTACATAAATGTGTAGAATAACACTCAACTATAAACATGTCATACAATCTTTATATGCCTCCCTTCGCACTTTGTATGAAAAATACGACACCATGTTAATTTAACAACCTTTTTCATGTGAATCTGTTAATTTCTGTTCCGGTATCTAATGTCAAATGTATTCCCGCTAGTACAACCAACAGCATCAGACTTTATAAACTTTTGATGAGTCCTTATTTCATAAAGTGCGACCAACATAAGCATAGCCTTCATGACAATCTGAGTACCGTAATACTATTATTTTTTTCTCAAATACTTGAACAGGATGCATTGTGAGAGATCAAGCATGTACAGTTACCAGCATCTGAATGGGCAGACGTGGTTTTAGTTTAAGTGAATTCCCTGCCACTGGTTAGACGAGTTCACGGCCCAGTCGACAATGGTACGGTACAGCATACGCGCGGACGTAAAAACATTTGGTCCTTTACACTCCATAGCCGCAATTTAACTTGTCATAGCTGATGTTTGTACAATAGCCGATAGCGTAGTCAGACCTGCAAGCGCATCTTTTCCCCCTTGTTTGGCTAACTATCCCATATCACATCTGTTGTTTACAAAAGTTGAAACAGACTTGTGGCATCTTGCCAAAAAAAAATTTCCTCCGGAGATTTCGCGTTCAACTGAAATTTACAGACGTGCTATTCAAGACTGGGGCAGTAAAATTAAATTGTTAGCATTTAGACAACAAATGGTTTCAAATGCTAGTGTGAGGTTTCATTAGAGTGCAGTTTGTACTGTTCACACCATTTTAAATCGGTTAAATAAAACCAATGGTACATGTATGCTACACAACAAAGAATTGAAAATGTAAAAATTACCGTATTGGTCCGAATATAAGGCGACCATTTTTACATAAACGAGAGATGCAAAAATTGGAAGTCGCCTTATTTTCGCACCCAAGACGTCAGAACCGCAAACATTAGTTCCAAGCTGAAAGCTACAGTAGAAACATTGTTTAACAAAACGTTCACAATTTTTTATATTAACTAAAACTTTGTTGCCTCACACGGGGAAAAACCATAAATCCACCTAATATTGCAGTAATTGACAATTGTTTGAAGTTGAAAATTAAAATATTTGTTCTTGAGTAAAAACGTGAATGTTGAAGCATCTCAAAATGGCAACCTTTTATTTCACAATTCATATTTGTACTTTGTGTACAATCGTGTGTTAACATTTACGGTAATTTTTCTTCAGATTTTTAACGGAAATATTTGTACTAAAACATCACAGTTATTTTCAGAACAATTGTTTACGTTTACAAACATTTCGGATGTAAGGTTTGGAAATTCACGGCTGCCAACTGTCTTTCCACAATATTTCTTTGTTGTAAAACGAACATTGCCGAACACGCACGAAGACGCCATATTAATAGGAATTTGGTACGTTGCTTCAAAAGCTATTTTAATAATCCACTCTTTATTTATGTAAAAACCTTTCATAATTATAATAGATTATTCTTTCAAATTCATAGAACAGACTCTCTCTGTCAGAGAGTAATATGGACAAATATACGCGGTCACGTAACCGAAGTTATTCTTGGCCGTATGCTTCATCATGTCAGCTAGCCACTTGTTTTGTTCCGGCAAGATGCATTCTTTGTTTGCTTTTTTTACGTTTAACACACTACTAAATAGTAATACGCCTTGTTCTGTGGTAATATGTAGCTTAAGTCAAACGGAAAGTTAAATGCTGTATTTTAAGAGGGATTAATAGCCATTGTAAAAATTTTAAATTCGTAGATACAGTAAACTGTGAAAAATGAACAATCACACATTGGTGGAACGGCGGGGAACGAGCCCTAGACAAATAAACAGCTCTGAAGATGACAATTATGCAGCTTCATTAGAGTAAACATACGAAAAGATTTCTAGTGTAATACTTAAAAATGTAAATATTTTCTAATTGTTTTCTTTTGACTTTTAGGGTAGGCCATTCAAACTTATTTTAAATAAGTAATGTGATAAATATAAATTAATTGTTATACATAAATGCAAAAACAATTTATCAACACAAAATGTATGTCTAATGAATTTTCACATTAATTTATACCAAAAATTATTTTTACATTTGTTTGGCCTCCTGAAACTGCAGGTCGCCTTATATTCGGGCCAATACGGTAGTCCCTTTTTTTTCTCTAGTTCAACAAAGGAGACTTATTTTTACATTACATATGTTACATTTTATGCCTTGGTTAATCGCATGGTCACACACAATTAAGAGGTAATTCTTAATGCAAATATACAATTGAAAAAGGTTTTTACAACTTTAAGGCTAATTAAGCTGTAAAACTGTAATAGCGATAAAAATATATCTTAATTGGCCTTAAAAGAGTATTGATTAATAATTATGCATGAGATTGATTATATGGTGAATTTTAACTAAAAACATGAAATAAATTACATTCTATAAAGTATGAAGATTGTACCAAAATTTATGCACTAAAAAGATTAAAAATTTTTTTAACATATTTTGAATTTGCAGCTGTTAATATTGTTCTAAGTAATTAAACATGCTTAATAAAAATCAATATATTGTAATTATTACAAAGGTGCATTAATGTGTCAGATGTTTTTACTATTTTGAATACAGATATCTCCTGTTTAAATAAACGAAACCATTAAAATTTATCTCCATTAATAATATATAATTCTAGCTTCCAAGTGTTTGTGCACACTGTTAGGGATGCCAAATCAATTTTTTTTGTAGGAAATGATTTTTCACCTTCAGACGTAACTGAACATTATTTCTCATTCAGTTCTTTCACATCTCTGCTACTTTTTCGTGGACATACCTCCGATAGGAATCAAGGCCCCACAATTTCCACTAATATTGCATAAAGAATCAGCTCACATAGTTTTGCCAATTACAAAATCATAGCTACATGTTAACTATAGCTAAGTACTATACTATATTTCCTATACCACATCAGAATTCATGCTGTTAGAATAAAAACTGAGGAGAAAATTCAACATGGATTGTTATGACAAGAGAAACTGTGTAAATAACAAGCAGGGAAAAATGGCAAGGTTAATATATTAAGAGGGAAATATTTTTTGTGGTAACTTATATGGCATTTAAACTTTTAAATCTGAAAGACTCATTTATAATTTATTGATAGTAGGTAACCCCTCAACCTACCTATCCTAAGCATTTCAAGTTCTTTGTATCATTAATAAATAATATAAACATTTTCTCCAGAATTTACATCCTGTTCCCGATTGCTTGATTTTCCTTCCTTCCTACAACATGGCAGGCGGAATGGCTCTAAAGAAGACTGCATGTTTGTGGTTTATGTCACAGTGAAAGGTATTTATGGCGCCCCCCCCCCCCCTCCTTTCTTTTTCTCATTCATTTTTCCTACCTGGGTACACATACGTTGTGCAGAGTTTAAGAAAAAAAAACACATGATTTGAAAACTGTTCAAGATATCCAAACGGCATTTATTTAATAATATGCTGAGGGCGGATGAGAGTTCTGTTTCTGGATTTCGTTTTTAAACTGTATTTATAGAAGAGTGAAAATTGCTAAAAATGCATGTCTTCGGAATACTTTTTAGGCAAGAAACACCTGGTACAGATTCTTGAAACCGCTCAAGGAACTTGCATTACACCTTTTATCTCCATTTTCCCCACCCATTTTAATGTTATAATTACCGCTCGAATAGTTGCACGACAAGATGACTGCACACCAGTGCTTCGAGGTGATACCAGCAAGCATCGCACTTATCGACCCGCCTCACCAACCTGACTAGACCTTTCTCTGCACATGTAACTGTCGGGGAATCTTTAGCACTGAAGTAAATACGTGGATAGTTTGTTTTATTACTAGCAAGACAAAGCAGGCACAGCAAGTAGCTGGTTCCAAGCAAGCCCGAAACGAGTGGTTGGAAACGAACCTGCCACTTCCTGCGGATGATGAATGTTTTCAGCTTGTCGGTGCTGATCTTGACGCAGCTCATGGTGTCGCGGTGCTGCGTCAGCCACTTGTGCTGCAGGCACTCGCTAGCCGTGAGTCGTTTGCTGGCAAGGGGAAAAAAAACAGTCAATTTAACTAGGCTTCTACAAATCCCTCTTTTGTTCAGTTGAATTTCAAATTATTCAAGAAATATTTTATGGACATACACAGGGGCGTAGCCAGCGGGGAAGGGGGGGGGGAGTGTTGTTTAGGGGTTCTTAAGAACCAAAAACTGCTAAAATAGCACTATTTTACACCTTAAAATCCAAATTTTTCCGGGGGAGGACCCCCGGACCCCCCACTTGGTAATACGGGGGGCCATGCTTCTTAACACCCCCCCATACACAAATCCTGGCTACACACCACTGAAAGAAACTACAAGAACGGACAAGAAAGACAAATGTACAAACACGCAGAAAAACAAGCCGAAATCAGTCATTGTCAAATGTATGAATGCATAGACAGCCACCGGAATTCCCGTGGAAGGAATTAGAAAAAAAAAATGTTACGGCACAGGCGAACACAGTGGGCTGATGATCAGACAGTTGCAACAAAAACAGAAAATACAGAGAAACAACTATAACCACCTTAGCCAACACACAGTCATATTCTCATTTTCTATGCTGTCTACACCAATGTCTTGTGGTTCATATATGTATACTTACCTACGCACACACTCATACATATGCAAAAAAAAAGCAAAACTGGCAGTGCATTTTCTTAAAAAGGTCAAAAGTTTATTTCGTTAATACAACCGATTATTTACATAAAAATAGATTCAATATAATTTTTATCATAATCACAGATTATTTGTTACATTTAACATGACATATGTGCTACTTTCAAAACAAAAAAAAAATCCACATTTCTCAGCTTGTTACCTTCATACATTTTAGTTTTGTTGAATATTTTTACAGCTAAATTTCCAAAACAATTGTACTAGTAATAATAATTACTATGTATTCATTTTGTTTTGGTTTTGTATAGTTAAATATATAGTTTTCTAAATCTATGATTGAATAGGAACTGGTGCAAAAATTATACATATTTATCTTCTATTGTAAGGAAAACAGTTTGTACAAGTAAATAATTTTGTGATAGCTTATGTCGTGTGGAATCAATAAAGAAAGGTTCGGGATCTAATTCAGTCCATAATAAACCATCCTGTAAGTCAGAAGTATAATTTTGTGATTGTAATTAATTAAGTTAAATGTTATTTGGGATGAGTGAAATATTTAATACATGTTCTGCAAGACTCTACTGAAGAATTTCATGATAATTCATGAAGAATTTTAGTATTATGTTTCATTCGAATCATCAAACGTTTTAATGTATAATTTTTCATCGCCACTGTGTAACACGTATGAAATGCAATTGGCATTATGTTTGGTTACGTTGATGCCAGTGCAGAGTGCGCACACGTAGTTGACTATAGATATTGATAGCTCACCGACTGCATGCAACATGTTTTGTTTTTATGAAAAACGTCAACAAAAATGCTTTTAAAACTTGATTTTAGCATAAAACGTGTGACGATCATGCAATGAAACGTGGTAAATATTTGTTTGAACACAAGCTAACAACACACTTACTCTTTCCTTTTGACCAGCAGTGCGCTGATGAAATCTTTGGCATCTTGGGAAATGGCGTCGAACGCTTCATCTTCGAAGTCGTAGTCTGCCCTGGTGATGTTGTTGAATGTCTGGGCATCGTTATCTCCCATGAAAGGAGACAGGCCAGATAGTCTGAAAGGAATTCATTAATTGAGACACTGTGCCATGTGCCATTCCCTACCCATTCTATACCTACAGTACAATTGTGTGATAAAAATTAATGATGAATCCAGCGTTTGTGCCTCAGTACAAAAGCTGAACACTTGCCTTTTAAGTGTGCCTGTACCCTCACCTTCTTTGAGTATGGAATATGCTTAGCAATACCAGGTAAGTTTTGAAAGGGCATTTCTTGAAAATGTTATCTTCCATAAATTTAGAGAAAAATTATTTGGAATTCAGGTACAGCGAAAATAGCATGCATGAATTTATGGGCTGGAACAGTTTCCAGTTACTGTTGTGGACATTTTGTTACTATTAATAAGTCAGCATGAGTCCGCACGACTACAATTTTTATTCCTTAGCACAACGTAGGCCGAAGCTGTTTCAGGATGTCCAATTTTTTTTTGTGGTAGAGTGCTTGGCATTGGAAAGAAAAAGTAGTTCAGTAAA
Source organism: Bacillus rossius redtenbacheri (assembly GCF_032445375.1). Classification (NCBI taxonomy): domain Eukaryota; kingdom Metazoa; phylum Arthropoda; class Insecta; order Phasmatodea; family Bacillidae; genus Bacillus; species Bacillus rossius. Next base: position 16,204,178 of record NC_086340.1, on the reverse strand, counting down.
TTTTCTTGCTGTTTATTAACATTATTGTTACGCACTCCCCAGAATTTGCTACACAATACTGATTTTCTTGGAGGCGGCAGGAGAAATAGTTTTGCGATGCTCACTCTCTACTCCGGCCATCTAGCCAAGACCATTCGCGTTAATTTGAAAAAATCCTTGTGGCATTGTTTCCCTAGGATTACTGTTTCCAAAAATACCATTAAATATTTTAAAACTTTTATTTAGTTACCACTAAAAAAATGTTCGTGCTTGAGATCTGAGGTATCAACATCCTGACAAGGCATACATGCACAGGAATCGTGGGTCACCAAACTTTTTGGGCATTAATCATACGTTATTTTTTGTGCATATGCTTTGCGCTATCATAGCGAGAGCCTTTGAAGAAATATAATTATGTTAATCTGTTTGCTGCAGTATCCTGTGAATAAATCCATTGCAGCCCGACCTTTAGAAAAACCATTGTGAAATTATTTGTGGGACATGGGTACTAGTGATGTAACGAATAAAAACATATAGAAAATATTTTGCATATTTCTAGATATTAGCATTTGCAAAATTAATGGGAATATTTTGCAACTGTGAATTTCAGAAAAAAAATTCATTTTTTAAAGTCAAAATAATATTAAATAAGAAAAAAATATGAAATTTCTAGCATTTCTATTACAATTTTTTTTCTTCTTTTTTAAAAATAACTTTTTTTTTTACTAAGGAAACCTTGCAATTATATCTTTTATCAGCCTTTACTTTAACATTAGGTAATAGGTAATGAAGCTTTAGACTAAAGAGTATTATGAACAATACAGTTTTCATTAGAAAACAAAAAAAAATTAAACAAAATCATAGAGGTGGGACGATACCACACTTTTGATACTTGATTCTGTATTGCTTTTTCAGTTCGATACTTTCGATACTCCAGGGAAAAATATTTTCTCATTAAGTAACAATTATTACAAATAACATAAATTAGTTTTAAACTATATAAATTCAATCTATCATACCAGCACAATGTCAGATTAAACTTAAATACATAATGTGTAAATAATTGCATTATATTAATGAAATATATGAATTCATCATTATATATACATATAATAAAACCACCAGAAATGTAAAATACAGTCCATAATCAAGTAAAGCTGACATGAGAAACAGTGGCCTTACAAAATGTTTGAAGACCTTTCTTGGAAGGGGGGAAAAGTCACCAAGCCTAAATTAGAAATTAAAAAATTAGGCTATTGTAAAAAGAAAATCAGAAATTTTTGCTTGTTTGTTTCATTTTACAAACAACTTTATGCAACACAACAATTTTCAATAAAATTTTAACTAGAGAAACATAAAATAAAAAACAATCAGATCGTAAGAAAACAATAAAAAACGGGTATATTCTGTTCAAAGATTGATGAATGCACAAAATATGAGATCCGTGCCTTGGTAAAGCGCGTGCACCATTTTCATAATCATTGCTAGTTTGCGCCACTAGTCTCGCTTGGTGCTGGCCATAAATGCTACTAGCGAAGTGCACAGTCTTCCTGATACTATCCATATCTATGGTGCGATTAAGTTATTTTCTTACGTTTGCAAAGGTAAACAATGAACATTTTTCAAAATAAAAGCATTAATTAAAACGTAATTTATCAGGAGGAATATATGTAACAAAAAAATTTGTGAATTTTAGGACTTTTCCGCTTCGTAAAAACGTATGAAACGGGAAATTAATGATTTTATAAGTATATGTTCCGGGAAAGTAAAACATTGTAAATATAGTACTTTCGGCGGGACCAAAATTAATCGGCGTATGACACGGGAAAATGTATGAAACGGGAACGTATCATCGAGGTTCTACTGTAGTTGTATTTTGTACGATGGCGACTCAATACTAATGAACAACATTCCGGTATCGAACTTACAGTTTCTATACTCGATACTGTCAAGTATCGAAGGTATCGAGGTATCGAAGTATCGAAAATCCCATCACTACAAAATCATAATATTCTCTTTTATCAGTTTTTACTTACACATTATTATGAATTTCAACTTTTAATAACAAACATGTTATTCTTCTCCTAAACTTTTTAATAATTTTTTCTTTTAGTGTTATATCAACTTCTTTTAAAAAAAAAAAAATTAATAGTTAGCGTGAGTATGCCAACAATTCATACAAATTCAACATTTAAAAACAGAATATTCACATTCGCGAATATCAGCGACAGATATTCACATTTGTGTTTGAAAAACTGACATTCTTTCAGTGGCCCCTGACACGGGCGATCCAGCACCAAGCACGGTTCACGGCAAGAGGAGAGCAGGCACTGCCATCCTTTTTACACAATGTACATACAAACGCATTCATACACTCCCAGAACGACTTCATTATTATACATAAAAACTGAATATTTTGCTCGAAATGACTTGATGATTTGTTATTACACCCACAGCTGATGATGTCTTTTAGTGCCCCCTATCGAGTTTTTTCTACATCCGCCACTGAATTTGTTACTCCACTTATGGTTACATACCATAGTTACTCATAGGTAGAGACCTGCAAAATTCGCGGATTCATTTCGTGATATGCTACAATTCAAATAATTATACCTTAGCGCTGCTTCTGCAATTGGTCCACTGTTAATCTGGAGTAATGAGGGCCAATTAGAGACCCTCGCTCAAAGAAGTGTCAAATCACAGACACTCGGTCGAGACGACTCACAAGTCAGCAGCCAATGAACAGGTGGCATTTGCCCGAGTGTGTAGAGTGTAGTAGAGTCTATCCTGGAGGTCATTGAATCCGCGAATTTTGCAGGTCTCTATTCATAGGCTACAGAAATGCATAGGAATATGTGTTAGCAGTTTTTACTACATTTGCAAGCATCATTTTTTTTTAACAAGTAGTTTACACTGTAGCATAAAAGGCAGGAGAAGGTGGTACTCACAAGACATAGCAAATCACGCCCACAGACCACATGTCAGACTCCAGTCCGATTGGTTCGTAGTTGATGATCTCGGGGGGGATGAACTCTGGGGTGCCGAACATGACCCGAACCGGGACGTCAGGGTCCAGTTTCTTCGCCAGGCCAAAGTCTATCAACTTTATTTGGTGTGACGTCCGCGTGTGACACATTATGTTCTCAGGCTGTGGGCAACAAATACAGCACGCAATAAAGCTCACCTGCAGCAAAGTTATTTTAATTGTCTGACTGACTTCCCTAGTAATTTGGCCAACAGACAACATACTACCAATTAAAGATTTTATTTCTATTTTTCTACTCTAGTGACTTAAAGCAAACTGCCTGTAGCACTTAGATAACGAGTTTTCCTATCAACCACTAACTTACATACTAAAGCAGACTTCGCAGCAAATCAAATCTTTTTAAAATGCTTTTTATGTTTATCTTTCGTGTCTTGCTTCCTTTTAGTCTGGGTTTTTCAAATGTTTTTATTTAATTCTTTTTTGAATACATTGTGTACATCCGTAGTGGGTTTTTTCGAAATTTTAATTTTGCTTTATGTTCAGAGAAAAAACCACATTACGTACAGTATCTACAGGACTATTAAGGAACTTTATTAAGGTAAAGATTCTAAAGTGTACTCAAGTTTGATAGGGGTTTACATGGCACCATTAAGCTCAAAGGCTTAAAGTGGGAGTCTCAAATTCCTTGTTAATTTAGTTAATTTTCTCATCATTGCTATTTGGGTAAATTTATCATTATTACTGCATTTGTTCTGTCAGAAATATTTTCAACAGATATTTACTAAGTAATATAATGGCATTTTTTGTAACTGTTATCAACTGCCCAACTTTTTACAGCAATTAGCAATATTCAAGGTGTCCCATAACTCAATGTCAAGCCAAGAACAACAGATGCTAGGGTAAATAAATCACGATTCCCGAACCAAAAAAAAAAAAAAAACAAATTTCAAAAAGTGTTGTAGTTTCGAGTTAAAGGAATTTTTAAAAAGATTTTTAAATCCCCATCCTGTACTTAGATAATGTGACTTAAATTTTTTGTTACGCTATCATAAATAACCCTACTATTGCTAAATTGAAAATAAAATCAAACATGCTTTTTTTTTTTTGGGGGGGGGGGGGGGGAAATCCTTTGTTTTCATTAGCCAGGTTTTCAAATAATTTTACTAAGTTAGAAGAATAATTTTTTTTTATGGTATGAATAGAATAAATTTACTAAAATAGAACTTCCAAATTTATAGATATAATTTTTTGCATGAGATTTGCTAGCAATCGCAGGGTCTCTCTGTCCACTCGGTTACTTGTTTCTTGCCTTGACAGTACCACCCAGTCAGGTGGCAACAAGTGTTTGTGTTGCCGGCACGTGATGTCGAGTGTTCAAACAAAGGAGGCTTATCACTGCTTTATGAGCCTCTACAGAGTGCTGCTTTGTTTGCAGTCTTGTTGGCCTTGCTGGGGAGAGCAATAAAGAAAACTGGCACTCTTACGCTCTCTGCAGGGTTTACTCACTAACGCACTGAACAACAGAATTGTTTCTAGAAAGGTATATCTTTAACATCAATATGTTCTCGAGAAAACCTATTCATGAAAAAATGTCCAAGACATATTTTTGATGATTCTTAGAGATAGCTATGCCTAAATTCTCTCTTTGAAAGATTTGTGCAATGGGAGTGCATGACTTGATGTAAGCTTTTGGACATAATGCCATTGCTAAGCACATGTATGTCTGTAGAAGAAAACTAAAAAAAAACCCAAAAGACAAAAACACAAATTAAGCAAAAAATTGCTGTTGTCAACAGGATATAAACACCACATAATATTCCATAACAGGAATATGGTCGAAAAACAAAGAAAAAAAGGACTAAGAGAACGAAAAAAAAAAACCCACAAATGATGACAGCACAAAAATATTGAACCCAAAAAATTCAGCACAAAAGTTGAAACGAGACAAAAATACGACAAAACGAAAAGACGAAACAAATACAATAGTTTTCCAAAACAGAAGAGAACAAAAAAAAACCACAAATCACAGCACAAAAATATTGAACCCAATAAAATTCAGCACAACAGTTGAAACGAGACAAAAACACTACAAAACGAAAAGACGAAACAAACACAATAGTTTTCCAAAACAGAAACAAGCGACGTTTCGGGAACTACTATCTGCTCCCGTCCTCAGGCAGAGACGCACATGGTACGAAAACACAGAGTCGTACCTGTGTAGGCTATCATGTAAAAATATAACTAAGTCTACTGTTTTTTTTAATTTCAAATCTATACTTAAAAAAATATTCTTCGTATACAGCAGCTTAAATTATAATCCCTTTGATTATGAGATAAATTGCAACAGAGGAAACTTAGCAGTACCTTAAGATCCAAGTGAACCACGTAATTCTCGTGCATGTACTCCACGCCTTCACAGATCTGCCGCATGAAGAGGATGCAGTCTTTCTCGGTGAGCGTGAAGTCATCGGCGACAACTCGTTCGAACAGCTCCCCGCCAGATATGCTGACAAACACAACACACATTGATGGTTTATACCTTTACACATTAATAAAAATTAAGAAGTTATTAATATTATTAATAACTTTAAGATATATTTGAATATTAATTCATTTCTTTTTAACCTCATAGTTCCAGTAATGTGTAAACATCTAACCTCTGTAACAAGCAAATTCACGTCGTTAATGTTGCAAATAAACTAAAAATACGAAACTAATGCACGGAATTTTATGCAGAATTCTTTACAACAATGCCAAGTGTTATATATTATTAATTTTAGGGAAAAAAAAGATTAAACTTTTTCCCCCATTTTCAAAAAAACTATTAATAATTCTGTTTAACACGATTGCTCAGGGCTAGCCAAACAATATGAATACCAAACCTTCCCACATTTCCCTCTAGACTGGAATTAACATCACCTGTGTTTTTGAGGTTGGTTTATACTTCTTCAGATGAGTTGAGGGTGAAATTTTAGTATGCACCAGAAATGAAATGAAATAAAAATGCATTACACAGCAGAAATTTAATAAGGCTGAAAGTCCAATGTGCATGCATGCAGAAATTGCTACAGCCACGAGCTTAAGTCATAAAGATATGGACTCGTGTGGCATGCACCCACGTATATTAACTTTTGTGAACATCGAGGGATATACTAAGCATGTTGGTGTGCCAAAGGAAATTTTATGGTAGTGAAAACTGTCCTGGAATACATTTCGTAAACTTGAATAGTCGTAACAAAATACAACCGCAACTTTCAACATCATAGGACCTATAATTTATTAGCCAGGAAAACTGTGTTGGAACAAACATGGCATTAAAGATATTTAACATATAGTTGGGTCTCTATGGCATTACAAGTGTGATGCTATCTTTGAAGTATTTTTCAAACTAAAAGTTTCAATCCAAAATACACATTAAAACATAATTAATCTGGAATATTTAAAACACATATTATAACACTAAGTATATGTGCGTATCTGTACATATTTCCTACAAACGAACTATAACCTTATTGAGCTGATTGAACACTTAAGATTCAACAGTAAAAATTTTATCACAAAACATTTTATTTTTATGGCCTCGAATATACGTAACAATTTGCTGTGTCACTACAGTATGACGAACGCTGCACTGTCTCTACATTTCAGTGCTAACAAAGAATAATTGTCAAAAATTTTAATGAATATTTATATGACTTAATTATAACATAAGTATTAAAGAATACATGTAGTTATAAAGTTTAGTTTACATCCCAAGATGTTTGCCAAAATTAATACACATGGCTGAATCACACAGGTCCGACAATTTTTCGAGATTTCCACAGACGGCAGAACCATGTTTACACATTTACTTCCATTACATTCATGAAATTACTCCTACTAAATGCCATAGACTGAGAGCTTAGATGTTTACACATTATTGTGATATGTCAGATACTTGGATTACCGTTGGGTAACAAAATTGATTAACTCTAATTATTTGACACAACACCCTTATTTCTCTTCAATTTGATGCCCTCACTGCATCTTGTGGGATTGGCAATGATGTTAACTGAGCACAAGTGTTCTTCAAGAAATTGGTTTTTCATGTTGGCCTGTAAATAACTAAAAGGTTATCAATACTAAAGTTTTTAGATTATTAAGTGCCAAATGTTTTCAAACATTTGATATTAAAATATTTTATTTATATCCATAATGTCATAATAAATATATTCATGTTATAAACAATGAAGTCAAAAAATTCAAGATATTTTGCAAAGAAAGTATATCATAAACATATATTACACCATGTGTTAACATAATATAAAAGTTAGTAAAGAAATGACCTAGTATGGTGATTGGTCCTGCAGTACACGGAAGAAATGTATGAAGAGTAAGGAGATTGATATAAAGGAGGTGCCAAAAAAAATTTAATCTGTACTATTCCGCCCAGGTGCCTTATGCCAGACTTGCAATCTCTCGTCTATCCGTCAATCACGTGACCAGCAGTCAATCAGATGGCCTGGAAAATTCCATTCATCAAAACCTTAGACGGGCGGATAGATGAAATAACCTCCAAAATCTTACCAAGATACCGATTGGCGGCATTAAGTATGTTAGAAACCTATTAAAAACTGAAAATATGTTATATCACAGCAGAAAAAAAATTGAGTTTAATAATTAATTGTTCAATTTTAATTATTGTCATTTCGGACTAGGGCCACTGTTGCCAGACGTACCTGAATTAGAGTACACGTACCCAAATTACTATGTATGTACCCGGTACCCGAGAAGATCCACTCAGACATGCAAATGTAGTACCCGAATTTAGGAAAAAGAAAAAAAATAATAAATAGTCAAAAAATATTGAACAAAACTTAACGGACTGACTTTTTGAAAACAGCAGGCTCTCTCAAGAACCACAGGATCATGTTGCAGCTAGTAGGGAGGCGACAACAGGATCGGGGATATCTCTCATTGAAAACAGTCTGCTACACTGTTAAAGCACAACACAAATTTGAGTTGCCATATTTATATTACAGGTAATATTTACAATAATTTTACACCAACCTTTAACCTGCAAATACCATTTTTTTTTTTCACATCTGCCTGGAATAGTAGAAATCAATGTTTACATTATGTCTCCCCTTCCCCCTGGTTCCATTAAACAATGCACTTTAAAATACTACGTATGGGCCTTAGAAGTAGAGCCAATATCGCATTTAAAATATAAAAAAATTATGTTGTCACGCTATTATGAGATTTAACAGAACAGTATAAATATGTGATATTTGTATTAAGGCAAAAAGCAATAATATTTTGTTTTAATACTTTTTTTTCGTGTACGTATATGAATGACATCCGAACTGAGAGCTTCTTGTACCTGAAATGTGTGCGATACGGCTGGCAACTTGAGGCCCGCCCATTCTACAATGGCTCGTAAACAGAGACGTATCTCCAGAACATTGTCTGCTGCTTCCACAATGCACGGAAACGTAACAAATGACTACAAAAGGGATTGCATTTTAAGGTTACGAAATTTTAGCTAGTTTATTTTTTTTTAAATATGCTTCTGGCTGAATCTACATACTTATACATTAAATAAATATTGCTGTACATACTTAAAACAATGTTAAACTTATTTAGAACATAAAAATAAAAAACATGACTACCACCGCGACTTATATTAGTCGCACGGAGCAACGTAAACGGAAGAGATCAGCACTGCCAAACAAATCCATGCTGACAAAGTCTAAGGGCTAAGGACACAGCCAACTGTCTCGTTAGCTGCGTGAGGCAGGGGGCTAAGTTGATGACTGCTGGGTTTCCCTAGCCCCTGGTAATGGCCAGTGGCGGATCCAGCGAGGGACACCAGGGGCATGTGCCCCCCCCCCCCCCCCCCCCCCCGAAAAACCAGTTGTCTGCTACATTAATATTGCCGACAAAAATGACTGTTTCTGAAACCAATAAAATATTTCAATATAATTAATGAATTTCTTTGTAGAATCATAAGATCTGGTGGTTGGATGTTATGTGTAGTGAGAGTACATTAAATACAAATTTAGTAATTTCAAGACATTTTTTTTCTCTGGCTATTCTGTGAAATCATAGAGTGCCCCCCTCCGAGGTGAACCTCTGGATCCGCCACTGGTCATGGCTGAGGCTCTAACACCTTCCTGATCAAAAGGGGGAGTAATTCAATGACATCTTTTGTTCTGAAATGTAAGCCGACTCCCAATATACCCTAAAGGTCGCATATTTGCGAGGACAGGTGGAGGATTGCAGACCATAGGTGTTCCCGTGTCACCAGTAGCGGATCCAGAGGGGCTAAGGGGCTCAAGCCCCCTACAAAAGCATCTGGGTCCACTATTGTTTTAGTGTTTGCCTTGATAAAGCCTAGCCTCAGCTGGGTCAAGCACCTCCCAAACCAAAATCCTGGATCCGCCACTGCGTGTCACTGCAGAACGGGCCTATAAAAGTGGCGACGACTCACTACTCGGTGACCATGATGAGCTCGCGCGGCGTCTCGAAGGCGGCGGCCAGCTGCAGCAGCTTGGGGTGGCGCAGCATGTTCATGACGCGCACCTCCTCGCGCACCTTGTCGCGGTCCGCCGCCTTCACGCAGCGCACGAACTTGGCCGCGAAGAGGCGGCGGCCGGCGCGCTCCGCCACCTTGTGCACCACGCCGTAGCGGCCCTTGCCCAGCTCCTCCAGCACGTCGTAGCGCGCGAAGAAGCCCTCCCCGGCCTCCAGGCGCACCTCGCGCGGCTCGAAGCCCGGGTCGTGCCTCTCTTCTGCAACACACGCCGTCCGTGTGGCCGCTGCGGGTTCTCACAACGACACAGATGGATGAGAGAACCAAACAAGAGAAAGAGAGAGACCAAGAGGAGGAGAGAGAGACCAAGAGGAGGAGGAGAGGAGGAAGAGAGAAACCAAGAGAAGGAGAGAGAGACCAATATGAGGAGGAGGTGAGAGAGACCAAGAGGAGGAGGAGGAGGAGAGAAACCAAGAGAAGGAGGAGATAGAGACCAAGAGAAGGAGGAGATAGATACCGAGAGGAAGAGAGAAACCAAGAGGAGGAGATAGAGACCAAGAGAAGGAGGCGAGAGAGACCAAAAAAAAGGAGGAGGTTAAGAGACCAGGAGGAGAGAGAGACCAAAAAAGGAGGAGGTTAAGAGACCAGGAGGAAAAAGAGACCAAAAGAAGGAGGAGGAAAAAGAGACCAAGAGGAGGAGGAGGAGGAGGAGAGACCAGGAGGAGAAGAAAGAGAAATAGACTAAGAGGAAGAGAAATAACACAAATATTGTGCTAGAGGCTGCTTCCAAAAATCATCTTAAAAACCCTTCAGCCGAAGAGATCCTGGAAAAAATTAATTAAAGTATGTCAGCCATATTTCTTGGCTTTCCGAATAGTTGTAAGAATCCTTACAGGATCGCCGATGCAGTTTTTCGTGAAGATACAAGTCACTCGTGTCCCTTCATGCATTCCTGTGACCTTGTAGCGCTATTGTATAACTATAGTCTCTTGCTTAGCAAGCCGACTGCCGTCTACGCTTTTTTATGTATATTTATTACTGTGACATAATTAACTCAAACGAGTAAGAAATTTTAATTTGCTTGAAAATAAAAAAAGTTGAAATTTTGTAGATGCCAGCCAGTAGCTATTTGTTTTGTTGATACGCCACGATGTGTCAGGTTTGCGTCGAAATAATTCGGACATCCTCTTCACCGCAAGGAGCCTTTACTGTAAAGGACTTTCTACTGAAGGCCGCATCAGCAAAGGGCTAGAGTATTACCTTCTTCATCGAGGACGAAGGACTCCGACTCGGCGCTGGCGTCGCTGCATCCATGCACATTGTGGGCTCGAATCCTGAACACGTACGACTGCCCCGCTTGCAGGTCGCTGATCGTGTGGGACAGCGAGTTGCATCTGGAACGAATGAATGAAATCTGGATTATACTTTCCCGAGCAACACATTTACACTGGGTTTACCTGCAACCGTGTAAGAAACGCAAAAAAAAAAAAAAAAAAACCTCAGGACTTTAAAAAAGTTCACTAACGACATTTTAACTGCACCCGATTGTAATTTATGCTAGACGCCATGGGCGTAAATCACAAAGGAGCAATTACCCCCCCCCCCCCCCCCCGCCCCTTGGGCCGGGGAAATTAAGAATATAATATATAATATGCCGATAAATAAAGGTCTAATTTTTTTATAGTATGTCTTTCATTATTATAAATAAAAAAATATTTTTTTACCAAATCCTTAAAAAAACTCGTGTCTTAATTATTTTGGTAAACGCCAATTTTTATTTATTTACGAATGGTATTCTAAAACTGAAGAGTTGTAGGACAAAGAACATATATGAACGGTTAAACCAAAACTGTATACCACGTGATTTCATGCTTTCAGTGCTTGCTAGGACTTAATATAATATTCGTCCTTAAGTTCGTATTTTTAAAAAAAATAAAAATAAAATGGAAAATTAAAAAAGCGACCGATTCTTTTCTCATGGTGGCTGCTGGCAGACTGACCCCCCCCCCCCCCCCCCACATCTTTGTTCATCATATATCGTCAGTTAGCATGATGTCATGTCCGCCATCTTGAAAATCCGTACTTTTCATGCTAGAGTTTCGGGAAAAATTCTAAAAATTCATTAGATAATTTTTTTTATCAATATACTGATTGATTCGATCGATTCCTGTCCTTGGTTCGAACCCGGTAAGAGCAAAAATAAAAAATGACAGATCCTTCTATAAAGAAATATGTAAACAAATGCGATTGTTTGATGAATGTGTTGTAAAGGCCGTAAAGGCTGGTTGCAGGACTCACCTCTCGGCCACGGTCCTCCACTGGCCGTCGCCTGACGTCACCTCGACGCTGTAGCCGGTGAGGGCGCAGCCCCCGTCGTAGGGCGGGCTGGACCACGTGACCACCGCGCCCCGCGGGCCGCATGACGTCACCGAGGGGCGTCCGGCCGGCGGGTCGGGCGGGCCTGCAACCAGTCCAAGGCCGTGTGACAGATCCTCGAGGCAGTGTGACAGATCCTCGGGGCCGTGTAACAGATACTCGAGGCCGTGTGACAGATCCTCGGGGCCGTGTAACAGATCCTCGAGGCAGTGTGACAGATCCTCGAGGCCGTGTGACAGATCCTCGAGGCAGTGTGACAGATCCTAGAGGCCGTGTGACAGATCCTCGGGGCCGTGTGACAGATCCTCGAGGCAGTGTGACAGATCCTCGGGGCCGTGTGACAGATCCTCGAGGCAGTGTGACAGATCCTCGGGGCCGTGTGACAGATCCTCGAGGCAGTGTGACAGATCCTCGAGGCCGTGTAACGGATCCTCGAGGCCGTGTAACGGATCCTCGAGGCCGTGTAACGGATCCTTGAGGCCGTGTAACAGATCCTCTAGGTCGTGTAACAGATCCTCGAGGCCGTGTGACAGATCCTCGAGGCCGTGTGACGGATCCTCGAGCCCGTGTAACAGATCCCCGAGGCCGTGTGACAGATCCCCGAGGCCGTGTGACAGATCCCTCGAGGCCGTGTAACATATGCTCAGGGCCGTGTAACAGATCCTCGAGGCCGTGTAACAGATCCCTCGAGGCCGTGTAACAGATCCTCGAGGCCGTGTAACAGATCCTCGAGGCCGTGTAACATATCCTCAAGGCCATGTAACAGATCTCAGCTGACTGCCTTGCAACAAAAAAACAACAGAACGGAATGGAAAAAAAACAGACCCCAACAGAGTGCCTTTCAACAGAACCCATTGAAATACTTTTGAGAATTACAACAGAAGCCAACAGGAAGTGGACAGTTCCCGAATCAAATACAACAGAAAATCTTCTTGTTTCCTATGGTATACATATTTTGTTGTAAATTTCCGGTAAGGTAATGACAGTGTTATTACAGTTTAAGTCATTAAAAAAAATTGCATATCATACCAAACGCCTAAGACTTCACAGTAACTACTAATTTCTGGCATTCCATTACATTTACTATCGTTTAACAGATATTTTGAAAATAAAAAAATAAAATGATGGATAAAAAAAATGTTGAAACCAAGATGGTGTACTTCAGTTACAATATTTCCCTACTCAGGGATAATATATCTGTGCTAGTGAGGCGGGATAATAAGCGCGATGCTCGCTGATGCTTCTAGCGCGGTGTCGCTTCTGGACTGGCGCGCAGTCTTCTCGTGCAATTAGCGGTGACCGTTACATTATAATTGGTGGAGGAATGAAGGTAAAGGTGTAATGCAAGTTCCTCAAGTGCTTGCAAGAACCTGTACCCGCTTCTTCAGGTCTAAAAATTATTCTGAAACACGCTTTTAAGCCCTTATCACCCTCCTGAAAATACATTTTTAAAAACGAAATCCGGGAACAGAACCATTAATTCTTAAATGCTTTTCGAAAATAAACCCAATCGGATATTTTTAGCAGTTTTCGAATTGCGTGGTTTTTTCTAAAGCTCTGCACATTTTTTGTATTTGTTTTTTACGAGCGGAAGCTTATAATCCAAATTAACATTAAACATATCTAGTGTAGTTTTATAGAGATCCCTGCTATTGACAGACCTCATATTTGCCGCCCGAGAAATCCGTGTTCGGAAATCTTCGATATATATATATTTTTTTTTGCTGCTATAAAGTAAAAGGCAATTTAGGTTTACTGTATTACATTAAAAAAAAATTTGTTCGTAACCAAAATGGAAGCTCGCAGTAGGTACAGTTCCTCCTGACGTATCCAGCAGAGAGGATAACGGGCTACATCCTCCTACAGAATTCCGCGGAATAAAGGTATTTGTCTGGTGCTTGAAGTCATCCTTCAAAAACTTTGCAGCAAAAAAAAAAAAGAAAAAGAAAAGAAATTGTATTCCCTCCCGGAATAAAATCCTGGTTACGCCGAAAGTAGGCCTGATTCAAGTAGGTACTCTCAGCTGAAGGCATTCGATGGCTAGACGAACACTCATGGGTATTCGGTCAGACAGAGATTCGGATTTTAAATTGGCGAATGATGACCCTTCTTTTTGTTTGTTTGGCTAACATAAAGGTTAGTTTTAGGTCAGCGCGATTTAAAAGTTGTTTGAAATCGTGCGAATGTGTGACGTCATCGGCCCAAAGCCAACTGCAACAGCTTCATTAGCAGCGAGAAGCTCTCTAGGGAAAGTTGATCAAGTTTGAGCTGTCCGTTAGTTCTGCGTGCTGTTTCGTTTGGACTTGGGTCGCTGCCTTCGTTAGAAAATACAGAAAATTTACGGACTTTTTAACGAAGAAATTACCTCAAATAAACGACGAGTTATTTCTAATTGTAACTGGATCTTTGTAAAACAAAACTACGGCGTATTTCGACTTCTTAGCCCCATGAAACGCTGTATACACAGTAAACAGTCAAGTATAAGGAAAAGTGGAGTTCTTGCCGTTGACTTAACAAGATTTTTAATATTTCTGTTGGCATACTAAGAATTGCTCTCGTGGATTCATCTTCAGTGCAATTTTGGTAAACTTACGAAGATAACCGTAAATAAACGAAGATCCTTGGATAAATTTGTTCTTCGTAATTTTAAGCAGAATTATTTTTAACATTTCAGGTGGCTGTGAGTAGTATATGATAGGGCTCCGGCGGCAGGCTTTAAGGCTGTGGAGCCGAGAGCCGGCTCCGCCATCTTGGATTGTGACGTCACGGCGGCCATCTTGGAGGAGTGTAACGGGACACAGCGTAACGGGACAATGTCTGTATCTGGATCGGGTCTGAAAGGATCGTCTTCATCACCACGGTATCCTTGCAGCTACTGTGATACGTCTTTGGCATTTTCCCATGATGCACGAAGACATGAGCGGAGCAAATGCACGAAGAATCCTTCTCGCATGAAGTTTCGATGTGATGAGTGCCTTAAATGGTTTACTCGAATTGACAGTTTGCGACATCATGCGAAAAAATGTAAAGGTGGAGTCTGTGCTCCTACTGCTGAACTACCTGCCGACATTTCGGCTCCTCGCTTTAGATTGGAGACACGAAAGCGTACAACCAAAAAAACAGATGCCCAGCAACCGATTGTTATGACGTCTGAACATGGAACTAAACCTAAGACTGTGTTCGGAGCATTACAAGTGAACGATAATGGCTTCTACTTGGCGCAGTCTGCATTTCGTGGAACTTTGAAAGACTACTATTATCTAAATACGTTCGGTGAGTCGAAGGACATTTGTAATTTTCTTGACGATATCAGACAGAAGATAATCAATCAGCTTACTGATGATGTAGCAACAAACGGACCTTTGAAATATAACTTGTGGTTGGACTGTATATATGGAAAGCCATATCCGTTCGATGACAAAGTGAAGAAGTGTGCATTCAAGACATCGGCTGCAGTAATTTACAGTTCTAACGATGTGAAGCAAACTGTTAAAAACGGTATCCAGAAACTCTGTCAAGAAGAGGTGGACTATGTCTGTAAAGGTTCTGGCTGGACTCTGTCTAGTATAAACCGATTGGAGCTAAGAATTAGTCATTTCACACCGCTGCGGAACTAAATGATTATAAGATTGCTGGCTTTCGTAAGTGATCCTGTAGTAGAATAGAAATTATGTAATAAATATTATGTTTGTAAAAGAACTTGCGGTGTTTAATTCCTCGAACCTTACACTTTAGTGGTGCTTTTTTAAAATATTAAAGTTGTTTTGTATCGGCCTGGGATCGTACCAAGGACCTTAGTCGATCTAATTAATCAGTTTATTGATCGGAAATTTATTTAATGATTTCTGAACTTTTTCCCGGATCTCTAGCATTAAAATTACGCATTTCCAATATGGTGGTCTTGATGTCTGATAGGATGGTGGTCGTAGAGGATTTAGAGTCTCTTTACGAATGTTGAACATGGTTTATTGAAATTATTATTTTTTACATAAAATTAAACATTATTGCATCGATCAAGTATCGAACCAAGGACAGGAGCGGATCGAATCAATATGTAAATTAATGAGTGATTTATTTAACGAATTTAGAAATTTTTTCCGAATTTCTAGCTAAATAATTACGGATTTTCAATATGGCGTCCAAATTTCAAGATGGCGGGCACCTTAGTAATAAATGATTACTGCACTCTAGCGGATAAGAACTAAACTAACATGGCGTCAGCACACTCTCGCCGACGAAAACAAGATGGTGGTCTCCAGCAACGAAGACAAGATGGCGGACATGACGTCATACTAGGTGACGATATATCTGCTTTAAGAAAAGTGGTGGGAGTCAGTCTGCCTGCAGCCACCATTAAGGAAGGAGCCTGTCGCCATTTTTAATTTTTTTTGCCCTCACCGGGTTCGAACCGAGGACTCCGAACTCCGTGTCGTTAATGTTTGTTTTTTATAAATGTTTTATTAAAATTTTATTATTTAATTTTTTTTATAATTTTTAAAAAATATTTTATTAAAATCGGATAATAAATAAAAAAGTTAAAGATGGCGGCCGTAACCAAAATTGCAACGGTGACGTCATCATCCAATATGGCTGTCATGGCATCCTAGTTTTCAAGGTCATGACCTCGGCGGCTTAGAGCGGCTAGCTCTTAGGAGTTTTAAGCCGCTTTTAGGAATTTGGGTTTTTTCTAGGGCAAAACGACTTTTGAGGATTTTCGAAATCCTGATTTTTGAATTGTGGAATTTTTTGAGATTTTTTGGCGGAATTTTTTTTCCACAGATATGTAAATTTTGGCGAATTTTAAGGAATTTTGGGCATTTTTTGCCCAATTTTGGCGAATTTTGAGGGTCAAACTTGTCCCGTAACGCTGTGTCCCGTTACACTCCTCCAAGATGGCCGCCGTGACGTCACAATCCAAGATGGCGGAGCCGGCTCTCGGCTCCACAGCCTTAAAGCCTGCCGCCGGAGCCCCTATCATATACTACTGCTGTGCCCTCCGAATTATAAATTATTCCTACCACAGTATATACTGTGATTTCAAAATAGTTTAAAATGTGCCAAAAAATGCTTGAAAATTTGATTTATTTTTAACTCCTTAGCCATAGATTTGCAGTGAAACTAACTGACATAACGGTAACAGAATTTTCAGTCGATTTTGATATATTCAGACTCAGATTGTACAAAAGTGATATCGCGTGTTTTAATACCCGTGTAGATATGCAGGTGCTAAATACCCTAGACGTAACATAACGCAGTAACTATGCGTCAGCAAAAAAAAAAATCTCCTGTTTGACTTGAGTTCATGCGGCAACGCGCTTTAAAAGCGTTCGATAAACAAACACTCGCGTTTCAACGGTCATAAAAAATGTAAAGTGTTTGCGATCGGCATTAACGTCCGGTGCAAACTGTCCAGGCTGTATGATGACATTGAACACGTTTATGCTGTGTCTTGATACAACCTTAATGACTTTGGACTGTTATTTGATTTAAAAATGTAACCAAAAAAATTGGTTGTCTGTAAAGTAGGTTACGGACGATAGTTTAACGTGACGTCATACCAAACTATTGATAAAATTATTGCACACTTTTAGGAATAAAATTGAATCATTTTTATTTTAATAATAAAATAAATACTTGAAATTAGCCTATACTAGTAAACAGATTTTTAAAATGCAAGAATAATTAACCTTTATTGCCGAAATTGTTGTTGTAATAAGCAATGAAAACCACATTAACTTTTCACTTCACTTTATAAACAGTCGACGAAACAGTTCACGTTTAGATGACTTATAATTAATTTTAAAAACTTGCGTTTAGCTATAAAGTTTAAATATAATTATGAACAAGTTTTCATATAAATAAACTGTAATCAAATATCTATCATCAATTATATGAATCACCATAATTTTTTAGTCACAATGAAAAGTAGTATTTAAATTGTCAGCTACAAACAAACCATTACATGTTTAACGGAACAATATGCGTAACGGGACACATTTATTGCGTGCAGGCGGCGTTCATCGATTTATTAGACGTTGTCACGTCAAAAACTAGACACGAAGAATGCGAAACTGGCTCTCGATCCGTCATTTGTCGGTCTTTCGCCGCCACATCAACGAAAGAACCAGCGTGGACGAGTAGCGTGTTATTCATCTTCGTTTTTTTCCGGGCCAATTGAACACAAGGAAAAAAAAAAAAAAATCCGTCGGAGTCAATCTCGTAAAGTTCACTCACTGCCTGAATCTTCAAACCAGCCAGAAAAATCTAACCACCGTTCAACTCCCTACTCCCTACTTGTAAATAAACGTACATACTGTACGTTTGACATCCACCAACGAGATGCCTTTCTCTTCTTCCAAGCGATAGTGTATTTAAAAAAAATGAAGACGACCGCTGCCAAGTTATTCTGTACTCATGGCTACCGATAAACTGCCCTTCTGGTGTGTCTATGGGACAGTGGCAGATCCAGAGGTTCACCTCCGGGAAGGGGGGGGGGGGGGGGGCACTCTAGGATTTCCGAATAGCCAGAGAAAAAAATCTCTTAAAGTTACTAAATTTGTATTTAATCTACTCACACTACACACATAACATCCAACCACCAGATTTTATGATTCTACAAGAAATTCATTAATTATATTAAAATATTTTATTGGTTTCAGAAACAATATTTTTTTTCCCGGCAATACTAATGTAGCAGAACAACTGGTTTTCCGGGGGGGGGGGGGGGGGGGTCGGGGGAATTTGCCCCTGGTGCCAACCCCCCCCCCCCCCCTTGGACCCGCCACTGCTATGGGACGTAACGTTATTTTTTATACGGATACGCTGTGACGGATGAATGAATGACACGGCGGGAATGCCACAGCGTTATGGATACGGGTCTAAGAGGTTGGCACCTCTGACGCAGGCTTTGCGGATACGGTCAGGATGCTTCGGGCCGGAGCGACACACGCATCTTTCACGTGTGTCGGAAGGTGAAGGGATGAAGACAGGGGAGGGGAAGTAGGAGGTCACAACGCGACGTCAACAGGACGAGCTCGCGAGTTGCGACAAACGGGCCGCTGAGTCACCCTCGCTCGAGGATGTACGTGCGACGGGCGACCAGCAGAAGAAAACACACACCCCCTCCCTCCCGATGGGTCCTACACGTTTCGCAACCCGGCAATCCCACAGCTCCGCAATGACGTCATTCCGGCCACGTCATGCCGAGTCAAATACTGTGGCGGAAAACATCCACGTGTACCTAGACCAAACAAATATACTGGAGCTGAAGTTAGCTCTATCCGGCCGGGCCCGGGACAACAACAGCCTAAGTCATTCCACGCAACTACCTACGGCAATTTCCGGCCGAGTTTTTTTTGAAGTGAAACTTCTAATGCGACTTCCAACATGGTTCCGTTAAACGTTTAACGCTACCATGGAGAAAGCACTGTTGCGTTAAACGTTCACCGCTCCTGGGGAGGGGGAATAGAAAGAGACAGAGCGAGAGTGAATGCGTGGCACTCGAACGCATGCGCGAGCGTTAGCAACGAGTAGCGTCAAATATTCCAACGCAAGAGGGAGAGAGAGAAAGAAAGATACACAAAGGTAGAAAGTAGGAGAGAGAAAGAGAGCGAGTCGGTAGATCTCAAGCACATGCGCGTGGTATTCTTGCTATGCAGCGAAGTAAACAGTGAAGTTTCACTTCTTCCGCGCGGAGGAACTCCACGCACTATTTTTTTTTTTTTAAATTTTTACAACAAAATGTGCGCAGATAACGATAGAGCAGGTACATAGCAACCTTCATACATATGTTTTCTATCAATAAATTTTTTAAATAATAGTGCGAACCATTGCACAGGTTGCACCAGAGACTCTAATAGCCTCAAATGTGTGATTTTAATATCAACCTTCAAATTATATTCCTAGACCAAAAGAATTTACGTAATAAAAAGTTTTGTCTGTTTGTACGAAATTATTTAACTAATTAACTGCTAATGCTACTGACTTAAAATAGTATACAAGCTGTACCTATATAGTAACAAAATTTTTTATTTTATTGTAACTGTCCCAAATATAATGATAATCAAACACGAAACCTAGTATTCCACATAATTACCAAACACATCTGGTGAACAATTACATTTAAATATAGTATTTATTAATTTCGTAAAATTTTTATCTAGTCACGCTATTTAAGTTGATCGGATAAAATGTAGACTAGATAAATTGCACTTTCTTTTTAAACTGAGCAAACGATAAAAGAAAGAAAACAACAAACGTGAAATGAAGTTCAACGTCAATATTGTGCACGCAACTTGGATTAAAATTCAGAGTCTGTAAAAATTTTCAAAGTAAAATAAAGCATGTTACGCTAAGCTTTGTTGTGTAATCGTAATCGGATGTGATGATTTTGAAAAACAATATAGGCTTACATGATAAGCGTATTAGTAATCATATTTACGCATGCAATAAAACACACGTAAAGAAAACATAATTAAGTTAACACTGATACTAGACTGTACGAAATAACTAACACATTTATGGTAATGATTTAATTATATACTAAATAATTTAAAATGTACACAGAAACAAAAAACCAACATAAAAAAATAGATTTCTAGATTTTAATACTCCTAGCATCAACTGTTTCCGAATAGAACGACGTGTCTTCTAACAATGCAGCCGTAACCAAAGAATCCTTTAATTCAAACACGGAGAAATTATATACCTACGAATTCTTTCGAAATTTGCGATAACTGGTGCATCAACAAATAAATACTTTTTTTGTAGTAAATTGTTGACGTTTACGAAACGCGATTTTCAATTTTCAATTTTTAAACGCCCAAGAAAAATCATTTGATAGTAGCAGATAAACGTTCAAGGTATAGCAGTCGCTCGCTAAGCAGCAGATTATCTTACATTTCTGCTAAATATTGCGCCTCATTCTGAAGTTCAACAAAAAATTACTGACCTCCTTTAAGATGCACTTTTTAAGAATATTTCAGTCTAAAAAGTCCTTTAAGGAGGTGTGCATTCGGAAACAGATGTATATTTTTAAGATTCGGTGTTTTATGACCCCTTGTCAAAAAAAACTTTACTCTCATTTTAATATATTATTTTACCAAAGTTATCAATATTTGTACGACAGGGTGCCAAAAAAAAACCAAAACTTTGCAAAAACACCAGAGGTAAATAACGCACACGAAATATTCATAGCATTCATAGTTTTCTCCTAAAATATGAAAAAAAAAAAAAAAAAATATGCGAATGTGAAATTTTGGTGAAGACTATGTACTTATTCTGCCTCATGGAAGGTGAGCTGTTGTTTGAACACAAACCAAAAAGCAGTGATGAATGTTGATAATGAGATTGTAACTGCCAAAACCACTTGTTGTTGACGTAAGAATTTTTCAATACAAACATTCTTATTTTACTTCATATTTTAAAAAAAATCACCTCCTCCCCCCCCAAAAAAAAACGGAATTATTCCTGTATCCGCCACATATTTTTGAATGCTATCCAAGTACTTCGCGTGCAACTCGAATCCAGATCTGATGCCCCGGGGCTTTTTTGCTATGACAAGATGTATCGATACATCGATACGGTTGGCGCTTGTCGGGCTTCACGTGCGATAGTGATCGTCGTCGTTCTGCTAACCTGAGGCGTCGTTCACTTCGTCGTGGTGAGACAGCATCGGCGCACTCCCGCAATCACCGCGCGACTGTCGCGAACGGGAGCCTGCGACTGGCTGGTCGCTGGGCGGCGGCCCCGGACCGCGCATGAGGAAACTTTAGATTCACCCACTCACAGTCAGACATCCGTATAACACGTTGGCTGTCGGTGTACGTACAGGGCCGGATTCAGAGGTCTGGAGGCCTCGGGGCAACAGAGGAGCGGAGGCCCCCTGGCCCCAAATTATTTTCCAAATAAAATGAACAATTTTCCAAAAAATAATTTATTGTGAAATCAAGTAGATTCTCTTAGTATTTAAAAAAAAAATACATAAATATAATTGGAGACAAGAATTATATGAAATTAAATTTTAGTGTTAATGAACGGAACCTTCCGAGCTTTTTTTCGCCGAAAAATCGTTGATGATTTCGCTGAAATCCAATTCCCGGAGTAAATCGCTTTAAATGCTCAAGAGAGAAAGCTTCGATAAACGGGTTTGTCCCATCGTGGTTCGGAGCCTATTTTTTTATAATTTTCATTTTTGAAAATGAGCGCTCTCCAGTGCAATTTGAAACCATCAAAACCAAATACATTCTCAATGCAATTTCAAGGTTTGTAAATGAGCTCTGAAATTTTTATCTGCGAGAATATGGTAGTAAAATAGTTCCGAAGTTTGGTCTTTTCCATAGTCCTTTTTGTATGAGTCCGTTTGTGGAGGCCCCGGGGCTTTCGCCCCGGTTGCCCTCCCCTGGGTGTACAGAGTGATTTCGTGAGTGGAACGGAAATATGTGACTACGGTGCTGCTCATCTGCGGTGGACGGCGCGAACCAAAGTTCACAAAGCCAAAGGGAAACTTAATATCAACTTTTTTTTTATGAATTTTTAACGAGATGGGCTGCATTTTAATAGAAATTCCTTGTAGAAAATCAGGTTCAGAGCCGGGGTTCTGTAATTTATTAAGTCTTTTTCGGAGCCGTTTCATTATATAGTTCAAAATGTTCGGTCTGCAAATCGACGTACCTGCTCCGGCGGCGAATTCTAGTGGCTAGTGCGGAAACTAAACGTGATGTAGTTGAAAACCAAATTAATTTTGAAATGAATATCGTGTCCGAGTTTCGTATTATAAGTGTATTTGCAACGTGAGAACACGTTAATTTGCTCATTACCGAGGTTACATGTTACACATATCTGGCGAGCACTAATAAACTAGCTCTATTTATTTTTTTCTAATTCCGACCTCGTACGTAGTCGCTCGGGCGAGCGGCTAGCTTCGGATGTGTTCGGGACGGATCGGGGGTCAGTGAATCTCAGGCTTCCCCTGTTTGCGCAGTTGACGCGCCCGTCGAAGGAGGTTGCGATTACCGTTTTTCAACCTCCTTGTCCCGGATGTCACAGCAAGGCAGCCCGGCTTGAAATTTTTATGCTGCTAGAAAACATTATTGAAATAAATATAATAAGCGAATTGTGTCTGGTTGCTGGTGAAAGCCGTGGACGATGAATAAAAATAAAAAAGAGAACGAATGCGTAGTCTCCAAAACAAAAATGTAGCCCACACAAGCATAGCAAAAAAAAAAAAAGTATCAGATTGCTCACTTCTTTTTTCTCTTTCACTTCGGCGACGTATCAGCTCAAAAAATAAGCAAACAATATTCTTCGTTTCTGTCTGTGCTGTGTTTATTTTGGCCGACTGTACATCCACGCGGAAACGAGTAGGGGGAGCGGGGGAGTACTGTGACAATGTAAAGATGGCGGCCCCAGAACTCGTCTGCTGTGTGCCTAGGTACTAGCCAGTGCCACCTCATTTTTATTATTAGTAAAAAAATAACTTCAGCGCTACACAGCAACGCCTCCTAGCTCCTAAAGAATGAACCACAGCAGACGTCGCGCTCCAAAGATAACTACACGTGGCGACACGCCCACCCCAAGCAACCACTTGTTCCTATGGCACACAGCAGACGAGTTCTGGGGTCGCCATCTTTGCATAGTCAATGTTTACATTGTCACAGTACTCCCCCTCTCCCCCTACTAACGCATTGTTGCCCCTATTTTATTTTAGCTCACCCGATCGTGACGAACATAAATTGACGGATGATGATGGCTTCGGGAAGACTGAATCTAATGGAAGTATCAATACCGTGAAAAGTGAGAATACATTCAAGCCTATATTCAGTAGATCATACTTTGTAAAAATAATGGACTCCTAAAAAGGAAGCATGAAGACGATGAAGACACTTCGACATCAACAATATCGAGTTCTTATGGAAATCTGGGTGAAGACGATGCCTTCTACGGTGATTGCTACAGTGACTCTGAAACTGGTGACGTGATCGAAGACTGTGCTGAGTCTTAATATCGAAGACATGTTAGCTTGAGTCTTAATTATATGAAGTGATCTGTATGCATACTTATCTTTTTTTTTTGTAAATATAAAATTTGCGAGGCAGTGCATTACGAAATATAACTCACAAAACGTTATTAAGGCATACCATGGACTGGGTTTCAAAATGTTTTAATTAGAATACCAGGGTATCTTCACAGATTCTTATAAGCAATAATGCCGAATACTGATAAAATTACGTGTTTCAGACATCGGGGCGTGTAACCTCGGGGGAGGAGGGGTAGGGGCCGGACCCCCTGGAATTAAGAAGCCGCTCACTGTATAATCGTAAAAGGCTAAACTATGTTTTATGGAGAATTTTCTGTACATTTCAAACTTCTCCGTTTATGCATATAGGCCAAAATAAGGGCAGCGTATACAACATACAAACATCCTATCCAGAGATGGCTTGAGTCGGTTGAGATCCACGCGCAAAAATTCTGTCCCCCCCCCCCCCCCTTCTTTTTTAACAAATTTCCGCGAATCCTACAGTCCCTGGTATCAGAAGTTATAGCCTACTTTTCCCTTCCCGGAAATTTGCTACACGTTTACCACACACAACTAAGCAAACATTATGTATCCTATAAGAAGTACAAAGTGTTGTAAGGCAGGCTGAAAACATTAAACGACTCGTGGTCTCTGAAACGGGAGATAAGAAAAGTTTATTTGGCACACTGCGGAAACGCAGCTCTCTGTGACGCAAAACTCATCACGTACAGAAACAAGACAAGGGAAAACTGTTGTGGTTTCAGCCCGCTTTCCACTTTCCTTTCGCAACGCGCTACGTGATCATTACAAAAACTTTTCCAGCGCGGTGTACTTCAGTCGGTGCTGAATCAAATATTCCTCCGTCATTCGCGAAAATCGATTTGGGGGGGGGGGGGGGGGGGGGGCAGGACAGCTACAGGAAAGAGCGCTCTTAAGAGTTTCAACGTTACGCGTCCTTTTCAGCCAATGGAGTGGTCCCTTGAAGCCCGCCAAATTCAAATTTGCGCGCTACTGATAGCGCCTGTACCTTTGCAAGGTTTCATTTTTAAGACGTTGTCTCTCAACAGAAATTGATTGTTTCGGCATTCCCTGCCCCTCCATAACGTCAAGAGGTGGTAAAAATATGAAGTTTAGTGACAAAAAAGTTAATATCCTCTGTTAGCAGACACAGCACTAAATTTGTTAGACTAACAGGCTAAACAATTACATTGATAAGATACCTAAAAAATTATCACGTATTTCATTAATTTTTAAAGCGTTACACTCAGCCTATAATTTTTTTTCAATTTTCATACTCACAACTGCTCAGACAAGCTTAAATTAAAAAATAAAATTCTTATGTAATTATATTAGTTGAACTATCAATAACCTAAGCACTTATAAATTATTATCAAACTCAATTTTTTTTCACATGCGTAATTAATAAACTTCTGTGCCAAAAAAAAAACAGCTTTTAAAATGTGGTCAAACAAAATTTTAGTTATTAGTGGCAGTAGAAAAACAATTAAACAAACCTTGAGTTATAATAAGATTTGTGACGCAAAAACCTAGCTGACATTTGGAGGTTATAATATCATGAATTTACACATTTTTTGACGGACGGACTGATGAATTTTTTCTTGACCTCTTACTGGCTGCAGGTCAAGTGCTTTTTTAATTCCGACTTTCGGAGTATGTACCGTTTTCATGACGGTCGATGTAGGAAAATCGATTTTCCGTGAAAACATGAGTATTATAGTTACGACCAAATAAGCGAAGTAACATTGTTGTGTTGAACCATCTGACACGGCAGAGTACTGTTCAGGTTAAAATACAAATCTGACTTTCAAATTATGATCTAATACTGTCAATGATGGCTGGTAGAGGAATGAGTAAAGCACTTGCCTTGAAATTCGAGGTACCAAGGTTCGAAACTATACACAACCAAACTTTTTATACATCTTCAAACACCCAAACCATCAAGTCCAATTATCACAAATTTAATTGATTCAACCAGGGGACGTAAATATTTTGATTTATTTTGCGTTTAAAAGAGATAGATAAGGAGGGGATGGGAGGGGATGGGGAGAAACAGGTCGAAGGACTACCCATACACAATTTCTGCATCATTCACTTCTCCTGTAACGAACTTGGAACTTTCTCTGACAACTTGGGTGAACTCTAGCAATACAATTTGAACACGTATTACCATAGGCGCCGCGCGTGCGCACTTAAAAAATAAAATAATAAAAATATCTGAGTTTGCTATTTGGATCAATTTTTTTATTTTGTTTCCCGTCTTTTTTAAATTATAATTGTTGTTCATTCTACTGCTATGCCTAAACCCTACACAAAAAATTAAATCACATTACAATCAGTAAGTGAGACAAAAGTTCATAACGGTGATCAAACACACTGGAAGTTACTTCCATGTATTGAACCAAACAACCACGTAGTATATTAATTAAATACTTTTCAAATTATTTATTTGACATGTAGTTTATTTTTACATTTCCTAAGGTGAACGTTGCTGTGTAAGCATCATCGAATCACAGGGTTGTGCATTCGAATCCCCGCTAGGTCACTAAATAAATGTGTAAGACTTTCGTTATTAACCAGTTTTGCCATAAGTTATATGTTTATTTGGAATATAACAAACTCTATAAAGTGTTAATGAATTAGGATGTTTAAGTGTGCAATCTTCACGATTTTTAATAATTTCAGTCGTAATTACGAAAAGTTAAATTTTTATTACTTGATAAGGATTTTTTTTTACGATTATTCATATCGAGATTCTTCTAAGCTATTAAAAATAAATTCTAACATGAGCCTTCAAACGGCTGCGGTACGTTTTGCTAGCATAAGTGACTTCAACTGTAGTCTAGACACACACTCACCCAGTCATAAATATCTGTGAATGTTGTAAAATTTCCGTACATAATTGTATGAATATTTTACATAGTGACGCTGTGCCCATGTACGTACAAACAGTGCACACGATGACAGAACTTTACGAGAAAATTTCACGCAAATCGTAACTGCACGTTAAAGCGCCGAATCAACAAAAAAAAGTATTTCCGAGACCCATTTTTTTTCCTCAAATAACGATATCGTATTTCTTTGCCTCCTGCCTCAAAACGTATTTAAAAATGAAATAATGTTTATATTTATTATTTATAAAAAATAAAAATAATATTTATTTTTAATAACATTTAAATTATTATTTTATGTAAATGGATAATTAAAATATATTTCCAAAACACTGGTTTTTACCAAATTTAGATATTTAAAATTTCGTTGTTTAATAATAAAGGATTACAATTAAGAAATGTAATAATTTCAAAATACTGAAAACCAAATATAAATTTTATGTTTATTATAAAAAACTAAAAGTCACTAATGATAATTGATAACTAATCAAACACTACGTTCTGTGAAAATATTTTATGAACTATCAAAATAATTGGAATGCCTGAAAGACTTGGAACATTGTTATTCAGAGCTTAGGTGAAGAATATGACGCAAAAAAGTCAGGTTACCACAAAAACACATGAATAATTGCGTGCGTGTCGGTGTTTTTTGTATTATATTATTATAATATGAATTTTCATAACACAAAATAAAAAGGGAGAGAAACTTTCAGTATTCGCCAGTGATATGAAAACATCTAATCTCGGTAACAAGCAAAATCCTGTGATCTCATCTTGAAAATAAACTTATAATACGAAAAACAGACAAGAAGTTAACGTAGAATTCTTTAAAATAATGCCGAGCGTTATAAATACAATAGTCACTTTTCAAATACCAAAATTTCTGGATGCGAATCACATACGTACTTAATTCGCTCTCCACTAGAATTCGCTGCTTGAATCGTAAACGTTGCCTGCTGCAATCAAACGCAGCACGAAAAATTCAGAAATTTTAAAATATTAATAACGGCACTAATTTTCAACAAAGTATTTTATTAAAATACAGTCCACCCTGTTAAAATTCACTATACTGTAAAGATTCCGCACAAGTTAGAAGTTATAATTGTATGCCATTAACAACAAACGTTTTAAAACACATATTACAACACTAAGTATTTGTGTATATGTATTTGCTTTTGCTTAAACGACTGAAATCATTTCGTAAAAATCTGCTACAAACAAACCTTAGAATTCTGAGTTGGTTCAACGTTTTTTTATAATTTTATATTACTAACTAATAAAATAAAGTACAAAAAAATCCCAGCGATATTTAAAACACATGTTCTACCGCTGGACTACTAAGCCTATTGGGAATTTAGAATTTAATCATAGTAATGCCTGTTTCCTTACGTATTTTAAAACTTCTTATTATTTTTTATATGATTATTTTATTTTAATAAATATATTCCAGGGTCGATTCGCTATCATAGAGCTTCATTTGGGACACCAATACGTTTGGTATATATCCATGGGTCCGCCATCTCTGTGACACATTTACGTTAATAGAATTCTGTTCCAATTTCACGAAATTATTCCTCATATCGTATAACAAGAGCACACACAGTAATATATAATAAAAAAAATTTTTTTTTTTTTTGCAAAACTCCACGACCCCGGAGAAATTTCCCAGGATGGCTTCCGCCCAGGGAACACGAAGAAAGTGCTCCCAGTGCGGAAGCCATCTTGGGAGATTTTTTTAATCCACCCAACCGTCTCTTTGGTAGCCTGACTTGTGACTTGATACAAGGATTGAACTCCTATCAGACAAATGTCGCCATTTGCCTGAGAAAAATCCGCCTTGGAGGAGCCGGGGCGCGAACCCGGGTCCTGCAAGTCACAAGACAGGCACTTTACCCCAGAGCCAGAGGGTAAAGCGACGACAGGCACTCGTTTTAACACTGAGACTGTGCTGTTGGAGCGCACGCAGATACAATATTGCAGGGCGTTTGTCTATCGCAGCAAACAACGTATGACACGTGCATGATTAGATAATTTCCTAGAGTATATTTATGTTCTTCTTAAAAACCTTTTTTTTTTTTTTAATTATTACATTTATATTTTACTGTTTTTAACAGTTCTGACTATACTTAAAAAATACTTTTATACTTTTAAAAATGTTGGTTAAGTTATTTTCACTTTATTAAGTATACTGAACATGGTTCTATATGTTGTTTATGTTAGGTTAGCGGAATTTAAAATACTTAAAGCAGTTTTTCGGAAAAGGTATTACTCAAAAACATCATTTTCGGTATCATATCATTCTTTTTTTGATAAGGGATCACTCTAGGAATATATTTATTGATATGTAGAGAACATAGAAAAGAAATATTTTATAAACTAGTATAAAAATTCTGGAACATTTTAAGAACTAAATGTTCATAACATATTTATGTTCTCCAATATTACATATTGTGTCATTTGCTATGCAGCGGCAATATTACTAATATTTTTACCTCAAAGAATCACGCATTTAATAGCTTAGAACTAATTACATATTATGCCAACTAATAATATGTTTTACCTTCAAACGCAATGGTCGTATAAACTTGCTTCACACTGATGTTTAAGAATAGTTCAAAATAAATTCGAACGGATATGATACTAAGAAAGTTTTTATTTTTAACCCCTGTCGGTAATAATTCGTTTCATCAAAACTTGTTTCAACCAAGGTTTTGAACAAAGTTTATGATATATACCATAAATTATGAGGATTTGATACTACACTTTACGTTAGAAATTGCTTGTTTTATCGTTCCCTGCCACTCCATAACGGCACGAGGAGGTAAAAATAGAGGTTTAATGACAAAAAGGTTCATATCCTCTATTAGGAGGTACAGTACCTATTAAATTTGTTTAAATATTTTTTTTAAGTAGGGTGTGTCCCCATGCTCAGTGATTTTTTTAATGATCAAATTATGAAATAAAAGAAGTTATAATCAGTCGTGAAATAATTATTGAATGTGAAAGAAATAATAAAATAAGATTATGTATGTTGTACATTGTAGTATCTGTTGAAGTGATTGTTGTCTTAGCTTATATTGGTTTAACTTGGTTGTGAAAAAAATGTGGTTTTATTATTATTATACATCTTGGGCTCCCGTTGTGAGATAAAATATACGTTTTTAAATTTAATCATAATCAAAATAAGTCCAGTGGTTTTTGCGTGATTCTCGAATAAACAAACAAATATGCAACAGTAATATTAAAATTAAATAAAAAATAATACAATAATAAAAAATATCAATATAAGAATACCAGAGTTATATGAATAAACTGCATGTTTTTTTTTTCTCAAAATTAATAATATGAATACATTTTATTTCGTATTATAATAATATATATCATATTACCAAGATATGTTTAAACCTTTTGTTTATAAATTAAACCTTTAGCGCAATTGACGAATTAATTTGAGGGAAAAAATGGATATGTTATCTGTTTGTGAGTTTTTGCTAGCAGCACAGTCCGTTGTTTGCACCAGGCCAGAATATTCTCGATAAGAATGGCGGCTCATGGCCATATCATGATTTTCGAAAATATTTTCTAAATACTACGAAAATGCTAGATTAATTGCAAACATTTTGGCTTCATGGTCGATACTTTTAGAATACTATAAAAAACAGATAGGATATTTGTATATAAGGTTTATTTTTAATATTTGAGAATAATGTACCTCAATTATAAGAAACTTCTCTTATAAATCCACCTTCGCCTGTTTCACAGAATAATGTTTTTTGGTAAATATGTAGAGTCGCGGTATATGAGAAAAAAATGCTAAAAATCTGAAAATACTTTTATTCTATGCTATTTTACTTACTCTTTTCAATAAACCCGGCGGAGATAAGAAATTCCAAATACTTTAGGAGATATCGAATTTTTATTTTCCATCACAATACCGACCATTGTTGCTTGTTTACGTTTATGATTTTTTTATTTTCGCGACGTAGGTAGAACGACTACATCATTTTCTACTATTGGCAAAGGAATTGTACCCGCCTCTAACGTAGGTGAGTTTTTAACGTTTTATTTGTTGCGCAAGTAATAAGTAAAAAAAAAATTACGTGAGTTCCTACCGTTCATCCTTTGTCCCGGTTTGTTAGGTCAGGTCAGCTACATTATAAATACTTTAAAACTAAACAACCATTAACATTAATTTATATTATTTTTAATGTCTGCTTAGTTGAAAGTATTAATAATGTAAGTGACCTGACCTAATCGACCATTTTAATTAATTAGGCATTCACGAACGGTAAATCAAGATGCACATAAAGTTCTGCCATTCTCGATTACACCCGAACAATTTACCTTCGGCCAACCTCGGGTTTATTTATTAATATTTACATTTCTCTGTTTATTTTAATGTAGCTATACTAACCGTCCATAGTGTTTTAATATAGCTAACCTAACATAACATAACTATAATAAAAGTATTTTCAGATTTTAATAGATACTCCTAAACAAGCAACAATGTAGTCGTTCACCTACGTCGCGGAAAAAAAAAAATCATACTCGTCTCGTAAACAAGAAACAATGGTGGCCGCCTGAATTCACAGGTATTGTGATGAAAATTTAAAAATTCGATATCTCCTAAAGTATTTGGAATTTCTTATCTCCGCCGGTTTTAATGAAAAGAGGAAGTGAAATAGCATATAATAAAAGTAATTTCAGATTTTTAGAATTTTGTTTTCGCAAATACCGCTACTCTACATGTTCAAAATTAAAAAATTTCATATCTCCTAAAGTATTTGGAATTTCTTATCTCCGCCGGTTGATTTGAAAAAAGGAAGTGAAGGAGCATAGATAAAAGTATTTTCGGATTTTTAGCATTTTTTTTCGCATATACCGTTACCCTACATATTTACCATTTTTTTAAAAGGTTATTAAATTCTCCATTATTCGTTGCATACTTCTTAAAATGGCACCAAATATCAGCAGCTTACTAAGTATGTTGATTGATGACACTAGACTACTCCACTGCGAAGGTCTTTGTTTACATTTGAAAGTAGCGTAGGGCCAGTGCTACCCTCTACCAACTGATGAGGACAAAAATAATATGTTGTACAACGTATATCAAGCGATCAAAATTACTTAAATCTATCATAGTAATGAAATAAAGAATTATTATTTTTTTTTAAATCGGAAAATATTTCAATTGGAAAATTGGTGTGGGCTGAAATAAATAATCTCCTTATTGTACTTACTGTGAAACGGGAACGATAAACACAATAATGCTTAAACTACTTTTTAAGTGAAACTTGTTGAATCTCGTCAAGTATTCCTCTTACCTATTGCATGCACACAAGGCCTTAAGAGTCTCCCTGTAATTTCACTACACCACCTCAATTCTGTACTTGGAATTTTTCATACTTAAAAAACGGCCGCGAGGAACATTCGTCTTTATTGTTTTTTCAACATCTCCAATCGGATGATTTTTATTTTTTTTTTAATGTCTAATGTTCTATTAAAAATTACATAATTTAATGTGAAAAATGAAAATATCATTTTTATTATCTCGTAACTTAATGTGCTAATCAAAAGCTATTATAGTATATGTATGATTTGGTATTAGAAAAAAAAAATTATTCAAAGACGTAATTATACATGAAATTTGATCGTAAGCATTTACAAAACTTAACTGTGGATAATTTAGCAGGATATATCAAAATATCGTAAAATAAATTAACAAAACCATCAACAAAATGTTAGTTCCCGGATATTTAAAACATTTTTTTTTTTTTTAATTTTCCGGAGGATAGTCTCCATAAAAGTAAGTAGCCCACGAAGTCTTTGGCCACTACTGTACAAGAGCAATGACTCTTGTAAGTGTCACTGTTCCCTGGTGGGACAACAGATAGTGACAGTCTCCACGTCTTACCAGGAGCAGTCTTACTTATCCGCGGACGCACGAACTTTATGCAAGAAATTCATCAAAATATATTTTCCACTTAACTCCATATTATAAGATCGTGATCAGTAGCGGGACCTAGCAATAGCAATAGTAACAGCTGAAATAAAACAAAATAAAAAGGTTAACGTATAATTTATTGGTACTTTTACTATTTACTAGATTCGGAATACCAAAGAAAATACCGCCGAACATAAGTACTAAAGTTCTCAACTTGCATACGACATATGAAATTACCAAAAATATTAAATACGTATATTAAAG
Source organism: Bacillus rossius redtenbacheri (assembly GCF_032445375.1). Taxonomy (NCBI): domain Eukaryota; kingdom Metazoa; phylum Arthropoda; class Insecta; order Phasmatodea; family Bacillidae; genus Bacillus; species Bacillus rossius. Next base: position 16,171,190 of record NC_086340.1, on the reverse strand, counting down.
CCCTATTATATATTTGATATATTTGTTTAAATTAATAATATACGACGTCGTTTTCCTGATACTCCTTTAAAACGATCCAAAAAAATATTCCACAGTTTATTGAGAAGCCTTCATTTCACAGACGAGAAAGCCACACCCGAAGTTCATGCTTGCTTTTTTGATTTTTGATTTCACAGTATCTTTAACGTAGGTATCCTAACCAAATAAACCGTCCACAATGTTTTAAAGTATTTATAATGTAGCTAACCTAACCTAATTGACCATTAGTTATCATGAGTTACAATGAACAAAAAAAAAAACCTAAGATGCACGATCGGGCGTTTGGCTCTCTCGTCTGTGAAAAGAAGGCTTCCCCAGTTTATTACACGGAAGTTTTCGACGCGGACTTGACGTATCCGAATGTACTGGCAGGCCGGTCATCGCTATCTCACGTGCTCCACCGCCGTCACTGCAGTTCCGCCAGCTGGCTACTGACATGGCAGGTCGCTGGCCGGAGCGTAACATTGCCACGCGTAGTTTTACTACCGCGTGTTCCAAGCACCCAGTTGACCGGCCGCCACACAGACGTTCCTCGCAGCAGCAGAAACACCTGGCCTGCCGTGTGGCGAGATCTTGCGAACTACAGCCCGCTGACGAATTCAGTGTACCTACATGTACACACCACTCGCAATTGCCGCGTGCTGCATTTAGAAGAAAAAAAATTGGTTGTGTAAAGTCGGTTTACGGACGATAGTTTAACGTGACAACGTCATAACAAAACATTGATGAAATGATTGCATACTTTTATGAATAAAATTGAATCATCACTCTTTCGTATGGATACAAAGAAGGAGTGAAATGAAATCTACAATTTAATTGATAAATTTACTTTTATTTGCACTCATTAATTCAAATATGTTTATTACTTTAACGAAGAGATTATTTTAACTATAACTTATATACATGTTTGCTATTTAACTTCTTCGAAACTGTGTTATTCTGTTAAGGATAGGACGATGATAGGAAAATTAGGAAACGAATTGGAGTGTTACAAGTTTAATATGCCTCGAAAAAGTCAAATCGATGGTGGTTCCAATCGAGTGGAAGAGAGATAGGTGCGGCACAAGCGTACAATGGGCGTAACGGGACAATGTGCGTTACGGGACACTTTTTCGTGCGTGCAGCCGGCGTTCATCGATTTATTAGACATTGTCACGTAAAAAATCACGTCTTTAAAGGCTTCACAGCGACACTTTTCAGTAAGCATCATCCTTACGTTAAACACCCGGTACACCCGGACTTATACACGTCCTTTCGTTAATATTTTGCATGAAAAGATATTCGTAATCACTTTCAAGAAGTCTTGAACGGTTTGCTGTACTTAAGGCCCCCGCCTATCTTGGCACACGTACGGTGCGTAGCGTTGCAGTGTGTTTGAAATACAAGTTTATTTTGTTTTGTTTTGTTTTTTATAAAAAATCTTCGGAAAAATTTTGATATCTGTGACCGTACGAAAAGTCATGTCGACGAATGCACCATAGTAATAGCGATGGTATTTATAAAAGTAACCTCAGATTAATTTGTTAATATAGAATAGCAACATGCCTTAACATAAATTCCGACAACGGTTTTGCTAATATAAATTCAGTGTAGTCTAAAACATTTTTTTTTTAACTTCCCTGATAGTTTACCCGAAAGTTACTTCATGCATCCCTGGCAAGGCTCCTTAAATGATAGCACCCCCATCAAGGTAACTACACCTTGGGGCCACTGGTTGGACTACACCACGAGCGTTTTCGATTGGCGCGCAGAGATATTTACTTTTTGAAGTGACAACGTCTAATAAATCGATGAACGCCGGCTGCACGCACGAAAAAGTGTCCCATTACGCTCATTGTACGCTTGCGCCGCATCTATCTCTCTTCCACTCGATTGGAACCATCGATTTGACTTTTTCGAGGCACATTAAACTTGTAACACTCCAATTCGTTTCCTACTTTTCCTATCATCGTCCTATCCAATACAGAATAACACAGATTGGAAGAAGTTAAATAGCAAACATGTATAAAACGTATAGTTAAATTGAATAAACATATTTGAAGTAATGAGTGCAAATAAAAGTAAATTTATCAATTAAATTGTAAATTTCATTTCATTCCTTCTTTGTATCCATACAAAATAGTGATAATTCAATAAAATTATTTAATTTTATTCATAAAAGTATGCAATAATTTCATCAATGTTTTGTTATGACGTTGTCGCGTTAAACTATCGTCCGTAAACCGACTTTACAGACAACCAATTTTTTTTTCTTGTTGTGGTGAATGGTCGCAAGCCGGAAAAGCAGAACTGGAGACGCTCGGTCCACAACGAACGTCTCGGCGCTGATCTGAAGCGTGATGCATATGTGAACACGTGTCCCAGCGGCGCACAGAGGAATGCACACAAGGAAAGACGAAGCAGGAACCTGAATGGGGCAGTAAGGTCCAACTCCTGGGTTGCGGAAGCCTTCTTTTCACAGACGAGAGAGCCACACCCGAAGTAATGCTCGCTTTTTTTTCCCTTTATCTGATTGTATAAACCGGTGTGGCATTAAATTTTGCGGTCGATTAGGATAGGTTAGCTACATTATAAATACTTTAAAACATTGTGGATGGATGGTTATATTAGGTTATAGCTACATTAAAAATAATGTAAAATCATTTTATGGTTGCTTAGCAAATAACTGTTTAATATGTAGCTATCCAGGGCCAGGAAACCGTTTGCATAATTTCACAGTATCTTTATTGTAGCTATCCTAACCATATCAACCGTCCACAATGTATTAAAGTATTTATAATGTAGCTAACCTAACCTTTTACAATGAATATGAGCCGGCAGCCCGACGTAATGACTTGGATTTTGAAGTGCCCGCCGCGGGACTGCTGATTTTCCCTCCTCTATGTCCGATTTTTCTTCCTTACTCCCTCCTGATGTCATTGAATGTGCCAAAGAGATAACAACCACGTGATGGTGAATTAAACAATCATTTTTTTAGAAAGATTTTGATTTCCAGAACATGCAGGGTTATACTGCTTTCCTTGTGGGAAACTAGCGTCGTGAAAGCTTCACCGCTGGTTTCAAACAAAAAAAAAAAAAAACCGGAGATGCACGATCGGGCGTTTGGCACTCTCTGCTGTGAACAGAAGGCTTCTCCCGGTGAACCACGGGACGGGACACGAGCACACACAGCTGGGGCTGACCTCCCGGTGACGTCAGCAACCCCGGGGGTCGCGGCTCCGCGGCCAGTTGACCGGCGGCGGCCATGTACGGCCCGCGAGTTTAAACGATCCCCTTCCTTCGCAACAACAAACGGTTTATTGGTGCACGGCATCTTTGCTATCCACGGCAGCGATACGGGAAGCCTTTTATTCACAGACGAGAGAGCCAAAACCCGAAGTTCATGCTCGCTTTTTTTTTTCCGTATCTTTAATGTAGCTATCCTAACCAAATCAACCGTCCACAATGGTTTAAAGTATTTATAATGTAGCTAACCTAACTTAATTGACCATTAGTATCCTGTTATCAACACATTTACAATGAACAAAAAAAAAACCGAAGATGCACGATCGGGCGTTTGGCTCTCTCGTCTGTGAAAAATAGGTTTCCCTAGCGATAATACCAAGTAATATAACAATTGTCTGTACGTATATAAATTTGGCAGAATGTAAAGAAACCAATAAAGGGGTTTACAGTACGGAATTTCAGAGGCATAAAAATTACTTCAAAACTGAAATTTAAAAGAATCGTAAAATAAACGTGTTATTTAAACTGAAAAAAAAATATTTTTTTTTTGTATTCACTTTAACTAGACAGAGCTTGACTAGTAAACGGGTTCGTAAGGATAACCCTACAACTTTTTGTACAGTTTATTTTACTACCAATATTTACATCACTACTGACTTAATTCCTGTTCAGGTATCGCTCAAGTATTTGTCAAATCCACTCTTCTCACTGGACCTAGACTCAACAGTGGTTCGCCCCTGTCCACACACACACACACAGTCTCGCGCCAGTACGTCAAACACGCACGGTCCTGTCGCTCGTTTAACTCTCGGAAATCCACCACCGCGGAGGCTGGCGTCAACGTTTTTATACCCGTGCCCGTCTTTCTGGAACCCACTGGGGTGGTTGTGAAGCGACTCGTCGATCCGGGCCGACCCGACGCTCGAAGCATCCAGAATAGCGGCGTATTGTTCACGCCAATCCACGTAGTGGCCTGCGGAATTCCCAGCCAGGCCACCAAGGGATAAATAACAGCGCCATGGAAGGAGAACTTGGGAGCAGGGGGGGTTGTAAGGCCAAACCGCTATATCCCCGAAGAAATGCACGGTATGGGCCCGGGTACCTGGCCTGCGTAACAATATACTTTAATAATAACGAAATCATGGGTAAATTGTTGTAGGTTATTATATAACGACATATAAATATCGATATTTCAGGCCGAAATGTTATCTATATCTACATAATTCAAGCGAAATGTGTCGTAATATTGCTGCCATAGTTCACAAAGCCAAAGGGAAACGTCATAGTATTAATTGTTATTTTAATCAGAATCGGCATTATTTTAAAGAATTTTAAATAGTGTTAGAGTAATCAAACTTTCCATGAAAATACAGGAAAATAAACACAGTTTTACGAGATTGACGAAACAATATAAACCTTGCTCGAATCCTGTTATTCATAAAATTTTAAAGAGTTACACTCCACTTATAATTTCAATACTGACAACTGCTCAGAAAATATTACATTTAAAGAAAAATTTATGTAATTATATAATTTAAACTATCAATAAGCTAAGCACTTTTAACTCATTACTAAACACTTTTTTTTACTCGCGTAATTAATACTCTTCTGTACACGAACCCTTTTTTATTTTCACAAAAAACAGCTTTTTAAATATGATCAAAGAAAATTTTAAATAATTTGTGGAAGTAGATACAATTAAACAAACATGAATACGTTGTATTGTAATAAGATTTGTGCCGCAAAAACCTAGCAGATTTTGGAAGTTTTAATTTCACCCGTCCGTCAGTCTAAAGTACAAAGTTACCAAACTTTTGACGGACGGACTGATGAATTTTTTCTTGGCCTCTTACTGGCTGCAGGTCACGTGCTGTTGTAATTCAAACCTTCGGAATACCGTTTCCATAACGGTCAAGAACTGGATGTAGGAAAAAAATTGGTTTTCCGTGAAAACACGAGTAGAATATTTACGATCAAATAAGCGAAGTAACATTATTGTGTTGAACCATCTGACACGGCAGAGTACTGTTCAGGCCAAAATGCATATCTGACTTTCAACTTATAATCTATTTCTGTCAATGATAGCTGGTAGAGGAATGGGTAAAGCACTTGCCTTGCAAATAGAGGTACCAAGGTTCGAAACTCTACACAACCAAACTTTTTATACATTTTCAAACACCCAAACCATCAAGTCCCAATAACCACAAATCGATCAATTCAACCAGGAGACGTAAATATTTTTGATTTATTTTGCGTTTGAAAGAGAGAAGAAGGAGGGTGAGGAGAGGGGTTGGGGGGGGGGGGGGGGGGGGGACAGGTCGAAGAGATTACCCATACACAATTTCTGTATGATTCACTTCTCCTGTAAGGAACTTGGAACTTTCTCTGACAACTTGGGTGAAGTCTAGCCATATCATTTGAACACGTATTAGCATAGGGTCCGCGCGTGCGCGCTTAAAAGAAATAACCCTGCCACTGCTATATTTGAGTTTGCTATTTGGAACAATTTTTTTTTTATTTTGTTTCCCGTCTTTTTTAAATTATTATTGCTATTCATTCTACTGCTATGCCTAACCCACACATAAAAAATTAAATCACAATACAATCAGTAAGTGAGATAAATGTTCATTGCGGCGATCAAACACACCGGAAGTTACTTCCAAGTATCGAAGAAACAACCATGTAGTATTTATATTAATTACATATTTCTCAAAACATATCTTTAAAAATGTAGTTTATTTTTACATTTCCTAAGGTGAACGTTGCTGTGTAAGCATCATCGAATCACTAGGTTGTGCATTCGAATCCCCTCTAGGTCGCCAAATAAGTGTGTAAGGCTTTCGTTATTAATCAGTTTTGCCACCAAATGATATGTGTATTTGCAATATAACAAACTATATTAAGTGTTATTGAATTAGGATGTTTAAGTGCGCAATCGTAGCAATTTTTTATAATTTCGATGAAGTTTAATTTTTATTACTTGATGAGGATTTTTTTTACGATTATTAATATCGAGATTCTTCTAAGCTATTAAAAATAAATTCTAACATGAGCCTTCAAACGGCTGCGGTACGTTTTGCTAGCATAAGTGACTTCAACTGTAGTCTAGACACACACTCACCCAGTCATAAATATCTGTGAATGTTGTAAAATTTCAGTACTTAATTAGGCCTATATGAATATTTTACAAAATGACGCTGTGCCCATGGACGTACAAACAGTGCACACGATGACAGAACTTTACGAGCAAAGTTCACGCTACTCGTAACTGCACGTTAAAGCGCCGAATCAACAAAAAAAAAAAGTTTGTATTTTCCGCGAATATTTTTTTTAAAAATGACTTAATCGTATTTCTTTGCCTCCTTCCTCAAAAGTATTTGTAAATGAAATAATATTTATATTTATTAAAAAATATTATAATAATATTATATTATATAATAATAATATAATATATTATAATAATATTTATTTTTAATAAAATTTAAATTATTATTTTATGTAAATGCAAAATTAAAACATATTTCCAAAACACTGGTTTTTACAAAATTTATATATTTAATTTTTCGTTGTTTAGTAATAAAGGATTACAATTGAAAAATGTAACGATTTCAAAATACTGAAAACCAAATTTTAATGTTATGTTTATTATAAAAACTAAAAGTCACAAATTAAATACACCAAGGATAATTGACAACTAATCAAACACTACGTTCTGTGAAAATATTTTATGAACTATCAAAATAATTGGAATGCCTGAAAAACATGGAATATTTTTATTCAGAGCTTAGGTGAAGAATATGACGCAAAAAAAATCAGGTTACTACAAACACACATGAATAATTGCGTGCGTGTGGGTGTGTTTTTGTATTATATTATTATTATATGTATTTTAATAACACAAAATAAAAAGGAAAAGAATCTTTCAATATTCGCCAGTGATATGTAAACATCTAATCTCGGTAACGAAAAAATCCTGTGATCTCATGTTGAAAATAAACTTATAATAAGAAAAACAGACAAGTTAACGTAGAATTCTTTAAAATAATGCCAAGCGTTATAAATATAATAGTCACTTTTCAAATACCAAAATTTCTGGATGCGAATCACATACGTACTTACTACGCTCACCACTAGAATTCGCTGCTTGAATCGTAAACGTTGCTTGCCACAATCAAACGCAGCACGAAAAATTCAGAAATTTTAAAATATTAATAACGACACTAATTTTCAACAAGGTATTTTATTAAAATACAGTCCATCCTGTTAAGATTCCGCACAAGTTGAAGTTATAATTGTATGGCATTACCAAAATATTAACAACAAACGTTTTAAAACACAGTGTTATATTACAACACTAAGTATTTGTGTATATGTATTTGCTTTTGCTTAAACGACTGAAATCATTCCGTAAAAATCTTTTACAAACAAACCTTAAATTACTGAGTTGGTTCAACATTTTTTTAATAATTTTATATTACTAAGTACAAAAAAAACCATCGATATTTAAACCACATGTTCTACCGCTGGGGAATTTAGAATTTAATCATAGTAATGCCTGTTTCCTTACGTATTTTAAGACTTATTATTTTTTATATGATTATTTTATTTTAATAAATATATTCCAGGGTCGATTCGCTATCATAAAGCTTCATTTGGGACACCAATACGTTTGGTATGTATCCATGGATCCGCCATCTCTGTGACACATTTACGTCAGTAGAATTCTGTTCCGATTTCACGAAATTATTCCTCATATCGTATACCAAGAGTAATATATATGATAAATAACAATAAAATTTTTTTTTTTTTTTTTTTTTTTTTTTTGCAAAACTCCACGACCCCGGAGAAATTTCCCAGGATGGCTTCCGCCCAGGGAACACGAAGAAAGTGCTCCCAGTGCGGAAGCCATCTTGGGAGATTTTTTGTATCCACCCTACCATCTCTTTGGTAGCCTGACTTGTTACAAGGAATGAATTCCTATCAGACAAATGTGGCCACTTGCCTGAGAAAAATTCGCCGTGGAGGAGCCGGGGCGCGAACCCGGGTCCTACAAGTCACAAGGCAGGCGCTTTACCCCAGAGCCAGAGGGTACAGCGACGACAGGCGCTCTTTTTAACACAGACACTGTGCTGTCGGAGCGCACGCAGATACAATATTACAGGGCGTTTGTCTATCGCAGCAAACAACGTATGACACGTGCATGATTAGATAATTTCCTAGAGTATATGGTCTTCTTAAAAAAAATTATTATATTCTGAAAGACTAAAACCTTTCTTACCTCTCTATTAGTTTACCTGTAGTTTTCCGTTTTTAAAAGTTCTGAAGGTTATTTTAACTACACTATTAATACGTTGGTTAATATATTTTTACTTTATTAAGTATACTAAACATGGTTCTAAATGTCGGTTATGTTATGTTAGCGACATTATTATACGTAATGCCGTTTTTCGAACAAAACGTATTACTCAAAAACACCATTTTCGCAATCATAATATTATTTTTTTTTTAAATTTTCTAGGAATCTATCCATTGATATGTACAGCATGCAAAAAAAAAATACTTTTCGACACAGTCTACAGGCGTGCGTAGATTTCGTAGTACCTGTTTCTTCTGAAAATATATTTGAAACTTAAATAAAAATTATGAATATTTTATTACTTAATGTTCATAACATATTTATGTTCTCCAATATTAAAAAATGATGAACTAAACATTTCCTCATTTTCCATGCAGCGGAAATATTGTTAATAATTTTACCTCAATGGATCCAGCATTTAATAGCTTAGGACTAATTACATATTATGCCAACTAAGGTAATTATTCAATATGTTTGACCTTCAAATACAATTTTCATCACTTGCACTAAATACGTGGTCGTATAAAACTTGCTTTGCACTAAGGTTTAAGAATAAATAAGATGGTATAAAATTAATTCGAACGGATTTGATACTAAGAAAGTTTAGAATTGTTTTCTTTTTTATCCCTGTTTTTACGGTAATAATTCGTTTTAGGCACTATCAAAAATTGTATCAGCCAAAGTTTTGGATAAAGTTTAGGATTTATAGCATAAATTATAAGGATTTGATACTACACTTTACAAACCTTGTTATTTTCACCCCTTGGAGTAATGTTTGGTAATATAAAAATTGATATTAACAAAAGTTTAGACAGTATTTATAAAGTTGAAAAGAATGGATTTTATAGCGTACATGGTAGTGATGTTTTATTAATTTTCTTATTCCAATCCCAGAGATTTTTTTTAACCCCCTTGCAATAATTGTATTATCAATGATTGTTTCAGAAAATTTTTATAAAAATTATAGGATTTACAAATAATTTGAACGGATTTGATGATGTGCATACTAACAGAGTTATGATTTCTTTTTGTCATTCAACCCCTGTGTTAATGGTTGGTCGCATAAAAATTATTTGTGATGAAAGTAGTTAAATAATACTTTATGGTATTACAATAAATTAACATGTTTCTAATAGTGTAGATGGTACGGAATTTATGAATTTGTTTTAAATTCTATCCTGTTTATTTAGTCCCGTTTCTGAAATGGTTCGATTTATCAAAAATTGTTTTAGATAAAAAATTATACCATTTACAAATTATTTGATCTGATAGTAAATTTTCTAACTCACACAGTAAGGAAATAGAACAAAAATACATACTAAGGGAGCGTTCAAGTATTACGTAACGCAATTTTTTGATATTTTTGACCCCCCCTCCCCCCATGTAACGCGCCGTAACGTTTTTCTGTACACCCCCCCCCCCCTTTCCCTCCTAGTAAAACGTTACGTAACCCCAAGTGACCATTTTTACCTAAAAGTCACAATTATGTGGCGTAACGTACCGAAATAAGTCACTAAAATACATTTGTTATTGTTTTAATCACGTTAATGTTATTTATTAACATTTGAAATGTCTTGTTTTTAAAAGCAAGAGCTTTCTAATGATTTTTTTTGTCCTAATAAATTTTTACTACTCAATCATACATTTAATTACGTCGTTTTCCTGACTTGGCTCTGTCCTTACACACTTTTTGCTTTATCCGCCATTGTTCTTCTCATGCATTCTCCTATTTTAGCGTTCTACTAATAAAGCTATTAAAATTAAATAACAAATTTTATTTCTAATAATTATTTTTACCTTTGGCAATGAAATTACAAACATAAAACTAACTGCAATAAAATATATTTGTCAAAATATAATCGTATTTAAGAATACGATCGAACGAAAACGAAAAACATTTAAAATAAAATTAGCCATAATTAAAATAAGTAGATTGTAAAAAAACAATTCAATTGGAGTTTTACTGCTCCTCTGTCCATGGGTTTGCCAGCCACTCAGATTCTTTCATTACTGGCATCCGGAGAGCAGACGAAGAGGGATCCGGAATTGTTAACCCGCTTGCATCAACTTCGTCTTCGTCGAGCCAATCGGCATCCTCAGACGATGTTTCACAGCGACGCACAATGCAGAGAAGCTCATTTGCCCTTCTTGCAGCAAGTCGCTGTGGCCGTACTCGACTTTCACGAAGGTCTTGGGCAGTCTTGCCATGCATGTAACGATTGTGCATTTGCACACTCTTGTGGGATGTAAAAAAAAAACCCACAGGTTGAACATACTCGGTTCTTTAGGTCGGATTGTACTGATGGGCAAAATAAATCGTAAGGCATCTGCTTAAACCCTTCTAGAGGAGGCGACAGATCAACAGACAACCTCACAAGAAGTGGCGAAAACTTGCATGATCCCCTGTCTATCTGACTAGGTACCACGAACTTGTTTGCGGTTTGAAGGATTGGGCAGGGTGGCGGCAGAAAAGTTTTTGGAAAGACAGATTTTAATGCACTCCTCAAGCGGGAACAGCAGGATTCATCCGTGCATTAAATAACTTGCAATAAATATTGCGATTCACGGACGTGAGCGCTATACCACGCCATATTAGGGTCTGATGGATCCTGCAAGCTATCTTCAGGGTTTCTATATTCCGCCGAAACATCGTAGTTGTCAATTTTCATACAGTCGGTCGAGTGCTTGGAGCACATAAACGAAAAGGGTTGCCATCTTGGGAGAACAAAATACGAACAATTCAATCGGGGATCCTCCATAAAAAATAAACGAAAAGGGTTGCCAACTTGGGAGATTTTAATTCACTAGTTTTTTTATTAACCTTTCAGACCAATCGTCTTTCGTACCACAACATTACTGTTGTGATGAGAGAAAATCTCACACATAGAAAACAGTGTATTTTGAATATCAATACCTATATAATTTCTAATATGGCGATTGGAGTCTACGTTGACAACCGAAGTATAACGAAGCCATCCGAATAGCGGTATGTTTTGTTTTAACTACTTTACTGGAGTGACGAGAAAAACTATCACAGCTGTTGATAAATAAATAAATAAATAAATAAATATATATATATATATATATATATATATATATATATATATACATACACACACACACACACACTAGATAATGTCCGGCATGCGTTGCAATATGCCTCAATCAATTTTTTAATTTTTTAAACGTATACTAAGCATCTCTCTTTATCTATCTAATTATCTATATCTCTCTCTATCTTTCTATTTATATATCTATCTCTCTATATATCTTTCTACATATCTTTCTATATATATCTTTCTAGCGGACCCGACAGACATTGTCCTGCCTAAATGTACTTTTTGTGAGATATGGATATGGCGGTAAGTATTTCTACGCTGGACATTTTGTATCTTCTCATTATACATACCCCTCCTCTTGGGCATGCCACTGCCGTTACCAAAAACCTTTCCCATGGTTACGCAGAAGGCAACAACAATGCAAAAGCCCGTTGCCATGGAGGCTAAATCAACAATGCTTAGTTTTTTTTGCTTTTAAAGCGTGTTTTTTTAGTTTTTTCTTAACTCAGAATCGAGATAAAATATCCAATTGTGAATCCAAACCATCCTCGAATCCCCGTGAACTCACACACAAAATTTCATCAAAATCGGTCCAGCCGTCTAGGAGGAGTTCAGTGACATACACACGCACACAAGAAATATATATATATATATATAAAGATATATATATATATATATATATATATATTGATTTACGTTTGGAGTTAAAAAAAAACAATATTCACTAATCCTGTAAAGCAAGCAGAAGCAATTTTGTGAAGGTAAAAAAAAATTTAAGCTATCATGCCATTTTAAATTTTGAGAAAAAAAAGTTTTAAAAAATGCGTGAAAGAATCTGTCTCTACGCGACCGTTCTGAAGGGTTTAAAAAAAAAAACAATGTGACGTAACGCGTAGGTCCCTCCCCTGTAACGTTTTACAAGACCCCCCCCCTCCCCCCCAAATTCGTTACGTAATACTTGAACGCTCCCTAATACATGCGTGCCATTATAACAGTTGCAGTAGGTAGTCATTTTACTACTAATTACATAATTATAATCTACTATACATTAAAAATATTAAATGGAGAAAGTTTACCACCAAATATCAATTGATTTGTGAGTAAATTATTTTAAAAATCTTACGGTGGATCATATAATAAGTTTTTTATTCGCAGTTTTGTTAAAAATTTTAACATAAATGCTGACTTACATAGCGTCGAACATGATCATATTTAAAAAACAGTGAAAATTTAAATCAAATAGGTTAACATAATAATTATGCTAAAAACATATTCCACTGTTTGACAAAATATCAAGAAGTCAAAATTATATAGGAATCTATCCATTGCTATGTACAGCATCCAAAAAAAAAAAATACTTTCGGCACAGTCTACAGGCGTGCGTAGATTTCGTAGTACCTGTTTCTTCTGAAAATATATTGGAAACATAAATAAAAATTATGAATATTTTAATAAGTTAATAAAAGATAACTCATGAACCCGTAGCTAACACAAGTCTGCAATATAAAAAGAAGAAAAAAAAAACAACACAAAATTGAGAAATATGTCAACACCACCGTAAAAAACCGCAAAACCAATTCTTTCAAATAAACTTAAAATTAAGCTGAACCGGTGGAAATTTAATCCATCACAAGTTTTTACAGATACAAAGCATTCCAAAGATACATACCTCAGTTCCAGAATTGAACATAAATATAAATTATAAATACAGAAGTCGCCGAGACGTAAACAAAATCTCATCGCACTCTGGAAACTAAGTACGGCTGCTGGACACGAGATGGCATTGTAATCGCTGCGTCAAGCAGGTGGCGCTGATGTGCGGTGAGCAAGGGAACTACCTCAAAATATCGCTCTTTTTCTGTCTAGACACGCGATTAGAAAAAAAAGTGCCTTATCACACCATGGGGAATAATAAATCACTCTTTCAATCATACGTTATCTATAGTTTGCTGAAATTTTGTATGAGGGAAAGGAAGTGATATCTAACATCAGAGCCAGAGAATGTTTTGTAACGGTAAAAAAAATTGAATGTTGCCATCATGCTAAATTGCTAAACAAACACAATACCAACACATCTGCAAGAAAATAGCGGTAAACTTTATTATAACTGTACTGAGCAGGGAAGGGGGGGGGGGGGGGGGGGTAGGAGGGAGTTCTAATTTTGACTTCAAGAATGAACATGGCAAAGATTGAAGAGACCAATTCCCCTACTTCTTACCCCCATGTTTATAACTACATACCATAGGTATCACTTGCTATATACTCGTAATATTAATTACACAAATGTTAGGAATCTGTGAATCGTATTTTGTTTGATTATTTAAGATGTGACTGATTTCAATGATGATTTTTTCCCCGAATATTTTTAATACAGATAATGTCGCTAAATGATTTTGTTGACATTCTCTTTTTTTTCCCTCCTGTTTTACTTGTGCATTTTTGTCAGACCTTCATACAAAAAAAATGCAGTTTCAGAATTTATCACCATTCATTTCTTAGTCCGTCTAAAATGTAATCGGTAAGAGGTGAATAAAATATTTGAAGAAAAATAATAGCAAAATTAATAAAGTGTTTTTTTAAAAAAAGCTGTTAAACTTCTATGCTAAGTATCGTTGTGCATTCATTACACGCGTATAAGAATAGATATGATACGCTTCATTTTCGTAAACTGCATAGCTATGTTGCTATATCTGTAAGACATGTTAACAAGGTAAGACAACCTAAAATAAACCATTTTATAAAATCATATTATTTTGTTATCATTAAGAAATTAAAATATCATTCGTACCAAATATATTTCCATGATTTATAAATTAGTAAAAAAAACAGTTTTGGGAAATGCCCTAAAATTCACAGAGTTTTGTTTTCTTTCTCTTATGAAAATACGTTCTGATTAATAAGATTATTTTGAAAAGTTAAGTCAGTCTGAATCGTGATTTAAATCACGTTTTACCATTCACTGTATTGTATTCATATGAAAAAACCGTAGGCAAGTTATATAAAATACATACTCTTTTATTGCTTAGTTGTAATGTCCAAAACCTGACAAAAATTTGTAAATTAGAAAGCTTTAAAGAAAACAAATTTTCTGTCAGGCAGTCCTTTTCATCTCTAGGCCCTATAGAGAAAATCATTATAAATCATTATTGTTAGAAAAATTAGCTTAAAATGTTTTCTGATATCGGATTGTGTTTGTTATGCTAACTTTTATTCTTCCCAATTACAGGTAATAAGATCTTCAGCATAATAGTCTGCAGACGTTAAATTTTAGCTTTTTATCTGTAGAATCGTAATATTTAAATGTGATTTTTATGTTGCCCTATATTTAGAAAGTTTTGGTTGTTTGATTTTGTGTTAAAATTTGTTGAGGTCTTCAAAGGTTGAAGTTTTCAAGGACCGGTTTTAGTTTTAGTTCTGTTAAATCAATGTTGGATTAAAAAAAAAAAAAATGCGTAGTCAAAATAGCATGACATAAACAAACAACATTAGTAATTGATGTAAGTATAAAAAAATGTATGCGAGTCTTTCAGTACTTGCAGTGATGTGTAAACAGCTAACCTCGGAAACGACAAAAGGGGGGGGGGGGGGGGTCCCCACGTGACCTTGTGCCTATGAGGATGGCCACAAGGTCGATCTACTAGCGCTCACCAAGCGCATATACTCGTCTACCCGGGCACATACGGTGTGCATAGCTTCGGAATAAAAAAAAATGGATGTCTGTAAAGTCGGTTTACGGACGATAGTTTAACGTGACAACGTCATAACAAAACATTGATGAAATTATTGCATACTTTTATGAATAAAATTGAATCATTTTTATTGAATTATCACTATTTGGTAAGGATACAAAGAAGGAGTGAAATGAAATCTACAATTTAATTGATAAATTTACTTTTATATGCACTCATTATTCAAATATGTTTATTACTTTAACGAACAGATTATTTTAACTATAACTTTTATACATGTTTGCTATTTAACTTCTTCCAATCTGTGTTATTCTGTTAAGGATAGGACGATGATAGGAAAAGTAGGAAACGAATAGGAGTGTTTCAAGGATGATGTGAAGGAAAATGGCTTACCCAACACTAAGATGCAGTCAAAAATAATATATTTGCGCCACGGACTCTGCAGCAATGCTAGGAAAAACGGGTTAGCAAAGAGCAATGAAAATGTTACATTGAAATGCTTGAAAACAGAATTACGCCACGGACTCGGTCGCAATGCTAGGAGGTTCAGGTTAGCAAAGAGCAATATAAAATGAGCGTAACGGGACACAGCGAAACGGGACAATGTGCGTAACGGGACACTTTTTCGTGAGTGCAACCGGCGTTCATCGATTTATTCGACGTTGTCACGTCAAAAAAAAAAACACCACGATTATAAAACTACTTAAGATATCACAGTTGTGTCTGTCTGTTTAAGGAAAATCATTTAAGAATACGCAGAAGGCAGACGAGTTGTTTTGTTTCCGTAGGACGTTTTTAAACTGTATCTCCAGGAGAGTGAAAATGGGCAAAACCAATAATTAGGCAAGAAACTCCTGGTACGCATTATTGAAAGCACTCAAAAAAGGGTCTTGCATTACATCTTTATCTTCATTTCTTCAACATGTTAACGTAAGGGCTACCACTTGAATCTCAAGGTTGTCCCGTGCAGGACGAGAAGACTGCTTGCTACCCAGGGCCGGACTTAGGGGGAGGGCAACCGGGGCGAAAGCCCCGGGGCCTCCACAAACGGAGGGCCCCCACAAATCCTTTGATATTCTTTTTTCGCTGTTTTACCTTTACCTACAGTACTTTGTACATACATGATTATATTATTGTTAAATATTAACAGAAATATTCATTAACACTAAAATTTAATTTTCATATAATTCTTGTCTCCGATTATATTTATGTATGTTTTTTTTAATGCTAAGAGAATCTACTTGATTTCACAATAAATTATTTATTGGAAAACTCGACTGAAAAAAAAAATTGTTCGTTTTATTTGGAAAATAATTTGGGGCCAGTGGGCCTCCGCTCCTCTGTTGCCCCGAGGCCTCCAGACCTCTGAATCCGGCCCTGCTGCTACAGCGCTAGAAGCACCAGCGAGCGTCGCGCTTATCATCCCCGCCTCCACCGACCGCAGATAAGCCCCTAACCAGGTCGGGGCCCCCTTAAAAAGACACGTTTGAGATCGTCTGCACGATTATAATTCCGAGGAGAGAGAAAACCAGAAGCAACATCTCGACCGACGAACTTCGCAGTTAAACATCGTCGGAGACGAAACGTTTGACAGCGCGAGAGAGCTGGTCCTCGGGAGGCGGGAATGTGAAGCCTTCTTCTCGCAGACGAGAGAGCCAAAAACCCGAAGTTCCCCCGAAGTTCATGCTTTTTTTCTTCCGTATCTTTAACGTAGCTATCCTAACCAAATCAACCGTCCACAATGTTTTAAAGTATTTATAATGTAGCTAACCTAACCTAATTGACCATTATTATCTTTGAAAGATTTGTGCAATGGGAGTGCATGACTTGATGTAAGTTTTTGGACATACGCCATTGCTAGAGACCTGCAAAATTCGCGGTTACGATGGCCTTCAGGATAGACTGCACATACCCCTGTACACTCGGGCAAATAACGCAAGTTCATTGGCTGCCGACTTGTAAGTCGTCTCAGCTGGTTTGTCTGTGATTCGATCCTTCTTTGGTTGAGGGTTTATAACTGGTTGAGATTCGTCCAGATGAACAGTAAGCCAATAGCAAAATTATCTACGAGGTATATGTGTTTGAATTCTAGCCTATCGCCGAATGAATCCGCGAATTTTGCAGGTCTCTAGCCATTTCTAAGCACTTTTTCTGTAGAAGAAAACTAAAAACTAAAAAATAAATAAATAAAATAACCAAAAGATAAAAAACACAAATTAAGCCAAAAATGGCTGTTGTCAACAGGATATAAACACCACAAATTATTCCGTAACAGTAATATGGTCAACAAACAAAGAAAAATGTACTAAGAGAATGAAAGAAAGAAAAACACAAATGATGACGACACAAAAATAATGAACCCAAAAAAATTCAGCACAACGGTTGAAACGAGACAAAATACACGACAAAACTCGTTTCAACCGTTGTGCTCAATTTTTTTGGGTTCATCATTTTTGTGTCGTCATCAGTTGGGGTTTTTTTTTTTTTCGTTCTCTTAGTACATTTTTCTTTGTTTTTCTTTGTTTGTTGACCATATTCCTGTTACGGAATATTTTGTGGTGTTTATATCCTGTTGACAACAGCAATTTTTTTGCTTTATTTGTGTTTTTTGTCTCTTGGGTATTTTTATTTATTTATTTTTTTAGTTTTTAGTTTTCTTCTACAGAAAAAGTGCTTAGCAATGGCGTATGTCCAAAAACTTACATCAAGTCTAGTTGGCCATTAGTATCCTTTTATCAACACCGCCATATTTATTTACAATGAACGAAAAAAAAAAAAAAAACACCTGAGGATACACGATCGGGCGTTTGGCTCTCTCGTCTGTGAAAAGAAGGCTTCCCGACGGGAATAAGCTACATTCAGGCGGCGACTGAATTCCCTAGCAGCCCAACCCAAACGAGGCTGGAAGCTGGGGGGGGGGGGGGGGGGGGAAGAAAAATGGCCTCGCTCGTGCGAGGAAAACAGAAGGGGCAGAATTCCAGTGATCGCGAGCCACAGCCTCAGTGACCCTCTCCGTTCCGCGAAGCCCCGCCCACAGTGACGGAGGTCGGTCCGCCGCAGATATGCCAAGACGTACTTACCAACCAGTTGGCATGCGTGCAATTGTATCAGGACCCCACGTACCATTTGCCACGCGTGAATACAAAAAGTTTCTGACGACGACACGTACCGATAGTAATTTGTCCATGATTTTTTTTTAAATTCTTTTTATCTAAATGTAAAAAGATGTGTTTTAAAAATTACACTTCTTTTTGATTTAAGACACCGAACTATTTTTGAAATTTATTGTAACAAAAATTAATGAAATAAATACTCAGTATTCCATATTAAAATTAACATGTGTAGAAAATTATTTTACTTAATTTGGTAAATAATTGAAGTTGTTAAGGAAAATCGATAAATTGCTGAATGTTTTTTAATTTATTAATTTTAATTATTCGTTAGATAATAATGAAATAATTTATAATGCAATAAATTATACACACGGGAATATAACCTTTCTTATATAAATACAGTTGAAATTTTTTTTAATACGATCTGCATCACTATAATTCACAATAAATAATTTTTTTTTTGTTACATGGACCAGTATTCAATATCAATAACTAAAATTTCTGAACGCGACTCACACGTAGTTTCGTAGCCCGCCGCTAGAACTCGCTACCCGAGCAGCTACGTCACTATAGAACCATTCAATTTGACAAGTGAACGGTTAAACAGTATAATTAAACGTCTCCGATAAAAACGAAACAAACAAAAATTATGGGGGAAAAAAATAAGAAACTCCGGCTCGGAGCTGATTTTCTGCAAGGAATTTTATTAAAAATACTGCCCACCTTGTTGAAATTCATCAAAAAGGTTCATACTATATAATTTCCGCACACGTTAGATGACTATAAATTATGAGGTATTAAAGGATAGTTGTACTATTTTAAAGTTTTATTTTTTGTTACCTATGGGATTCCCTGAATTTCATTTCCTGACAAACGTAATTTATTTAATATTACTTTAAAATGTTTACAAAAAGAGTCTGTACACGGGTTTATGTTGCTAGTCCGCCATCTTGAGTACTTCCACTAGTGGGTATATTAGTAATCGAGTTCAGAGAGAGAGAGAGAGAGAGAGAGAGAAAGAATCGTGTTTGTCATGGGAGTGAAAAATCTTTGTTTACTTCTATACTAATGATCGCAGGCTTTCAAGGCCATTGTCTGAAGTAGCTTGGCTTCTGGGTTGTAGCCGTGTCCTTGGCGAATAATTCACCGACGTTTCGGTCGACATTGCAGTCGCCATCATCAGGGAGCATTTACCTACTTCTACACTTCTTTAGTCGCAGGGACAGCATTCGACGCGACTGGTGGAGATACGTCCCCCGGGGCCGCACCACAACGCCGAAATACCACAACGCCGAACGTACAATAACGCCGAAAACCATAACGCCGAATTCCAAATTGACTACAACGCCGACAGCTAGAAAACTGCTGTGTACCACAACGCCGAAATACATTAACGCCGAAAAATGTCTTTGCAGGACTGCCACAAAG
Source organism: Bacillus rossius redtenbacheri (assembly GCF_032445375.1). Classification (NCBI taxonomy): domain Eukaryota; kingdom Metazoa; phylum Arthropoda; class Insecta; order Phasmatodea; family Bacillidae; genus Bacillus; species Bacillus rossius. The sequence goes on along the minus strand of NC_086340.1, from coordinate 16,151,281 downwards.
GTTAGGTTAGGTTAGGTAAGGTTAGGTTGGGTTAGGCTAGGTTAGGCTAGCCTAGGTTAGGTTAGGTTAGGTTGTGGTATTTCGGCGTTAAGATACATTTAAGAAACACATACATTCATTCAGTTGTTTTTTCATTTTGCTCCTGTGGCCTCGCCTTCCCGCAGTAATATTTTTCGGCGTTTCTGTATTTCGGCGTTGTGGTACACAGCAGTTTTCTAGCTGTCGGCGGTTGCGGTCAATTTGGCGTTATGGTATTCGGCATTATTGTACGTTCGGCGTTGTGGTAACGACCCCCCCCCCCCCTCTAAACGCCTTCCTGGAGCTCCTATCGCAATGACGCGGTGGTCCGAGAAGAGCTGTGTCTTTCGCCGTGCGGAAACCACGCCTTCGAAGGCCCACGTCCTGCGAGAAGGGCGACCGCGCATGTGCGCGTGTGTGTGTTCCTCGCCCGAAAACACCCGAACTTATCGGTCGTGTGTGCTCAACAAGTGATGAAAAAAAAAGGGGGGGGGGGTTGGGCAGGCGAAGTATTCTTTTATCTTCTTAGCGCCTCCCTCGCAGAAAACAAAACAAACATGAGCCTTCGTTCTCCCAAGGCCAACGCCGTTAAGGGGCCCGCCTCGTCAGGGGTGTATGTGTGTTAGTGAGGCGGGATGATAAGCGCGACGCTCGCTGGTGCTTCCAGCGCGGTATAGCCTCTAAGCGCAAGACTCTGAATTGGCGCGCAGTCTTCTCGTCGTCAATTGATAACTGTGAAATTTGTGTGGTGACCGTATTTTTATATTACGGGGAAATGAAGATAAAGGTGTAATGCAAGTCCCTTAAGTGCTTTCAAGAATCTGTACCACTTGTTTTACACCTAAAAATTACTCTGAAAACATGCGTTTCAGCCATTTTAACTCTTCCAGAAATACAGTTTAAAAACATGATCGAAAATCAAAAGTACTTTTCGGGCCTCAGCGAAATCTTAAATGCTTTTCGTAAGCATACCCGCCACTCGGATATCTTGAGTAGTTTTGAAATCGCGTTGTTTTTTCCTGAAGCTCTGCGCACCGTGTGTGTGACCAGGTAGGCGGGCCCCTTAAAGAAACCCCTATTTTTTGTGTCTTGGAATGCCGGCCTTAGTGCAATATCATGAGCGTGAAAAGCCTCCTCAAACCACTGAATGCAGGATTGATACCAGAAGGGGTGGAGGAGGGTGAGAGGGGGCGAGGCATGTATAGGCCTTACCTTCGACGGCGACGGAGGCGAAGTGGCAGTCCGCGCCCAGGCTGTTCTCGACGCTCACCACGTACTTGCCGCTGTCGTCGGCGGTGATGCTGTCGAGCGCGAGGCAGGCGACCCCCTCGCTGGCCCACATCTGCACGCGGTCGCTCGCCACCAGCTCCCGTCCCTGCGACGACAACACTCGTCATCACCCACGACGATAATACCACATGCGACATCAACAACACACTCGTCATCACCCACATCGATCATACCTCCTGCCGCGACGACAACACACTCGTCATCACCCACAACGATTATACCTCATGCCGTAACAAAAACACACTCGTCAGCACCCACAACTATATGGCCTCATGCCGCGACGACAAAAACACACTCGTCATCACCCAGAACGATAATACCTCAAGCCGTTACAAAAACACACTCGTCAGCACCCACAACGATATGGCCTCATGCCACGACGACAACAACACACTCGTGATCACCCACAACGATTATACCTCATGCCGCGACAACAACAACACACGTGGTCACGCACACCGATGAAGCTGGGTTTACGATTGATTTCCTTAAGAACTATAACTTAACATCGAGCACACGATTAAGTCAAAACTACATTTTCCAGTTTATGATTGACATAGAAGTCGTTAATTCCAACCAATCACAGCACAAAACACATGGTCGGCCATTGTTCGTAATGGAGAAGCAGGTTTGAAATAGGTTATTGACAAATGGGATATCTATTTTTTCGAAATGGATGATGATTACAAATTACAAATATACGAATTCTAACCAAAAATACTGCCTCTCTCGGTACAATACCAAGACATAAATTTCCGGCTGAAAGGTTCCGGTTTTTTGTGATTGGTCGCTTCCCTTAAGTCTTAACGAAAAATATAAAATATAACCATTTCTGTTAAGTCTTAAGTCATCATATGGTTCGCACACGACCCGTCAAAATTCACACACGACAATCATAAACCATTGCACTAGTTTACATAGAGTCACATGGTAAGTACACGTCTAAGTCTTAATTCTTGATTCTTAATTTTCAATCGTAAACCCACCTTGATAGCTCATGCGACGACAACAACACACTAGTGATCACCCACAACGATATGGCCTTGTAACCTTTGCTTATCACTTACAACCAAAATGTCACAATACCCGCCCCCAGCTGGGTACTAACGTGTATAAAAATTTTTAAAATCTAAATGCAGAAAAATTGCTCTGCCCAAAATACTAACAGTTCCAGAGCCCAAACCACGTATAAAACCCACAAATCAGAATGGGGGCAGACTTAAAGAAAATATTACAAAATGTTAATATCAAAATTAATTCAAAAGCTTTAAAAAATTCTTTACAGCAGAAATGACAGCAGAAAATAATAGATAGGATCAGTTTGGTACAGCTAAGAAATTTATTTCCCTTAAAAAGAAAAATAACTTTGCCAAACATATGTATGACGTGTTCTGAAAAAAACATTACATTACGTAAAGCACGTCTCATAAATAAGTTGATCCCATTACAATAACGTATTAGGCAATTCATACATTCCTTATATAGTAGATGAGATTATATTTAGTCCAACTTCGTTGCCACACTCCATGTAAATATCATTACTTCCTATAATATATTTCCTATATTCCCTACCCGGAACGTACATTTATATAACTATAAAATATTTGAGCATAAAATTTAAAGTTTAAATACGTTACCAAAAAAAATTAAGAACAATTTCAAAACCTTTTCTGGGGTCAAGCAAAACTTAGATTAAAATATTAAATTTACAAAGAAATACGCCGGGAGCTCCCATGTGAAGTAAATTCCGGCTCCGGCATATAAACATGATACAGCCTCATGCCACGACGACAACAACACACTCGACATCACCCACAACGATAATACTTCATGCGACATCAACAACACACTGGTGATCACCCACGACGATAATACCTCATGCCGCGACCGACAACAACACACGTGGTCACGTACACTGATGATACCTCACGCCGCGACAACAACACACTCGTGTTCACTTCCAACGCTCGTAGCGTCCAGCTTAACGTAAGGTCGACGATAAACGTCCACGTCGTCGCAGACGTCGACGGAATGAATGGGCAGAGTTGGGGGGGGGGGGGGGGGGGGGAACTGGACCACCCCGAGGAAACCCGCCGGCAACGTCCTCCCACGGTGCCCATCTCGCAAAATATTTCGGTGTCGACCCCGAGGAGAATCGAACACTCGGCCCCCTACCCAACGAGAGAACAGAACACAGCAATTGCTGAAGCCACACTGCAAAAAAAGAAAAGAAAGAGTGATGGAGGAGAGCAAATGGCGAAGGTCAACTGCTAGATTTATTTTACGAGCGGCAAATACTTGCGACCTCATTGCGAAGAATGATCTCTGATCTCCTAAGATTGAAACAACGTACCTATTCATCCTCAAACACGCGGAGTAGTACCATGCCTGATCTACACTTAACTGCACATACAGGCTCAGGAGATCGTATGTTAAGTGGTAAAAGGTTAGGTCAGTCAAATCAATATGGTTGAATCGTTCTTTAGTATGCTCCCCAGAATGAAAATTACAAAGTTGCACGAGTGTTTTTTTTTTTTGCTTGTTACTGACGAAGTTTTTCGTAAAGTATACAGTGCACGTATCACGCGAAATACTCATTATTTTTCATATTTGAATTTTTTATATTTTTAGTTTAATGTTATAATAATTCGTCATGATTACTTTCAATTTCAAATAGAAACGGTAATTTTTTTATAGTCAAAACCTATTAATATCTTCTACTCCCTCGTTTTGTATAAACTTAAAAAAAAAACTGTATTTTTTTCCAGTCATTAGAATTCCAAAGACGTGCTGCTATCTTGTGGCCATCATATCATCTATTTGTTCACCGCACCAAAATCGACTGCGGCGATTCACATTGTTCCAGCCCGCCAATAGAAATGAACCCAAACATTTCTGCGACAAAGCTGCTGCCTGTTGTCGCAGATTGGAAATGTTTTAACCATATAGTTCACGCGGGGGACGCACCACAACGCCGAACGTACAGTAACACCGAAAACCATAACGCCGAATGCCAAATTGACTACAACGCCGACAGCTAGAAAACTGCTGTGTACCACAACGCCGAAATACATTAACGCCGAAAAATGTCATTGCAGGACTGCCACAAAGGTTAGGTTAGGTAAGGTTTGCACACAATTTCATTCAGTTGTTTTTCATTTTGCTCCTGTGGCCCACCCTCCCCGCAGCAAAATTCTTCGGCGTTAATGCATTTCGGCGTTGTGGTACACAGCAGTTTTCTAGCTGTCAGCGTTGCGGTAAATTTGGCATTCGGCGTTATGGTATTCGGCGTTATTGAACGTTCGGCGTTGTGGTAACGACCCGTTCACGCGAACGAAAGGCGTGCAGACCCAGTAGGTCATTGGATCGCGGGTCGAAAGAGCAGAACGGTGAAATTGGACATGGGGGACTTTTATTCGACGGTTTGATCGGCTCTAGGAGAGCGACCGGCGTCACAAAAGCAGCGCCGACGTAAACACCCTACCCGCGTCATCGGATCATCGAGAGGAGAGGCGCTCGCTAGGCCAGACGTGAATCGTTCGGGGGAAAGTAGGGCACGCGCACGCGCTCCCTGACAGGCCCGTCTCTGTGTAGCATCTCGCGGCATCTGCCTGCCTCTCTCGGGGCCAGACACACTTCACTCAGTGCTGCGCCCTTGCGAGCGGCGAGGACACCACGTGCGACCTTGCCGCGGTCTAAGGGCGCGGTTACACGGGAGTCTGAACTACTTCAGGTGAACATGTTCAGCTGTTGAGTGCGGTTACACACAGTCTGAACATGTTTCGTTCGAGGCCATTTCTCATTTAACTTAAACAGGTTGGCAAAGTAGTTCAGATCGACATATCTTCTACATTAGCCTCTGATTGGCTGGTTAGAATATAAACAGTCTTTTGCAGAAATTCTAGATGGAAAGTGTTTCTGGCACAAGTTCGAGTAATATTTTACCGAATGCAACAAAAAAAAACAACAGATAATTACATATATTTTTTAATTTATCCTGACCTTAATTTTCTTAAAACTGAGATAGGTACTCTCGCTCAAAAAATAATAAAAAATAAGTTTAAAAATTTTACTGTGCATGTTTGAATTCCCGATTTGTAAAAAAATATTGAGCAATATGTAAACACATTTCATTTCTGCTGATACTGCTGTATAAACAAGTGAGAAAATCCCGCGTTTTCTGGATGCAATTAAAAAATAGAGATCAACAACACAGTCATTCGTTGACAGTAGACAATCGGTTTTAGAGCTAAACACACTTTTCAGCAACTACCGTGTAACCGCACACTTTCGCGTTTGTAAACGTGTTTACTTAAACATGTTCACCTGAAGTAGTTCAGGGTCCCGTGTAACCGCGCCCTAAACCACGGGCACCCACATTCGATTACGGGCCCTGGACCCAAAGATTAGAGAAAGTTACAGATGGAGCATAAGGGCGTATGTCCCGTTCCAGGTCATGATTTTAGATTTATATTAATCACTGATCAACTTTTAGTTATTTTCAATCGTTTAACTTTCACGAAATGAAAAATATATATAGTTTCATACATTTTTGCATAATTAGCTGCCAAAGTTACATTTTTAACCTTTTTGGGTTTTACAAATAAGGAGAATTTAATTTATTGCAGAAATGAAACTTTTTAGGATTAACTGCAATCTCCCTCTCTTTTCTATGACGGCAATGCCACTGGCTACTTCAAGAAATGGTTTGCATTTCTATCACAAAAACACATTTCATGTTTCTTGGCTGTCAAGATCATAAAAATTTTGAGAATTTTGAAATGTCAGGTAAAATTAATTAATATTTTCTAAAAGAAATGCAAACCATTTCTTGAAGTAGCCAGTGGCATTGCATATAATCCTAAAAAGTTTCAGTTCTGCAATAAATTAAATTCTCCTTATTTGTACAACCCAAAAAGGTTAAAAATGTAACTTTGGCAGCTAATTATGCAAAAAGTACCTATGCAACTATATATATTTTTCATTTCGTGAAAGTTAAACGATTGAAAATGTCTAAAAGTTGATCAGTGATTAATATAAATCTAAAATCATGACCTGGAACGGGACATACGCCCTTAAGCTCTGAGCACTGTGGCCAGTTTGTTCACGTAAGAAGATGGCGGCCATTTGTTTATATAAGTATATAGAAATGTATTTTACTACATACTCTTGTACGCAATCAAATTCTACAGTTATGCGCTACATTATAATTGCATGGTTATATCTTACCTACGCTCTTTTTAAAATTGTATTTAACATGAAAATACAGGCTATAATTAAGGTTACTATTTTTTTTAAAGTCCCAACTATGCTTTGTTTATAAAATTATTTAACTTTAAAATAACCACAGCAAGTATCCATTTATTAATATTTATTTCACACACTAAGATAAAAATTAAAATAGTTACAGAAAATTAAAATTAGCTGTATATCTGTAAAAATCTTCTAAAATTTAATTGGATAAAAAATATTCAATTTATTTTTAGTTTGTAAACATTTAAAAACAAACGGGGCTGGACCCCCCTCCCCCCCCCCCAAGGCCCGGGCCATGGACCCAGGGGTCCACCCTGCCCCACCCTTGTGGGGACCATGGTCTACACTGAGACGTATTTCATTCCACACGCTCCATCTCGTCGGATTTACCAAAAAAATAAATCAATATAGTACACGTACAGCACTCGCCAGAGTACTTGTAGCGTCTGACCTCGCACACGAAAATTTAACGTAGAATTATTTTTAAAAATAAACACACACCCAAATTGCGTTTTTTTTTCCAACTAAATTTCTGGTACGCGAATCACACGTAGTTACAGCACCCACCGCTAGAATTCACTGAATGGAGCGCCTACGTCCGACTATCGAATCATGCGAAATCCTGAACTGTTTAACGAAACGGTTCCGATAAAAGTGAAAAAAGAGACTTTACAACAAGTAATATTATTACTGTAACGATTTCATTTGTCTTTGTGAAGTGTGATTCACGTCAATGGCGGCTCCGGGAAGACCTCTCGTGCAGGGCTTTCACACACAGGGGGATGTGCAGTTAATAATCATGACATTGCCCTTTGGGATATTCACAAAATATATGGTCTCAAATACTGAAATTTACTATTTTCGTACAAATTTCGATTGAAAGAAGAGTTTAGCACATTAACGAAAGTATTTAAGTTAACATTAATATTCCCTTCAAAGAAATAAGAAGTGAAATTTGGGCTCGGAAGGGGCTATCGCCCCCTGCGCCCTTCCTCTGGAGCCGCGCTTGGTTCACGCGCATCTGCCACATCGCGGTTACACACTTCCTATACATTTCCGAGATGACTCCTGCCAAGTGCCGTACACCAAGATGGCGCCTCTGTGTAATTGTGGAAGGGGGAGACATAAGATGCACATAAAGTTTGGTTACTGCCCGAACACGCCCGAATAATTCACCTACGGCCAACTTCGGGATTTTTTTATTTTTGCGCAGGAAAAATGAATTAAAATATCAAAAGTGGTCGGTTAGGTTAGCTACATTAAAAAAATTAAAACACTATGGACGGTTAGTTAGGTTAGTATAGCTACATTAAAATAAACAGAGAAATATAAATATATATAAATAAACCCGAGGTTGGCCGAAGGTGAATTGTTCGGATGTAATCGGGAATGGCAGAACTTTATGTGCATCTTAGTCCAAGTGCCCAACCCCCGCATGGTAGACTCTTTTCTACTCTGTCCAACACTTCATCCAGACCATCCTCTGTCTCCTGTATTCTCCTACACGTAATGCATGCCAATTTGCATCCCGCATGAATGTGCCCAGGGTTTCCCCTGTGTCTATGCAGGTTTTACCTGGGCCCAACCTATCTCTAGTTATAGTCTAGATTTAAGAGCGAGGGGAGTTAGTCATGGCACCAATCGTTGCCATGGCTGGCCAATCCCCTCCTAGCACATGATGCATGCGACCCTCTCCCTGCATGGCTAATGCCAGCATGACTAGGCGTATAGGCTTCGGCCTGAGACGCACCTAGGTCCCTCCCTAACCCGGACCCCTCCAAAATACACTAGGTTTTAGTTAGGTTAGAAAAAAAAATAATTGTGCATCTTAGGCTTCCCGTTGTTGAAGGCGAGGAGCACTCACCGCTCGCAGCCAGCGCGCGCGCGGCTCGGGCCAGCCGGTGTAGGCGGCGCGCAGCAGCACGCGGTCCCCCACGAGCGCCGTCGTGTCGCAGGGCCCGCTGAGCAGCGCGGCGGGGCTCTGCTGCTGCTGCTGCTGCTGCTGCTGCTGCTGCTGCTGCTGCTCCCCCAGCAGCTGCAGCTCGGCGCAGCAGCGCGCGGCGCCCATCTCGCACGTGACCGGCCCGGCGTCGCGCGCCAGCACCGGCTCCACCGTCAGCGAGCTCTCGTCGCCGCGGGTCTCCACCTGCACTCGTCACCACAAACACACGAATTATCATCTCTTCTAAGTTACGTGTTTCTAAGTTATGACAGTTCTAAGTTATGACAGTTATAAGTTATGACAGTTTTAAGTTACGTGTTTCTAAGTTATGACAGTTCTAAGTCGCGTGTTTCTAAGTTATGACAGTTCTAAGGTGCGTTTTTCTAAGTTATAACAGTTCTAAGGTGCGTTTTTCTAAGTTTTAACATTTCTAAGTCACGTGTTTCTAAGTTATGACCGGTCTAAGTGGCGTGTTTCTAAGTTACGACAGTTCTAAGTTGCGTGTTTCTAAGGTATGACAGTTGTAAGTCACACGTTTCTAAGTTATGACAGTTATAAGTCGCGTGTTTCTAATGTATGACAGTTCTAAGTCCCGTGCTTATAAGTCATGACAGTTCTAAGTTGCGTGTTTCTAAGTTATGACAGTTCTAAGTAGCGTGTTTCTAAGTTATGACATTTCTAAGTTGTGTGTTTCTAAGTTATGACTTTTCTAAGTTGTGTGTTTCTAAGTTATGACAGTTCTAAGTTGCGTGTTTCTGAATTGTTATGTTTGGAAATTTGTGTTTATTTTATGTGATTTGGCATTGTGTGTTTCTGAGCTATTTTGTTAGGCTTCAGGTGTTTCTAAATTGTGTGTTTCTTATTTATGCCTGGTCTAAGTTGTATGTTTCTAAGTTATGTATTTCTAAGTTATGTGTGAATCCCGCAGAAATAACTTCACAACAATGCTGCCTCAGAGTTCGTCAACACAGCAGCTGCAAAATTGCTACCTCTGTGCTCATCTGCATATCAGATACAACAGTCCAACAATGCAGCAATGCTGCCTCAAAGCTCATTATCAAAGAAGCAACAACGACGCAACAATGCTTCCTCAACGATGATTACCATGTAGCCACATGTCTCAACAATCTGCATCAGCGCTCATTACCAAAGTGGCAATAACTATGCATCAATGGTGCCTTATTGCTCATCAACCTAGCAGCACCACCAATGTAACAAAGTTTCCTCAGTGCACATCACCACATGAACATTGTGATTGTGAAATTTGGGGCGTTGCAGTAGAATTGCTGAAAAGGTGTTGTTGCAAAGAAACAACATGTTGCTGCTGCGATTATAAATGCAGATACAGCGTTTTTTGCTTCTGTGATGATAGGCAATGTCTTCCAAGTTCTGATTTTCAATTACCGATTTCTAGTTTTCGAGGTCCTCATTGCTGGTGGAATGCCAGTTCGACAGGCTAATGTGGCGAGGGTTGGGGGTTCGAGCCCAACCGTCACTACGTAATTCAAATTTCCGATCACCGAGAGTTAGCAACATGCATTACCTGGGTTGTAAAATCCCACAATTACATTTTTTTCAACGTATTGTTGTCAACGATGTCACGAGATACAGGATATTTGAAAAATTCATTTTAAACGAGGTCGCCATTTTTATTGTCCATCTGAATAGTAGCATGGATTTTTAGAGTCTGCGACGAAGCCTTTCATGCCTCCTTGTGCCCTTGAGGGGTTTGTGGCGCTATCTTTGGCATAGACCAATCAAATCTTCAAATCTGCAAATACCCTCAAATCCTTAGTATTTATTTCTCACCCTTTACACCTAGATTAGCATTCGAGAGATATGTTCGAGGTACTCTCTGAGATTCGAGTTCGAGAAATTTATGATTTGACCCCATCACTTAAAAAAAAAAAAAGTAACGATAGTCTTAGTTTTTGTCTACACAACTTTATGGTTATCATTTGCTGATAAATGATAACACTTGAATGTTTAAACTTTTATGGAAATAGATTGCGGAACATTTGAAAACGCAAGAAAAATCTTGCCAAAAATAAAATTACGTATTCCATCGTTATTATGGTAACATTTCACGGCCAGCTTCTCACACGGAATCCCGTCTTGAAACGGGCTGCGTTAGTGCGTCATCTCGAGAGGAGTTCCGAGAAGAGAAAACGCGCGCGGCACTCGGCGAAACAAAAGGCCGGAAGTCACGTGACAGACGGATGGAAATGGCGGCAGCGCAACGGCGGGACATGCGGCGAGGTTCAACACATCTTCGGACATCTCACCTCCTACACAGGAAAAAAATAAATATTTTTTGACGTGACAACGTCTAATAAATCGATGAACACCGGCTGCACGCACGAAAAAGTGTCCCGTAACGCACATTGTCCCGTTACGATGTGTCCCGTTAAGCTCATTGCACGCTTGCGCCGCATCTATCTCTCTTCCACTCGATTGGAACGACCACCGATTTGACTTTTTCGAGGCACATTAAACTTGAAACACTCCCATTCGTTTCCTACTTTTCCTATCATCGTCGTATCCTCAACAGAATAACACAGATTGGAAGAAGTTAAATAGCAAACATGTATAAAAGTTATAGTTAAAAATAATCTCTTCGTTAAAGTAATAAACATATTTGAATTAATGATTGTATAAATAAAAGTAAATTCATCAATTAAATTGTAGATTTCATTTCACTCCTTCTTTGTATCCATACAAAATAGTGATAATTCAATAAAAATGATTCAATTTTATTCATAAAAGTATGCAATAATTTCATCAATATTTTGTTATGACGTTGTCACGTTAAACTATCGTCCGTAAACCGACTTTACATACAACCAATTTTTTCTGTACTTTAACAAATGATTTCTTTGGAAACCAATGGCCAAGAAAAAAAATAGTTTCCAATACCACAAGAAATATATTGTGAATTTGTATAGAACACATGGCTATGGTTATTTTTACATATATCAAATACGTTTATTTTTCGAGATAATACCGAGCATTTCTTGCTCAAATTGGCGCATAATTTTATATTTTAATTGATGTTTCATTCAGCATACTTTTTTTTTAAACCATGGAAAATGTAATCGGATATCCATTTATTGGACTTTATTTTGTTTTATCGTGCTTTTTTAATGTGCGCAGTTATACCGGAAAGCTATCAGATAACGGTTACAAATGACTTTAACTATTGGAGGTACTGGGACAATACAGAGCATAATTGCCCGGGTTAACTATTTTGTAGTGATACAGTTTTTTTTGTTAAATAAATAAATATCTGTAATTTTACACAAATATTTCTGTTATATTTACAAATGAAAAAATACAGTGTAGTAGTCAACTGCAAGAGGATCTCTTTCTCTTTTACTGTATCCATATCCCTCTTGATCACTCTCTATCTACTTCTCTATACATGTCGATAAATATCCCTCATTCTAGCTCTCTATCTTCCCATCTCTCTATGTCCATATTTATCTAGATATATCTCACTATCTCTACACCCATCTCTTTAACTCTCTCGATCTCCATTTCTATATATGTATATTTCTCTATTGAGCTCCATCCATAACCTCTCTATACATCTAGCTCACTATCCTTCTATCTCCCTTTATCTAACTGTATATCTATTTGTATAGACCAATCAATCTAACTCTTTACATCTCACGATCTCTATATCTGTCTCTAGAATATATTTCTCTGTCAAGCTCTTAATCTGATTGTATCCATCTAGCTACCTATCTCTCTATATCTCTCTTCTGCACGCTTCATCGTTCGCCACCCAAGGACGACCTATCACGGCAGAGTACATCACCTCACACTGTGAATTCCAAGTATCAAACTGCTGTCATCGCCACTGATTCTCACCTTTGAAAATACCTATCACCTTTAACGCGTTGTGATCGAGAATGATACAAAATATTTTTAATGGTATGGTATTAATCACGTCTTTAAAAACTCAATTTTTTTATCATTATTATATAAATATATGCTGTTGAGTGAACAAATGGACAGTAAAATGAGCTTGCCTACTGTTAAGAACTAGGTCTGTTAATTTTTTGTAGACCGAAATTTGCAATATATGTAGTTTTCATCAAAATTGTTATACATTAAAAATATTACAAGAACAAGAATAGCTAATATTATTAATATTTAGTGTATTTAGACACACATTTATGCTTTTAACTATGACAGGCTACCCGTTACAATACAAAAATTACAGATAATAGGTAATGCAGTCTTATGGCATCTCACATTATTCTGTGAATTCGGCAATTAACTACCATTAATGACATGCTTGTACCTGCCATTTCGCAAAATAGATAGTAGCTATATATGGGGAAAATAGCAGAAACGTTTCATTGTGATGTTTCACAATAACTGTTTTTATCGTTATCTCTTATCATCAGGAACGAATATGTGCTTTCCTTCGACCGGGTAAGAAATTATGATTAACACACCCCGCCCCTCCACCGCTCCTCAAACTTCCGTGAATAAACGTAACATGCATAATTTGATTTGTATCCGTGTACACTACATGCATTATTTAAAGTTAGATATAATGAAACCATTTGTACTTAACCAGTGTTTAATTGTACGAGTGATATTCTTAAAGTAAGGTCCGATTGGTCATTCAAAAATAAATCGAGAGAAAAAAAAGTTTTTGTTGGCAGTTTTAGTTTACTACATATCTACTTAAAATTTTCACATAATCGCCCATCAGTTCCATAAAAATTTTCAAAACACTGCACCAGTTTTCTTTAACCCTCTGCATAGAAGTTCGCCGATTGCGAATTAAACCTGTTGGCATTCGTAATTTTGTAGTGTTTTCTGTAATTGTTGACCCACGTTTCATGGAATAAACCAAAATGACGCCTTATTGGTCGCAAAAACACGGTAGCCATCATTTTTCCGACCCGTGTACGCAGATTACTTAAACTTTTTACAGGGGTGTTTCCTAAGCGCCTGTACTCAAACTACACGCATTGCACGTTCGAAGTCCGTGGTGCCTATGGCCAAGGCGTACTTCTTTGCAGAGCGGTTACAGAAACTGTAACGTACTTGAAACTGAATGGCGATTATGTGAAATTATGATGTAGATATTAAGTAAACTAAAACTGTCAATAAAAAAACTTTTTTCTCACAAGTTTAATGTCCACATAGAGCTTACTTTAAGAATATCCCTTGTGCATTAATATAATGTATTTAAAGCAATAACATAGTGTTCATGTGTCCACCAGAAATTCAAAAGATTAAAAAATGGTTTATTTGATACACGTCCGCTGTGCAAGCATATACTCACTAGAAACTTAGTAATAAAGATCTTTATTGGAAACTTGATAACTGATAAATAGTAGGATCGAAATATTATAAGATATTATATAGATACTTTTTTCTGATAGCCTTTTATTTCCCACATATTTTAGTCTAAAAAAAAATTTGTCGGTCCATCTTGCTCCTTTTCAAAACCTGCGTTCTCTACCTACCTCTATCCGTCAATGCTTTAACCAGTTGATATTTCACAGACCATCTCTTGTGAACTTCTGCTTGCTGAAGCAAGGATAGAGTTCTAGCACAAATAGTTAGAAATTATTATTTTTTTTACTAAAATAATAAATTATAACAAACAATTTTATAAAACTAATAACTTGTGAACTCAACTTTGTTGAAGCAATGTTAGAGCTTCAACACAAGAAATAATTTTATCAAATTGTTTGTTATATTTTTTTATTTTATAATTCTTTGTGTAATTTGTATTTTCCTTAAGTTTTAATGCTTTACAATAAAAAATAATTATTTTATTGCCTTTTCTGTCAATTTGGATTTGTTTTAGTTCATAGATTGGAGCCCCTACATAAGTTCCACTCTTAAAACTGGTGACTCTGTGACCTTATTTAGAAATAAAATTGATTTTTACATAGAATTTATCAGTGAATTCTGAGGTAATAATCCACCATAGTCAGATTGTTTCTACATGTGACTGGTGATGTGCTGAGAATTGAATGGGGTTATAACCAGTCATCTTGCAAATATTTCATATGCAAACATCTCAGATCTCGGTACATGGCATTTGCTTGGAGTAATTTCATGAAAATGGAATGGAAGTCGATGAACAGAAATGTGACACAAAGATGGCGAACCCACGTGTAGCAATACAAATCCCGTATATAGTCATTTTTTGTAAAGATTAGGGGGGGGGGATACCAAACGTATCAGTGTGCCAAACGTAACTTTATGATAAGTAGTGAAACTACCCTGGAATATATTTGGTTAGCTAAAATAGTCACAGTAAAAGGTAATTTCAAGTTTTAAAATACTTAAGAAAACTGGCATTACAATGAATATAAAAACATATTATCTTAGCGATATTCCAACGGGAGCGGTAGCACAGCAGTAGTTCAAATCTCGTCACTGGATATTTTTATTTTTTAATATAATATAGTATTATTCTATAATATTGTTTATCATTTAAATCATGCTCAGGTCTGTTTGTATAATTTATCTACAGATTGATTTCAGTCGTTGGAGTAAAAGCAAATATAGAAACCTATACTTAGTGTTGTGTGTTTTAAAATGTTTCAGGTTAATATTTTCAGTAATGCCATAGAAGTTTAACTTCTAACGTGTGCGGAAATTTTTATAGTATTAGCTGTTTAATTGGTTTTAACCAGATGGAGTGGATTTTAATAGAATTTCTTGTTAAAAATCAGGTCTAAAGCCGGGGTTTAGTAACTATTTCAAGTCTTTTGCGTTTTTATCGGAGCCGTTTCTAATTATTAAAATTCCTGTCTGTTTCGTGCTGCTATCTGCGCGTGATGGTGGCAAGAAACGTTGAAGATTCAGGCAGCGAATTCTAGCGGCGGGCGCAAAAAAAAGTACGCGTTGTTACTTGAAAAGCTAATATTTTATTTATCAGTATATTTATGACGCTCGGCATTATTTTAAAGAAATATACTACTATTAATAAGTTTATTTTCAACCTGAACAACATGAGAACACATTAATTTGCTCGTTACTGAGGTTAAATGTTTACGTTTTCATCGACGAGTATTGAAAGACTCGCTCACGTTCCCCCCCCTCCCCCCTCTTTATGAAATAGTAAGCTACAGCTCGTAGCACAAGCAGCTTCTTTATTAGGATTATGGCTCAACACAGCAACACAGGGCAAGGAACCATGAAACCTAGACTTTGGATACTTGTCCAAGATATCAGCTGTGTACCAGTGTAAATGTTATGACTCTCGTAGTTCCCTACGTAAAACAAAAAATAACATTTATCCCCACTCTTATTAACAACCTATTCGCCAAGCAGTAACAGGCAGGTGCCTGTTCATTTATATACGAATACAATACGATATAAAAGCTTGAGGAGAGTTGAGCTAAAATTTACCACATAGAAATATCAATTAAAAACTCTAAACTGAAATTCCCATCTGATGGAGAATTTAATTAATAATGAGTAACTGCTGGAAACTAATTTCGACCTAGCGTAAACTTTGACTACAGTGAACAACTTCTTCAAGATACACTTTTTAAAAAAAAAAAAAAAAAAAAAGTCTCACAGGCTTTGCCTCACACACTATATTTTTCGTAATTTTTAAGGGCTCTTTCTAAAGTTTTAACACGATACCTACCTTGTATTTGTTGTTCTGCCATAAAAACTTTCAACATATATTCACTTAGTGTAATATCATGGGTGTGAAAAGGTGTAGTTTGGTGTTGATAATTACGAAGATTTGCGCAATGTCTGGTAAAAAAAAAAATTCATTTCTGAGCGTGTGTCTTTCTACCCCACTCCGGAACGTATATCAATCAGCTTTTTAGTGGTCCACAGATTTTCGTCAAAAATTCAGAGGTACTATAGTTTTTCGTGGCAATTTTGTGAATATTTTCTAAGTAACATTTTATCAGTACAAATTTCACACTTGTGACATAACCGGGACTCGAACCCACCGCCCCTCTAACCCGAAAGCTGGCGTGCATCCTACTGCTCTACCAGTGGCGGTCCTGTGGGAGGCCGAGTGGAGGCGACCTGTTCAAGAACTCCTTAGAACCAAACACACATGTGGAGACAACAAAAAAACCTATCTACAGTCCTTACATGACCTTTATATTGTTTCAATTATTTAAAAAAAAATATATTTGACATTTTTTCTAGTGCTATTGAACTGTGTATTTTGTTTGCAAGTGCTTGCCTCTAAAAATTAGATGAACTCATAGTTGTGATAACGACTTTCCTGTAAAAAAAAAAGTGTGTGAGACTTTCAGTACACGCCAATGATCTGTGACATATGACCTCCGAAACGAGAAAATTCGTGTGTTTTCATGTTGCGAGTACAATACGAAACTCGGACACGAATTTTAACGTAGAATTCTTTAAAATAATGCCGAGCTTGATAAATATACGCAAAATGTGATTTAAACTACACTTCTAGGCGCGAATCACACGTAGTTTCCGCACCCGCCGCTAGAAATCGTTGCCGGTGCAGCTACGTCGACTTTCGAATCATTGGATTAGCAGACAGAAATTTTTAACTATATAATAAAACGGGTCCGATAAAAGCGAAAAAGGACTTGAAAAATAACTAAACCCAGGCTTTTAGACCTGGAATCGGACAAGGAATTTTATTAAAATACTGCCCGTCTTGTTAAAATTAACTAAACAGTTAATACCATAAGTTTCCCTTTGTCTTTGTGAACTTTGGTTCGGCCATCCGTTCACAGGCAGCACCATGGTTTACAAATTCCCGTTTCATGCGACTTCCATTCCTTACTCCTAAAAATTCTGTGTACCAAGAGCTTTGATGTTATACATCAAAAATCTTTCAAAATTTCGGAAAACCTTCCCAAAATTCTAAGCTGGATACGCCACTGTGCGATACGGAAGCAGGCCGTCAGTAGGTAGGTTTGGTATGTTCTGGGACACCGGGTCTTGGGTCGGGATCCGCGGCGGCCATCTTGGAATACGTCACTTCTACTCTTCTAAGTAGGAACATGTTCGCGTATTAATGTTTAAAAAGCTGCATGGAAGCAGATATTTTAAATGTTTGTGTAAATATCCACCCCCCTAAAATTTTTAATGAAAGAAAAAAACACATGCAGCCTTAGAAGAGATACTTATCTACTTGTGGGTTAGGACTCTGAAAAATTTCTGGTTCCTGTGACGACTATGAAGTAGTAAGTAATTAAATTTGATGGAAGAAAAAGTTATTAAGTATTATTACTATAAACATCGCATTCTCAATGCTGAGACTTTGTTATATATAGTTTCAGTTTTTTTATGTATATTTTCCGTTTTTTGTTGTATAGTTTCCGTTTTTGTTGTATAATTTCAGGATTTTGTTTTATAGTTTCCATTTTTGTTGTATAGTTTCCGTTTTTGTTGTATAGTTTCCGTTTTTTGTTTTATAGTAATCATTTTTATTGTATAGTTTCCGTTTTTGTTGTTTAGTTTCCATTTTTGCTGTATAGTTTCCATTTTTGCTGTATAATTTCCATTTTTGCTATATGGTTTCAGTTTTTGTTGTATAGTTTTGTTTGATGTGTATGTATTTTTTTTCTTCAGAATTTTGTTTTTGTAGCGTCCGAGGTTATTTCAATAAATAATACCTACATACTGCTTATTATTTTTAATATAGAACCTTTATTCAAGTTAATCATATTAAAAAGAGTGAAATTATACGCAAACATTAAAATATCTGCTTCCATGCAGCTTTACGCAAACACGGACTTGTGAGGACTCTGAAAAATTTCTGGTCCTGAATGAAGTAAATAAATTAAATTTACTAATTGTTTTTTTAATTATTATTACTACAGCCATCACATCCACAACGATGAGATGTTATTAATTAATTTTATATATGATAACATATATCTTGTTATATAAAAGTTTAAGGAGATGGTTGTGGACTTTGCGGATTTTTAGTCTATAAGGTTCATAAAACACCAGTAGAGAATTGAAACTCAACCTTACATACACTAACATACTTTAGAAACCTACACCAGATGACGACATCCATCAGATGAAATCAAGATGGCGATCTCCACTAAACAAGATGGCTGCCTCCAGCAGACTATAATGCATGGGTAGGAGTGGGGAGCTTGATGATGGTGGCATTGTAACGAAAAGTGCAACGCACAGGAGTGAGGAGCTCGATGACGAAGTCATCTAGTTTTTAAATTAAATTGTTATTAATATTTTTTTATAAATTTTTTCTCTACTTTCTAAGTTAATAATTATGATTTTCAAAGATGGTGGACGTGACGTCATAATTAATTAGGTGGAATGTTCTAGAAAAAAAAATGGCGAAATTTTCTAGAAAACAAAATGGCGGAATTAAAGATGGCAGCAGGAAGTGACGTCATCCAAGATGGTCGCCGGAAATGACGTCATCCAAGATAGACACCGGAAGTGACGTCATCCAAGATGGCCACCGGAAGTGACGTATTACAAGATGGCCGCCGCGGATCCTCGGATCCCGACCCGAGACCCGGTGTCCCAGAACATACCAAACCTACCTACTGCCGTCTGCCCATCGCATTCAAGTGTTTCTGTCCACGCCACTGAGCTCTTGGAAATACAGAATAGCAACCGGGACAGTAGCCAGGATTCTGTGAATGAGGTCGTATTTTTTTATGAGCAATTTTTTTTCCTTTATAATCGAATCTTAAAAAATCTCGGATAATAGTGAACTTTTAGAACTCGTAAGGTGTACACTAATAATGCTTGAGAAAAATAAAACTGAACATGTATTTTGTTTTTAATTATTTTTAAAAAAAATAATTTGTTAATAACCCGATTGTTTGAAGGTTTCGTTCGAACATAGTCTTACGTATATTAAAAAAAGGAATTACACATGTGAAGTTTGTACGAAATATACGAAATATATATGCTTACAGTAACACGTGTGCAAACTATAAATAGACTACTTGAAAATACAATTCCTGCCGCATGCCCGGCTGTATTGGGGAGGAAATACATTAGTATCCCACTATGGATTACAATAATCCTCTTACAATAATCCTCCTTAAGTCGCTGTAATTTTCTTATGTCTTCTTGTGTCTTCTTATGTCATTAGATTTAAATCTTGGAAGGGAGGGGGACCGGACACAAAGCTCAGAAGATAAAAAAAAGTGGCAAGTCAATGTTACAACTGACGCTCTTATTTTCTTTGGAAATTCAAGAACTGGGTGGGATTTAAAAGCCAACCTAACAACCTGAAAGTCATTGTTTTTTTGTTTGTTTTTTTCGAAAATAATATTTGGCAATATATATATATATATATATATATATATTGTGGTCATTCGTTGCTGGGAATAAAAAAACGTATAACGTTTAAGATTATTTGGTTTTCAACACGCAACAATCAAAACACTATGTTAAAATGCTTTATCTTTTGTGTCAAATATTAAAAACTACGTAGCCGCAAAGTTTTGAGTGCTGAAAATCCAACGTTTAGATTGTATTACAAGAAAAATACATACGAGAACAAGCAAAAAAACTTTTGCAGCCATGCTTATTGGCAAAAAATTGTTCCAAAGCATAATAACATCAATACGCCACTCCGTAAATTCTTAGCTGAGAATGTTCGTAAATATTCTTTTATTATTTATGTTATTGTGTTTAAAGAAGTTTTTATGTTTTCCTCGTGTTTTAAAAACATAATTTTGGAAGTTTGGCGTTTCTCAACCGCACAGGGGAAGCCTTCATTTTCACAGACGAGAGAGCCAAACGTCCGATCGTGAATCTTCGGGTTTTCTTTGTTGATTGTAAATAAATATGGCGGTGTTGATAAAAGGCAACTAATGGTCAATTAGATTAGGTTCTGGGCCGGCGCGTCCATATAGGCGAACTAGGCAACCGCCTAGGGCGCCAAGTAGCTGGGGGCGGCGCAGCACGACACATAACAGCTGATATATTATTAACGATTATTGAAACTAGATGAAAATGGATTTTTGTAACAGTTTTTAATGTTTATATTGATATAAGCAATTATTTAAAGTCCACGGTGACCTGTTTTTGATTCGTAATAAATAAAAAAAAACACACAAGCCTGCTTACATTTGATTGTTGACAAAATCTTAGGCTTACGTGATGTATTTTGAGGCAAGGAATTTTTTTTTTTTTGTGGTGTCCGGCCCGGGGGGGGGGGGGGGGAGAATTAAGGTTTTTCGCCTAGGGCGCCAATTGACCTTGCACCGGCCCTGTAGGTCAGCTACATTATAAATACTTTAAAACATTGTGGACGGTTGATTTGGTTAGGATAGCTACATTAAAGATAAGGGGAAAAAACATGAACTTCGGGGAACTTCGGGTTTTGGCTCTCTCGTCTGTGAAAAGAAGGCTTCCCACCGCAGACCGCACAGTTGTTATTTAAGTGGCCTGCAGAGTTGCGTGTTTGTACCGACCTTGAACCTGGCGCAGCTGTCGGCGGGGACGCCGCCCACCCGCCAGCAGACTTCTTCGGGCGAGAGATCGACTCCTCCGGAGACGACACCGTCTCCACGGCGCGCGCGCACGCAGAAGCACGCCCGGCCGCCCACTGGCGCCAGCACCGGCCGCGGCTCTTTCGCGAACTGCAACCCGCTGCTGCTGCCGCCGCCGCCGCCGCTGCTGCTCCCTGTGGGCGATACACGCAACTAAGACCTTCACTCCTCCGTCGGCCTCCGCTGCTCAGTGGTCGACGGAATTTTGGAGCGACTGAATTGTTGCCCCTTGGAAGGGCAGCCCTTCAGGATTTTTCTGACACTGGTTAGTTTGTAAAGCGACTGGAAGGGCAGCCCTTCCAGTATACTAAAATGTGTATATTTTCGTAATTTTATAATCCTGAATTGTTGCCCCTTGGAAGGGCAGCCCTTCAGGGCTTCAGGATTTTTCTGGCAATGGTTTGTTTGTACAGCGACTGGAAGGGCAGCCCATCCAATTTCTGAAAACATGTTTCTTTAAGTGTTTAATTAATCCTATTTTTCTAACAGAAGTGTTTTTGAAAGGTTGTCTGAATTGTTGCCCCTTGGATGGGCAGCCCTTCAGGATTTTTCTGACAGTGGTTAGTTTGTAAAGCGACTGGAAGGGCAGCCCTTCCAGTATACTAAAATGTGTATATTTTCGTAACTTTATAATCCTGAATTGTTGCCCCTTGGAAGGGCAGCCCATCAGGATATCTTTAACAGTGGTGTTTTTGAAAGGTTGTCTGAATTGTTGCCCCTTGGAAGGGCAGCCCTTCAGGATTTTTCTGATAGAGGTGTTTTTGAAAGGTTGTCTGAATTGTTGCCCCTTGGAAGGGCAGCCCTTCAGGATTTTTCTGATAGAGGTGTTTTTGAAAAAGGTTGTCTGAATTGTTGCCCCTTGGAAGGGCAGCTCTTCAGGATATTTCTGACAGTAGTGTTTTTGAAAGGATGTCTGAATTGTTGCCCCTTGGATGGGCAGCCCTTCAGGATTTTTCTCACAGTGGTTAGTTTGTAAAGTGACCTAACCTAACATAACCTAAACTAACCACTGTCAGAAAAATCCTTAAGGGCTGCCCATCCAAGGGGCAACAATTCAGACAACCTTTCAAAAACAATACTGTCAGAAAAATCCTGATGGGCTGCCCTTCCAAGGGGAAAGTTTACAGGATTATTTAAACACTTAAAGAGACATGTTTTCAGAAATTGGATGGGCTGCCCTTCCAGTCGCTGTACAAACAAAACATTGCCAGAAAATTCCTGAAGACATGCCCTTCCAAGGAGCAACAATTCAGCTTCCCCGGAATTTTGATATAATAAAATTTTTTGGGCATGCGACATTGTAGTTTTGCACTGTTTGTCACTGGGAGAAAATTCATAAATGCAAAATTAGAAATAAAAATCAATACATAAGCCTACAGAGAACAAGAATATATCAGCTGATGTCAAACAGATGAACCCAACGATGAACCTAAAATGGTATTATGGACAACACATTAAAACTACGAAGATTCGGCAACATGTAAATCACAAAAACTATTGGTAAATACAATTAAATTTTTTTTAATGTGACGTGTACGAGGTGGGACGCAAAAAACCCCTGGATGTTTGTCATAAAAAATTTATTACTTTTTTTTTTTTACAAAATTCTTTCAGTCACCTTCAAAGACTATATCAATTAGATGCGATGCACTCAAGTTTTATCCCACGTTGGTTTGAAGCACCTCTGGAACTCTTCAACTTTGATATCCTCCAGTGCCCTTTACGAAGCTGTTTTTATCGCCTCCACATCATCAAGACGCTTCCCTTTTTTTAGATTTTTCTTAAGTCTCGGTAACAGGAAAAAATCACACGGCGCTAGATCTGGCGAATACGGAAGGTGGGGAACGACAGACCACCCATCATATGAGAGGCCAAATAGCGGTTCACTCGAAATGACTTTAGTCAAAAAGTTTTGATCACTTTCAAACTTTTTTTTTAATTCCTGGCTCACATTCAGTCGAATGTTTTTTTTTTTTTTTGGATCCTGTTTGAGAAGGCGGGGAACAAATTTAGTGGCAATATGTCTCATTTGGAAATCCTCAGTCAAAATACTCTGGCGCGAGCTCCAACTCACTCCTTCCTGTCTCTTCTGAAATTTCGTCGATCGTGAAACGACGATCCTCGTTGACTTTTTGGCGGATTTTTTTTCCAACGTTTTCATTGTTTCGAAATGTTGAACGGCGCCCAGAACGAGCATGGTCTTCCACACTCATCTCGCCATGTTTAAAGCGCCCAAACCACTCGAAAACTTGTGTGCGGCACTTTGCATCCTCATTGGAAGACTTTTGAAGCATTTGGTAAGCTTCCGCTTCCGAAAAAATTTCCAATAAAAATACTAAATAGCAGGCTACAGTCAATAAATATACTATTACATTTATTAATATTCTGTGTGATAAACATAGCCAATAGTCGTGCCATACCATTTGTATAGTACTTGTTCACATATTGTACATTACTGTTACTACTTTTTTTTGAAAATGTATAATTTGTTAAATATTCTTTTAGCCATTACCTTACTTAGAAGCATATCAATATCGTTTCGTGTATTTAAGTTGCATATCATCTAGCGGTCATTGGAGAATCTTGGTAAACCTATGTGAGTTCGGGTACTTTGGATTTTTCAATACATTTTTCTATGACTATTTTAGTTTCCAGGGTAGTTTTACTAAAATAAAATATCATTTGGCACACCAATACGTTTGGTATTTCCACCAATGTTTACAAAAATAACTTTATACGGTTTTATGTAGCTACACTTGGGTCCGCCATCTTGGTTAAATATTTACGTTTATCGACTTCCATTACATTTTCAAGCAATTACTATCCAATTCTGTTTACCGAGAGCTAAGACGATTACACATAAAAAAAATATGTGGGAGAACAAAAATCTTCTGGTCACGAGTAAAAAAAAAAAAAATACAATCATTACAAAGGTACTTAAAGAGAAGATAAATTTCGTGAGATTATAATTAATGCTGGATTTTGAATTTTAAAAATACTTCCATAATGATTAAATTCGCACCATCTCCAGTATTCTACGTTTATGTTCATTGATCATTTACAGGCTCACGTAAAGCTAGACGTCAGACTTCGGACTTGCATTCCACTGACCAATAAGGCACGCGATATGAACCACTGATGTTGTATCCGTTGACCTCATTCCCTAAGTTGGCAACGCTCGTTGGAAATAATTCGCACTTGACACGTCACTGTGCGTCAGCATCATTGCTGAACAACTCACAGTGTTCACGGGTTCCGAGAAATGCGAGTTCTCGAGAACGTAATGAAAAATTTCTCCCCCCAGCAAGCCAAACACAACTGCACAAATTTTCTAACCCCCATTATCAGGGACGTCGGAACGGGGGGGGGGGGGGGGGGGGGGGGGAAGGCAGCAGGGGCGAAACGCCCCCGTGCTGTTATGCATGGGGGGGGGGGGGGGCTAGAGTAGCATTTCGCCCCTCTCCTTTTCCCAGAATAAATGTTTGGTCCTAGTAGTATTTTTCTCAACCAGCAGTTACAAACGTTGCATTGGTGATCACATTGATTAGAAAATCAAATTTATGATTGTCAATATACTGTAAAATGATTGTAAATTCCTAGATGGTATTTTATTTAAATTGTACTACATATAATGTCAAAGTAGTATTTAATACATACTACGTCATAAAATTCTTGGAATAGTATATTTAATATTTTGGTTCGGAAACTCATTAAATAACACAATTTTGCATCTAAAATTCCAAATTTTCCCGGGGGAGGGCCCCCGGACCCCCCGCTCTAGAACTGAGGTAAGTGTGATACATCTTTTCGCCCCCCCCCCCCCACTAATGAAAACGTTCCGACGTCCCTGCCCATTATTATAGCCCAAGACCAAATGTTGCCGTGGTCATTACTGTAAAACGTGATCTGGAAATTTTTCATAAGTTGCAAAGGTTTCCGATTATTTTACTATCAGGGTTAACACTAGAATAAAATATACTTCGGAATTCAACACGGCTCCCTATCTCCCTTCACCCAATTTCCCGTCTGCCCCAGGTGTGATATAGCAGTTCTGGCGTGTAAAATCACTGGCACATTGAAATAAATTTATTTAAACCAAACAAACATATTGTTACGAACGTCAGCAGGGCTGCGGCGCGCAGGTGCAGCGCTAGCTGGCTGACAGGTGGCCACTGCAACATGAGACATGCTGCGCGCACCTGGGTCGCCGTTTCCCCCCTCCTTCCCTCCGCTCCCCGCGCGATGCTGATAGTTTGACATCCGAAACCTGACAGCTGCGGAGTTACGCGAGCCGCCCACACGTGTTTCGAGAGATTTCTGCCGTAGGGTCGGCGCGGAATGACGCGACTGGCCCCGGGCGCGCTCGTGAGTTCTAGAAGTGGCGTCTGTGATACATAAGACGGGGACGCCGGCCTCAGGGTTCAGTGGAGTCGGGAGCTTTCCCGCGGCGGAGTTTCCGGGCGATAGAGCGGCGAAGTCCCTGGACGAAGGTTCCAGGGTGAAGAGTTCAGTTCTGGGCGATAGTGTCACGGGCGCGGCGGAGTTCCGAGCGAAGTTCCGAGCGAGGCGTCGAGTGGGATCTCGGCGAAGGGGAAGTGCGACGGCGGCAGCGGGGTGCGGCGACGGAGTCCTGCGACGGAGGACCACGAAGGGAGCTGCGGCGAGACTTGCGCCAGAGGTGCGGCCCAGCGAGGCGTGTGGATTGTGAGAAACGAGTGACTGGAGGAAGCAACATTTTTAAGTACAATTAATTGGCATTTTTAAATTATTTTCTAGTAATGTAAATAGTAGCAATAAATAAAACTGCGTGTGTGTAATAAAATCTTTAGTTCGGCTATCCCATTACGAACCCTGTAAATCGTAACAATATTTTCTTGAAATAAGTACAGTTTACACTCAATTATAAGCACTAATCTGTGGGAATTAAAGTTTAGACCTATATTTCAAACTTGTGATCGTTTTTACGTGAATTTATTTGTTGAAAATCTTTATAAACCTGTTTAAATAATAAATTATCTATTTAATATGTTGATTTGGTTAATGTTAAAGTTAAAATAGTTTTACTTATCTTCATTACTATAATTCTATGTCAAATATAACCCACGCAACGATTTTCAAAATGTGTGACATTACTCTGCCTCGAAGAACGCCAGAAGTAGACTGATTCGTCTACCCGCATATCTGCATGCTTGACTTCCAGTTCGGACAGCAATGTCGATGCTACTTTCAGGGAAAAAGTAAGCACAAGGACATACTTCAAGAGAATTCGGACACAGCATATCTCGCTGAGGGAGAAAATAATAATTTTTTGACTCAGAAATTTTTCGTCTAACTCATGTAAAATCAAGTCTTCCATGGAGGTCTCTTCTCCCCGTGGTCTCCAACTTAACGAGCTAGACAGTAGCGTCACAAGAAAAATAAACATGACAAAAAGTAGCATGTGGCCTTCTATGATTCAATTCCTGAACTTAATAGTGACATTTAAATAATAATGTAAAATAAAAATCACTTTTTTTTAAAACAATTTCATGAAACATCGTTGCTTAAAAAACTTTTTTTCTGAAATAAAATATATTTTTCATGATTTATCGAACGTCTCCAATTCGATCTTCATTATATATATATATATATATATATATGTATATTGACAGTTAAAACAAAAGAAAACAAATTATCTATTCATAAATTTCATCACGTACGAAGCTAGGGTATTTCAGTCTGAATTTAAGGGATTTAAAATTAGAAAAAGGCTTGGGGGAAAACAAATTTCGGCCAGTTGGCATCACTGCCGTCTGAGCCGCCGATGGATGCTAATGCTAATTATTCTAAGTCCAATTTTCGCCCCTTCCGCCCCTCTCCTTAATTTGGAGGAGGGGGGGGGGACACTTACGTATGAGGGGAGGGGCACCTTCACCCCCTCCCATTTTCCTGAGTCGAGTTAGAATTACGATATAAACTTTCGTATGATCCAAGATGGAGAACGACAGTGAAATCCTCACATTTACCACTAAATCCTCTGGATTTTTTTTTTCGAATCCAAGACGTTGAGACAGGCACACATATACGTAGGGACCGGAAAAATTCGCGGGTTCAATGACCTGTAGGATGAACTCCATAGTTCTACGTACACTCGGTCAAATGTCACCCACTCATTGGCTGCTGTCTTGTGAGACGTCCCAACGTAGCAGCCTGTGATTCGATACAGCTTTGGTTGGGTGTTTCTCATTGGCCCAGAGTCATCCAGGTGAGTTGTGAGCCAATAGCAGAGGCAGCACTGAGGTATGACTATTTTGTATTTTAACCTATCGCGAAATGAATTCGCGATTTTTTCCTGTCTCTACATATACTAGACGGCGGTCAGGCTCCAAAAGACCGAGGTAATGTCAGGAACATCCAATATGGAGGTCGGAAGCTTGCGTGCGGAGCGACCTCCAGCTCGGGCG
Organism: Bacillus rossius redtenbacheri; assembly: GCF_032445375.1. NCBI lineage: Eukaryota > Metazoa > Arthropoda > Insecta > Phasmatodea > Bacillidae > Bacillus > Bacillus rossius. Next base: position 16,123,844 of record NC_086340.1, on the reverse strand, counting down.
TCATCGCGTAGTTCCGGCACGCAGTTGGGATGGGCGGCGAGGCGCCTTAACGGACCGGCCATCATGGGAGACCACACCCCGAGTCCAGGTCTGGTCAAGGTCAAGACGAGGGGAAGGGGGAGGGGAATAAAAGCTCCCTCTCGCACGCCATGCTAGTCCACCGCCAGGGGCGCTTGCGTCCCTGGCCATCAAATTCCAGTCCCGGAGAAGACAACAAAGCGGACCTCGAGTCCAAGTGCCCAACCCCAACTCTTTCTACTCTGTCCAACTCTTCATCCAGACCATCCTCTGTCTCCTGTACTTTCCTACATTTAATGCATGCGAACTTGCATCCCGCAAGAAAGTGCCCAGGGTTTTACCCTTTGTCTATGCAGGTTTTAACTGGGCCCAAATTAACTAGTAGTTTAGACTAGAGATAGGAGTGAGGGGAGTTAGTCATGGCAACAATCGCTGCCATGGCTGGCCAATCCCCTCCTAGCACATGATGCATGCGGCACTCTCCCTGCATGGCTAATCCCAGCATGACTAGGCGTATAGGCTTCAGCCTGAGACGCACCTAGGTCCCTCCCTAACCCGGGCCCCTCCCAAACACACTTAGTTTTTAGTTAGGTTAGGAAAAAATAAATAAATAAAATCAATCGCCATGCTAGTCAGTTCGTTTTCTCGTCACTGACATCACTTGAGGGCTTCCCCCTGTTAAAACCATCAGAATTTTTTTTTTTTGTTCTTTAAGGCTCACGGAATTCAACCGTTGGAATGAAGAACACTTTTGACTACACATTCTTCTAGAAAGTGGCGGTAAACAAATAAGCACACAGAATATATATATGTATGTCATAGACACATGATCATTTTAGTTAAACCAATAATAAATAATCAATTTTAAATTCATCCGTACGAAGTTTTACGTATATAGTAATGTAATTCAAGTCTTCCGAGTGAAGTTCGGAAGTTCATACCTCAGAAATGGAAACGAAGGCGTACGGGCACACACTTCCCTTAACCGTGTCACCAGTTGACAGCTTAGTTGTCGGCGAGATTTAGGGCCGCGGCGATATCTCTTGAAGCACGTATCTTACACGTACTTTTCCCTGGAAGTTAGCCTACATCAAGAGGGTTGTCCGAACTGGAAAGTGTGTACTTCGTCATCATTTATTAGATAATGTTCCACAGGAGTTCACGGCCGTTGTCTGAAGTAGCTTGGCTTCTGGGTTTTAGCCGCGTCCTTGGCGAATAATTCACCGACGTTTCGGCTGAAATTGCAGTCGCAATGAGTTGGAGCAAAGAAGTACACTCTGTTCGCTTACCATCTACGCGAAAACGCCCGGGGCTGGACGGGTCTTGAACAATGAGCGCGTGACTGTACCTCGTGCCCGGATGACATAGCGGAGATACGCTCGGTTACGATGATTTAGATAGCGCGCGCTGCACTTCGAAAATTAAACAACTGACAGGATCTTTTGTTTGTAGCGCGGCTAAAAGCCGCTAGAATAATGACTCGATTATCAAATTCGGATCTAAAAAAAAATGTAACTTTCCCAATGTTACAGGAGTCGACTCGAGCCTTCTATTTTGTGTCTGTTACATACCTACGTCATTTCGTTGGCCAGTCAAGAATTGCTAAGGTGCAATAATGATGCGATAGCGAAGCATTTCCACAGCCCAATAATTCTATGAACCGAAGAAAAACACTCATAATAGTAATACATCCTGGAAATGATTATGCCTATACCAGACGAACAATCGTGTAAAACCTGGGTTGTAAGGTATTCGATAGAATAATCACTTTAATTTAAAAGACAATCGAAAACATCAAGGTTGATTAGACGTATACTTTAAGTGATAATTTTTTTTCAATTAAAACATTTAACTAATGAAAGATACATAACAATTATAACAAATGCAATTCATCACAGAGTTTGTGTCACCTGTTTATCTGTTTTCGTCAAGGTTTTTTTTCCTCTTTTTATCTAACTTATTTTCACCAAAATAATATAATATTTATTTAATACATGTATTACATTAGAATGTTTAAATTGTTGAAAAATGTTTTAAGCAATTTTTTTTCAATACAAGGGGATTGTAAATTTACTAAAAATCATCTTAGTTCATACTCTTTGGAAATGTATGAACTATAGTTAGGGACCGGAAAAATTCGCGGATTCAATGACCTCTAGGATAGCCTCCATTATCCTCTGCATTTCTCAAGTAAACACGCGTGTTCATTTGGGTACTAAATTGTGAGGCGTCTCCACTGGGTAGCTTGTGATTCGACGCTTGTTTGGTCGATAGTCTCTCATTGACCCAGAGAGCTCCAGTTAAACTGCGAGCCAATAGCAGAACCAGCAGAATTGTACACATGTTTGAAATTTCAGCCTATCACGAAATGAATCCGCAATTTTTTTTCCGGTCTCTAACTATAGTTCACGAGAGCGAAAGATCGTGTAGTCCCCAGCACGTGTTTGACGCAACGTTTATAGAGGAATGATCTTGGGCTATGTTCAGGGCCGCAACTAGAGTCTCTGGCACCCGGGGCATGAATGGATTAATGCGACCCCCCCCCCCCTCTTTTTTTGCACATACCACACCAATAAAGCGGCGGGTTCGGGGGCCCTCCCACGGAAAAATGGTGCTATTTAAGCATTTTTCATACCTTCATGTAACAGTTTCTGTGCTACTGTACCTTCCATGCATGAACCCACTTTGTCCATAAAGTAGTCCGTATAATCACTAGACTTGTTCATTAAATAAGTTGAGACGTTATATTGTAAATCAGATTAGACATTCCTGGCATGCAAGTTAAAAAAAAAAACTTTTTACCAGTTACCAGTTACCAGTTGTAGTAGGAATTACAATGCAAGCGATTTCGGCGCCCCCACAGCTTTGCGCCCCGCTTGCCCCCCCCCCCCCCCCCCTAGTTGCGGCCCTGGCTATGTTCACTGGATCGTTGATCAAAGAGCGAAACGGTGCAACTGGCCGAGAGAAAAGTCGTTGTCCGTTTCCTAGGCACTCCTTCTCTTCTTTTTGTTCCCCGCGGCTAGCTCGCGTCCAACAGGCAATCTTCGGCTCGCCACCAGGATGGGGCGCGCAGTAAATCTCAGTCCTCTCACCCGCGGGCCGCCGCTGATTAACATAAGTAATTCACGGCTCGAGAGCGCCGCCGCTGGGGACCGGGTGGGTGCCAATAAACCTGCCGCTGGGGAGGGACCGGGTGGGTGCCAATAAACGGGTCGTTACCACAACGCCGAACAAACAATAACGCCGAATACCATAACGCCGAATGCCAAATTGACCGTAACACCGACAGCTAGAAAAACTGGCTGTGTACCACAACGCCGAAATACAGTAACGCCGAAAAATGTTGCTGCGCGGGAGGGGGGGGGGGGGGCACAGAAGCAAAAAATGAAAAACAACTGAATGAATTTGTGTGCTAACCTTACCTAACCTAACCTTTGTGGCAGTCCTGCAATGACATTTTTTCGGCGTTAATGTATTTCGGCGTTGTGGTACACAGCAATTTTCTAGCTGTCGGCGTTGTAGTCAATTTGGCATTCGGCGTTATGGTTTTCGGCGTAATTGTACGTTCGGCGTTGTGGTGCGTCCGCCCAATAAACCTGCCGCTCCGGACTCCGTTTAACGTTTAATCAAAAGCCCGTCAACGCCCCAGGCCCCTAGGAAGACTTTTCGTCAGGGGCTGTCGTACAAAAGAAAGCACGCTGTTGTGAAACATGACTTTTTTTTAACATTTCAGAGATTCGAGTGGTTTACTTGTGTCGGCGAGGCGGGATGATAAGTGCGACGCTCGCTGGTGCTTCTAGCGCGGAGTCGCCTCTCTTAACTCGGCGCGCGCACTTCTCGTTGGTACGAAGGACAACTGACGAGATCTGAGCGGTGACCATAACATCAGAAAGCGAAATGAACACAAAGGTTTTAATGCAAAAACGTTTGGGTGCTTTCAAGAATCTTCACCGGGCGCAGGCGTTTCGAGTCTAAAAACTGTTCTGAAAACACACATTTCAGCCCTCTTCACACTCCCAAAAATACAGTTTATAAAATAAATACGGAAACGGATATCTAACATGTCCATCCACAGTGCGTTCTTAAATGCTTTTCGTAAACAAACACTGATCGGATACCTTGAGCAGTTTTTTTAAATCGCGTGGTTTCTTCTGAAGCTCTGCGGAACATTTTCGAAAAAAAATTTTTACGGGATGTTTTCCAAAAAAAAAAAAAAAAAAAAACTGGAAATTTTGGCGGATTTTTTGGCAAATGTTGAGTTATTTTTAGAAAAAATTTGAAGATCAAGATCAAAAGTCAATGTCATCCAATATATGGCCGCCGTGACGTCACAGTCCAAGATGGCCGCCATGACGTCAAAATACAAGATGGCCGCTGTGGCGTCACGATCCAAGATGGCCGCCACGACATCACAATCCAATATGGCCGCCGTGACGTCACAGTCCAAGATGGCCGCCATGACGCCACAGTCCAAGATGGTCGACACGACGTCAAAATACATGATGGCCGCCGTGACGTCACGATCCAAGATGGCCGCCACGACATCACAATCCAATATGGCCGCCGTGACGTCACAATCCAAGATGGCCGCCATGATGTCACAATCCAAGATGGCCGCCACGACTTCACGATCCAAGATGGCCGCCACGACGGCCCCGGTCTGCGCGACTCACCTCGCACGAGCACGCGCGCCTCGCTGCAGCAGTCGCCCTGGTCGGCGAACAGCTCGTAGCGGTAGGTGCCCTCGTCCTGCGGGAACACGTCGGCCAGCCGCAGCCCCAGCCGGCCGTCGCCGTGGTCCAGGTAGCGGAAGTCCTCGCAGTCGGGCAGCTCGACGCCGTCCTTGGACCACACCACCTCCAGCGGCGGGGCGCCTGCCGACACACACACACACACACGTGCGAGTGAGTCTTAGAGCCCGTCTGCAATAGTCCGAACCCGTGCGTGGTCCGTGTCCTTATCCGAATGTGAGTGGCGTCACATTGTCACACGGAAAACTGCCCTGTCCACAATTGCGATGTCCGATGTCCGAATGTATTGATTTCTTAAGTTGTCACCAGAGCACAGTAAATGTGCCAAACCAAATGTTTTTTGTTTTATTGTTTTGATGCTTTTGTAGTTTTGAGATTGAACTTATGAAAGTTGTGGGAGTTCAATATTATATTTTTTTTTCCAGTAAGGCAAAGTGGCTCTTCTTGACTTACAACACCTTCCATTTCCTTCAATAACAAAAAACAAACACCACGTTTTCAAACGGGAACCGGAAATTCAAATATCGTGAGTGTTCTGTTCTTTTTCTGTGTCCGAAGTACACAGGTTGGGACAAAAATTTCAAATTGACGAATGTCTTCGGACCAGGTAGGTTCGGACCTTCGCCCACTTGAAGCATGACGTCAGAGGGTCACGTGGACCAATCAGCGACGAGTGTCCTTCGGACACAGTTTAGGACATTGCTATTGTAGACGGGCCTTTAAGAGAAGCCTTCTTTTCACAGACGAGAGGGAGCCAAAACCCGAAGTTCCCCGAAGTTCATGTTTTTTTTTCTTCCCCGTATCTTTAATGTAGCTATCCTAACCAAATCAACCGTCCACAATGTTTTAAAGTATTTATAATGTAGCTAACCTAACCTAATTGACCATTAGTATCCTTTTATCAACACCGTCATATTTATTTGCAATGAACCAAAAAAAAAACCGAAGATGCACGATCGGGCATTTGGCTCTCTTGTCTGTGAAAAGAAGGCTTCCCGAGTCTTAAAGGGCCATTTTACTGAGGTATTTTGAAACTTGTGATCAGATTTTGCCATCACTATATATTTCAGTGTAGTTTCACTATAATAAAGTTTCATTTGCCACACTATTCGTTTGGTAGGTGTACAATAATGTTTACGAAAGTGACTATAATCGGGTTTGAGGCTACAAGTGGGTCCGCTATCTTTGTGTCACATTTCAGTTCATCAAATTCCGTTCCATTCTCACGGAACTACTCCCACCAAATGCCGTGTACCGAGAGCTAAGATGTTACGCATCTAAAAGAAAGGGTCTACATGGGAGAAACCACTCAAATAGCGTGGTCCCTGTTCAGTGGCCACCCTAACCCCCAACCCCACCCTCCTAAAACCCTAGAACTAAAAGAAATTGGAACAATAACAAAATATAATCCCCTGTAGTATAAAATAAGATACCCGAAAGTTAGTTTGACAAAGAAACACATTATGTGCCAAACCAGTGTGTGGATGCTCTCAGCCCAAACCCCAGTAGTACCGCGCCTGTCACGATCAATAGTTAAATCTCCGAATCTAATCAAGTATAAGATTAGGGGCAAGATTTACTCAGGAAAGTTAAAAAAAAACTTCAATAATAAACATAATATTGTCGGGAAGCCTAAGATGTACATCAAGTTCTGTCCCTGCCCGAACACGCCCGAATATTCACCTTCGACCAACCTCTGGTTTATTTATATATATTTATTTATCTGTTTATTTTAAGGTAGCTATACTAACCTAACTAAACGTCCATAGTGTTTAAAAGTGTTTTAATGTAGCTAACCTAACCGACCACTTTTAATATTTGAATTCATTTTTCCTGCGCAAAAATAAAACAAATCCCGAGGTTGGCCGAAGGTGAATATTCGGGCGTGTTCGGGCAGGGACAGAACTTGATGTACATCTTAGGATTCTCACTATTGTCCTTTCTTGCACTTCAGGTTCGCTAGCGGACGCTAGGTGACAGACGACTGAAGTACTTGCACTTCCTACTTTTTTTAATAACATTATAGTATAATAATAATGTTGGACCATCTCAGTAAAGTTAAGGTTTGTTTGTAGTAATTATTATTTACCGACTGTTTTCAGTCGTTTCAAATGTACAAATTTATACTAAGTGTTATAATATGTGTTTTAAAAGGTTCCAGGTTAATATTTTAGTGATGCCTAAGAAACATAACTTCTTACGTGTGCAGAAACTCGAAAGTATTTAACCGTTTAGTGAATTTTTAACAAGGTGGACATTATTTGTATGAAGTTTCTTGTCGAAAATTAATGGGAACTCATGAATACGTTAAGGGTGCCGTCTACCTGCGCAGAGATTCAGGAAAAACAACGCGATTTCCAAAGAAAATTCTGAAAGAAAATATATAATTTTTATTTTGTATGTGGCCTTTTTTTTAATCCTCGTAATTTTTGTCACATGCTGGGCGCACATTTAAAAAAAAAATCATATTCGTAATTTTTTTCATAACGCGTTGAAAGAAGAACAACATAACCTCACTCGAGTTTGTCACTCAGACTCGCCGACACAGATACACTCCCGGAAAGCCTTCTTTTCACAGACGAGAGAGCCAAACGCTCGATTGTGCATATTTTTTTTTTTTTTGTTCATTGTAACTCATGATAACTAATGGTCAATTAGGTTAGGTTAGCTACATTATAAATACTTTAAAACATTGTGGACGGTTGATTTGGTTAGGATAGCTACTTTAAAGATACTGTGAAATCATGTAAACGGTTTCCTAGCCCTGGATAGCTACATATTAAAAAGTTATTTGCTAAGCAACCATAAAATGATTTTACAGTATTTTTTAATGTAGCTATACTTACCTAATATAACCAAATATCCACAATGTTTTAAAGCATTTATAATGTAGCTAACCTATCCTAATCGACCGCAAAATGTAATGCCACACCGGTTTATACAATGAGATGGAACGGGGGGAGGGGGGGGGGAAGCGAGCATGAACTTTCGGGGAACTTCGGGTGTGGCTCTCTCTGTCTGTGAAATGAAGGCTTCCCATACACTTCCTGACCAGGCACAGGCGGGCGTCTTCAGGTTCTCCGGATCGGCTTCCAACGGCTCTGCGACTGGTCCCACACGTCCGGTTTTTTTTTTTTTTTTTTTTTTTTAAGCACAGGCCGCTCAAATGACCGTTGCGCGTCCCCCCACGGGCTTCGAATGACGAAATTTCGTAAAGTTCCCGCGAGGTCGAAGGTCGCCACGCATGGTCACGTGTGCTGCGCGCGTGTATCGGCGAGGCTGGTGCTTCTAGTAGCGCGGTCTCGCCTCCGGACTGGCGCGAAGTCTTCGCGTCGGGAAGCCTTCTTTTCACAGACGAGAGAGCCAAAACCCGAAGTTCCCCGGAGTTCATGCTTTTTTCCCCCCGTATCTTTTATGTAGCTATCCTAACCAAATCAACCGTCCACAATGTTTTAAAGTATTTGTAATGTAGCTAACCTAACCTAATTGACCATTAGTATCCGTTTATCAACACCGCCATATTTATTTACAATGAACAAAAAAAAAAAAACCGAAGATGCACGATCGTCCGTTAAGCTCTCTCGTCTGTGAAAGGAAGGATTCCCGTCTTCGCGTAGTGCACCGGACAAATGTGATTGGTGGACGCGAATCACATGAAGTTTCCACACCCGCCGCTAGATTTCGTTGCCGGAGCAGCTACGGAGCAGCTACGTAGACTATCGAGTCATTCGATTTGCAGAGCGCAATTTCAAACTACATAATGAAATGGCTCCGATAAAAGCGAAAAATACTTTTAAAAAAAATTGGTTGTCTGTAAACTCGGTTTACGGATGATAGTTTAACGTGACAACGTCATAACAAAACGCTGATGAAATGATTGCATACTTTTATAAATAAAATTGAATCATTTTTATTGAATTATCACTATTTTGTATGGATACAAAGAAGAAGTGAAATGAAATCTACAATTTAATTGATAAATTTACTTTTATTTGCACTCATTAATTCAAATATGTTTATTACTTTAACGAACAGATTATTTTAACTATAACTTATATACATGTTTGCTATTTAACTTCTTCCAATCTGTGTTATTCTGTTAAGGATAGGATGATGATAGGAAAAGTAGGAAACGAATGGGAGTGTTTCAAGTTTTATGTGCCTCGAAAAAGTCTAATCGATGGTTGTTTCAGTCGAGTGGAAGAGAGATGCGGTGCAAACGTACAATGAGCGTAACGGGACACAGCGTAATGGGACAATATGCGTACCTAACGGGACACATTTTCGTGCGTGCAGCTGGCGTTCATCGATTTATTAGACGTTGTCACGTCAAAAAAAAGGCAAAGTGAGTTAAGCACGAAGAACGCATGTTATTGGATTGCTTCAACCAACTGTGCTAAAAGGTATCGAGTCATACGCGCGTGTTAGCTAACATCAGCTAGGGAAATTATTAACGTACGCTAAAAGGGTTGCATGAGGCCCCCGCCTACCCGGACACACACTCGGTGCACAGAGCTTCAGGAAAAAACAACGCGATTTAAAAATTACTCGAAATATCCGAGTGGTGTCTACTTACGGAAAGCATTTTAAGAGTTCGCTGAGGGCCGAAAAGTACTTATGATTTCGGATTAAGTTTTTATGCTGTATTTTTAGAAGAGTTAAAAATGGCTAAAACGCGTGTTTTCAAGAGTAATTTTTTAGGCGTAGAACCACATGTACAGTATCTTAAAAGCTCTTAAAAGGACTTTCATCACACCTTTATCTTCATTTCTCCGCAATATGGTGTTACGGTCACCGCTAAAGTTTCACAGTTGTCCTGTGACGACGAGAAGACTGCGCGCCAGTCCAGAGGAGACACCGCGCTAGAAGCACCAGCGAGCATCGCGCCTATCATCCCGCCTCATTAACACACATGCACCCCTGACGAGGCTTTAGGAACAGATTCGTTCGAAAACTGGGTTTCTTGGACTCAGTGGCGTAGCCAGGATTTGTGTATGGGGGGGGGGGGGGTCAAGAAGAATGGCCCCCCCCCCCCCCCCTATAAAATGGGGGAGTCCGGGGGTGTAAAATAGTGATATTTTAACAGTTTTCGGTACTTAACATTAAATATTGTAATGGTAAAAATATTATTAATTTTTTAATAAAAAAATTGTTTTAGTGATGAAGTAAGAAATTAATTAAATATATTTTTATCAATCCAAGTGCCTTGTTCACGTTCACTCAAAATCATAAATCATGCTCGAAGCTCAGAAAATACAAAAAAAAAAAGGGGGGAAAAAAGGTTGGGTTTGCGGCAGAACTGGCCTATTCCTGGAAACAATTAGCTTTAGCTTTGAAGAGTTTACCCAGTCACCACCTGCTTATCATTACCGCGCTGGTTGAATACAGCAGGTGTCAAGATATATTTGAAAGCTTGGGACCCGTCACGGCGTCACGAACCTTACAGCTTCTGCTCGCGACAGGGGTAGGGGTGGGGGAAGGGAAGGAGAATCGGTAGGGCTCGCTTACTCACTCTTCCCCATCCAGTGCAGTGGCCGGTGATAGCAGTAAAGACACCCAGGCTTTGAGCTAATCTGCATTCGGATAATAAAAAATAATTGTTGCTAAGAGGCGGGAGGGGGGGGGGTTAGAACCCCTAACACCCCCAACCCATGGCTACGCCACTGCTTGGACTGAGGCCGCTTTTAGCATGATTCCATTGCAAGTTGGGTTTGGTGTGGTGGTGTGTGGGTCTCGGGAGGGTCTGCTCACCTCGGACGTGGACGAGCAGCTCTGCGGGCTGACCCTCAGCCAGCACCACCTCCTGGTCGAGCCCCCGGAGGAACTCTGGAGGGTCGTCATCGTCGTCGTCGGCGGCGGCTGGCAGCACCTCCACATGGGCGCAGCAGCGAGCCTGGCCGGCCTCGCACCGCGCCACGCAGCAGTACTCGCCCGAGTCCCCGGGCTCCAGGCACTCCAGCTCCAGGCTGGCGGTGCGCCCGTCCCAGACCGGGGTCGCCCTGCTGGAGCGCACCACCAGCTCACCGTTCCTGAGGAGACACGCGCGCCACGCGGCGGTCAGGGTCGTCGCGGTGATGAGGGGGCGCATCGGCAGCGAAGGCCATCAGACACCCACAGGGTGGTGTGTCGCGAACGAGACAGAATGACAAAACAACTCTGTTTGAGTGGTGATGAGGGGGCGCATCGGCAGCGAAGGCCATCAGACACCCACAGGGTGGTGTGTCGCGAACGAGCCAGAATGACAAAACAACTCTGTTTGAGTGGTGATGAGGGGGCACATCGGCAGCGAAGGCCATCAAACACCCACAGGGTGGTGTCTCGCGAACGAGACGGAATGACAAAACAACTCTGTTTGAGTGGTGATGAGGGGGCGCATCGGCAGGGTGTGTTGCGAACGAGACAGAATGACAAAAACAACTCTGTTACGGACAGACGAGAAAGGGACGGTAGACAAGGATAAAAACTGTCCACACAGTTTTTTTTTTGTTCAATATTATGAGCTGTCATCAATTGTGGGGTTTTCTTTTTCGTTATGTTATGTTTTTTGGAAAACTATTGTGTTTGTTTCGCCTTTTCGTTTTCCTGTGTTTTTGTCTCGTTTCAACTTTTATGCTGAATTTTTTGGTTGGGTATTTTTGTGCTGTCATCATTTGTGGTGGTTTTTTTCGTTCTGTTAGTCCATTTTTCTTTCTTTTTTCTTTGTTTGTTGACCATATCCCCATTGTGGAGTATTGTGTGGTGTTTATATCCTGACAACAGCAATTTTTTGCTTAATTCGTGTTTTTGTCATTTTGGTTATTTTGTAGTTTTCATCTATAGACATACATGTGCTTAGCAATGACGTATGTCCAAAATCTTACATTAGTAATGCACTCCCATTGCACAAATCTTTCAAGGATAAAATCACACAGCGGAGAAAGTGACAACATAAAAAAAAAACAGATAAAATCAAAGATACAGTAAAAAAGCGAGGGATCCACTGAATAAAAAACAAGACAGGAAAAGCCTGTCACGCTGACAAAAACTCAGTTGTCACAAAGCGCTAAAAAGGCCCACGGTACGTAAAAAAGGGAGAACAAAGCTCACGGGCGAATTCCCTTCTCACGGCAAGAGGTCCGGGGTGTGACCCAGTGACATTAAATTCCAGGTTGGTGGAGGCTTAATAATGGGTAGGGGCATGCAGATTTCGCGAAAAGATCTGAACATTTATTAGACTGCAACAAGGTGTACCCGCAAATGTGGTTTCTTCCTTGTGATTGACGGCCGTCTAGCGAGAGTAGTCGTTGCCTTATTTGACCGAGCCACTCAGGACGCGTTTACATTCGCACTGAATCACTGTGATTGGCGTTGTTACAATCGATATGTACCTGGAAGAAACTCACCCAATCACGAAACACAGACGATGCTACAGTGTTTTTCCTTTCATATAGTTACGAAATCTTTTCGCGAAATCAGCATGCCCCTAATAATAGGTATGTTTTGAGTACCCGATGTATAGAGACAGGAAAAATTCGCGAATTCATTTCGCGAAATGGCTAAAATACAAATAGTTATACCTCAGTGCTGCCTCTGCTGTTGGCACACAACTCACCCGGATGACTCTGGGTCAATGAGAAACACCCGACCGAAGCTGTATCGAATCACAGGCTGCTACGTTGGGACGTCTCACAAGACAGCAGCCAATGAGTGGGTGACATTTGACCCAGTGTACGTATAACTGTGTAGTTCATCCTACAGGTCATTGAACCCGTGAATTTTTCCGGTCCCTACAGCGATGTAATACGACAGAGAGGTAGGTCTTATTTTACAGATGTTAAGACCATTAAAGTATTTTTTTTAAAAATGTATTCCAGGATAGTTATCATAAAGTTTCACTTGGCACACCAACACTCTTGGTACGGCGGTCAGGGTCATCACGGCGAGAGTGAGTGAGTGATGAGGGGGCGCATCGGCAGTGAAGGCCATCAGACACCCACAGGATGATGTGTTGCGAACGAGACAGAATGACAAAAACAACTCTGTTACGGACAGACGAGAAAGGGACGGTAGACAAGAATAAAAACTGTCCACACAGTTTTTTTTTGTTCAATATTTTGTACTGTCATCATTTGTGGGGATTTTTTTTCGTTCTGTTCTGTTTTTGGAATAACTATTGTGTGTGTTTCGTCTTTTTGTTTTGTTGTGTTTTTTTTGTCTCATTTCAACTTTTGTGCTGAATTTTTTGGGTTCGGTATTTTTGTGCTGTCATCATTTTTCGGGATTTTTTCGTTCTGTTGGTCCATTTTTCTTTGTTTTTCTTTGTTTGTTAACCATATTCCTGTTGTGGAGTATTGTGTGGTGTTTATATCCTGACAACAGCAAGTTTTTGCTTAATTTGTGTTTTTGTCATTTGTGTTTTTTGTAGTATTCATCTACAGACATGCATGTGCTTAGCAATGGCGTA